>NC_080386.1:12003382-12618207 GCF_014773155.1 Arachis stenosperma | reverse complement strand
CAAGCTCTAAGAGCAGTGACGGAACTTATGTTAGACAATGGGGAGGCCATGTCCCCAAATTTTTTTATAAAAAAATTAGTAGTATATCTCTCAAAGAAAAAATGTAGTTCAGTTGGCTTAGCTTCTTAACTTTAACATGAGCAGGGACGGACTCAAGGGGGGCAAGTAGTGGCCTTGGCCCCAACAAATTTTAAAAGTTCATATACTATTATAATAGATGTATTATATAGAGTAAAATTTAATATTGTAGTGATAGTAAAAAGAGTTACTATTCTATATGTATTAGGGTGTAAATTTCTCTACATATATTTTTATTATTTGTATTTTTTATTTAATTTAGAGTTTTTTTACATTTCTTTTTTTTTAAGATTAATTTTAACATTTATAATTATATAAAAAATATTTTAATATTATTTATGATAAAACTATTGTTTTAAGATTATTTTAGTTGTTTCTTTTTTACTTTTTCCCTTTTAATTGGAACCTGCACCACTTTTTTTTTTCAATTAGGTCCCTCTTGGCAGTAATTAGCTTAATTTTATCGGGACCTAATCAAAATTACAAATTGGTGCAAGGACCCAAATAAAAAAAGTGTAGGAACTCAATTAAAAAAAATTTTGGTGCCAAGACTCAATTAAAAGGATAAAAAGTACAGGGACCTAATTAAAAATTTTACAAAATTATAGGGACCAACATAGTAATTAAACCTATTTTTAATAATATAAAACATAAAAATATAACTTACTGTCACATAAATACTTAATAAAGTAAATTAATTAACAAAATATTTAAAACTATATAATTTTATATTTTATTAGATGTAAAACCATAAACAATTATGAAAAAATTATAAAAACTGAGATAAATCTTTTATTTGACAAGTATTTATTATTTTTTAATCCAAAAACTAATTATAATTATATTTATTATCAAATATATAACATTATATTTGATTAACCAAATTTTTTATTTTTAATTGTGAAATTCTAGACCACGCAAAAATCTGTTCGTCAATCTTACAATGATGAAGTTTCAAAAACTGTGTTAAAAAATGCTCTATATAATACTAAGTATACTTCATATCAAATTCAAAAAAAAATTTACATATTCTCTCAAACAAAGTGAGAAAGCACATTTGTGAAGAAATTGGGGATTCTAAATTTTACATTATAATAAATGAAGCTCGTGATGAATCCAAAGGAGAATAAATGACACTTATTTTGAGATTTGTTGATATACATGATTTTATTCAAGAGCATTTTCTTGATCTTGTACATGTTAAAGATACTACATCATTAACTCTGAAACATGAATTCGGTGGCATTCTTTCTCGATATGGTCTTGATATCTCTAATATTCGTGGTCAAGGATATGATGGTACCAGCAACATGAGAGGGGAATGGAATGAGTTACAAGCATTATTGTTAAAAGATTGCCCTTATGCTTATTATATTCACTGTTTTGCTCATCAATTACAACATGCATTAGTTGCTATATCTAGAGAAGTTACTCATGTGCATAAGTTTTTTTTTTTTCAAAATTGACTTTCATGGTCAACATCATTTGTTCTTCTAGGAAGCGACATGATGAGTTACATGATGCCAAGACAGAGAAAATTGCTCATTTATTAGATATTGATGAACTTAAAATTAGTAAAGAGGCAAATCAAATTGGTACTTTGAAACAAGCAAGTGATACTCGATGGAGTTCTCACTTCTCTTCTATTTGCAGTTTGATATATATATATATATATATATATATATATATATATATATATATATATATATATATATATATATATATGGTGCAACGTTGACTGTTTTATAAAAGGTTATTATTGATGGATTAACTTATTCTCAGCGTGGTGATGCAGATATAGTGTTTACAATACCCTGACCACATTTGAGTTTGTATTGATCTTGCATTTGATGAAAGATATTATGTGAATAACTAATGTTCTTTGTCAAGCTTTACAAAAGCAGTTTCAAGACATAGTTAATGTTGTGCAACTAGTTTATTCTACAAAAACACTTATCCAAAATATGAGAGATGACAGATGGGAGAAATTATTGAAAAATGTAAAATTATTTTGTGAGTAACATGATATTCTAATCCCTTATTTAACTACTTTTTATGTAGCAGATCAGGGAGGGTCACGTCACCAAAAAGATCATATTATTTTAGAGTGGAGATATTTTTAGTCACAATTGATAAGCAATCGCAAGACTTGAATAGCAGATTGCATGATCAAGTAATGAATCTACTAAGTCTGGGCTCTATTCTCATTTCTAAAAATGCTTACAAAAAATTTAACATTGCTAAGATTTCTACTCTTATTGACAAATACTATTCCAAAGACTTTATTGAACAAGAGAAGATCAGTTTGCCTTTTCAATTTCAACATTTTATTTTTTATGCTCGTCAATAACTAGAAATGAAGAATCTATCAACTATTCATGAATTGTGTAGATGTTTAGCCGAAACAAAAAAGTCAAAAATGTATTACTTGATTGATAGATTGATTCTTCTAATATTAACTCTTTCGATTTCTACAACTACTACAGAGCGATCATTTTTAGCAATGAAAATAATGAAGACAAGATTAAGAAACAAGATGGAGGATAATTTTTTAACGAATAGTTTGATTATTTACATTAAGAAAGAAATTGTTAAAAAGTTTAGTTCTGATTTAATTATTGAAGATTTCAAGTCACTCAAGACTTAAAGGATATTATTATAAACTATTTTTATTTTTTATTTATAGAATTATTTATTTATTATCTTATTAATAACAAATTTAAAGAATAATTGTATTTATAAATTTTATTTTAATATAAATATTATTATGTAATTATTATGTTAAATTTGTACCCCCTTCATAATTTTTTTTTAAGGTCCGCCATTCTCCAAGAGCATGGTTCACTCAACTCGATCAGCTCCACCCTTAACCACTTTGGATTCAAAAACGCTACATCTAACCATTTTCCTTTAACTAGATTCATTAAGACAACAACCACATATACCTGGTCAATGTAAATGATATACTTGTGATCCCCAATGGAAAAAGTGCTCATGAGACAAATCAACTCCACATATTTCCTTAAAAGACTTAGGAGAAATGAACTTCATTCTTAGCATTGAAGAAGTTTAACAAAGCTCCAGTAGAATACACCTATCTCAAGCAAAATATTTCAAATCCTTGCTACTCAAGGTTGTAATGAGTGATGCAAACCCACACCCACACCACACCGATGACATTTGCAAAATATTTCAAATCCTTACTATTATATATATAAGGTTATTTGGTAGATTAACGGCTGAATTAATTATTAAGATACATGGCAGAATTTTTACCACAAACAACTTATGAGAACCCTTAAATATTATAAAGGTGCCAAAAATTAGAGTTCCCTAATGAAATATAAGTTATCATAATTTTGTCAAAATTTTAGAAATATTTTAAAAGATTATAGTTTGAAGCACAATCTAATTATGTTAATAATATTAATATTTTGGAAGGTTAATTACCTTAAGAGTTTCTTTGAAGTTTCGTGGATCATCCGAATCTTCAAAAGGATAACCTCCCACTAGCATCACATATAAGGTTACTCCGCAGGAGCAAACATCAGCAACCTACTCATCGTTCATTATTTGTCATTAGGACTAAAGTTAGTTCCAAATTTATAAATCGATAATCTTAGGTAGAGTTTTTTATGACATTTTTTTATTTTTAATATTGGATTAATAATGGTATTTTTTTAATTTTGATCTATTGTGATATTTTTCGAATGATTTAATTTACGGAATATAAATCGGACTGTCCGATTTTTAAGAGGTACAGGATAGTCCAATTTGTGTTTAAAAAATTAAAAAGATTTGGAGTACACAAATCAGACCGTTCGATTTGTGTGCTCCAATTTTTTTTTAATTTTTTAAACACAAATCAATGGATCCAATTTGTATATCCCAAATTTTTAAAATTTTTAAATCTCCGATTTGTGTACTTTCCATAATTTTAAAAAATACTAAAAATTACCATACGAAGGTATAACACTCATTCTACTTCCATAGCCTCTTTATGATAGCTTGTATGTATGTATATTTATAATTTGAAATTCAAATTTCGTAGCAAGATTACCTTTCCATCGTATTCTCTTCTTGATAATACTTCTGGTGCAATATAAGCTGGCGTTCCCACTGTAGATTTAGGTTGCGAGTGTAAAACCGATGACTAACAAAAAAAAGAAAAAAATTATAGGTAAAAAAAATAACATAGACTTATCATTTTTGTGAATACTGGCATGCAATTATTTTTATATCAAATTGATAATCAAGAGAATAGTTAAGAGCTATTAAATAATAATTTAGTCAAATAATATATCAAATAAAAAATGCTACTTGTCTTTTAAATTTTCAGCTTTTAGTCAACTTTTTTATTTAAATAATATTATTTAATTAATTTAAATATCTATTTTTATTGGAAGTTACTTATTTTTTAGTTTCTCTCTTCTAAAAACTGAATGATGAATAATTTTTAAAAAATACTTAGTTACAATAATATCAAATCATCTAACAATTTTTAATTAATAACTTCACACAAATATAACTGCATGTGACAAAAGTTCTTTCATTTTTAAATATATATATTGGTTATATATGATATCAAAAGATTGTTGGTATAACAACAACAAGAAGTCGCATATGTAGAATATGTGTATGTGTGTGAGTAATTAATGTCTTGCCTTTGAGTAACCAAAGTCGCATATTTTAAGTTGTGGTGCTGAGCTTTCATCTAAAAGTGTGTTTTCCAGCTTAAGATCCCTATGGCATATTTCCTGCAATAAAGTAATGTTTATATACACCCTCAATTCGTTAATAAGAAACAAAATTGAAAGATAGATGAAAAAGGAATTAATCATATATATTTAGTACCATTGAATGGCAATAGCTAACTCCTGAAATCAATTGCTGGAAGAAATATCTTGCCTATGCAAGCAAAATAACAACAATTGATGAGGATTAATGCTTAAAAATATCTAGAGTATTTCACAATACATGATGTTAAAATTAATAAAATTGAAATTTCAGTGTTAATAAAAATAAAAAGAAAGTTCAACGAATTTATGATTTAATTTGTTTGAAATTAGTAAGTTACAATTTTACGTTTTATAAAAAAACATTGTGGTTCTATTTCATTAAAAATAAATTCAAATTAATAAAAGTGAAATGAATTAAGTTCATATTATTATTTCATGCACAAAATCTACAAATTAAACAAACTTCACACTTATGGTTCAACTAAAATGTAAGGAACTATCTCTAAATTGATTTGTGCCTGAGATGTAAGCCAATAAGACCAATGTCACGTATAAAATTTTTGGATTAAAAGACTGATAACAATTTTATAAAAATCAAAATAATAATTCGTTAATTTAACCAAGTAACCCGAGAAAATTTGAAAGTTTTAACATTCAAATATGGCAATTAGAGAACCTAGGTACTGTTTTGGATATACAAGAGGCTAATAACTTGCTGACACTTTATTTTTACTTTATATTTGAACTAATATTAATCAATAATCTGTTTTACACTCAACGTATTGACCCTGATTTGTATAAAAAATATTATATACACAAAAAAATTAATTACTAAATTAGATATTATATATTTATATATAAATATATATTATTTTATTTATTTTTAATATATATTTAATATTTTAATATATATTTTATACATATAACTGAGTTGGTGAAGAAAAATTTGATCTTAAGAAAAATGATAATTATAATGTAGACTTCTTTATATTTAATATAATATTATATTATATTAATTCCCATTAAGTAGTCAAATAAATTAAAAAGAAAACATTTGAAACCTCTCATGTCAATAACCAAATGGATATATAAATTATATTTTTATTTTTAAAATTTATTTTATTTTAATTTTTTTATAAAAATTTTTATTTATATCTTGACAGTTAATTTTTCAAGAAGTTTAGAATTAATTTAACAATCTTTATCTTTATAGTATACAAATGGGAAGCTTATATGTTGACGTGGCACTCATACGTTGAGTTTGAAAGTTTATTTGCTTAGGTGTCGTCACTAGAAATTTTTAGAATTATATTTATAAATTATAAATGATTATTTGCTTAGGTTGTTATTTTCAAATTCAAAATTATTTGTTTGGGTTGTTTCACTTAGGTTGTTATTTTTTAAATTTTAAATTATTTTACTGAGGTTGTTATTTTTTAAATTTTAAATTATTTTATTTTATCTGCAAATTTAATTCAAATTTAAATTAAAGTCAATTAAATTTAAACAATTTTAGTTATAACTCAACTATAAAAGTATAAGTTATGAGATATGTGTAGCACCACAATTTAAAGTACATCAAACTCTTTCTTTATATACATCCAAAATCTAAAATTTCTCTACTTATTCCAATGGCTGGTATTCACAAAATCGCATAAATCAAACCTACAATTGATAGTTTCTGTGTATGTATACGAGTGATACGGTTATAGACACTACCAAGTTACGAAAAATTTTCATTGCCATACTCAATTGAGATGGTTTGGTTCGATGAAGACGTGAGTTTTCTACTAATATTTTTTATTTTATTTTAAATTTATATTATTTATATTTTAAATTTGTTTGTTTATCCCCATCTAATTGTTCTTTGATTTTTGTTTATCAATTCTAGGGAAGAAAAATACACGCCTCGGTACGATTACAGCTACTTAGTTGGTAAGTTTATTGTTTTAGAAAAAGTATAATTTATTTATAAATTTATTTATTTTATTGATAATTTCGGCTGTGTTTTGTTTTTAACAAACTTATTGATAACAATTTTTTTTATTTTAAATCATTTCAGATGTTGTTGGATATCTTGTTGGAATTAGGAGTGAGAGAACTCTTAAAAAGAATGAAAATCTATCAAGTACACTTTTATTGAATTAGAGATTGATCATGAGTAATCATATATTTATTTTTATAAATCTAAAATTTTTGATAATTTTATCTTTTTAAATTATTATTTAACTTATTTTGTTATGAATATTTTTATTAATATTATTAATAGGTAACAAACGTTTTTATTAAGGGCAACATTTTTGAAAAAAGGGCAATATTTTCTCCTCATTGATCATTAGTAGTATCTAATTCATAAATAATAATTAATAACTAATTATAATTTTAGGATGTTGACTACACCGGTGGTTTACTTCCAACTTCAAAGACTTGGTCAATCATTGAAGGGGAGAAAGTAGAAGGTGCTAAGGTATTTGTTCAAAAAATGAATTTTTTGGTTGTTTGTTTTCTCAAAGTTAGATCTTTATTTTATTAAAAATATTATTGAGATAAAATCAAAGGTGAGAAGGAAGTCTTTAATTTAACGTAGTATTTTGTACAGAATTTGTTGCTTGAATTCTCCAATGAAGTTGCGGACAATGATGAATCCGAAGTGTTGGAAAATGCTATTACACCAACCAAGCGACTATCTTCGGAGTCGGAATATTCGAAGATGCAAGGAGATACATCAACTTGCAAGAAGATCAAGATTGAGAATGAAACTTGAGAATTTGGATGCACATGTTTTAGAATCCCTTTTAGAGTATATTTAATAGATTGAGTCTGAAAGTTTATTTGCTTAGGTGTCGTCATTAGAAATTTTTATATTTATATTTGTTAATATTTATAAATATCAATTATAAATAAATTATAAATTATAAATTATTATTTGCTTAGGTTGTTATTTTCAAATTTTAAGTTTGGGTTGTTTTACTTAGATTGTTATTTTTTAAATTTTAAATTTTAAATTATTTTATTTGTTAGGATTGTTTTACTTAAGTTGTTATTTTTAAAATTTTAGATTGTTATGAGAGATGTTGTTATTTTTTATATTTTAAATTATTTTACTCAAATTGTTATTTTTTACATTTTAACACTATTTTTTAAAAATTTGTTAATTCTTTTTAGCATTTTTTTTTAAATTTTGTTGATTTTTTTTATATTGCAGCTACATAAATTCTTTTAAAGAAATTTAGAGTTTTAAAAAAATTTACGTTAGTTTAGAGTTTTTAAATTATTATTTGTTTAAGTTGTTATTTTCAAATTTTAAGTTTGGGTTGTTTTACTTAGTTTGTTATTATTTAAATTTTAAATTAAAGTCAAACAAATTATAAAAAATTTAATTATGATGCAACTATAAAAGTATAAGTTATGAGAGATGTAAAGCATCACAATTTAAAGTACATCAATCCCTTTCTTTACCTCTCTACTTATTCTAATGGCCGATATTCACAAAATTGCTGACATTAATCCTACAATCGACAATTTGTGTGTACATATACGAGTGATACGTTTATAGACACTACCAAGTTACAAAAATTATTTGTTTATTTTATAATAGATTGCAATATTTTATAATCATAAATTTTTCTGTACCTAATCTTAGTAAAGTTATCTATAATTTTATTTGTTTATAGATTATTTTTATTTGTTCATTTCAAGTAAAGTCCTACAAAATTCCATGCATGGCATAAAGATGTTCTTCAATCTTAAAGATGCAACTGTCATCCAATTTAAAAATAGGTGGTTATTTTTTTTAATTCTTTAGTTTCATACTATGTGTCTGTTAATGTTAATGTTATTTGGTTATTATGAGATCAATTGGGAAAACTATTTGCGATGTTATTGATATCTAATAGTGTTAGCAAATCAAATTGTATTTAGAATGCAACGTGGACATTATTAGCTGACGGGATACTATATAAGAGGAGAAACATATTGAAAAACTTAGATATTTCATTATGTGATAAATTATTATCATATGTAGGACTTTACTTACCAAAATCAGTATTCACTTATGGACAACTTTGTTACTTTGTCAAGAGTTAAGAGTCGCAATAGTTTAAGCATTCTAATTCTAGGCTAAGATAGCAATCCAAAGTCATCAACAACAAATGTCATGTTTAAAGAAGTTTTTAATAATATTTAGGTAAGAAAAATAGTATTTTCATTTTAGTAACATATTATGATTTACACTTTTGTACGAATATTTGTCATAAATTTAACTAATTTATCTATAATTATACTTTCAAACTTGAAATGAAATGTGTAACATAGAGCACAACATCATATGGCAATTGTTTATCTAATGATGTTAGTAAAATATTATATTGTCGATAAACTTTTGTTAGTTTTTTGATATAAAGTTTAGTGCAAAATTGATATGCTACCAATATAGTTTAACAGCTATATATATTCTTATTTTTTCAGGTCTCTTTTCTTATGATTCAAGAATATTATAAATTTCAGAATGTTCTATTTATATTTTATTTTAAATAAATATAAAATTACATAATTAGATGATGATAATATTATACTAAAATTAAAAAAACTATAGTTATAAAACACTATTTTTAATTTATCATGTCAAATTAAAATATAAGTCCGTGCATCGCACGGGTTTAAGATACTAGTAATTTTATAAAGACAATTTTTAATACAAACAAATCAAACACAAAATTATGTCACTAGCTCATATTTATTATGCATTATGGTTGGATTGGTCTCAAACTTTTTAAAAATTTAACCATAAAAAATATATTTGATAAAAAATTTCTGAAACAAAATTAAAATAAAATAAAATTTTAAAATATTTTTAAAATTTTTAATAAATTTTAAATATAAAAAATATATTTTATTCTAAAAAATTTATCAAATGAATTAGTTGAGTTTTAATTATATATAATTGATATAATAGACAGATAAATAATAAATAATAAATAATAAGTACTAGATCATTTTATATTAAACATGTTTCTTTTATGTACAAAAAATATAGATATATAATAGAAAAACATTAATGGGATTAATATGAAAGATATTTAAATTATCTTAAGGAAAGGAATAATACGAGTTGAATACTCATTATAATTGAATTGATTATTAGTATAATCAATATAATTAAGCAAGTAATTATATAACTCTCAAGTCATCAAAATGTTAAAACAAATAATAATAATAATAATAATAATAATAATAATAATAATAATAATAATAATAATAGATGATGAGAACATGATATACCTCAATTTTGAAAAACTAATAAAATTTTGATTTGAGTATATTAAGGGGATAATGACCATTTGATACAAAAGGTATATGTGTGCATGGTTGCAATCTTTTATTATTACAATAACAACAGCAAGGAATTAATTAAAGCAATTGCATAAATGATAATGATAATTGATAGAATGGCCTCTTGGACAAAAGCATTATCATGATAAAGTCAAGTCACTTTATGTTGTAATATATTTATAGTATACCTCGTCTTCACTGAATCTTCCAGCATTGCATATTCTTTCAAATAGTTCTCCCCCGGCAGCATATTCCATCACTATGGCTAGATGAGTTGGAGTACACAATACCTGTCATTAATAATTATTTACACCCATTTAATTGTAAATTGCAAATGCAATAAGGTCAGACAAAACGATAATCATATATATCAAGTGCAAAGTGCGACGATTAAGATAACAAGTAGAGTACAAAAAGTTAAATTAATAATCATTTAATCTTCTATCTACTTTTGCCATGTTTTTTAATAAAAAGTCTCTTGGTATGTGTATATATGATATATCCCTTTGTATGTATGTATATATGTATATATTAATTGAATTTACATGTTATATAAAAGTTTTGTAACTACGCATCCTTATCATCTGTCCTTTATTAATTCATTTTTTATGTTGTAAAACGCTTTTTTAGAAGTATACATTCTTATTTCATCTCATTTATTAATTCATTTTTCGTGTTGTCATATATAAGTACGTACTACGTATTCTAAAAATATTTGTTAACATCTTTTGTAAAACAATCACTTTTTTATATTCATATATTAAAAATTTCAAGTTTCTAGTTTCTTTTAAAAATTTTGAATTAAACTCTGTATCTAGTATAACAAGCTTAACTTCAAAAACCTTTTAAAATTTAATTACATAATCAAAACAGTCTTGTTACATATTTAAATATTTTTATCATTTAAGTTGACCAAAATTTAATAAAAATTATTTTTTAAATATGTGCATGAAATCACATTTTTTCTTTCCGTAAAAAATAATATCAAAATTTTTTAACCGAACACAAATTTCTTAACTTTAATACAAAAATTTTTAAATTTTGACACCAAAAATTTTTAAAATTCTGAACTTGATGTTGCAAAGAACTTTGTTTGCTTCTTATTCTTCTTCTTTCTTTTTTTTCGTACAGAATTTGTGTTTTTATTTATAAAATTACATATATTTCTTTTAAAATTTCTTGTATTTATTGTCAAAAAAATAAACTTAAAAAAACAAAAAATTACATAATTTTTTTTGTTTGATTTTTTTTATTCTTTTTAAAGGATAAAATGATAAGAATATATTATGTGAGAGTTACACAAAATGAACTCTGAAAACAAGGAGGAGTTATTTGGGAAAAACATAAAATAGCAAAATAGCACTGAAATTTTTTAATCGCGATACAAAAATTTCTTAAATTTAGCATCGAAATTTTTTTTAACCGTGACATATAAAACAAAATGCTGCAATATTTTTTGCTTCTTCTTATTCTTCTTCTTTTTTCTTTCTTCTTATAGAATTTTTGTGTTCTATTTATAAAATTATGAATTTTTTTCAATTTTTTTTGTATTTATTGTCAAAATAAACAAATAAATAAATGAAATAAAAGTTGCATAATTTCTTTTTTTGTTCTTTCTTTTTTTGTTTAATTTTTTTATTTTTATTTTTATTCTTCGTAGAAGGTGAAGTAATAAAAATTATGAGAGTGTGAAATAAGAAAAATTCTATAAACAAAGAGGAGGAGGAGTTGTTTGGAAAAAATATAAAATAAAAAAATAATACCAAAATTTTTAACTATGACATAGAAATTTTTTAATTTTGATACATAAAATTTTGAAACGTGACATAAAATAGAATACTGCAGTTTTTTTATTTTTTTTTTTGAAAAAAAAAGAAGACCATAACATTAAAGAAGAATTGTGCAAAAGAAGATACACACAAAACAAAATGTTATAGATTTTTTTATTTTTTTTTTAGAAAAAAAAAAGAAGACAACAACCACAATAGCAATAGCATTCGTTAAAGAAAAAGAAAAAGAAAAAGAACGTAAGAAAAAAAATGCACGTACGTAAATCTGACTTGATTGGATTAAAAAAATTTTGGTTGTCTAATATTTTTCTAATTAAAAAACTGACAAAATTTTTAAAATTTAAAAGTTGGATTGGATATGAAAAAAATTAATTAATAGTTAATTTAAATTATAAAATTTAAAATTTAAATGAGATATACACTGATTAAATTTAAACCACAATAGCTTGAATTATATTTGATTATATTTGAATCGTATTCAATGGAAAATGGAAGCTGACGATGATCCGATTCTGAAGCACAAAGAGGAAGAATTGAGAGCTGAGTATAATATAGTTTTGGCACAGGAAGAAATGCTTTGGTACCAGAAGTCAAGAGATCAATGGATTCGGTATGATGATAGAAATACTAGCTTTTTTCATATGCAAACTATCCTTAGAAGAAAATCTAACAAGGTTCATGGGTTGCTGGTCAGTGATGGGACTTGGTCTAATGATCCGGAAGTTTTACAACGGGAGGTTGTTCATTTCTTCAAAAATATTTTTTGTTCTACTGAGCCTATTGAGGTTAATTGCATGGGAGAAATTCCTATGCCAGCTCTTAGCCATGATGCTTGTGATAATTTGTCTAAACCAGTAACAATGTTGGAGGTTAAAGAAGCTCTGGATAATATGAGCTCGTTCAAAGCTCCTGGGCCGGATGGTTTTCAAGTTTTTTTCTTCAAGGAATATTGGGATGTGGTGGGTCATGAGGTATGGCGTACTGTTCAGAAAGCATTCTTAGGGGAGACGTTAAGCCATTCTTTGTTGGAAACTTTGATTGTTCTTATCCCTAAGTGCGACCCTCCAACTAGATTGAAAGATTTTCGGCCAATAAGCCTTTGTAATGTAATTTATAAGCTAGTGACTAAAGTGCTCGTTACTAGATTACGACCATTTTTGGATGAGATTGTTAGCCCAACTCAGGGAGGGTTTATTCATGGTAGAGGAGCACCTGATAATATTATTGTCACCCAAGAAGTTCTTCACTTTCTTAAGCGGACAAAGTCTAGAAAAGGAGCTATGGCTTTTAAGATTGATTTAGAAAAAGCTTATGATAGAGTTGATTGGAATTTTCTTGAGCACACTCTTGAATCTTTTGGCTTTCTTTCTCAAATTATTCGGCTTGTAATGAATTGTGTTCAGGTCTCAAATCTCTCCATCCTTTGGAATGGGAATAGATTGGACAGCTTCCAACCTCGCAGAGGGCTCAGGCAAGGAGATCCAATTTCTCCTTATTTATTTGTTTTGTGCATGGAGAGATTGGCGTGCTTCATTTCCAAACAAGTTGACGAGGGTATTTGGGATGGTGTGGCTGTTTCTAGAGGGGGACCTAGAGTTTCTCACTTGATGTTTGCAGATGATCTCCTCCTTTTTTGTAAAGCGAAGAAAAGTCAAGTTTAGAATATTATGCACACCTTGGAGTTGTTCTATAAAGCTTCAGGTATGAAGGTTAACATTGAAAAATCTAAAGCTATTTGTTCTAGAAATATCTCTAATAGAAGGAAGGAAATGTTGTCTGGTGTTTCTCATATTCCCTTTACTAGTGACCTACGCAAATACTTGGGGGTGAACCTTAATCATCCTCGAGCTGCTAGATCTATTTTTTCAGACTCTTTAGAGAAGATCAAGAATAGGCTAGCTAGTTGGAAAGGTCGGCTCCTTAACAGAGCAGGCAGGCTTTGCTTAATTAAATCTGTTGCTTCTTCTCTTCCTATTTATCAGATGCAAGTGACTCTTTTTCCTACTTCGATTTGTCAAAAGATTGATTCTGTACTTAGACAATTCTTGTGGAAGAAAAAGGTGGGGGAGCGTTGCTTAAATTTGGTCAAATGGAGCAAAGTTGTCACTCCAAGAAAATATGGAGGCTTGGAAATTAGAGATACCCAATGTGTAAATTTTGCTTTACTCGGAAAGCTTGTTTGGCAATTACTGCATAATAAAGATAAGCTTTGGGTAAGAATTATGTTGGCAAAATATTTATCTGAGAGTTCTTGCTTTTCACCCAATTTTTCTAATAATGTTTCAAGTACTTGGCGGGCGATTTATAAGACAATAGAAAAGCTTCGTGATGGTTTTGATTGGTGTACAGGCAGGATGTCTCAATCCTTTTGGTATCATACTTGGTGACCATGTGGAACACTAGCTCCTTTGGTTCCTTTTGTGCACATTTCTGATTCTCACTTGAAGTTAGAAGATGTCTGGCACCATGGGTATTGGCGGTGGGATATTCTTTGCACAATTATTCCGGAAGAAGTTAAACTTGAGTTGATGCTCTTTGATCCTATCAAGCAGCAGGAGATAAAATAGGTTGGTTTTGGACAAACTCAAATACTCTCACCTACTCGACTAAAAGCATGTATGAATGGCTATTGAAGAAGAAATTTGGCTGGAATGATAATGAAAATTGGCTTTGGCTTTGGCTTTGGCGCTTGAGAATATCGGAGAAGATAAAGTGTCTGCTCTGGCTTTGCCTCAACAACGGAATTCCCACAGTTAGGTACCGATTTCAAAGAGGTCTTACTACTTCTGATTTTTGTCAGAGATGTTATCTTGCGCAAGAGGATATTAACCACTGCTTTAGGACTTGCCAAAAAGTTCGTCAGATTTGGATTAGCTTAAATTTGGGAATGACCGTTGAGGACTCTAGTTTGGATTTTGTGTCTTGGATTCGTTCTAACCTCAACAACAATGAGTTTCTCTTTGCATCGGCCTTTTGGTGGATTTGGAGGGATAGGAACAATGACATCTTTCATCAAGATGATCCATGGAGTAAGGAAAAAATTGTTCACTTGGTTAAACATGCTGTTCGAGATTTCTCTAATGTTGTTACTAACCAAAAACATATTATTCCTTCTTCTTTGAAATATAACTGGGAACCACCTCCAATGAATGTTTGTAAAGTGAACTGCGATGCAAGCGTTTTTGAAAATGAGCAATTAGCTGGTTTTGGATGTATTATTAGAGACAGCATGGGAATTTGGATAAAAGGTTGTTCTGCCAGTATACCTCTTTCTAGTGTTCTCTGTTGTGAGCTTCATGCTATTTGGAGAGGGCTTATTATGGCTTGGGATTGCGAGTGCAAAGAGATCATCTGTGAAACTGATAATCTTGATGCGTTTCTTCTTGTTTCGCGAGGCACAACCAGCATGATTAGGAATGACTCTGATCTGCTTGACAAAATCAAAGAGATGCTCCAGCGCAATTGGACAGCTACTTTAGTTCTCATCCAGCGCACAGCAAACAGAGCGGCTGATTTAATGGCTAAGACTGCTGCTTTAAACAAACAGGTGTATCTAGAGTGGTTACTGCCCCCTAATAATTTCGACATTATTATTAGAGAGGAGTGCTACTCTTTCTCTTAGTTCTTTTTTCTTTGTGTTATGTTCAATCACAAAAAAAAAATATTTGATTAAAAGATTAATTCAAATTGACATCTCAATTGTTTTAATCAAATTGAACTAAATTAAAAAAGATAACTAAACCTATAGAATCAAAATTGTATATTTATTTTATTCTCTGAATCAATATAAACCATGTTGCAAAATACTATTTTTATAGTTGTCAAATGCTCTAATTTCCTTGTCTGGTAAACGAGATATATATATATATATATATATATATATATATATATATATATATATATATATATATATATATATATATCTCCCACACTTTAAGCAATATGGTGTAAAACTGTAAATCGTAAATAATTTGAAATATATATAAGTTTAAATATGGAATTTAATTTATTTATTTAAAAAATCATGTCAAATGCTTCATTATATTCTGGAATAACTTATTTTCTGAAAAAAGAACAAAATTAATTACATTGCGTTGTTTCAGGTATGATGGACATTTTCATATAGTCAAGTAATATTCTTAAAGTGAAAATTATTAAAATTCTATAAATCCAAAGAGAAAGATCACAATAGGTAGAAATTAAATGTTTGCAAAAATGAACAGTTAATGTTATATTTCATGATTTAATACAAAAATATGTTAAATTATTAAAATATTAATCACTTTTTGAAACATTAAATCTAATTTACTAAATCATTTGGTTGAATATTAAATTATATATGTTTTATTATTATTATTTAATTTTGTAACACCCCTAGATAGCCACCAGTGATTAACTTTTTTTAATAAAACTAATCATTAGTTGAAACCAAAATGAGAGTTCTATTAATACGTACATATATAGTAAGTTAATTTATCATTTATCTAACAATAATGAGATTTAAATTCAATTTTAAAACAAATTTACGATATATCTAATCGATCAGTAACAAATGAAATCCAATTCAACAACAAAAATATTTAAAAATAATAAAAAATTAGTATAAAAAATCAGTAATATTATATTATCGGTAATGCTAAGATGACAGTAAAAAAGAAGTTTAATTTTAATTTATTTAATATTTATTAACAGATTAATAAATATTAAAAAAAAGATAAATTTAAATAGATTGAACTGAATTTTTATTGTTTCTTAAACATTATTAATATATAATAAATAATTCACTTCTTTAATTGGAAGAGAAGTCAAAGAAAGTGAAGAAGAGTCCTTTTATTGATATATATTCTTTGTTGAGTGTTTTCTATATACTATAAAAAAATGAGAAGCATTTCAAGTGCATCAAAAATATCAGTGTGAATTATAAAAAATATATATAATATATATTAATTAAAATCAACGATTAAAATAACTCATACACTAATATTTTTCTGAGTACTTGAAATGTTTCCTATAATATGTGCTTCTTCTAAGAAAGTAATAACTAAATAATACTATAATACCACCCAAAAAAAAGATACCCTTTGTGACCAATAAAGAAAGAAAAAAGAGATGGCTGTTATTATATATATTACCTCCTTAAATCTAATGATATTGGGATGTTTTAAGGACCTATGATTTATAATCTCTCTTTGCACATGCTCATCAATCTGCAAATCATCATCAACAAATAAATTGAAGAATACGTATAAGTGTATATTATTTCTCCAATTATAAATTTTGAAAATGTATGTGACATTAGAGAAAGAATAAAAGTACCTTATGGCCTCTGTGAATGAACTTAACAGCATAGAGAGCACCGCTGCGTTTATCCTTAACAAGCTTTGCAACGCCATAGTTGCCAGACCCAATATCTTTGATAATCTCATACCGTTCTTCCATTCTAATACACTTTTCAAAGCTTTGATCTAACAACAACAAAGATTATTCTACTGTATTGTATTGCGCGTGATGAGTGAACTAACTAACACTTATATATATATATATAAGTGGGAGCATATATCATCTTTTATTATGCCATCCACGTAACAATGCAAAGCGATGAGAACAGTTGCAACTTGAAGGAGTTTGATGTGATGGGTTTTGCTTTGGAATTGAAGGAAATAACATTAAAAATTACAACTGGTGAGTCAACCTTGCCCCCATAATGAGGCATATTGAAAGAAGGGCAATATAGTCATTCTAAGACGTGGCTCCGTTTATACATGGGACAAGCCAAGAACACGTTGGTCTGACGTGGCAGCTGAATAACCGTCTACGCGTTAAGGACTTGTGTACATCGCTATTGAAGTCCAAATTCATATGTCTAACAATTCAACTTAATTAAGATCCTTTGCTTTGTTATATATTTTAAGATAATTTTGCTAGGTAGATAATGATTTTTATAAATAATGTGAATAATAAATTTTAAAATTGATCCAATAAAATAAAAATATATTACACCCTGTAAAAATCACAGAAATTATAAGTGAAAAAGAGAAATTATTGTATAATAATTGTATTATCCACTAAATTCATTGTTTTCTTATATTTTTCCATTTTAAATCATTTGCTTGGAAATAGAATCTTGTTCTTTGTTAAGAAAAAGGAAATATTACATTGTGATAGAACAACTTTTGCAGTTTTACAGACAGAAGCATGGCCCAAATTAAACGTTTATAATATAAAAAAAAAAGATTTACTATCTTCGATAAATTTGAAAACACTAATTAAGTTTTGAACAATTCTATAATGAAGAGGTTTTTGTATGAAGAGAATGAAAAGTATTATATAATTGAGGAATTCTCCACGTACAAGTGTTTTTCTATATAAGTCATACAAGTTATTTATTTTTTCTTTTTTTTTCCTCCATGTCTCCTTTTTTTTTTTCGTGCCTCTTCTTCTTCGTTTTTGAAGTGTTTTATCTTCATCGTCGTGTTTTTTCTCGTTCTTCTTTTGATTTTGTAACATTATGTATGTTTTTCTTTTTTTGTTTAATTTTTTCTTCCAAAAAAATGATAAAAATATGAAATAAGAAAATGAATAAGAAGAAGAAGCAGCAGAAGATGAGGAGAAGAAAGAGGAAGAGTTCTGAATTATGCATAAGGTGTACTTCAACGAATTTTGGGTGTATTTTTTAAATCATTTGGGTGTATTTTTATAATTCTTTGGGTGTATTTCTATAATCGTTTGGGTAAATTCCTGTCACCGTTTGGGTGTATTTCTGTAATCGTTTGGGTGTATTTCTAAAGTTCCATTATCTTCAAAACGATTTCAAAGCTTGATTTCAAAAACCATGAAAATCGAAAAAAAAAAACGAAGCAAGAATACCAATGATAAACGCAGATAAAACAACGAATGAAAAGGCAAAGAGGGAACACACCAAGGAGATCGAACAAATTTGACAAGAAACTCGTTTTCAGGAGGAAAAAGAAGAGTAGGAGAAGAAGGAGAAGAAGAAGGAAGAGGAGAAAGAGAAGGAGGAACGCGAAGCACGCCATGAAAATCGTATATAGGCCAGGGTGCTTTTTGTTAAGTTTTTCCCAACTTGTATGACTTGTAAACCAAATAACTTGTATGTGTATCACTACTCTATATAGTTTACTTTAAAATTTTAATAAAAATAAAATTGAGTAAAAAATAAGTCAAAAAAATGACATTTTTAGGTTTGCAAAATGTCTCAACCTAGACAGTGTAAAACAGTTTGATAGTGGATAGTAACATTTGATAAACCTCATTAAGACTTTCAAGCAAGGATTCAGCCTGTTTCTAGAGAGAGGAGACTACCAAGAATAGCCAATAAATTAGTGACTTATTTCATCTTGAAAACATAATTTGAGGCTTGTAGAGTTTGAATGTGATGAGATTATCCAGTCACACTAGTGCTGCAGAATGTAAGAAGAGAAGAGAATGAGAAATTTAGAGAGTACATGCAAACTGAATAGTATGCTTATTGGTTATTAGAGATGGATGATACAAGCCTTATATGGATCACATAGACGCCAGGAAACTAGATACAGGAACCAAGAATCAGTTAGTTTGGGTAACAAGCTACTGTTAACAACTAACATATTTTAAAAGAATATGTTTTAGGTGGTTACTCTATTATTCTCTACAAGGCTAAAGGTCCTTGTGATAGACTTCAATGATATTTTGAAGAGGAAGTATAGGAGAATAGAGTATTTGTACAATGTGTACAATAGAGTTTAGAATGTTCGATTCAGTAGAATATCATATGTTTATTATCCCTAGTACCCAGATGGTTATTCTAAATAGTATGAGCGTATTGTGTTTGAGAAATTAGTAACATTTTATCATGAATATTCATTTTTTAACTCATATTGAACCAAATAAATAACTCATTGTACACATTGTACAAAATACTCTATTTGACTCTCTAGCAGAATTCGTTCTTAAATTGTCTAAGTTTATACATAGTAAATTTTATTTGAAAATTATCTTTTATAAAATATCATGCCAAAAAAAATAATCTATCAAAAATATTATATATATATATATTAAAAATTAGTTAATAAATTAACTACCATATATAAATATAAAAACTAAACCTAACAACTATAACCATCTTAACTAACTTTGTGTCAAATGACTGCTACTTAATTACTAAAAATATTGTTTTGGTTATACGTTCTTCATTCTAACTCGGTTCAAAATCTTTTTTGTTCCCAATAAATTCGATTTAATATTTTTATTGTGTACTAAAAATTGTCGTTGATGTAATATTCGAAAAATATTATTTATTCTTTAAAATTCAGTCTTTATTAATCACCCTTTTTAAAATTTTATTATTATTTAATTAATTTAAGATAAAAATTTAAGTACAATTAATTTTATATAAAATTAATAGTTGAAAATTATTAAATAATTTAAATAATTTGATAATTTTATTTAATGGCTTTCAATTATCAACTTAACGCACCTGAATTTTCACCTTAATTTAAATACTCACTTTCAGGTGCCAATTATTCAAAAAATCTAAAAAAATTACTTACTTTTTATTTTTTCTCTTTTTTAAAAATTAAATAAAAAATAATATTTAAAAAATATCTAATTACACTAACATATTCTTGTTCTGTTCTATAAAGATAACTTGAAAAAGACAATTCCACCCTACATTATCCTAATTTTTCTTTTCATTATTTTATTTTTTTAACTTTTTTATTAGAACAGAACACCCTGATTATTATACTTATAATTTTCTACCAAAAAAATAAGAACTAAAATTCAATTATTAAATAAATTATAATTATTTACATATACGTATTTCACATGCTTCCTACCGGAATTATCAACTATGAAAATAACCGAATTTGTAAGCGACTCCAATCTTTTTTAACATATAGCATGATCTAAACTTATAGCATAGTTTAACCCCACACCATGTACATTACAGATTAATAATAATAATAACATAAAACGAATCTTAGCTTCATTCTATAATTCATAACACGGAAATCTAGAGTTATGAGGTGCAACAAGATCAAACCAGAGGCATGCAGTTCCAGCAATACCTTGGAAGAGGGAATAAGCATTTCCACCATCAGCACCCGCAATAAGAGAACTTCCATTGCGGTACAAGAAACATGAGAAGACTTTTGCTCTCTCTTCGTAGATCTGTTCTTTGGTTAGTCTGAAGAGCGAAAGGAAGCCGTAGGCGTTTCCGGCCACGCCATCCGCAAGTCCTACCTTCTTCACCAGGCCACTCTTCCACACTACCTCACCCGCTTCGATTGCCGCGTCTCGGAGTTCTCTGTCATTTGGAAAAACCTGCACACACTCGAGCACATAACTTACTATCCATTTTGACATTTCTTTTACTAAGGTTAATTTCAGACAACTGTGCTAGTGTAAATCAAAATTAGCAATATACATATTATTGAAATAAAAAATATACATTAAAATAAGTTAAATTACATATATTTATATACCAATACATAGTCTATGATTTTTTTTTCTCCCGTAGCACTTTTGAATTTCAGATGCAGTTATGTGTATTCAATAGCAACAATAAAGAAATCAAAAATGAATTATATTATCTAAAATGGTTGAATTCAAAATAATAATGATAGGGGGACCATAATCCAAAATTAATTTATTTAATTAAACATCTGTAATTTCATATATGTAACATTTGTAGTTACATACTTATTACATATAAATTATTTATTTCGACAATAATTAAAAAATACAAAAGAAAAAAAAATTGGACTGATTTTTATTCTCCCGAAACATTTTTGAATTCAAAAAACACAATTATTTTTCATTCACAAGAATTTGAAACATTTACCCAAAAAAAAGAGTACCACACCACTTGTTTAAAATTGATTGAATGTTGTACTAGAAAGAACCTATAAAAAATTCACAGGATCAACACAAATTTTAAGTTGAGGAAGCTAAATCTCATATAGGAAATCATTTTCGGGCATAGTAAAAGTTTTCTAGAGTAACAGATTATTACTCAAGCATGATTCCTGTCTTTGCTTAATTACTTTTACAAGTTCCAACAACTACTCATATCACACAAATTTTATACCAAGTAGGAGTAACTCTCTTAGAAAAGGTTAAATCAAATGAAATGAAATCCTATTACCTCTGCAGCTTTGGACAGAGTAATGGCCATGCCGGTTGCGCCATGACCCCATTGCACCAACTTATCCCTTGGATTCCCTTCGCTTGACGGGTAGTTGCCACTATGAGGGAACCGTTTACTCATCAAGTACCTTAAAGCTCCCTTCACATCTTCGGCATCCTCGCCGGGAAGCGGAAAATGGAGCAGCACATGCAGGATTCCGGCTAGGCCGTTCGCTGCGCCAAGGTACCTCGTCCCATGCCATCGATACATCAATGGACAGTCCTTAATGTCGGAGGCTCCTGCCCTACCTCCGGCCAACATTGCATCGATAATTGGCATTAGAATATCGCTTGGAACTGCCTCGTCTCCTAGGTACTTGTTTATGAATAGCGCGGCCCATAAGAATCCGGCACGGCCGTATAGAAGATCGTATGACATTCCAAAACCACCTTCCTCAGGTCCAACAGGCAGGGCTCTCTCTTTTGCAACCTATGAATTGAACGTATGTATACCATGCACATGAATATAGAACAAGTAAATAACAAATTATTGTGCATAGCATAAAATTTCACTAACTTATTTACATATACAGTAAGGTAAGGTAGATTCTAATATGTCTATGTTTAAGTGACTACAGTAACTATGCAAGTATTGTTAAAATTAAAGTCACACATTTCTTACATTTTGGTATTTTTTTTTAGTAACACTTTTTAGAAAACGTTTAGCCACACTTTTTAAAACACCATAGTTATAGTAATATAGTCATACTAGAATGATCTGTATACTTAATATGTACTATATATATAACAATTCTATTATGTCTAGTATATATGGTGATTATAAAATTTTGATAACTAGTATATCTAAAATTAAAATCACACTTTCTTTTATTTGAAAGAACCTTCTTAACTTAAAAATAAAAAGAAATAAAAAAAGGTAAAAAAATGTAATGAAATTAAAAGTGTTACTAAATAGTTAAAAAAAATGTAACATTAATTTTAACCACATTTATTAAGTATTGTTAAAATTTCATAGTCACCATATTCACTATAATAATAGTCCCCATAGAATTCATGTATAATATGACTTTTAATGATGTGATTGCAAAGCTAGTCAACAAAAATATTTTCCGGATATTCAGAAGTGTGTCTAATGTTTTGTTTTGATTTTTTTTTATTTTATACGGTATTCCCCAACCCAACAGGGCAAGAACTAATTCGTCACGAATTGGAGCTTTATTTAAAAGTTTGTCACTGGTCAATGAATTGCTGTGTGCACAAATCGGGATACAAAGTGTGTCTAATGTAACCGAAGAAGATCCAAGTATAAAGACAAGAAACTGTGTTGACATTAAAGCCACGTTAAAATTCAAAGGTGGTAAAGTGAATGCAGAGTTAGAAAACACTAGTTTGGATCTTCAAAGATAATTTCATAACGATGTATTTGGAAGATAGCGCGATATGATGGGAAGAGAATTATCATGATGAATTCTATATATATACCAAATTCATGCATAAAATTTCCGAACCAAACATATCTCTAAAATTACGCGCAACTATAACTCTTGATATTATTAAATCCAAAATAAACAACTAACTAAAAAAGACTCAATAAATTACATGTTATGCGAACAAATTGTCTAATTCAATTTACTTAGAGCATGCATGATGCCAAGAAAATGAAAATTACGATTGTGGACCATGCTTTCGACCTACCTGCTCTACTATGAAATCTTATATGGTCCTCCACATATCTTCTCTAAGTCGAGCAACGGACAACACTCACTTAAAGAGTAGGCCCCAGTATCCAGAAAACAGAGAAGGCTCAACAAGTGTACCAACAATGGAAAGTTTGCTAATAATGAATGTGGAAAGAATAAAGATATCGACTATTATTCATACACAAAAAATAAACAAATAAATAAATTATGCTACATTGAAAAAAAAAAAACATTATCAATTAATTAGAGTATCAGTCATCGATATCATTTTTCATAACAGAAAATATAAGAAACCAACTTTTAATTAATTTACATTAGCAAACTTTAATATTAGATTTATAATTAAAAAATTTAATTTAAAATCTAAAATTTTAATATAAATAAAATAATTTAAAAAATTAATAAATATTGACTGAAAAAAAATAAATTAACTATCATCGTTCAAAAAACAAAAGGCGAAAATATAAAAAAATGATATCATAAAAAGTTTAAAACGTGGCGGAATTGTTACCTCAATGAATAGACCCAAAAACAGGTCACGCTTCCGAGAGTCCCCCATGTAATTAGCGACAACCGCACCAAGCGCATAAGCTCCTCCTCTTCCACATAAAAACGTCACGTGCCTGTTACCAGTATGTTATATTATATCTCTCTGAAATCAGTTGTTTTTTTTTTTTCCTTAAAAAAACGTGTCAACTTCACTTAATTTTAACTAACGTTGCATACAATTACTTATCTTAATTTAGTAATCAATTATGCTAGCATAAGTTCCTGTTTAATTAACTTGTGCATGTTTTAAGTGCGGACAAAAATTGAACTATATATATGGTATGAAATTTTACTAGGTAAACAATGATTTTTATGAACAATGTGAACAAATAAGTTCTAAAATTGACACAATAAAGTAAAAACACACTACACTTCTAAATTATCTACCTAAATCTTAATATTAAGATAATCATTCGCACACCTAGTAAATTAAACATTTAATATATATATTGTTCACATTGTTTAGTATTTTCATTGTCTACCTATACTTTTTTGTATGGTATTACTCCAGTTTGTCGGTTTATATATATCCACACACGGAGTTTATTTGGCTCTCATTTGCTGAGTATGTTATAGAAATCATTTTGCTAAAAAATTTAAGTTAATGACAGAAGATTCATGGATGATTATATTTTTAAAGAATAATATTAGAGAACTAATTTTTTTTCAGCTAAAATGAGTGAACTTTATAAGATCCTAAATCATAAATTCTTAATTTTAAATCTTAAATTGTAAAATTAAATATCAAGGTTGACTAATATTAACAATGTTTCATGTACTTTCTCATTTCTAATAGACTTGTTTGTACAAAATAAGTTTTTTTTTTTGAATTTGCGTAAAATTTTTCAAAAATTTTTTTCTTCTTTAGGTTATAAAATTTTATCATATTATAAATTTTTTTTAAAAAAAACTTTAAACTAATAAAAAGAAGTACATAATAATTATATAAAAAATATTAAAAAATCATCAAAATTTATTATTTTTGACAATCAGATAACTATCAATGTTCAAAAATATAGGATAAAATATGATGTTGAATTACTAGACTAAAAAAATTAGACTAAAACAATTAAGTTGATAACTGAAAATAATAAAATCTGATGATCTCTAACATTTCTCTAATTATATTTCTAATTTTTCTCCTAGCAAAATATATTACAACTAAAAATCTAAAATAATTCTTCCAACATCATCCGTGTCTCTATAAAGATGAAAGTGACCATTAACCCCTAGAAAGATAGCACCAAAATAGATACTAGATACGCACCATAAAAAATAAAACGCACCCACAAAAAAAAAAAAAAAAAAACTAGGTAATCCCGAAATGACTTAGCTGTAGCACAACCTGAAAACGACAATGCATCCCATACTATACCATGTCTTGTGTTAATCAATTTCTACATTAATGTTGGGTTAATTATTTACACCTATTTTTCAGACAATAAAAACATAAGTCCATTTACTACTAAAAAAAATTATAAACGAATTGTCAATTTTTAGTGAACAAAATATATAAGCAAAGTTAATAAAATATTCAAATAATTAACGTTTTTGTTAATATAATAAAGGATAAAATATATTTTTATCCTTAAAATCTGACAAAATTTTAAAAATATTCCTAACTTTTATTTTATTTAATTTTATCTTAAAATTTTTTATTTGTATCAAATATACATCTTGATAACTAAATTTTTAATAAATTTAAGACTAATCCAGCAATAACCATGACAACTATTTTTTATTTACTTGTGTTGATGATTGTTCTTGTAAAATTATTATTGAATTAGTTCTAAGTTAAGTATATTTGATGCAAATAAAAAAATTTGAAAAAAAATTAAAATAAAATAAAATCTTTAAATAATTAAACAATTTAGATTGATTTAGTGATTAATTTACAATTTACTTAAACTAATGTGGAAAGTTCAAACCCCAACTTATACATACATCAACCTATTGACCAATAACAAACTCTTAAACAAAGCTAACTTAATGTGTTTTGAAGATACTATGAAAAAAAAATATAATAATTTATAAATATAAAATATTTTCATTTGATGATCTAATTTTATTAACAATATAAATATTTTAATTGTTGGTCACTTTAAGTTGATTGAATTTTAACACTATTATATATTACGTGTGAAATTAATCATGTGAGATAACGAGATTAAGCAATTATACTTATTTGACTTAGGTGAAATTTTATAATTTTATGACAAAATTTTAAAAGATTATCTTTTTATGCCTCTAGCAACCGAGATAGATAGCTTTTTGTTAGCTAAAAGAATAAATATAAAAGAACTAAACTTTGAAAGAGATGAGCTATAAAACAAATAACTTCAAACACATATATTTATCCGGTGCTAGAGGCAGGGTTCCTTCATATATGAAGGCGCCATTTATAGGCACTAAGCTGCTGTGCTCTTCATTAATATATATACAAATTATATATATATATTATTTTTATTTAATTTATTTTAATTTTAATTATAAACTTATTTATTTTTTTATAATTATATAATATTTATTAATATTATTTTTAATAAATATTTGTAGTATATAATAATATAATAAATATAAACTAATTAATAAATTATTAAAATTTAAAAACAATAGTTATTTTAATATAAAAATAAAATAAAAATATTTATGATAGAATAAAAATAATAAGATATTTATTGTTTCTGTTTTATATTATTTTAAAATAGTTTGATCTTTTTAAAATATTAATAAAAATATGTATTTTAAATTTTTAACTATTTTTTATTTATATAGGACCAAATCAACCAGTTCAACTAATAAGTCATTGATTGAACCAATAATTTAGTGTCTGACTGGTTCAATCATCAGTTCGATTCTAACAATATTGGCTTTATACAATATTGGCTTTATAATAATAAAACGTAGTACTCTTAAGATTCAAAATAATACCAAAAATATAATTGAAAATTCTATATTCAAGTTCAAACTCAATTGCCCTTGAGCAATATTAATGAGAACCAAACGCATGATTTGGGAAAAAACCCTCCTTAGTTAGTAAGTCCACTTACGAAGCACTTGATAACTGCTTGTATGATATCTTAATTTTTTTTACACATAACAAAGATTTACCTTTCGAAAAAATATAATTGTATCCAAATCAACTTTGATCTTTGAATAATCAATATCACATTTATTTTCATTGTAATAAAAGATTTTTTTAAAAAAAAATTGTATCAATAATGATTATTTTACGTATAGACAAATTAATACCTTTGACACAAATTACTTTACCCACAAATCCTATCTTTTCATAAGAATTAATACAAGATATTGTACATTAAATTATGCATTTATCTTATCTTTAGCAGCATTGACAAGTGTTTGAATTAATAAAAAAACATAAAACTATTTTTAAATATAAATACAACTATTTCAACTTAAAAATAGACAAAATATATTAATAAGTTCCAGCATATAATAATATTGATCACATTACTTTAATTACAAAAATGAATATGTTACTAGAATATAAATTAGTTTTAAGTAGATTTTAACAAAAATAATTTTCTATAATAGTTTCTTTTGTTATGATGATAAAGAAAGTAAATTTAAAGACAAATTTTATCTCATATTAAATTATGCTTACTCAAATCGATTTTAACATAAGAATAAGAGAATTTGAAAACTTTTCTCATGAATTATAAAAAGAGTCTACAAATTCAACCACTAATATTATCAATATTATTTAAAGAGAAATCTTTGAAAAAATTAAAATTTTAATATAAATATTTTACTTTAATCACAAACTATATATTACTATGAATGGGCGAAATTCGTATACTTTAAAGTTTAACTATTTTTAATGTTAAAAATAATATAAAGTTTAAATTTAGTTAACTTTAGAAAATTTTTATAACAAAAATTACTATGCGTATTTTTATTTAAAAAATTCAAAAAAAAGTATTTTATATATTTTTGTATATTATTTTGTGCACGACGTGACTAAATATACTAGTTGACAATAAAATTTAACATCAAATAAAAAATAATTATTGCCTTAATTAATTTTTCATTTTACCAATTATTATTATTATTATTATCTAATAATAAAATATAAAAAATAAAGTGGCAATTAGATACTTGAAAATTTTTATTTCACATTAATTGGTTCTAAAAAAAATTTGATCCTCTATGATAATAAATGGTAGACATGTCATATGCTTTTGTGATAACAGTGATGGTTATATATACTATTAACTATTTTGATGTATTTATTTATAAAAGATTTTTCATGTAGAAAACAGTTTTTAATTTGGAGCGAAATTTTATGTATTTTGATAAGATTTATGATGAATTAACTGTTATATAAAAATTTAAAAAATAATTAATATTTTATATCCAAAACTACATTATTTTTATACTTATGTATCACCAAAAAAACGCATGCCACTATAAATAACAAATACATATATAACTATTCCAAAGCAAAATAATTTTCAATTTACTTAAATATAAATATAAAATAGTATGTATATATTAAAATTAATTACAAATATATTTATATATAAATATATATAATTTAATTTATTTTTAACGTATATTTATATTTTAAGGTGTATTTTATCCTCACTTTAATAGCTGATAAAACAGTCGACGTAAGTAATATCTAATGAAAGCCTTCACAAGGTTGTACGGTACCTGAGGGAGTCACGTGCAACGGTGGCGCACGTGTCGACAATCTCTGCACATAATTGCAAGTCGGTGTGGTTACCGGTGACCTCGTACGACCTCAAGCAAGTGAAAGCTGTGCCCAGCAAACCCTTATACACCGTTGGATCAACCATTTCCCTCCGCTTCCACGTCTCCTCCACCACCTATATGTATTTTACCCACAACAATCATTTTTCTTTTATTACTTTATCAAATTCATAATTAAGATCTCGAGAAGAAGATTTATTTAAAAAAAGAAACTACTTATCTAAATTTTCTTTTTAAAAAAAATTTTGAAAAAAAATTATGTCTCCATGCTATCTGTAAAAGAACTCTCAGACACTACTAAAACAAGAAATTAATGAAAAATTAAGAAATAATTAAATTATCATGACATGCCTGGTCCTTGAGTGAAACCGCGGCTCTGAGAAAGGTTTCAGTTGGAAGTGAGAGATTTGTGGCCGTCAGATTCGTGTTTTCCGTGATGATCAAATCGGAGGGTTGTTGTTTTCCCTCGTCGTGTCCATTATCCTCAAACACCCAAGATGTCATTGCTTCTGCAAATGGGGCTAGTAATAATAATAAGAGTGAAAATAGTGAGACAGAGTGTATATAAGAGGGTAAAGTAGTAGTAGTTCGTGGCAACTCAAAGTAAAATTGCAACCATGAGAACATATGAAATACCACGAACTTTATATAATAACAAATAAATAAATAATAAAACTATAGGTAGTTATCAAGGACACAAATACAAAACATGACATAATATTTATTTATTTTTTTTATAAAATACAGAGAGCAGCACATAATATATATAAAAAATATTTTTAAATAAAATATTATAATATATTTTTTTAGGGAAGATAAAAAAAACTCAAATATGTTATTTTTTAATTAAGTATAAAAAGATTATATCATTTGAATTAAAATTTATTAGTAGATATATTAAAATATTTTATTAATATTAAAATATAAATTAATATTTTAAATATTTTTAATTAACATTTAAAATTAGTTTTTATTTTAATAGTAATAAATTAATAATATAAATTATTTTTGAATTTATTTAAAAATATAAATTATTTTTGAATTTATTTAAAAATATAAATTAATAATAAAATTAAATAGATTGACCGTTGATAATATTTAAATATGTATGAACATATTAAAAAATTATTTTTATTTATTATTAAAATATAATTAAACATAAAAAATATATATATTAAATAATTATCAAATAAATATGATATGTAAAAAATAAAAATTTATATGTAATTATTTTTATGTAAAATTAATATTTAAAAATTATTAAATAATTTAATAAATTTAATTAAATAATTATTTAATAATTTTTAATTATCAACTTTATGATACCTATATCTAAATTTTTACAACATAAAAATTAAAATATGAATATGACAACCTAACTTAGGTTTAATTTGGATCGAATAAACGGTTTAATTAAATTTTTTTTAAAAATAACTTAAATAATAAATAACTATATTAAAAATAATTTATAAATAAATTATTTTATATTTAAGTTTTTAATTATAAAAATATTTATTTTATAAAAATATAATAAAAAATAATATTATGAGAGAAATTATTTTTTATAAATTTTTAAATAATTTTTTAAAAATTACAATTTAATTTTAAAATTACATCAAATATTAATATTATTACTTTTTATAATTCAAAAACTTAAAAAAATTATTTTTAAAATTTTTTCAATGACTTTTATACTATGTTTGTTTGAAGAGAAAATAAAAGAAAAAAAAAGAAAAGAAATAAAAGGAAGGAAAGAAAAGAGGAAGGAAAATGATCATTTTTTATTGTTTGATTACGAAGAGAAATTGAAAAAGAAAAAAAATAGGTGAAAAAAAAACTAGTGGAATTTATCAATTTTTTTTCTCTTCAATGTTGAAAAGAAAAAAAAAAGAAAAATTTATTTTCTCTCATACAACTTTTAATATTATCCTTTCACTTTTTTTAATGTATTTTATAATACAAAAATAAAATTATTTTTTTATAACATTTTTTTTTTTATTTTCTTTTTATCCAACTACATCTAAAAAAAATAAAAATTCACTCAATTTTTTTTCTTTTTATTTCTTTTCTTTCCATCAAACATAGCCTTAATGTATAATATTCATATCTGATTCTGATTCTTCAGCTTTGGGGAAATTAAAGGTGAAAACGTGTCGAGCTATTGTTCTGTGGAGTGGCGGTGTTTGGGGACACCGTACGCCTACGAGACACGTGTTCACAGTATTAGGATAGAAGTATAGAACGGTAACAAGAATATCATGCGAATCACATGCTATTCAAGATAAGATTTTTTCCCCCTGCTAAGTGTTATCATTGTGGGGCACAAAGAATAGAATAGATACCAATACCATGTTAGTTGCTAATAGCCAAGATTTTTATTTTTATTTTTTTTATATAAAATTATATCTTAATTAGGAAGAGGAAAACGTGAGATTATAGTATACTCACTATGCTGGGTAATGGATTTGTTCAGTCTGTTTTTGCTTCGTAGCCGCATGTATATTTTAATTCTTGTCCACATTCTAGAGAGTGATTTGTTCGGTTTGTCCTATGTAGCCGCTGGTATATGTTATTCCAATGTCCATTCAACTTGAGTTAGACATTACCAAGCCTGTAATCGTGTTTAATTTGTGTCATTATGATAGAAAGTTGAAAAAGGTTTGGCATATATTTAAGTTAATCTTGTGGCAAAACATTTAGTAATGGAGTATTTATTAGAATAATGTCCAAAACAGGGCTTAATGTAAATATGCAATATTATGGGCCTAGGATCTTCTCGCACAAGCGAGACGCAAGCTTATCAATAATTTTAATAATTCGATTTTCTTTAAATAAATAAATAAATAGTTTATTTTTTTTTAAGAAAAAGTCAACTCGCATCACGTGAGAAGGAGAAAGGAATTTCTTTTTATTTGCGAAAATGTATCTTGCATTGTGCGAGAAAGGAATTTGGCACTTCGCAAAAGATTTTATTTATTTTGAAGTAATCAAAATCCTTCTCCTATTGAAAGGGCTCTTTCGCTTTTGTAATTCTTTAGAGGTGTTCACTTGTAATAGATTTGTAAAAGATTTTAATTTTCCATCAAAATGATTTGATAATTCCCTTCTAAACAAACAAAGAACAACGATCTCAAAATTTTAATATAATCATCTATCATATAACAGTGATAATTTTTCAAGTCCAATATGAATAGATATATTTGTGTATATCAAATTTTAAATTTATAAATTTATAAATAAATATAATTTAGTAATATTTAAATTATTTCACAAATAAAATTATATAAAAAAATAACTGATAATAATATATTAGAAAAAAATTTTTATTTTTTATGCTTCGAGTGTGTTTCTGTAATAGTAATATAAAAAAATAAAAAATATTTTAAATTATTTTTTTGTCTTTTTGTTACTGAACATAACAATGAATTATTTTTAAAAAATTATGAATTGCCCAACTAGTGCCGTCTCATTTCCTGAAATAAATGCGACAAATTATAATCCCAGAAGAGGTAAATAGGAAGGCTTTGGTAACAATAAAAATTATGAAAGAAAGAAAAATTATTTTCACAAAAAAAATCTCACCAGAAGTGGGATAAAAAAAAATAATAGACAAAATAAATCAACAGAAGATAAATATTTCGGTTGTGGTAAAAATGGCCATTGGTCACGTTCCTGTCGTACCCCAAGGCAACAAGTGATCTTTATCAAGCATTTTCGAAAAAATATGACAAAGAAAAGAAGACCAATTTTGTTTCAAAAGATGTTACTGAAAATTACACCCACTACTAGAAAACTAGTTATTACAGACGGATATTTTCGATAGATTTTATCCCACGAAAATATAGACGGAATTTCAAAAGAATTTTTTGTTGGAAAACAAAAAAATGAATTAACATAAATTACAGACGGAAAAGAGAATCCGTTGATAATTCTGTCAAAAAAATTAAAATTTTTTCGTGGAAAATGGTTACAGATGGAAAATCCGTTTATAATTAAATGGACAAAAATGCTGCGTTTTATTAAATTATTACAGACGAAAAATCTGTCTATAATTTAAAATTTTTCGTCGGAAATATTGAGTTTATCCTAATTTTATCCCCACCCTATCGAGCTCCTTTCACACTCCACACAAATCAAATGAGCTTGTTCCTCTCTCCGTCACCGAGTTGCTTCTTCTCTCCGTCGCACCAGCTTCTTCCGCCACTGTCGCCGCCGCTCGCATTGCAGGATCTCTCTCTGTTATCCCTTGCATCGCACGGGATTCCTCCGCCGTCGCTCTCGTCACGTCTACAGCGATTCGTGAAATTCAGCTCAACTCGGTGGAAACTCGGTGGTTAGTGTTGAATGGCGAAGCTTGAAGCGAAGTTCGGAATGATAGTTGACTCCATTGGTAACTTCTTTTCTAGCAAAGACTAGCTTCCCTGGTGTGACCCTGACATCGTCACTGAAAGCCTTTTCTTTTTCTCGATTCCATTTTCTTCATTCAGAATTGATATTAACTTGTGATTTCTTGTTATCTATTGGTCGTGATTTCAATCTTGATGTTTAGGTCAAAATCAAGTAAGCACTTGTAATAGGTTTAGGGTTTAGATATAAATCAATCACATATCTTTTGTTATTTTAATTAAGGAGGAGGAATTGCAGCTTCTATGAAACAATTTTCTGTTGTGATGGATCATTGTGTAATCAGTTAAGTTTTTACATTAGGTTAAATGAAAAATACACATAAACTTGCTTTGTGTTATATAACTATTTGGTTCAAGTGTTTACATTAGATTCTTTGTTAATTTAATGTAAGACAATTTTTCTAATTTTGGTGCAGATTTATGGAGGATCACAACACAGCTACCTTCCCTTCCAAAAAGTGAGTTCATGCAGAGTTATACTTTAACTCGTTTAAATTTGAACAAGCTTCTGCATACTTTTGTAAATGAGAAGAAATCTTTGCTTATGAGTCTGCTAATTGTCAATTTGGGAATGTTTTTGTCCTTCATTTACATTGTCCTTTATTTTCATTATAGCATGATCATTTTTTCATTGCCACTGCAAGCAAGAATTGTTGCAAGCACGTGCAAAGCATAAGGAAGAGCAAGTGATTGCTTTAAAGCACTCTATGCAAAGTGGAATGGTTAGTTTTTACCAGATTGCTTTTTTATGTTGATGTGGCTCCTATTCTTAGATTATTTTGTTGATGTTAAGGTCCTTTTTTTCTCACACTTCTAGGCTGTCATTTACAGGCACAGGCAATGAAAGAGCAAGCTCAACTGAGGGAGAAAATGGCATACCAATGAAAGCTTGGTAACTTTGATGTGAGAATCCCAAATTAAACTATTTGAGGCTCTTTGGTTGGTTTTAATGATTCTGCTTGTTTATTTGTAATTTTGTCACTATAGGCTGTTGCTGCAATCCAGAAAAGATTGGATCCTGATGCTGCTTTATAGTTGGATATAGCTTTCATGAATAAATATTGAGAAAAGAGCTTTCTGATTAAAGAATTTGGTGACAGTTTCATGGTGATCATGCTTTCATGACAAACATTAATGTAGATTATGAATTTTTATGGTTATCAGGTATGAGAAATGCCTGGGAGATGGGGATGAATTTTATTTGTTCCGAAAGATTAGTTAAATGTTCACTATTTGTGACTCATTTTTGCTTACTGCTATTTAGAATTTTAGATACTAAAATTTTGTAGAGGTTTTGCTTTTTAGCATGAAGTTAAGGTAAAAAATCATGTTGTCTTGAACCGTAAATCTAAATATAATTTAGCTGAACGTATGAGATATTTTTCTATATCCTAAACCATAAAGTTGAAAGACTATATATCAAACTTAATTTTTGGTATTATTTTTCTAAGGAAAATGGAGATATATGTATATTTTGAGAAAGATGGAGAATATTACTCTCTTGTCGTAAATTGTTGTTGTCTTGTTGAAAGAGTGATGGTCCCCATGTGCATCCAACTAATATGTTCTACCTCTTCTTTTGATTGAGATTATGTAAAGATTCTTTTGAAAACTTAAAGTAACTCAATTAATAATCTTCAATGAGCAACAATTGTACTTAGAATTTTGAAAATTTAAAGTAATTCAAATAATAATTTAATATCATCTATAATTGTGCTTAAAGTGAAGCAATTATCAAGTATAAAGCAGCCATTTGAAAACTTAAAGTAACTCAATTTATAATTCTCGTTCAGCAACAATTGTACTTAGAATAATACATAAATCAGCCATTTGAAAAACGTGGTCCATCAGAATTATCAATACTAGGCTTAGCAAATCTTGTTGCAGTACTTCTAGGCCTACCAGTCTCACATGTTCCACCAGCAATAACACTAGGCCTAGTAGAACCAATTGGTCGAGAACCAATTGGCTGAGAAGTAGTAGTTCGCCTAGCAGCATCACTTGGGCCAGCACCAATAGGCCCATCTTTATTTCTCCCATAAGTTAGCCCACTAGTCTTCTTGCTACTCACTTGAGTCTTTTTTGTAGTTATGGTCTTACTTTTAATATCCGTATCTGACTTCTTCTTCCGCACATCTCCTTTATGGCCTATTTTTTTCCACTCCTAACAGTCTTCTTCCTGATCACCACACACTCATCTTCACTACTTTCATCACTAAAAGAACTATTGGATTGATCATGTTCAAAATAAAGGTCTTCATCCTCAAGTGGAGTTAACATTATTGGGTGATCAAAGTATAGCTCAAATTCTGGACTCTCCTTATTCTTTTCTTTGTACGCACATAACTCATTGATTTGAGCATCTTCTTCTCTGGAATGTAATCCAGACTCGAGGTCAGAGGCAGAAGAATCAAACCAGAACATAGCTTTGTAATTATGATATCCCAAACCTTTGAACAGAGTTTTCAAATCAAAGACCCTTATTATCTTGCACAAAGTGACCTCCATAGTGAAAAATAGGAACCACAAAATACTCCATCTACAAACAGAATTAAAATAGACCAAAATCAACAAAACTGAAACTAAAAAAAACAAATATTGCATTATTTGTTGCTTATAACTACTGAACTTGAAATATATTCTTGCAAAAAAAAAACCCATACACGCATGACACCATTACAACCCAGAAGTTTTTACAGTCACTAAACCCTAACCATCCAACAAAATTAATTGATTAATCAAGTAATGTAACCTCTAACAAACTTTTTTAGCCTAACGAAAATTATGTGTTCACCTACTTAAATGTGAGTATTGGAGTTGATGCGTCGTTGCAATCGTTGGCATCCACGTCGACCCTTCGTGCGACTCGAAGGTAACGGAAGTTAGTGACGGCCGTGAAGATGATGAACGAAATTCTAAAGTTGACGTTGACGTTGACGTTGGTGAGGTAGGAGATGAGGTTGCAGAGGATTTCTATGTAAAAAGGGGATGATTGGTGGGGTTTGATGTCTTTTCAAGAGGCTGAAGACATATGGAGGGAAGCAAAGAGGTGAGAAGCATTTCTATTAATACGATAACGTTTTATTTAAAATCTTTGGGGACTATTTTGTCCTCTTCGCATACGTGGACACTTAACTGCCACATGTGCAATTTAACGTGCCAACTCAATAATTTTCATTGATGAGTCATGGCAGAAGATAGTCTGGGGACTAGGGGTGGCAGGAGGGCCCGAACCCGCGGGTACCTGACCCGCCCCAACCCGGTCGGGACGGATTTAAACCCGACCCGGAGCAGGGTGGGTTTTGACCGGGACGGGTTGAAGAGCTGGGCGGGGCGGGGTCGGGGTCAGGCTAAACCCGCCCCTACTCGCCCCGGAGTACATATATATATATATATATATATATATATATATACCATTTTAAGTTTTTAGGGTTTCTATTCCTTAATCCTTACAGCCACCACCCTAACACTGTACTCATTTCATTTTTCTATTACGCGTTTCACCCTCCCCAAAGAACCCTAGCGGAGAAGATTGAAGAGGGAAGGAAATTCACTTCCTCTTCTCTGTAGTGAACCTCAGATCTAGTGACCTTCACTGCGCCATCGAGCCTTCCACCGAGCTTGTCGCTGTCGCTGCGCTGCTGTCCTGCCGAGCCCGTCACCAAGTCGCTGCCACTGCGCTGTCGTCCTGTTGGCGCCGTGTCGTCGCCCTGCTGAACCCTCGAATTTACTCATCGTTGGCTCCTTGCTGCACTACCGAAGCTACTGAGTGAACCCCTCATTCTCACCATCTTCCTCCAAGTGGTAAGTTTCTCTGTCTCTGCGCTACCCTCCTAGAGATTGCCTTCACAGTATCTGTAGCTTTAATTAATTTTAATTTTATAGTTTTGATTAGAGTTTAACTAGTTAGAGTTTTTACTGTTTTCTCTTGTGATTGAGGTATTGCTTGCCAAATTAATGCTAGAGTTTGTCTTCACAATATTCTCATACAATTGCTTGTTAATTTTAATTTGAGCCTTTTTGATGTGCCCAGTGATAAATTTAAATATTGTATATTAATTTGTATGAAACTCTAGCATAATAGTCACATAAACCACAAAAGATAACACCACTGTAATGCCATATTCAAATTATGGACTTTAGGCAGTAACGGAAAAATAGAAGAGAGAATTAAGACTATCAGTAGTATAAAAATATATAGGTGTGGTCAAATTGAGTATGTTGTGCTATGATACAAAAACAAAATACAAAGCACTATTCCCTATTTATAATAATATTACAAAATCAAATCTTATTTAGATGAAGAAACAAATTTGAAGTATAAGGAAATATAAACATGAATCCTAAGAGATAAACTGATAATGTAATATTTTAATATATGATATGAGACATTATGTGATACTATAAGATACAGTATAGACATTTCTAAATTTCCAACATATTTGTACCTTTCAAGCATTTACAGCTATAAATGTAAACAGATCCAATTTTAATATAAGAGTGGTGTTTTCTCTTCTATTTTTATGCTTATTGTAAACAAAGAACTTCAGATATTTATAATTTAAATATTGAAAAAGCTTGATCTATTTAATTTGTGGTTGGTTAATCACTAATCATAGCTTTATAAAACTTCATGCATCTAAGTCACACCTTGTACTACTATTTCAAAGTTTGTATACAAACAGATGCAGTTTATTCACTTTTGTGATCTCGAAAACTCTTTTTTAGTAGTTGTGTATCTCAATGAATATCTGAATATTGTACTTGTAATTGAACCACTTTTTGTCATGATTTTTGGGACTACAATGTCTTTTAATTTATGAGGAGTTTCTGCTCTGAAATTTTAATTTATTTATTATTCTATTTAAATCCTACTAAATTTCAATTAATATAATTTTACTAAAGAGATTGGATAAAATTAAAACAAAATTGTCAGATTATGTTTCTTTTTTCATTCTTTAATATTCGTATTGCATATCACTCACTTAATTATAGTGCTAAGCTTCCAGTTTTGTTTCTCTATCCCTCAAGATACATGTTATGGCTCTTCCCTTTCATTCTTTGCATGAAGAATCTTGTATGCTTAATTGAAATGAGCTGATCTTATGATAGCATGGATGGATTTTTATGTTATTTATCAAAGAATGAAATTAATATAACAAACAAAATTGAGATTATGTTGCTTTTTTCATTTACTGGCTTTGCTAACTGATTAGACGCAATTAATATAACTAACATTCATGTCATGCATTTTGGTTGCTTTCAAAAGCATATGTTACCCTTTCACCTCAGCTATAGGTTACTATGTTTCAAAGAATTTTGTGCTCCTTATTGAAATAAAAGCATGTTCTGGATGGAGTTCATTCAATTGTAGTAAGCAAACTTGTTTTAATAGACAAGCATGTTTATTAGAGAAAAAGAAGCACACGCTATATATGCTAACCTAATTTTGAAAATTGATGCATGCTGCATGGTCAAATTGCCTTTAGTTTGTTTGCATTTCAATGGAAATTTTATAAAGTTATATCTTCTTCATTCAACTATTGTGCTTTAAGGAAAAAAAATATTTTGCTTTGATTCTGGTTGTGGTTGCCTGCTGCATAGTTCAATGACTATGTCAAGTGGTTTATGTGGCTTATTATGATTTTTAGTGTACTTCAATTTGTGTTTACTTATCTTAGTGGCTTAAACTTTTAATTCTCTACTCTTTCATTTATGCATTCTGATCTTTATGCATTTATTGGGAGGATTTTATTGATATAGGTATTTTCAATGTAGGTTTGTTAAGATAGTTTCATGGCTAGTAATGCTAGAGAAGACACACAAAGCAATAATGTTCCTACCGATATTGAAGTTGAAGTTCAGAGTAATGCTAATCCAATTTCAGAAACTCCACAACCAACGGATAATAATACCTCAAATCCAGAAGGATCAAATCCTGTTGAAGGTGATAATAAGGCTAATGTTAAGAGTGCTTATTGAGAGTATTTTGATCGTTTAAAAGTTGAAGGTGAATGGAAGACAAAATGTAAATTTTGCAAGAGTGTGCTTAGTGCAAATTCGAAGGATGGTACTAAGTCATTGAGAAACCATGTGGACCGCTACTGTAAAAGAATAAAAGTGGTGAACTCAAGGCAATCATCAATTGTTGAATCACTAGCAAAACAAGCACATGTGCAAAAAGTAAATGAAGATGGCTTTGTGTTTGATCCTTCAAAGACAAGAAAGTGTGTCGCCGAAATTATTATCCTGCATGAGTATCCTTTGAGTTGTGTGGACCACCATGGACTGAGGCGATTGGTTGCATCAATGCAACCAACATTTAAAATGCCTAGTCGCAACACGGTTAGGAAAGACATCTTGAAGATGTTTGGGGATGAGAAGCTGAAGCTAACTCTTCAACTAGATGAAAATGATAGCAGAGTTGCAATAACTAGTGACATGTGGACTTTCAATCAAGAAAAAGGTTACATGATTGTCACAGCTCACTATATCGATAGTTCGTGGAAGTTGCAAATGCGCCTATTGAGGTACTTCATAAACTTCATAAACTTCTATATATTGTGTTGTATTAGTATGTTGACATCTAAAATGCATGCATGTTTGTTTTATTTTTCAACTTTTGTTATGTTCCTTGTCCCCATACAAGTGAAGTTCTTACTCAAACATTGATGAAAATATTGTTAGAATGAAATGTTGATAGAAAACTGTCTACTGTTACATTGGATAATTGTTCTACTAATGATGCTATAATAGATGAATTGTTGGGGCGGCTAGATTCTTCATTCTTGATGTTGGGGGGTAAATTGTTGCATATGCGTTGTTGTGCTCATATACTGAATTTGATTGTGAAGGATGGTTTGAGTATAGTTAAGGAAAGTATTAAAAAGATTCATAGTAGTGTATTGTATTGGACTGCAACGCCAAAAAGGAACGAAACTTTTGTGAGTTGGTGTGCTAAAACAGCGATTCCATTTACTAAGAAATTGGTTCTTGATTGTCCGACTAGGTGGAACTCAACTTATTTGATGTTAGACACTGCATTGTTGTATAGAGCTGTCTTTCTTAGGTTAAGACAAAAGGAACCCTAATATAAAATTGTGCCAAGTAATGAGGAGTGGGAACTTACCAAGAAAATATGTGATAGATTGAAGTTGTTTTATGATGTTACTCAACTGTTTTCTGGTTCTAAATTTCCGACTGCCAATCTTTATTTTACTCTAGTTTGTAAAATAAAAGTCTCATTGGATGAATGACAACTTTCTAGTAATTCTTTAATTACTAATATAGCATCTAGTATGAAGAAGAAATTTGAGAAGTATTGGGATAAGATTCATGACATTATGGGTGTTGCTGCTGTTTTAGATCCTAGGTACAAGATGGTTGGGGTTGAATTTCAATTTGGAAAAATGTATCCAGATCCAATAGAATGTTCTAAGCAAGTTGACAGAATTCATCAATTGTGTAATGAGTTGGTTAATGAATACAATCAAAAAATGAGTTCTGATGTGTCACATGTTGGTACAAAAGAAGTTGATGAAAGCGAAAATACAAGCATATTTAGGGGTGATGATTATATGGTGTATCTTAAAAGAAGAAAGATGACAAGGGGTTCATGTGTGAATGTTGAGTTTGATCATTATCTTGAGGAGGACATTCATCCTCCAAATGATCCTAACTTTAATGTTTTGAAATGGTGGAAGAACAATCACATGAAATTTAAAGTTTTGGCAAAAATAGCCAAGGATATATATGCCATTCCGGTATCCACTGTTGCTTCTGAATCTGCTTTTAGTACAAGTGGTCGTGTGATTTCTCCTCCTCGCGAAAAGCTCAAAGAAAGCATAATTGAAGCTTTAATGTGTGGCCAAAGTTGGTTGTGGGCAGCTTTAGGGAATAAAGGTGACATATTACTTAATATTCATTTATGTTAATTTTTTACATTATAGTAATTATTTTATTAATCGCTATCTCTTTTGATTTTTAGGTTTAAATCTTGATCTTCAAACCTTTAATGATGATGAAGATGTGGAAAGTGATCAAGAATAAGGATTGAAGACTTTTTAATATTTTAACGATGTAATTTCTTTATGTTTGTATTTTAATTAAGTTATTTGACATTGTATAGACCTTTTTAAATTTCAAGTTATTTGATATTATATGAATCTTATGTTTGTATTTTAATTTAATTATAAATTTTAAGTTTGTATCTTAATTTATAAATAAATGTGTAAAAAATAAAATGTCATTTAATTTTATAGGAGCGGGTAGGGGCGGAACGGGTACCCGTGGGGGCGGATTAGGGTACAGGCGCCTACTACTCGCGGGTAGGGGTGGGGCGGGTAGTAGTGGAATGCAAGGAGGGCGGAGCGGGGTCGGATAGGGCTAAAACCCGCCCTTACCCGCCCCACTGCCACTTTTACTGGAGACTGATATATCTGACGGAGAAAAATTATAAAAATTGATTTGTGTATTAATTTTTTTTTGGGACTAAAATGTCCACTTTTAAAATCTTTGAGAATTGATTTGAATAATTACTTTTATATTAAACTTGGAGCTCATTATCTCTAGTTGATAGCCAAGTTGTAAGTCGAAACTTCTTTTTAAGTTCAACTTGATTTATTAAAAAAATCTCTCACAAGTTTAGGAGTTATAATGTATTCGTTATAATCCGGTTTTAATTATTCTATAATTTGGTATTTATTATAGAAAAATATTAGGTAAATTCTAACCTACCCTTCTTATAATAACATGTAATTTACCCTCTGTGACATGTCATCTTTTAATTGGTTGCTATGTTAATTATGGTTAAATTATTGATAATTAAATTATAGCCCAAAGTGGGTGATTATGTAATTAAATACCTCCAAATTTAATTTCAATGTCATCCAGAAATCCCATATCACCATCACCATCATCATCATCATCATTATTTTCATTTTCTTTTTCGTCTTCCCCTTCTACACTATCATCATAAAAAGCCATCATAATCGATTTCACGTTCTTAAATTTTAAGATTTTCTGAATTTTGCAAACGTAAACTTAGTCTCACCTAGGCTAGGTTCACCAAACAAAAGCAGTTTTTATAACTAAACACAAAGAACACAAAACACAGAACACGACCTTACTTGAACAGGATCTGTTCTATAGGCTCGTACATCTGTATCCTTCAGTTCTAAGAAGACTTTGGTTGAACTATGACCGTGAGGTCAGAGCGTGATTAATTGTTCCAAAGCGCATGCCATCTGAACGGTGGATCGTTCACGCTACAACCTTGTGGTCGAGATGGTCTCACGGTGTTCTGACAGACTCAAATATTTTTTCCCTGGCCATTTAATTAGTTATTTTCTCTAAATACTTGTGTGTGTTTGGATTACAGTTTGCAAACGGGAGTTTGAATAAAATTAATTTTGCAAACTTGATTTTGATGAAAAGTAAGTTTGTATTAAGTGATTTATGTTTGGCAATATTTATATCAAAATGAATTATAGTAAAATAAATGTTGTTTGGATTACACTATTCAAAATCACTTTTAGATACAAAATTACTAAAATAGACATCAACTTAAATAATTTTTGTATATTATTTTAATTTAGATATTTGAATAGATGTTATTAATTAATTCTATAATAAAATTAATATTTATACACTAAGATAAAAATAATATATAAAAATTGGCAAAATATACTTTTAATTAAAACTAACAAAATATAAATTTTAGAGAGTACTAAAAATAATAAAAAAATTAAATATTTATTTTGGTAGTAATTGAAATAAATCAAAAATAATTTATGATATTTTTTATACAGTATATTTTTAGTACTCTTAGTACTCTTTTTTAGTATGTTATAATTTTTTATTATTATTATTTACAATTAATTTTTTGTTTAATTTACTTTCTTAATAGGATCGATATATTATATTAAAAAAAATAAAAATAATACAAAAAAATTATAATTATAAAAGTGTATAATATCAAATAAATAATTAATAAAAAATAGTAAATAATAGAAAAAGATAGTTCATATAAACAAAAATAATATAAATAATACAATAGTATGCATAAAGGATAAAATTGGTAAAAAATAAATAAAGATTGAGTATTGATGGCTAAAAGCCCGTTGGTGAAACGCAGAAGTTTAAAATTGTTGCTTCTTGAAAACGTGGTTTTGAATGCAAAATCACTTCTGCGTTCATGAATCAAAAATTTGCCAAACCAAAAATTACAGCTTTCAAGATATCTAAACGTACTTCTTCTCTTTGAACGTGGTTGCCAAACACACCCTTATTCCCTGGTTCATCAAAATATGGAACACCCAATGAGTTGATTTTTTCTTTCAATTTCAGAGAGAAATGGGACTGGGGTAAATTGAATTTCTACACAATGATAAAAATATAACTTTATTTTTTAATGTTTATAGAAATTATATATTTATTTCTCTTATAAAAATATTTAATTACAAAATTACCCTATTTTAGTTAACATATTAACTCTTATTGAGTTAAATTAACTCAAACTAAAACTAAGCATCCAATTAAAGCATGTCATGTCACGAGGGGTAATTTACATGTTGAAATAGAGGGGGTTGGGTAGAACTCACCAAAATATTATATAGTCTATCATAATTAATTAACAACTACTTTTTTGTAATATTTATAAAAAGATAACATCTTCAAAAAAAAGTATACTTTTGAAATTCAATTTTTAATTTTTGAGATTATTCTAAACACTAATTTAAATATTAAAGTGTCTTTTATAAATACTTATATTCTATATTATTTTTTAACTATAATATCTCATCAAATCAAGAAAGGCATGAGGTCATTTCAAAGTAGATGAGTTATAGAAAAATACTATGTAGCTATATAAGAACATGGTTATTATTTATTTATTTATGCTATTATAATATTTTTTTATCAAAAATAGGAAGACTCAGAATTCGCAACCTTTTAAGTGAGTATGAAAAGATTATAACATTTGTACTATAACTCATTGACTTATGCTATTATAATACTTGATTCCAGTTTGTACATATTTCTAATTTCTTTTTAGAATAAAACCGCCTGTTTCGTCTAAATCTGCTCTAGACTTTTTCAAACTCAAAGTGCACGGAAGTATAGCATATACTAATATACATGAATTGATCAACGTCCAAACTAATAATCATATATTAAAAAAAATTCAAAGCAATAAAACCGGAATACTCAGAAATTTCAGAGAATTTTTGTATGACAAAACAAAAGTCTACGAACTCTAACATTTGCCGTGTAAGATTAAATAGTCTACTCTAAAATTATTATAAATTTCCATTTATTTACATATATATATGGTCAAATAATACAAGTGATAATCTAAACCAATTATCATATTTACTTTGGTTGAATCTCCAAGTGAGAATCAAAATAAATATATTTACAAAATGGAAGAAACAGTACATGTAATTCTTCTTCCACGCCATGAACTAAAAGTAAAAATAAAAAAGTACAAACAAATTTGATGAAAATAGTAGAAAATCCAATTCCATACATATATATATATATATATATATATATATATATATATATATATATATATATATATATATATATATATATATATATATATATAGCCTTATTTGATGAACCTTTTTAGCAATTCATGTTTTGTAACTGATGTTCCTCAACAATGGATGATTCCTTTGACCTTGTGGTTGGATAATTGGTATGAGAACTCTTTCTTCTTATGAGATCACCAAACCTTCTAAGCAAAGCCCTTCTCTTCCTCGTGTTTCTCTCACTCTCAGAATCAGTAAAAGATTCATCTGCCTGATAAAGCTCCATATCTGGAGTTCCCATATCTAAATAATCATAGTGATTGGATCCTGAATCAGATGAATCCACCTCATCAAAAATTGAACCCTTTAGTAGTGAATCCTCACTTGGACTTTCTCTGTTTGAAGCATCTTCATTATTGTTATTGTTTCCTACCACCTTTTGTTGTTGTCTACTGGGACTCATTATCATATCCTTAAGATTAAGACTAAAAGTTTTGCTCAAACTCCTAGTCTGTTTGGTAGTAGAATCTCTTTGATCCATTGACAAATTATTAGTTCTGGATCTACTTCTTCCCAATTCTTTCGTTGATGACGATGACAAAAATGACTTCTGAAATTCCTCATTTCTATACTCCTTTAAGGTAGATTCTGAAAGCATTCGCTTTAACTCCCTGATGTTTTCAAATGACGCAGCTTCATGAATCTTTAGCATCTCGTTTTCTTGCACTAGCAATGCTAGGCTATCCTGCAGCCTAGCATTCTCGGCCCTAGCGATCTCCGCGGCTTCTTTCGCCACGTTGGACTCATTCAAAGCCTGTTTGAGTATGTCACGAAGTTTATGGTTGTCATCCTTTGATTTGCTCTCCGCTTCCCTAAGCAATTCAAGCAATCGAGCGTTTTCTTGTTGCGCAAGCAACCTTTCCTCTTCAGCCCTCTTAATGCAGTTCACAAACTCTGTTTCCTTCACATTCCATGCTAAGAGAGATTCCTCTGCCTCCAACCTTAGCCTCTCAACCGTGTTCTGGTATCTATCTGCTTCTTTCCTTGTCATCTCAAGAGCCTCCTTGTACTTCTCCTCCGTGCTTTCCATCATTGCCCTCCATCTCTCTGCTTCGCCCTTCGCATGCTCGAGTTCAACTTGGCTCAATGTAAGCTTGGCCTTCACTTGGTTTGCCTCGGTTGCGACTTCTTTAAGCGCGAACGCTAAGTCATCCATAGCCTTCTTGCTATTCTCCTCTGCCTCCGTTGCCAGCTTTAACTCATTCTTCAATGAGTTCACTTCTTCAATAAGATCATATAACTTGGAAGAAAGTGCCTCACCATCTTGAATTCCTTGTATTGCACTCAATTTTGCCTCTTTTTCAATTCCATCCTGTTGAATTGCTTTTATCTTCTCTTTGAGAGAAGCAACTTCAATTTTCGACTCTTCGAGAAAAATCTTGCTTTGTTCAAGTTGCTTTGTCTGTACAACCAAAGTTTCAAACAAATTTGCCTCGGATTCTTTTCTCTTGTTGAGCTCGGTTTCCAATTCTAGAACCCTCCTTTTAAAATCGGAAACAGTGCTCATTGCCATCTCCTCGGAATATCTCCGATCGTCTAACTCCCTCTTCAGTTTGTCGAAGGAAGAAGAGTACTTCTTGCTGTTGCTGTTGTTATCTTTCATGCCAAATTTTCCTCTCTTGGTTCCCAGCCATGATGATTCCTCAGCTTTTCTCATTTGCTCCTCCATTTTTTGGTTACTATAAGAGTGTTGTTGCATTTTCAATATCTACCAATATTGTTATTGATCACAAATCACATTCACAATCACAACAAGGTAGATATACCCTTTTCAAAAACCAACAACATATATCAGAATCAAATCCAATTAAATCAATTTTGCATGCAAGAATTGAAGAAAAAGAAGAAAACTTAATAAATAAATAAATTGATAGGTGTTAAGGACTCACGAGGACTTTAGGTGCGTGCTGATGATTCTTCTTCTTGATGATTTTGTTAGGAAATGAATCAAGAAAGTTTTGATGGAGAAAATAAGGTAATGATATATAATTAAGATTGATCATGAAGCCGAGAATTTCGTGATATCACAAGATACTAGGGAGCGGAATCAGTGGAAGAAAGACATGTAGGAAAATAAAGCAGGCTAAACATTATGAATCATCTTCATTTAGTAAAAGAAGGTTCTATACTTAGAATTTTGCCATGCCAATGAGAAGAGCTTTGGGTTTGAGAGTTTTTAGATAATTAAAAATTGGGGATCTTGACGGGTTTTAGTAACATTTTTTTATAGCAACCTGCAGGTTTTAGATTCAACGTTATTCCCAATAGTAATAAATACAAAATATAAAAAAATTGGATTGTTAATTGTTACGGCAAACTATATAAATTAAACTTGTCGCTTTTGCTGTGTTGTGTTGTGACCATCAAAAATGATTTTAGAAAACATTTTATTCCTATCTTAGGTTTTATGTATTTTGTTTACTAAAATAGTGTATAAACACCTAAAAATGTCTATTAAAAAAGTGTATAAATAACGTTGTTATTATCTTAGGACACTTGTTAATATCTTCGATTAAAAAAAACTATTTATAAACTGCAAAGTTTTGATGAAGTTTCAAAAGGTAAAATAAAATTTATAAAAATATGATTTACAATTTTCAATGATATTACATGTATAAACAGTTTTTAAATATTTTATTTTTTATTTTTAACAAATTAAAATATATTTGTTAACAATTTTTTTAATAAAATTTAATCTTGATGTATTAATATATCAACAAATGTAATTATCTTTTAAATTCATTACTTAAACAAATATCTGCAGACATAAAATTTAATTAAACAATTATATAAAATAGTTTATACTATTAATATATAGAAAAATATTAGAGGATCATCAAAATTTATTATTTTTTATTATTAATTATGATGTTGGACTATTAAACTAAAAGAATTGAATTAATGATTAAGTGATAACAAAAAAAAATAAATTTTACTTTTAATAGTCTTTTAATATTTTTTTTGTTGGGATGTGGTTATTTGAACCATCCAACCAAAGTGCTTCGTTGCCAAGACACCAAAATTAAATGTTATAAAAAATAAAATAAAATCACATGTTAAGATTTATTTTTTTTTATAAAATCATATAAAATTTAGTTTTTTAAATATATTTATTAGAACAAAAAATTTAAAATTTTTTACTAATAGTAATTTTAATATATATTCTTAAAAATTTAATATATATTAACTAAACTAAAAAATAAAATGTAGTTAATGCCCCAAAACAAGAAAATAATGAGATGTTCTTTGTTATCGTCTCCAGCCAGCTGACTGTGACTTCATCGAAATTTAGGATAAATGATATTGGGCTTATCTTTAAATACTTTTTGTTAAGTAAAAAAATTATATTTTTTATTAATCAAATAAATTTAAGTTTTTTTATTTATTATATTTTATATGAATATCTCAAATTTATAGTTTAAAACTTAAAATTTAGAATTTAATATTTAATATTTAATATTTAATATTTTAAAATTTAAAATTTAAAAGTTAAATATTATAATTTAAAAATTAAAATTTAAAATTTATAGTTTAGAATTTAAGAAGTGTTATACTTTTTATTTTTTGCATAGCACATTAGCATTCGCCATCATACTGGATTATTCAATGTGACCAAGCAACTTGAATATTGCTGGCAAAAGGTTCAAGAAGAATAGAAGATACTATAATGATTTTAATTTTCTTTTTCTTTTTTCCGTTCACTTCTTATTGATGTCTGTTTTTTAATTGTTTATCAGTTGCAAATTGTTGTCTTCTTCTCAGATATTTATCTCTTTTAAATTTTCTTTTTTTTTTTGTTCTCTTCAAAATTTATTACTGATGGAAGATTTTATTCAAACTAAAACTAATAAATTTAATGAAATCATTCAAACAAATTAATACGTTCAAAATCAATTTGTTGAGCACAAATTAAAATCTTTTAATTAATTTGTGGAATAAGGAAAACTTTATAATATTGTATTCCAAATTTCATAGTGTTTACATAGAATTTTTGTGTTGGTGAGTTAGAATTTCTATATTATTTTACTAGATATTTTGTGTTATTTTGCAAGAATTTATATGTTGTTCCCATAGAACTTTTCTATTGTTATGATTAAATTTCTGTGTTGTTTTCATAGAATTTGAGAGTTGTTTTAAAATGTTTTTTTTATGTTTTTTTAGTGTTTAACCGATTTCATCTCATTTATTTAATTTATTTAGAATACATTCTTCTCTGCAAAAAAAAAATTTTGAAAGAGAAAAAAAATTGACGAAAAATCACATGCCGAAAATATGTTATTATAAAAAAAATTATGGATTTTAATATCAATAATTTAAAAAGATAAAAACAAGTGCAATTAGAAAAAAGAACATGAATATGCAAATTAGTGAGTTAGAGACACAAAAAATTAGTGAGTTAGAAGAGGAAAATGTGCGCAAATTAAGTTAACATGTTTAAAAAGCAAAAAGATAAAAAAAAAAGTGACAAAAAAATCAAAACAAAGATTACAAGATGAAACTTATTAATTTAGATTTAATTTAAAAATAACCGAGGATATAATATTTGTTAAATAAAAATTTAAGTATAATTTTTTTGTGTGTCTAATTTAAGTATAGTTAATTTTATATAAAATTAATAACTAAAAATTATTAAATAATAATTTAGTCAAATTTATTAAATTATTTAATAATTTTTTAATTATCAATTTTATATCAAATTAATTTTATTTGAGTTTTTATCAATTTGTGAAAAATTAAATTTGTAGGCTAGTGTTATATTTGATGGTAAAAATTTAAGTATAGTTAGTTTTATATGAAATTGATAGTTAAGAATCGTTAAATAATTTAAATTATTTAACTAAATTTTTATTTAATAACTCATTAATTTTACCTAAAATTAATTGTATTTAAATTTGAATTTAAATTTTTTAAAATTTGAATTTTATTTTAAAAAATAAAATATAATCTCTTATCTTTAAATAATTTTTTTATATTTATTTTCAGTCCAACTCATAAAATTAATAATAAAAATTTATACTTTACTCTTTAAAATAAAATTTAAACTTTACAATATTCATACCCTTTGAATTTCTATCCATTTGATGGGAAAGACGGAAAGAGAGATGACTGTTCCGATGCTTGCTTTGTCAATCGTCGCACGCGGCAACATCCTTAGCATATACGGTAATACGGTATGGCACGACGCTTCTTTTTTTTTTAATTTTTTTTTATTTAACAAAAATGTTACTCCATGACCTAGAAAGCATATTCTAGAATAGAGAAAATTATAGCATATTCTCTTGTTCTCTTAATCATTCTCTACTTTCAATTAAATGTTAAAATATTTATAAGGGAACAACTCAAGGATAACTTAAGAAAATGCAACATATTAAAAATTAAATTAAAATCAATTTAATTATATAAATTATAATTCTTAAATGTGAAAAATAATATATAAAATCATATAAATTATAAAGTGGAACGATGTTTATGTAATAGCTTGTTTGTAGTCAATTTATTTACATTTTTTGTTTGAATTATGTTTTATTTTATTGCGTTAAGTTTTTTTAAAAATTACTAAACGTCTAACATTCTTTCATGATTGGCATCAATGAGTCTTTTTTAAAAAAAAAAATTAAATAAAATGAAAATTTGTTTGAAGTTGTCAATTTGTCGATATATGAAATTGATAATTAAAATTATTAAATAATAATTTTATATAAAAATAACCGATAAGTCTTTATTATCTAATAAATATTATTAGTCAAATCATTAGTTTCGTCACAACTATACATTTATATATACAATGAATATAAAAACATTTATATTATAATTGTATTTTCTATGAAAGACATAAATTTATTGAAAATAAATGTCATTGTGTAATAAACACATTGAATTATCTTACACTATTAAGCTAAAATCAATCTCTATAACAATGATATTTAAATAAATAAGATTAATTTTCTATGCCTACAATTGAATTGAAGTCCTAAAATAGCCTATGAAATTAACATGTATTCAAATAGTTTTCAAAATTCTAGTTGCACAAAAGATATTCTTAAAATTAATCAACATGACTCAAATAACTATAAAAAAAATATTGAATAACGTCGGATTTAATATTGAATTTTAGTGATAAATTTTCCATTAGATTTATTGTCGAATTTTGAACTAAATTCGTAACTTCCAAATATTACCATCGGAATTATTCTGACGATAATATCGACAATAATATTTAGAGGGAAAAAGGAAATTTTGGTGCGCTCACTATTGTTGGATTTATTGGCGGGTAGATTCGATAGTAACATTGGTTAGTGAAACGTTACGTTTTGGGCACATGGAAAACGTTACCGTTGGATCAATTCGACAGTAAATCCGACGGTAAATTTGGGGTTAAATTTAAACGTAAAACCCTTCCCCCCACTTGTCTGACGCCATTCTCTCTCTCTCTCTCTCTCTCTCTCTCTCTCTCTCTCTCTCTCCTCGTCTGCTCACACCTTCAACATCGTCATTGTGCCTAGAACACCCGCTGTTACTGCCTCTGCACATGCTCGTCGAATCTACTGGTGCTGCTGCTGTTGCTGTCTGCTGCATCCTTCGCCACGGTTGTTGCTCACGTCACTGTCATCGCCGCCTCTATCACCGCGATATTAAAGCGAGACTGCAATCACTATCATCATATTCGTTTGTTGGTATGTGTAACACCCCGTTACCCTGAGACTTATCTCTAGCCGTAAAGCAAAGAATAGCAAAGTGTCACGACAGTTCTAAAACTTATAATATATAATATATATTCAAGAATTTATATAACTAGAAGCCCGATGAAGGAATAAAGCTTAAAGTTGTATAAAGCGGAATTAAGAAACGCAAAGCGTTCACACGCGATAACTAAACGCGTAGGCACAGACAGAACAAGATATAATATATGTAAAACCTTATAGATAGCTCCAGGATACAAAAGGTAAGAATTAAAATAAACAATATATATATATATATAAGTATGATATACAAAAAGAGGACTAGTCACAGCCTGCAGAGTTTAGGCCGGCTAATCGAACTAAAATACATTAGAGTTTCAAAGTTTAAAACAGTAACAACGTATCTCTCAAAGTTTTCAGAAATAAAGCCTCTAAGGCAACAACATTAGATATGCAAAATATGAGAGAATACTACAACAAAAATAAAGCAAAAAAAAAAAACAAAGGATAAACCATACTCTACTTTGTTACCATGTCCGCAAACTCACCGAGGTGGATTTGCGACCTACGTCTGAAAAATAACAACAACATATGATATGAGAACCGGAGGTTTTCAGTATGGTAACAGTGCCCAATGTATAAGATATAAGGTTTCGGGACGCCAAAAGCAATCCTAGAATTTCACATAATAGATATTCAAGCATAACAAAATATATAACTTAAACTAATCACCATAAACAGGATAATCTAAACTTAGGAGATTTCTATCTAATACTAATGACACCGATGTATCCTACAGCCTTCGCCAACCTAACCTCCGTGAGATCACATCGCCATCGCCTTCCAATCCTCCACAATGCCAGTAAAATACATTTAATCCAAACAAGTAAAGTACAATTAATATTCATGTATAACAGGTAAGCCAATTAGCATTTAGACATATTATTTAAATAGGCAAAACTTAAGTAATCAAAATAGACAAGCAGGTAAAAGATGCATATGAAGAATGTATATCCTATTTGGCTCGTGATATCACTTGTTGGTTCAAAATACCAACCTGACACATCTTGGTGATGTTGCCTTTCTTCCATGACCAGGGATATAGTGCCCTGTCACTCTTACTTTATCTTGCTCTCCGCAAGTTATAGTGTCTGGCATACTCTTTCGAGTTATAATGCCCGATTTCACTCTGGCAGCAAAAAGGTTATGTGAGTGGGAGACTGCCACAGCCCTCACATCTCAACGTAGGTGGGAGACCGCCTCAATCCCTATGCCGGCACCGCTATCTCAAACAAGCGGGAAACTGCCACAGTCCTTGCTCGAGGCCCATATTGACTTGCCAAGACAATGCATGTCATGTGAGTGGGAGACTGCCACAGCCCTCACATCCGAACGTAGGCGGGAGATTGCCACAGTCCCTACGACGGAGAACAATGCACGTCACAATCACATAATCTATCTCAGAGGTCACTACTCATAGCACACTTCCGTTCATACTCATTCCATTAACCATAATCATTCATTTCAAGTTCCAATCTCATCATCCATCATCAATATTTCAATTTCATCATCAACCCGGCTCCCCACTAGTTTACAAGATAAATCCACTCAACTGACATACCAAGTCTAAGTCACCGTCTTCTAAAACTCGTATACAAATCCATTAAATCTCAAACATAAACCCATCTATACTAATCCTAAGCCTAATTACTAACCACAAGTCTTAAGAAGAAGTTAAGGGATTTTGGGATGCTAGAGAGTCCTTAAAAGTGAAGAAAAACACATTTTCAGCAAAACAGGAGTCACGCGTACGCGTGGGTGCATTTTTACTTGCTCGCGTATGCATGCATCTTGCTCGCGTACGCGAGATACCAAACCCAAAAGGGTTGTTCGCGTCGTGTGCACTCGTGCAGGTGTGACGTACGCATGCTGTATCAAACTCAGAAAAATTAGATGCTGCAGAATTTCAGTTTTAAACTTTTAACGCTCATAAATTATTCTACAAAACTCCGTTTTCTCCAAGCTTTATATCATTTTAAAGATTTTGAAATAATCTTTAATTTAAGATAAAAAATAATTAATTTTGAAAACTGAGTCTCAAGTTATAATCCGCCAAAGTTCACCAAAAATCAAGTTTTACACAAAACATCAAAGTTCTATAGTTTCCAAATCCCATAATCAAAACAAACCAAAACATACCCAAACATCATAAAACACTACCATACACTACACCTTATCTTTCTATTACACTTCAATCAACTCAACACCCATTTCACTTACTCTTTCCACCATAATTCAACAAAATCCACAATTCATAAATCAATATCTCAACCTTAACAATTTTCACACAATACAACTCTTGATTAACCTCATTCACCACCATTCAATATTAACACCAACCACAATATTCAAAACCCAATATCATCATCAATATTAATCGCCATCTATCAAAATCATATTCAACATCAATATTCATCATATATTTATCATATTTCATACATCACACATTCCAACACTCCATGTCATCCTCTTCATCATCAAACATAATTTCACATATAATTAATCATGCACAACCATCATTCAATCCTATCTTTAAGATCAACTAGTCTAAGTGTCCATAAACATTACATATTACATAAAGAAAACCGAAACCATACGTTGACCGATTCCTAAAATATACCAAACACCAAAACGAAGCCACCAAGCTCGATCCAAAAGCCTCAAACCAAATCCAACAAACACTAAAACTCAACCTAACATAATACAATATACCAATATCAAACCTAGGATTCACAAAAACAACTAAACACAAGGGTTTAGTGAGACCTTACCTTACCCAACGAGATTAGGGGCAAAACTCAACAATATTCCAATGCTAGATCACCCCTAAACAAACAAAATCACAAAATCTACTAAAAAACCAAACATAAAAATGTGAAATTACTTAGGGCAAAAAACTGGAGAAGGAGACATGAGTTCTTACCAGCAAAGCTTAGTTAAAAATGACTTAGTTAGAAATGATGGGTTTGGCGAGAGCGACGCGTGGTCGCAAATGACTCGTCAATCGGAGCTTTGTAGCTCAAGTTATGACCAAACGAAGAAAAATATGAATAGTAAAATCTCAATCTCTCTTCCTCTCTTCATTTCAGCGCCCCCTTCTTTGTTTCTAGGGTAAAATAAGCTGAATGAGCACAACTTGGATCCGGTCTAATCCGTTAGCGTTTTAAGCCCGTTTGGCCCACCTTGGGCAAAAACCTTTAAGATTAGCACCTGATTTTTCGATTCTAAATTATTTGTGTCCTTTCAAAATAATAAATTAAATTTCCAAAATTTTATTTTTCTCAATATGCGATACCGGTCAAACTAGAGCCGGTACTGCCGGCTTAAGTAACGGTACGCGTTTTAACAAAAACTTTTCATAAAAGATACATTTTTTCATTCAGAAAAAATTTATTGAATTCAAATTTTACCTTTGTATATTAAAATTAAGACGTCTAATTTTTTTAAACCGATTATGGGTAGTTAGTATTATTATTTTATTAAAACGGTTGTTCCGATTCTTACAGTATGATTATTATATTTTTTTCATATTATTTTGTGAGTTTAAAATTTTGTTAAGGTTATTGTTAAATTAGTGGTTAAATTTGCTTAATGAAGTATGTTATTAGGAGTTGTTGTGTTAATTTAATGAAAGTAAAAATTAAATTTGTCATGTCTCTTGTTAGTTTGGTTGAATTAAAAATTATGTTTTAATTAATTAGAATAATGAGTTTTACCTATACTTTTAAATTAATTTTCGAATTAGTTTTATCTTGTGAATTTAATAAGTAATTTTTTTTATTAGGACGATACTATTTTCTCCGAGCTCAGTTGAAGTTTCCTTCTTTTGTTGTCTGTGCAGTAATATTCCAGGTTAGTTTTCTATCTCTGAATATAATGAATTGTTTAAATTTTATGTTGGACTTACTTTTCCTAGGATAGAGTTTTAGGATGGAAGTCGGAGAAGGTTGCGTAGTGGCGCCTTCTCGAAAATCTTGTTTGCTAGAAAATTGTGGAGTTATAAGGGATTGCGCACTAGAATGGTTAGGATTTGATATTTTATTGAATGCATGTATGTTATTGATTTATGCCTGCAGTTATTTCCTATATGAAAACTGTTATATTAGTTTGATGGATGTCGCTGATTTAGGAGAAGTTCTGCCGAGATATCGTTTAAATTGTTTAAATCGTGTTTCGTTTAAATGATAACTATATTCGGTGGGAGATTCTAATTATAAGGGACACTTTGCTAAAATTTCTAAAAAAATTAATAATTTCTGTTGTTCGTTGAATTCTAGGGTGTGTATTTCGATATGATTCCAAGTCATCAACTATGGATGTATGAGAGGGATAACCATGGCTAGGGGGTTAAAACCTGAATTTTTTAAAGGGGTTGACGCGTTTATTGCGCATGTTTTCTGCATGAAACCGTTTATGTCTGAAGGGGTTTCTAGGTGTCAGTGTCAAAAGTGTCGGCTGACTAACTGGTTAGGACCTGCAGATATAACACTTCACCTCTATCGTAATGGGTTCAAGGATGGGTATTGGATGTGGATGAAACACGAAGAAGTTGACGAGCAGTGAATTAACCTATTTGCCTCTAATTTGAATAGGTCCAGTTGTTAATCAACAAGGGTTCGCGTGTGAGAGACCTAAACAGGGATGGAATAATTTGGGAGGCTAACCAAGAGAGATACAACGAGATGGTGTGTGATGCAATAGGTGTTACAAAATTGGAAGAGACTAAAGAAGAGCCTAACCTGGAAGCGAAGAGATTTTATCATCTGTTAGAAGCTGTTGTGAAACCTTTATATGAGGGGTCCATTCATTAGGAGTTGTCTGCGTGTATTAGAATGATAAGTATTAAGTCAGAGTCAAATCATACCAAAGAGTCTTTTGATAAGTGAGCCACTCTTTGCAACGAACTGGTACCTATAGGGTCATAGTAACATGTCATCTTAAGCAAATTTTAGGGTTTTTTTTTTAAAGTTTTAATTAAATTCCTTTTTTTCTAGTAAAATTTAATAATTAATCAAATATTTGGAGTTGTGATAGTATTTTTATGTTTTCAAGAGTTTTGGGCTTAAAAAGTAGTAAAAATCAACCCCTTTTCACAAAAAAAAGCACAAAGAAAATAGAAGCATGGCACAAGAAGCATAGCGTATGGAACAAACGGGTACCCAAAGGGAGGGAAACTGGAGCCCAAAACGTATATGCCCGGCGTACATGTCCACCAGGCCTGATCTCTTCACACTCCAGCGGTTATAACTTGAGCTATAGAGGTCCAATTGCGTTAGAAAGCTAACTTTTAGAGCTTCAGAATGATATGCATATGTCTATAGTGGACATTTAGTTTCAGCCATGTACCACCATCATCTTTGGGACACGAAAAAACAGCGCCCCAGACAACTCAAAATGTAAGTCCGGCGTATTCCAACTCTCAGGATGCAACAACTAAGACCCAAGCTTAATTATCCAAATTATCAAAAGCCTCAATCACATTTAGAAGAGAGGTGAAGATCTAGAAGATTAGTTATTAATTCTCTCTAGAAGAATAAGAGATTTGGTTGTTAGGATTTGATTTGAATTATCGTTTTTAAATTTGAATTAAAGGTAATAGCTTATCTTTCTCTCCAGAAGATAAGTAGTTATTTTATCTCTCCTAAAGATAAGATTAGTTTAGTTTTGAATTTGAATTCTAGAACTTAGGCTATAAATAAGTGACCGTAGCTCACAAGAGGGGCAATCGGGATGAGGATCTTAGCATCCAAATTCAATTCTCTTCAGTATATCTTCATCGTGTTTTTCTTTTATTTTTCATGGGTAACTAATTCTTTGTCAAAGTTAGGAGCTCTGTATATGTTTTCTATGGATGATTAATCAAAGTTTATTTCATTTTGAAGTCTTGCATTGATCTATTTTATGATTGAGTTATTCGTTCTTCATTTGAATTAGTGGTATTAAAAGATATTCAAATCTCTTTTTGAATTATTTTATTATAATTGAAAAAATTTGATATTTGAATTATAGCTTGAAAACTCTCTCACACGACTATTTGAACTCGGCTAGGAATAATAGTTTAATTAGTGTGCGACACATACATGATTTTTAATCACTCTAATTTTAAATAAGTAATATATAATTTGGATTAGAACAACTTTTGAAAATCATGTTTTCTTTTAAGATTTAACTGGACAAGATTAGCTTAAATACGTGACGTAATTTGACCTAAAGACTACTTTTAAATCTTATTTGAATCTAAAATTAGTTTTTGTACTTAATATCTTAATTAATTAAAGTGATGCCTAATTAATGCTTGAAAAACTGAGGAGTCAAGGAATTGAAAATCAGTTACTAAAGGTTTTGTCGTGAAAGATCTTTGCAAATTTCAAGATAAATAAACAAGGTTGGTTTTCCTAAGAGCATAAGCATCTCCAAAGCCCTTGACTCTCCACTGTCTTTCTCAATTCAAATTTCAAGTCTCTGTCTACAAGCATCCAAGATTCTAAGATTCCTCATCAATTCAGGTTATTTTAATCTAATTACGCTTTTAATATGATAATTGCTTGTTCAATCCCTTAATCTTTGTGAGAATGATATCCACTCACTGTGGTATTATTCGTGCGATCCGGTGCACTTGCTGGTATATGTGAGCTTCGATTTTTGCTCATCAGATCATCTGGCATCCCCCAAAACCACTACCAAGCAAAGAAGCTAGTTTCGAAATTTGGTCTAAATGTGGTGAAAATTGATTGTTATTTGAATAGTTGTATGTTGTACTACAAGAAGGATACAAACCTTAATAAATGAAAATTTTGTAGATCACTGAGATTCTAAGTCGAGAGGGAACAGATTGGTAAACGTTGGTTAAAGAGAATTCTACTTAAACAGATGTACTACATGCCCTTAATCCCTAGGTTGAAATGATTGTATGAATCGATGAGTTCAGCCCCTCACATGACTTAGCATAGTAGCAACAAGAGAGATGATGGAATCATGAAGCATCTGTCACACGTAAAAGCTTGGAAGTATTTTGATTGGGGCCATCCTACATTTGCGAGCAAACCCAGGAACGTTAGACTAGCTTTGTGTTCTGACAGATTTGCACCGAATTCCAATTTCAGTAATGCGTACTCTTGTTGATCCGTAGTCATGACACCTTATAACCTGAGTCTCAAAATGTGCATGAATAACCCATACATGTTCCTAACTTGCATCATACCTGGTCCCAGCAATCCAAAGGCCAAAATTGATGTCTCCTTGCAGTCTTTGGTGGACGAGTTACAAGAGTTGTGGATACATGGTGTATAAACGTATGATATCTCAACGAAGAGAAACTTCCAACTACGGGTTGTGTTAATGTGAACCATTAATGATTTTCCTGCATACGACATGTTGTCGGGTTGGTTTACTCAGGGTTGAATGACATGTCTCATTTGTATGGAGGATATATAGGCATTTTGGTTGACAAATGGCGGTAAAAAATCGTGTTTTAATTGTCATCGAAGATTTCTCGACACGGATCATCCATTTTGGCGCAATAATGACTCGTTCAAAAAAGAATAAAACTGAACAAGAAGAGGAACTTGTGAAGTTGTATGGTAGGCAAGTTTGGCTGCATGTCAAAAGAATTCCATAGATCATCGATAACGGGACAGGTCTGAGACCTCCAAGATATAGCAAGGAGCATAATTGGACTAAACAGAGTATGTTTTGAGAGTTGCCTTATTAGAAAAATAACTTGGTTCGACATTGTCTTAATGTGATTCACATTGAAAAAACGTGTTTGATAACATCGTGCACACAATAATGGATGATGAGGAAACAAAAGACAACAATAAAGCTATGTTAGACTTGATGGAAATTTGCAGGCGGCCAGGTTTGAACTTAGACATAATTGTTAAGAGAATAATCAGAATCAAATTAGATCAAATTAGATCAATTAGTATCATTTGTATTTATATAGCGTATCTGTATATTAATTGTAGGATTCTATACTTTTATTACTTTGATTCTTCTAGCAGCTATACATACTCTTTGTACATTGTATTTTTTTCAGACTGAATAATACACAAAATACTTTCTTTAGATTAGTCTCTTGTTTATAAATGGTATCAGAGCATAGATTTTTTTTCCATGAAAATTAGTTCATAGTTCCGTTGTTTTTCCTTCTCCAGCAGTGTTCTTTGGCCTCACTTTTCGTTCACTTTTTGACACTTTGGTTCGTCACTCTTATTACCATCGTGTTCGCCTTGTTGCCGTGATTCCAACGCAACCAGAATCGCCGCCATCCGCCCGCCAGACGCGCCTCCACGCACTGCTGAAAGACGCTGCTGCCACCAGGTTCATCTCTTTCCAGATTCATGTTGAGCCGTCAGATTGGGCCTTCAATCAAACGGCCTAAAGCCATACACGTGTCACCCTACAGTTGATCCATTCCAACTCGACGGCCTGCGCATGGACCCGACCCGGTCTGGTTAGCTGACCCGCGTGCTTCCTTCCTCCATCCAGACGCTACCACGTGTCACTGACATGTCACCTTTCGACGCTGTCACATGTCCTTCTTGGCTGACATGGCTGTTGACGTGGCATCTAACATGGCCGCTGACGTGGCAGATAGTGGAACTCTCCATAAGATTTTTGGTGAGCTCTTTCCGATTCTGCACTTCAATTTCTCATTTTTTGCTCCGAAATTGCAGTCTTCTCTCCTCTCTTTGATCTCTGTGTCTATTATTATAGAAAAGTCAGATATTTTTGCTGCCACAAACAGAAAGGATAAATTCTGTCGAAACTGCAATAGTTTCATGCACTTCTTCTTTGACTATCCTTTTGTTGAATGTCGCACATGCCACCAAAATGGTCACATTACCTACCATTGTTCACAGTTGTTCTACCATTATGGCAAGTTCTCGGGATATTTGATTACTATCTGTCCTACTCACCTGCCACGTCCTAATCAACTCAAGTGTCATTCTCGTCCCAACTTCTCTAAGATTGTGCCTGATTCTGCTGTTGCTGCTACTATTGAATCGACCACCTCGACACCTCTCGACCCGTCTCCCGTCTCTCTATCTAATATTGCGTCTCTTCTTCAGCATCTTCTCTCACTTTCTAATAATACCCCTGCTGCTTTTTCAACTCCTCCAGGTAATTCTAAATGGTATTTTGACTCAAGTTACTTTAATCACATGTCTCTGTTGCGTAATATTTTCTCGTCTCTATCTACCACTACAAATGCACCTTCTGTCAATACTGCTAATGGTTTCCTATTGCACGCAACATACAAGGGTTCTATCTCCCAATCGACTCTTAATCTTTCTGACACTCATTATATTCCCAAATTAAACTTTAATCTTATTTCTGTTGGTCAACTTGTTGATTTGGGTTTTAATGTCACTTTTTCTATTTTTGGTTGTCGTGTACAGGATCCTCGAACGGGACAAATCATCGGGATTGGGCGTAAGGTTAGAAGGTTTTTTAAACTCGAAAATCTTCATATTCCTCCTGTACCAAATCTTTGTGCTGCTTCTTCTCCATCTACCCTTCACTTATGGCATCAACGTCTTTCCCACAGCTCCTTAGGAAATTGCGTTCTCTTGTGTCTCAAGGTGTTTTGGGTCAGGTTCCAAATGAATTTTTTGATTGCATTTCTTATCAAACTGTCAAACAACCTACTTTATCTTTTCACAATAATTCCTCTCTTGCTTGTTCTTCTTTTGATCTCATTCACTTTGATGTTTGGGGCCCCGCTCCCACTGCTTCTATGGGCGGAGCTCGATACTTTGTACATCGTATTTTTTCTCAGACTGAATAATACACAAAACACTTTCTTTATATTAGTCTCTTGTTTCTGACAATAATAATGGGCAGTGGGCTAAACCAAAGGTGGTGTTTTCTCTAATGAAGGACTAGAGACAATGTTTGTAGGTGGATTAGAGGACTAAGATTTTCTGATGGTTACGCCTCTAACTTAGGCAAATGTGCAAATGTGTCATAGGATAAGCTTGCTGGGTTGAAGAGTCATGATTATCATGTATTCATGGAGTCTTTGCTTCCGGTCGCGTTCAGAAAACTTTCAACCAACATCTAGAAACCCCTCATAGAAATAAGTGAGTTTTTAAGGGAGTTATGTGCTACAAAACTTAATATTAATGACTTTACAGTCATTGACAAGAATATTCTCATAATACTTTGTAAGCTAGAAAGGATATTTCTTCTATCTTTTTTTGATGTTATGAAACATTTAGCATTCCACCTACCGTACGAAGCAATACTATATGGGCTGGTCTAATTTTGATGGATGTACCCATTTGAGAGGATGCTTGATTCCTTCAAGTGAATCATGAAGAATAGAGCTCGGATTGAGGGCAGCATCTGTGAGGCATTCCTGGCTAAGAAAACTTTTGCATAATTCAAAGCTCTTTCTCTTCCTCTTCCTCTTCCTCTTCATCCTCCTCATCTTGTACTGCTTCTTCTTTCTTTTTTTTTTATCATCATCACCATCCTCTTCTTTTTTTCTTATTCATCTTTTCTTTCTTGTTTTACCTTCTCAAGTTTCTTCTTCTCAAGTTTCTTCTTGTTTTACTCTTTCTTAACAAGAATAAAAATAAAAAAGAAGAAGAAACACATAATGCTACAAAATTACTTGAAAGAGGATGAACTTACATTCATTCAACTAAAAAAAGAAAGAAAGAAGGAAAAAAAAGAAGAAGAAAAAAATGCAGCATTAGAGAAAATATTTTTGTGTAGTTACATCAAAATTCGGGGTAAAATTAAGACATTTAGGTGTATTATTTAAAAATTTTCGGTGGATTTGTATTGATAATTCTGCATAATTTAAAACTCTTCCTCTTTTTCCTCCTCATCTTCTTGCTCCTTCTTATTTGTCTTTTCCTTTTTGTTTTACCTTCTAAAAAATACATATCATTGCAAAAACAACGAAAAAAGAAGGAAGAAAAAAGTGCAGCAGCAACAACAACAAAAAAATGACCAAAAGGATAAAACACGGGAATATGAAGAAGGAACGCGAAAAAAAGGGGAAAGAGCGCAAAGAAGAAGAAGAAGAAAGAGGAGGAGGCGGAACGCAGAATACAAACGTTGGAGGAGGAACGTCGTGATTTCACGCACGCGTTATAAAAGTGAATTTTGTTGGATTAGGGTTAACTTGTATAAATTTATATGGCAAAAAGACTTATATGTATAGCAGGTCTCTAAATATTTTTATTAGATGTAAAACTTTATTCCTTAACTTTACCATCTTTTGTATCATTAAGTCAAAATTTAAATATTCTAAGAGGCCAAAGTAGCTGTTTAGCCTTTATTTCCAATTCATGGTTATACTTCAAACAATTAACTTTTTTTTAAGGGTTAACTACCAAAAACGCTTTTAAATTATTTAAATGCTGAAAAAAATGTATTCGAATTTTATTATAAAAAAATACCTTTAAATAATTTAAAAACACAACAATAAAATCTAACAGTAAATATATATTTTCAAAAAATGCCTTAGAGATTGAATTTTGATATGACTGTTTACAAGCATAATTAACAAAATGAGATATTATTATTTTTAAAATTTAGTATTTTTTTAAGTATATATTTTTTTGAGATTTTTTAAAAGTATTATTAGTTGTTAACAAAAAAATTACAAAAAAATATATACGCAACGAAAAATTATCAAATTTAAAGATAATAATATCTCATTTTTTTTAATCATGCTTGCAAAACATTACATTAAAATTCAATTTCTAATGTATTTTTTTGAAAAATACATATTTAACGTTAGATAATCTTGCAAAAAATATAACATTAAATATGTATTTCTCAAAAAATACATTAGAAATTGAATTTTGATGTAATTTTTTACAAGCATAATTAGAAAAATGAAATATTACTATTCTTAAAATTTGGTGTTTTTTGTTAAATATATATTCTTTGTTGATTTTTTAAAAGTATTATTAGTTGTTAACGAAAAAATTATAAAAAAATATATACTTAAAGAAAAATCACTAATTTTTATGTATAATAATATCTTATTTTTATAATCATGCTTACAAAAAATTGTATTAAAATTTAATTTTTAAGGTATTTTTTGAAAATATATATTTACTATTAAGTATTGTTGTTATATTTTTAAATTATTTAAAGATTTTTTTTTTCATAATAAAATTTGAGTGTATTTTTATCTACATTTAAATAATTCAAGAGACATTTTTGGTGGTAAACCTTAAAAAAAAAAAAAAAAAAAAAAAGAAAACAGCAGAAGTGCAGGACACAAGACAAAGTGCGAGTGCAGTTACGCTTTCAATACGATTTGTTACGTATCAGGGAGACCTAACCAACAAACACAATAAGCCATAAACAATTAAACATTGAAACAACAGCACCACCCCCGGATCCAATCTTGCCGGTGAAATAAAACGCGGCGGTGGCGTCCCCACCGTGGTAACTAACTTTCAAAGCCTTTTAACCTAACAACCGATTAATTAAGCTAAGGAGTAAGGATCCTTCTGAGTTCCGACTACTTTTGTGTTGTGTTGCGCGCGCATCGGAGGGAGAGATGTGGGTGTTTTACCTGATCTCGCTGCCTCTAACGACGGGTATGGTGGTAATGACTCTGAGGTACTTCGCTGGGCCCCACGTCCCTCGCTACGTCCTCTTCACCGTCGGATACACCTGGTTCTGCTCCCTCTCCATCATCATCCTCGTCCCCGCCGACATTTGGGATGTAAGTTTCAAACCCTGCTTCTCTTCTTCCGATTTCAATTCACGATCTGCTTTCGTTCTTGTTCATCGCTTCCAACTGTGTTGAGTTGGATTGCTTGATTGCATAATTGCTAGTTTTGTTTCATAAAGGAATTAGAGTTTAAGGGAGTCGAACCGATCTTAACTACAAGCTAGTAATTGTTACGCTTGTTGTTTTGATAAAACTTGATTCCATCCCAAACCCCTCTGCTTGGTAGGAAGAGATGAATGTAATGTGTTCTATCACTAACCATTTAGTTTAATCATAATTTTGCCATTCCAAGCATTTAAATTCACTTGGACTCTATTTCGCCGAACTCTATACAACTTTTGCGAATGCCCCCGGCGCCTGGTGGGTGGAGGGGGGAGATAAGGTTCGTGAACGAAAATGGTTGTAGTGAGAGATTGAATCGCTTTAAAACTGAGGGACAAATGCAGGTATTAGATTGCTTTTAACATAATTTCTAGATGCTGGTAATGGTATATGGAAGCGAATGTGTAGCAGTATTCAGACAATGTTTCCACCTTAGGTAGTCTTAACTTTTGGAAATTAGTTGGGCATGAAGATGTTCTTGATATCTGGGTTTTAAGTTAGAAGCTGGAAGAAAGATTTACAAGCATGAGTGTAGAGCAATTTACTTTAAGAATTGTACTGAGTGATGAAAATCTTTATGCTACATTCGTTTTGTGGGCAAGGCAGCTGTGTGGCTTCTTATTTTGTAGGTTAGCTTGTATCAATTAAATCAAAGTTGTCGTTCATGGCCACTTTGCTGCAATCTACTTCGACTAAATAGTTCTTGAGCTACTAAAGTAGCTATTTTCCCCTTCCTTCTTAAATGGAAGATGCTTGGAACTATAAGAATAAGGAGTAGTGTGGTTAATCTGTCTTTATACATCATATTGAGGATCTTTATCCTCCATGCCCTTTCTAATATCCTTCTTTTGTTAATAATATTTATATAATGGTGTTTGTATTACACATGCAGACATTGTCATCTCAACATACAAACAGAGGCATTTCTTTCTTTTGGAGCTGGTCATATTGGAGTACGTTTTTGCTCACTTGGTACGCTTAATGTAAAGAATTTATTATATGTTTGCATCACTTTCACATATGACTGTTTTTCTGCTCTCGTTGCCAGACAGAGCACACTTCCAGAACTTGTTTTGAGTAATCTGTCTGTGCACTTTGTCATGTGTACGATATTTGATCAAATCAAGTCAAAGTAACTATTTGATGTGAATGTATATAACCTTCATAGGCACTCATGATTAGATTAGTGTTATTTTTCTTTTGGTTGGAAACTTAGCACTATCTATCTGTTGGTATCTCTTCTACTCAATTTCCTTATGTAAGGCACAATGCATGCTGACCTTTTTCCCACTACAGATCATACTTTGAACTTTGCCAGAAGAAATGGTGAACTGCACAACATGATTTGGTTATTATTTACAATAGTAAATTTTAAGCGATATTATGTATGTGGCCAAAATGCTATTTTGCTTTGTGTTGCTCTCATATGCTTGCCTTTGTAGTTTGTACTAAGCATGATTATTTCAAGGAATTATTTAAGTAAAATTTACATATTAGAGATGCAAATTTCCTCATTTTAAATTATTTATCCCAAGCAGGGCTGTGGTGCCCCTTATTCAGGGTTTTGAAGATGCTGGGGATTTCACTGTATCAGAAAGATTGAAAACTAGTGTACATGCTAATTTGCTCTTCTATCTAATTGTGGGATCCATTGGCCTGTTTGGGCTTATTCTTCTCATTATGATGCACAAGACCTGGTTGGTTCTCTTTTCTTATCCTTTAACCCTTTCTTAAAACTTTTTTTAAATGTAGATTTTAGTTGGTTGTAGTATGATGTTCACCCTAAGTTAGTAATACCATCTTATATTTTTATTTTTATTTCTTTCTTTGGTTTTTTAATATTAATATTCTTGTTTTTGACTGTCTATATGGTTTCCTTAAAGGCGTGCATAAAAATCAAAGGCCTATGTGGTTTTTATTTTCTTGTTTGTAGTCTCATGATTTTATATAGGAAAATTTGGAAATTAGGAAAACAATATAAATCCTGTTTCCTATTTTTATTTTTGTTTTTAATTATTTATTACCTCAACGAGAGTTCTAGTTGGTTTATACTTTGGTGTAAACAGGAAAGGAGGTCTTTTGGGATTTGCCATGGCTTGCTCAAATACTTTTGGACTTGTTACTGGTGCATTTCTTCTTGGCTTTGGTTTAAGTGAAATTCCTAAAACCATTTGGGTAAATGCTGACTGGACCACCCGCCAAAAGGTTCTTTCTCACAAAATTGCCAAAATGGCTGTCAAACTTGATGATGCTCACCAAGAACTTTCAAATGCTATTGTTGTAAGTAGTTAAATAAAGTTCTTAGGAAATTTTGTTATATAATTTTACCATTACAAAAGGAATCAGTATAAATGGATTTATTGAAAGTTTTGGATTTTGATAAAGTCCAATGTAGTCATTTGGTCAATTTAGCTGACCCACCTTGTTAGTTTTCCTTAATGTTTTGTACTTGCACCCAAGTTCCGATGGACTTTTCTTGTTTGAGTCGTTTCTTATATATATTTTTTAAAAGAAACTGACTGTAGAACCTTTGCTACTAGTTGGCTGCACCAGTGGGATTTATATAAGTTATTGGTACATTAAACATATAGTAATTCTGAAACTTATATTCAAAGTAGGAATTATTCTTCATGGAGCTGATTTATGTTTTCTGTTTAGTATCTGTTGTCTTGGTTCTCCCCTTCTCTTTCTTAGCAAAAACAGAAATAGATTGTTTGTGACCTGTTGGAAGACTATTAAGGGGGTTGTTGATTCCAATTTATAACCAGGCAACTTCATAAGTTGCCTTTGCCATTTTACGCAAGTATTAATACTTGCCAGAAGTATATAGGTGGCAGTTTTGGTGTATCCTATATTATTGGAATTGACTAACTTTTCTGTACATGGAGCATCACATGTAGAAATTATCATTATTTTTATTTGTTTGTGAGTTAGAGGAGGATGTAATATAAGGATAGATTTTCAGACAAAAATGCGTCCTTATCCTACACTTAATCCAAGAAAAAATTGTGGAGCTTGAGGTTTATTGCTTTATTTCTATAGGTTGCTCAAGCAACATCGAAGCAAATGTCCAAGCGTGATCCTTTGCGGCCGTATATGAATGTCATTGATGATATGATTGCTCAAATGGTAAAGATATTACATCATTTGATTAAGGATTTGTTCTTGGTTATACAAGTTTTAACCTTTAGAATTTCAGTTTAGGGAAGACCCCTCCTTCAAACCACAAGGTGGTCAATTGGGGGAAAATGATATGGATTATGATACAGATCGGAAGTCAATGGCAACATTAAGGCGTCATCTTCGGAGTGCTTCTGAGGAGTATCAAAGATATAAAAGGTAAGAAGATGACCAATCCCGCCTCTTATTGGTGTTATTTACTTTTGAGGTTGTTCTGGAATATGGTGTCTAATACATCAGCAGTTAGTGTAGATTCAATTTATGGTCTTAGAATTACGACAAACACCCATCATATCACTTCATTCTCATTTAAAGTAAATACACTAATCAATCATATAATTTCTCTGGTTAATTCTGCTTATTAATTTCAATATTTCGGTTTTTACTTGCACATGGGAGAGTTTCATTTTTGCTTCATAGCTTCTACAAATATAAGTGACCTTGTAAAACCTGGCTTTTTTATGCTATCCTATGGTGAAGTGTATTCTTTCTTGCTTACTATAGAATTAGAATCATTGATTTTATGTATGGTGAGAGTGGATATGCTGGCTTCTTAATTATTTAGTTGTAGCTCTTTTTAACATCCTTGCAACTAAGGTCACTTAAAATTTTCCTTCAGCAATAGCCAAATTTTATTTAATGCTGTTACTCATGCAGTGAGTATGTGACTTATGTACTTGAAGCCCTTGAATTGGAAGATACAATTCAGAATTATGAACGGCGCAACTCAACTGGATGGTTTGGTTCAAATTTTGTTTTTTCACTTTGATGTTGTCTTATAATATATTGCATGTTCTCCGGATGACTCGACAATTTATGCTTTAATTTCAGGGAATATAATTCAAGCATTAGACCTGCTCGGACTGGCAAGTTGGGATCCCTATTTGATACTTTAGGTAATTGTGAGAATCATTATTTAGCCACCCGCTTCTTCCTAACTTCACGGAACGTTTCTTCGCTGCATCTGCAGTAGCAGTGACCTTTTTTAATTGGTTAAAAATCTGCTTTTTATGTGTCACCAATTTTGGGTTTTGTTTCCATACCAGTCCCTATACATGGATTTGAATCCTCTCGTTTATCCACAAGCTAATAAACTTCATTTATGGCATTAGGTAGTGGGTTTCTTTAGTTAGATCATACTCTGGTAGGTGGTAGCCACATAGGGATGATCAGTCCACAAAGCTGTGACTCTATTTGATTTTAGGGACTTATTTACAAATAATTGCGTAGGTAATAGTTTCATATAATTATTCCTAGAACCTACATCTCTTTTGATGAGTATGCAATATTTTGAGATTTGAGTTCTAATTATTCTCTGCAGAATTTTTCTGGCGATGCATTTTGAGTAAACAAGTTGCAAAAGGCCTGGCTGTTATCCTTGGTACCATGTCTGTTGCAATTCTTTTCGCAGAGGCAACTCTTCTGCCCAGTGTTGATCTATCACTTTTCTCCATTCTTATAAAATCTGTTGGAGGACAGGAGGTGTTTGTGCAGGTAGACCAAGTTTGTCTTAGATTTTGGTTTTCTTTAATTTGAACATTGAGATGCTGTATACAAATTTTTTTCCTGACATATTGAAAAGAAAGGTTTTTATGAAGATTTAAACCATGCATGCATACTGTGAAACAGAAAATAACTCATTGAATTGTTTGGAGGTTGAATTATGAATGATTGGAGACATACCCCTAGAACTAACATGTGCAACAAATCTTGACTTTTGGAAGAGATGCATTTACTAAATAAAGAATTCAATCCATGCATGCTGTTCTTGTTGCTGTGATGATTTTTGATAGTTTGTTCTATCATCTGGCCCTCATGTGCCGGTGACTCGATATAACATTTTAAGGAAATCTGAAGTCTATTATTTCTCCTTCTCTCTCTCTCTCTCTCTCTCTCTCTCTCTCTCTCAAGCAAAAAAATGATCCAGAGGCTTTTTAATTGGTACTTCTATGCAGCTATGGTAGCATCACATACAAGGCCATTGCAACTGCTTACATGTTTCTTTTGTTGTCCCTGTACTGTCAGATGTTACTTTATTCGTAAATTGTAATAATTTTAATCACTCGTTATTTAATGTTTGTGGTGACTCTTTGGTCTTCAAAAGGTTGCATGACATTGTGTCTTCAATTTCTTCCTTAGGTGTTTGCTTTTATTCCTCTCATGTACATGTGCGTCTGTACATATTATTCCTTGTTCAAAATTGGAATGTTGATGTTCTACTCATTGACACCCAGACAAACCAGCTCAGTTAACTTGCTTATGATATGTTCGTAAGTATTATTTATTCATTTACATTACTACTCCCACTACCCCTTATGTTTGTTACTTGTTGCTCTTAATTACGAAATGAATCACAGTATCCTCATTTTACTTTTCCCAGGATGGTGGCTCGTTATGCTCCCCCAATCTCTTACAACTTTCTTAATCTCATTCGTCTCGGTCATAAGAAAGTGACTGTATTTGAGAGGGTAATTTCTTTATCTTATAAATGCACTGAAATCGCTGCATTGTTGTCTACTGTGAATAACTTTCTCTTGCTTCCTAATAATCCTGGAAATCGCTGTTTCATAATCCGTATCATTGGATGCATAACATATTACATGACTGTAACAGATTGTAACTATGCTACTATGTATTCATAAGTTCATTTGCCTAATATTATCCCCCTTCTTTATATTTCTCTTCTTCTAGATACAAATAACTTATTTTTCTGAGCATACCATGATTTTACTGTTCTGTATTTAGTTTTACACAAACTGTATGTTCGTTCATAGTGGGCTAGCAACTGCTAATTATCTGAAGTCTAAATTTTTTCATCAGAACATGTTTACTTCCTTTCCTTGGTATTTCATTTTAACCGGCTACACAATGTGGCTATTATTGCAGCGAATGGGGAACATTGACAATGCTGTCCCTTTCTTTGGCGATAAGTTTAACAAAATCTATCCACTTATTATGGTTGTATACACACTTTTGGTTGCAAGCAACTTCTTTGACAGAATGTTCTCCTTTCTGGGGAGCTGGAAGAGATATATCTTCAAAACCGAAGCTGAGGATAGGGATGGCTTTGATCCATCTGGAGTAATTATTCTTAAAAAGGGTATGTAAGTGAGGAATTACAATGCTGTTAAAGGACAGAAATACAATATCAGAAGTATTAAATAGTGATTTTCTGATACTTGCACATTATTTATTGTTTTGTTTTATTTGCAGAGCGGTCTTGGCTTGAACAAGGTCACAAAGTAGGGGAGCTGGTTGTTCCACTAGCAAGGAATTTCAATGGTGTTGATATTGAATCAGGCAACAATTTTAAGGTAACATGGACATGCCCCCAAAAAAGTGGAAGCGAATTTTACTTTATTTTTTAATTGGGTATAAAGTATGTTTTTTATCTTTGAGGTTTGTGATTTTTTTTCCAAAATTACCCCTAATGTTTAATTTTGTTCAATTTTGTCCCTAATTTGTGTCAAAATTATCCTTGGTCGTTTACTTCATCTAAAACATTAGGAATAAAATTGAAAATCTAAAACATTAGGGATAAAATTGAAAATGTCCAGAGATAACTTTGACACAAATCGGAAACGTTAGGGACAAAATTGAATGAATAAAAAATTTTAGGCATAAAATTGAATCAAATTAAATGTTAGAGGTATTTTTGAAGAAAAGCACAAACGTTACGGACAAAAAACATTATCCTTTTTAATTTGTCATCTAACATATCCAATTTAAATTAAACCTAGTTGTTGTTTCAATAGAGACTACTATTTCTCTATTGCAACAAGTCTCTACTCACCTCATGCCTTGTTTGTTTAGGAGACGAATGGCGTCGAAATGAAGACAAGTTCCAAGTTAATCTCTGAGGAAACAAATGGAAGTCTCTCTAAAACTTGGAAGGAAGAAACAAGCAGTAGATATGGTTCCAGCAGGGAGGCTATCAGCAACAAGTATGCTGCCATTAGGGAGCAGGGTAAACCGAAACCAGAGGAAGCCATGGCGGATTCTTCGAATTCAGAGCTCGATGAAGGAAATGATAGTTCGAGTCATAGCATGGGACGACCACCTTTGGGTTTGTCTTCGACTTGGCAAAACATGAAGACAGGTTTTCAGAATTTTAAGGCCAACATAGGAGCCAAAAAATTTATGCCGTTAAGACAAACACAAATACAGGAAAATAATGTCTCCCATGCTTCCTCTTCTGAATCCCTTGATGAAATATTTCAGAAACTCAAAAAGCCTTCCTCGGATCAAGTTAATTATCACGATGATAATTGAGAGTTGTGACGGAGGCACAATACATGTGGTTCCTTTTGGGAAGAATGTGCACGTTCTCTTAACATTGGGAATGGTGGTCCATATTCCATAATATCATGTACAGTAATGGGAAAATCGTAAATGATGTTCACAGAAGTGAATTATAATTAATTCCCCAATTCAGAGTAAAATGGGCATGGGAAAGATATATTGATATTGTATACATTAGAAATCAAATCTCATACAAAAAACAATCCATCCAGTGGCGAAAAGAATACAAATTGTACCAGTTGATTGCAATGAAAATGTTGTCTGGCTTGGATTCGGAATTTCATTTTTTAGATTCATGATTATAGCAGCACTCAAGCACTATTTTATTTATTTATTTTGAGATTTATTTCGTACTTTTTCTTGTGAATTTACTCCTTCAATTGGGTATAAGATGAAATAAAATCCAAATTCGGGCTAAATACTAGCTCTCTATGATTGCAATTAAAGTGGGTTGGGAGTTAAGGATGGTAACACCATCTGAACTTGAAGGTACCCGTCTAGTCCCAACACGATTAGATGGATAATTATCCAATCCAACACTCGGTGAGTTGTAAAATTGCTTTTATCCATCCGATACATTTATGATAAAATAATAATAATATTATTCCATAAAAAATTAATAAAAAATAAATATGAAAACATATAATGTTATAAATACGGTTTTTGTTAAACATACATATATATTGTTATTTATACATACATGTATTTTGATGTTATATTCTAAATTTTATTAATACAAACTAAAATAATGGCAAAAGTATATTTAAGAGGGGTAAATACTTAAAGAGTTAGAGTACAAATTTCCAATGCACATGAGTAGGAGTGAGTCAAAATCTAAATAGGAAAACATAAGGCCGAGAAGGATCAGATAGTGCCAAAATTCGTCCATTGTCATCCCTATTAGGAGACATCTATCTAGTATCTAGGAATTGGTGTAGGCTGTGGAGTGAGATGCAAGAAGAGAGTAAGATTTTATCCAAGCGTGATTCGTATCTAGTTAAATGTGACAAAAATAAAGATATTGAAATAAATGAGTGGTCACATAAGTATAGATAAAATAAGGAACGAAAATATAAGAGAGAAGGTTGAAGTAGTGCCTATTTTAGAAAAGATGATATAATCTCATTTCAAATGATGGATAATAGAAAAAGACCATACATGAGGTGGACAAAGAAGATCTACATATCAACAGTCTTACTGTAAACATGCCAATAACGCTGTTTAATTTGGGTAGCCGATCCTACCTAGTAGGTTATAGATTTGTTGTATTGTGTTACGTTGTTGTGATTGGTATCTAGTTCTTCGATGTGTTTGGAACTTGGAACAGTTTTGCAGCAACAGCATCAAACCATGAGGCCACACATAACCTCTGCTAAATTCCACAGCACAGAGCTGGATTCAAGAGTACTTGACTAAGATCTAGGTTGCGAATTTTATTTCAGAGGAAAAAGCGATAGATTTCACTATTGTACGAATGAAATAATTTTATTAATCTAATAGTAAAATCCTAGAGGATTCGGATTCAAATTACAATGATAATATCCCTTTTGCAATTGAAATCTAAAGAAAGAAAGACTCCAAGTTTCCTTTTTCCTTTTATTTTTTTGGTCCACAGCGAGCCAAACTTGAAATCCACCGAATTATGATATTATATGCAACATAAACATCACCACCAACCCTTTTTTGTTTGGTGGAAAAAAAAAAAACACTAAGCTCGTCCTTCCATTTGAGTGATGGAATTCTTGGAGTCCTTTTTATTAGTCAACTTAAGAACCTTTGACCAAAACCCATCTTTTTTCTTCCTTCCCCATCTTTCTCCACTCCCATGATCCCTCTCTCTAACTCTTCCTCTCGTAGCAAAAGCAAGCGATCTACTCTTCTTCAAATTCAACCCATAATTGAAACTTACCATACAAGAAACCGAATCCCCCGCCGCATGGGATGCGTTTCGCCGGAACTTGACCCCACGGTTCCCCGATAAAACCTTATTCGAAGATGCACAGACACTAACACCAACACCGATACCTGAAGAAAATTGTTGAGGAGAAGTAGGAGAAGAAGGAGGAGAAGGATAAAAATAAGTAGGGTCAATAAAATTGTGGGGGTTATGGTTGTTGGTATAAAGTTGTGAGAGTTTGTCCCTTAAACATGAAGAGCACACACCGGGTAGTCTCTTATCATTTGGATGATCCTTACACCCGGTTCCACACTCTGACAACTTCATTTGATTTCTTCTTCTTCTTCTTGTTTCAACAACTCTTACACACACGCTTGTGCATTGTTATCTTAGTGGTTTTTAAATTTATAGAGATTCAATGGTCAAAGATGTAATAATGCATAGGAATGTGCAAGTGTAACACACAAGCACACGTGTACATTGGAAGGTTCCTATTGGTTGCTTGATCTAAAATCACAACCCAAAAAAAAAAAATCAACTAGAAAAATAAAGTTTTAATACTTATATTATTATTATTATAATAAATTTAATTTTTAATGAATTGATAATATAAAATTTTTTTATATAATAATTTATTTTTATAATATTATTTATTAATATGTAATCTACTAAATTAGTCAAAATGTAACAGTGTTATAATTAAGAATAAGAATGAGATTATTGTGTTAAGACAGCGTTCAATGTAATCCATCTTCTAGATTTCATTTATTTCTTTATGGAAAGGAAGTGACATATGCATGTATATGCACAATCTCGATGAAGATTTATTAGTATTTATATCACAATTTCACGATCCATAATATTGCTACATGGTTATTATGTTTAAATATATTACTTATTTTATTTACTTTTTTATATGAATAGGGATTGTTTCCTTTTTTCAGTTATACGGTAGCAAGTGTTTTTCCTTTTTCTTTCATTTGTTGGCTGAAGTTACGTTTTCTTTTCTTTTTACTTTGACGCAATAGAATTTCGCGTTGAGCACTTTTAGAAATATGTGTATCACAAATCTTCACACAAGTCATGCTATTTATAAAACACTTTTTAACTACGTCTCTTATGAAAATTCTTAAAGAAATATATATAGTACGTAGTAAAAGTATATATATAACTCATAGGAATTTTGAGGCAATTTTAGTTTACAACATCAAACAAATCTCAAATTTTAAATAACATAAATAATAAATTTTAAAATTGGTTCAATTCAAGTAAAACACACTACACTCTCAAATTATTTACCTAAATTTTAATATTAAAATAATTATCTGTACATCTAGTAAATTGAACATTCAATATATTCATTGTTCATATTGTTTAATATTTTTATTGTGTACCGATACTTTTTTTTATTAAATTTAAAAAAGTTGCAGTGATCAAATTATGTACGTTATTTGAGCACGATGGTATTTGACTCAACTCTTTGCTAACTTGATTGTTCTCCTTTCTCGTTTAGTAAATAAAATATTTATAAAAAATATTATTTTTACATCAAAATCAGTTATCAATATATTTGTATATAAATACATATATGATTTAATTTATTTTTAATATGTATTTAATTTTAACATATATTTTATATTAGTGATCGACTTCTGTAACTAATTTTAGTGTACACATAACGTAGTCGAATATTCATATCATTGTTAGTTGATTCAAACAAAAAGTTAATAATGCAACTTGTTAAAAGAAATTAAAAAATCAATAAAGTGACAATTCAAGCTCACTAATTGATGTTTACATACATACTCTGATTAACGAATTTCTCAGGTTCTTGGACCGGGTCTTACCCCCCATAATCTTGAGTCTTATGAGCTTATTATATACTTATCTGGAAAATATAATAAAATCAAATAAGATTATTCATTATTGGTAGGTTGAATATGTGGGCACAAGATTAGATGGAAAATATAATTTTTTGAAATTTGAAAATGGATCACGAGGCGACGGCAGCCTAATATTAATTAATAATTAATTTACAACATCAGCATGTGATAAGATATGATAAGTATATATTATATGGCGATATTGGTCCACGGACTATACATATATTCAATTTAAAACAATCCTTGATTGGCATATACATTCAAAATTTGTATTTAGTATTCTAATGTGAATAGGTTCTTAAAACTCGTTAAAAACATGGTTTTTCCATGATGGTATAATTTTATTTAAATATTTTTCAATAGCAATGTTTTAATGTAAATTAGAGTTTTACTAAATAGGTCACAAGAGCTGTTAATATAATCAAAGAAGAGATTTTGAAACAAAAAAATAAATAAATAAAAATAATTATCATATGGGGAATATCTTGGTATTAAAAAAAGGGGATTCCTTATCAAATTCAAGAGTATTGGTACATTTTAATTATTTTTGTACCAAAAAATTTACATTTGCCGCTTACTTAAATGATCAATTTTGAAATAATTTTAAAAATTTATAAAGTTTGTGATAAAATTACAGTAATTGGATACAAAAAGCGAAGTACCGGTATTTTTATAACATGAAAGAATATTTCAACTTGAAATAACTTTTAAATAAAAACTAAATATTTTTAATTCATTAATGAGTTGTTTTACATAAGTACATGGACAAAACATACATAATGCTACTTGTGTTGTTAAAGTAGTTGAGAAAAATAGCAAATATTGAGTTGGTATTTGGTGAGAATGCATAGAATATAATTGAATGATCAGAATCCTAAAAGGACAAAATATGTTGGAAAAGAAAAGCAATATGTGTGTATGTGTGTGTGTCTCACACGAAACTGAAAACCAACGTGTGGTGTGTTGCCTAACCCTATCGTTTTAATTTGCTGGTGGGGTCAATAAATGAATAATTAATTAATTATTCATGCACCAAAGGCTTTGGTTTGCAATTGCATGGAAAAGTTTGAAGTTTCACATGCTAATGTTCTCTCAAATGAGGACGGGACCATATTACATAAAACGGCGCGCAATGGTCCTCGTTTTGATACAATTTCCAATTGCAATTTGAGAATATATAGGAAGGAACTCCGTGTGTATTACGAAATTGGTTTTAGTAGAAGACAATAAAAATTAGTTTGTTAATAAGAAATACAACAACGGTATCTGTGTAAAAAAATCAATAACGAACTAAGCAGTCATTCATATAAAATATAAATTAAAATACTGAAAAAAAAATGAGAGAACGAGTGAGAGAAAGAGCGAGAGATAGAGTAAAAAACACAGAGTGAGTTAGAATTAGAGAACATGCAAAAGATTTTAAGATTTGGAATCGAAAAGATTACCGACGGTTGGAAAATGAGTCTTTTTCCGTCTTTATTGATAATCCCTCTGAAAATATTTCGAAAAATAAATTATTCCATCTGTTCAATTGGACTAGACGCATTAACGACATCTATATATCACGAAAACAAAAAGATGGTAATATGTATGTTTTTGCGTTTATTCGATACACAATGAAAGATGGTGCTCTAAAAATTATAGCAGAAATGAATCGTATGAGGTTGAGAGAAAATGTTGTGTATGTGAGAGAAGTAAAGTATAGAAAGACAACTGAGACAAAGGTTCAAAAGATAGCTCAAGAAGGAAGTGATAGTCGGAACAAGATAAATTCTCAACCTCAGAGAGAAGATAACCAAAGACAGCTAGAGAAACTAACAAGGCACCAAAAAGAACCAGACCTGCATGGCAATGGGTGGACGAAGAAAATGAAAGTATCGGTGGTTAAAGAGAATCTGGACTGGCTACAGAGAAGTCTGGTCGGCAGTACGACGAAGGCAATAATTTTAGTTCCTTGAAGGAGATGATTGGAAAAAGCTCGCCTCAAGTTGTCCAAGTATGGGAACTGGGAGCGTATAAAGTTCTTTTTGACGTTTGATTCTGTATTGAATATAGAAAAAGCATATACGTTTAAAATGAATAGTCTCTTGTAATTCTTCCATAGTATATGGAGATTGGATGAGACGGAGTGATGTGAAACTCGAAGAGTGTGGTTAGAATGCTACGGAGTTCCGTTACATAAGTGGTCAATAGATACCTTTAGTATGTTAGGAGGCCAATTGGGGGATGTAGTCAGTTGTGACGAAGTGACAGAATTGTGCATGTCTTTTAGTGTTGGACGAGTACAAATTGATACTTGTATCATGGATATGATTAATGAATAGGTCCATATCACAGTAGGTATTAGTGGATTCGATGTGCTAGTGAAAGAAGTGGGACGGGAGGCTTTTGGATTGAATTGTTATGAAGAAGATAATTAAAAAAATGACTGTAGCTGTGAACAACAAAGAACAGTTGCGGAAAGAAAGTGTGCCGGTACAAGTTTAAGGAGTGCACGGGCTACAAAACTGGAAATTTTCAACTACCAAGCAACCGATATGGTGATGCAAAAGCTGAGAAAAGACGAAGAAGATAAGGACAGATCGGTAATTTCTGAAATTATTTTGAATGAGTGGATTAATGATCATTCAAAATAAAATCAGGTAAAAATGGTAACATATCAACCAATTTATTAAGGAATTGAAGGGAGAGTGGATTGTGTGGGATGTGATTATATAAATTATGAAGCTGACTTTGAAAATACAGTTACATGAATTTATGAAGGTAATTTTAATGGGCTGGAAAGAAGGGACAAAAGGAATAAGAAAAAGAAGACTTTTTGTAGACTTGGTGATAAGTCCAACAATTTAAGGATGTCCAAAAAAGGTAGGAAAGGATCCTTGGACCCAGTTTCCTCAAACAATTGGTTACGTGATATTGGGTTGGGTGTAGAACCCGGGTCAGACTAGGAAAGGGTCTATGGCAAGTGTGCAGGAACCTGCGTCTTGGACACTTGTGCTGGAGACCGGCATGGAGGTGACCGAGGGAGATCGAATCGGTATTAAAAGAGAAAAGCTAAAGGCTGGCCATAGCAGAGGAGGCTTAACGTGGCAAGGGGGATGTGCAATTCTGACGCAGCCTATGTTGGGTTGTGAGATGGAGGAGGAGTTGGTGGTGGAGAACCAAGCCGCTACTCTCCCGGCGGTGATATTGAATGGAGAGACTGGTGGGTTGGGTGTGTATGTTGATGAAGAGGGTGCGGAAGACGTTAATGAAGGAACGGGTGATAGGGATGGCATTGTGAATGATAGTGGCATGGGTTCCGGCACAAAGGGAACAACATTAACAAAGACAGAGGGAGAACTGTCATAACACGATGAAGAAGTAGCTGGGAAGAGAGTTATTGATGATGGTCATTCGGACAAGAATGAAGGAAGTAAGGAAAACAAAGATAGTATATTAGAGGAGCAGATGCATGAAAATAGAAAAATTTAGGACTTCGAGTTGGAATCAGGTGCAATTTTATACAATGAAAAAGATGATATCATGGTTATTTTCCAAGCATAGAATAAAAAAATTGCTCAAAAAAGAAGATTGACAAAACAAAAAGAGAAAGCAAGACGATGCAGATACAAAAATAAAAAAAGGTGCGTAATAATTTATTAAAATAATTTTGTTGTTGGAATGTTAGGGGTTGATGGGTGATGACAAATTGAGCATGGTCAAAAACCTCAAGAAAAAAAATTTAAATTGAATATGTTAGGCTTGTTTGAGAATAAAAGGCAAATAATGATGAAGTTTGATGTAATAAGAATTTGGGGAAGTGATGCTGTAGGATGGGAATATGTTGGGTTGGAGGGTGCTGCGGGTGGTTTGCTATTAATTTGGTATGAAATAATGTTTAAAATGAGTTAATGTCATAAAGGGGAACGTTGGTTGTGTGTTGAAGGGGTCTCATTAAAAATAATTTCAATTGTGCTTTCTTTGGTGTACGAGACTCATACAAGAGAAGAAAAATTTGTTGTGTGGGAGAAATTGAGTTATATTGTAGGGTTATGTCAGTCTCTATGGGAGAATTCAATGAGATTGTACAGGTGAAGGGGGAAAAAGGATGCTGCCAGATTAACCGCGACTACGGACGATTCTAAGAATTGGATACAAGAAGATATGCAACTAGTGGACTTTCGCTTAGCGATCAAAAGTTTACATGGTTCACATGTTGATCTTGCAGTCGGATTGACAGAGTTTTAGTAAGTTTGGAATGGTTGGAGATGTTTCTACGAGTATAAAATTAGGAGTACAAAATTTGGAGTACACGATAGGAATGAGAAGCGCAAAAAATGGTTAATGAACTGCTTTGCAATTTTTTTCTTTTGTTTTTTTTTTTTGGTGTTTTTTTTTTACTTTTCTATTTGCTTCTTGTTGTTCTTACTCCACTTTTTGTGTTGAGCTCTCCTGTTCAAAAAAATAATAAATTAAAATACTAAATACATCTTCAATATGATCGAATACCTCTTTAAGAAAATTGTATTCACTCTTAATTGTCAATTACAACTAGATTTATTCACAGTATTTATTCAAACAAATAATCGACTTATTTAAAAAGATCGCACCTAATCCTTTTTATGTTACCAAGAATTATTACATAACCAAAAAAATAATTTTTACTTGAGTTGAAGGCCATAAAGATAGATTATCATTTAAATAGTTTCAGGATTTACTAAAAAGACGATGAAAGATTGATTGAGTGTAAATTTTTTTAAATCACCAAAGTTTGACTCCAAAAATTAAAACACCCAAAAATAGTTTCTTTTAAAAGAATGCATTACATGCCTTTAATACCAAGATTGCAAAAGTTATAAACATCGATGAACATTGCTTGTAGTATGAGGTGCCATTTTGACAAATCTCAGATTAGCAATGTTATGACTCACTTTTCTCATGGAAAAGCATGAATTTATTTTGACAAAAAAATTTAGATTTTGAAGCAAAGTCTAAAAGTGTTAGGCTTGGCCATTGTTCTGATGAATTTTTTTCTAATGTCAACTTTAACATTTCATACTCTTATTGTTAGCCATGCAATCTTTCACCCAAAATGTGTATGAAAGATCCTTAATTTTTTTTAATGTGTTATATCTAGCGCTAAAAATTCAAAGGATAAAATAGATGTATTCTTTCAGTCTCTAATTGATAAGTTGAATGATTTTTGATGTCCCGATATTTTGACTTATAATGTAAGCACTAAAACAAATTTCATGATAAGAGCCACTTTAATGTGAATGATAAATGATTTTCCTGCGTATGGGATATTGTCTGGTTAGATGACACAAGTGAGGTTAGCATGTTCTATACGTATGGAAGATTTTAAAGCATTTTAACTAGATATGGTAGAACAAAGTATTGGTTTGATTATCACAGAAGATTTTTACTTGAGGATAACTCCTATAGATGTAACAAAATTGCGTTTAGAAAGAATTGCAAGAAACATGAGAAATCTCCAATTAGGTTAACCGATGAGCAACTGTGGAAAATAGTGTGTGATTTTCTTAAAGTAGTTGATGCGGGTTGTCCAATATAATTTTCGGGATATGAAAATAAACATAATTAGACCAACAGAAGTATCTTTTGGAGCCTGCCTTATTGAAAGAATTTCCTAGTTTGCCATTGCCTCAATGTAATACATGTTAGGAAGAATGTACCTGATCATGTCATTCACACGATTATGAAAAGTGATCGAACTAAGGACAACAACAAAGCTAGGTTGGACTCGGCCGAGTTTTGCAGGAGACCTGATTTGAATCTAGTATTCTAGTATCTCTAGGAGATGGACAGTAGACAAAGCCAAAGGCAAGTTATATGTTATTAGTAGAACAAAGATAGAATATGTGTCAGTGGTTGCAGGAACTAAGGATGCTTGACGATTATACTTCAAACCTAAGTAGGGTTGTGCTAATGTGGCCAAAGGAAGGCTCCATGGCATGAAAAGCCAAGATTATCAGGTGTTTATGAAATTGGCTATGAGAGAATCGACTAGATATGTTTGAAAACTATTGACTGAATTAAGCCAGTATTTTAAAAAATTTTATTCACCAACTCTAGATGTAGAGGACTTATTTATCATCTATAAGTTAGAGAGAATATTTTTGTCTAAATTTTTTAATGTCATAGAACATTTGCCGATTCACTTGACATATGAGGTATAAGTACGTGGTCCTATGTAATATAAGTGGATGTCTTTGTTTGGATATCAAATAGGTTTTTAGAAGAGAATGATTAAGAAAAGGGACAAAATTGAGGGATCAGCATGTGAGATATATCTCTCAAAAGGAACAACTCATTCCTGTTTATATTACTTTGAATCGCATGTCAATCATTTTGTACAAGAGTTGATCGCAATGGCGATAGTGGTGAGTGTTTTACATTAGAGCCAACATTATCTATCCTTAATCATCTGGTGTTCTTAAGAGAACTAAAAAAAAGAGGTGGTTAACCTTTTTAAATTAACTGCAGCTCCCCTTCACATTCTTTTTAATTGCAATGAAGTTAATCAATTAAAAAATAACTTAAATAATTTGTTGGTTTCTTTATTAATAGCAATTGCACATATAATTACATACATGAATTGCTTGAATTACTTAACAAAATGTATGAGACAATTTTCGTTGGAAAAAGCATAGAACAATTTCCAATGTGATTTTAGTCTTATGTATGATTTGATTCATTACTTAATAAATGTTCTAATAAAAACTCTTATTAACTTAATCAGTAACAAGTATACAATCAAGATGATAGATTCATGATCTGAACAACAATAAAATATGTCCACATCTTATTAATTTAGTTAGGGTCCGAACAAAACTTGTACAAGCTGGACCATGATAAAGGTGAACAGGATGATATTTCACATACCTGAACATACTCGAAGAAGGGTAATGATAATGTTGGTTTCACTTCAGGGTGATGATGGTTAAGGAAACGTGAATGGTTTAGACTTTTGAAGGAGAATTTGGAAATAAAATATCTGGACTTGCCAATTAAATATGCAGTAGCGTATGCTTTTATGAATGGTATGACCCTACATACTCTAATGGCACACGCACAAACAGAAATCATAAGATCATTGAAGTTAATTACAGTAGGGGTATGAAAGATATGATCCACTTATTCTATCCCAAAATACATATCAAGTATATTACATATAATATCCTAGGAGGTCTAAATTTAATTGGAGTATTAAAAAAGCCACAAGGTATGATTGAGACTCAAGAAAAAGATGATATATTGTTCTAAAATCAAAATGTAACCCCTTACTAGATTCATAGTTAAAAGGTCTAGCATTTCTAACATGAGAAGTTAATTTAATCGAACTCCTATTATAACAACTCAACAACAACGCTGAGGATGATAAAGAATCTAATGAAATGGATGTTAACACATCTAGTCATGATATATGTCTGATGACTCTAAATAAAAGTAACTTTGTTATTATATACTTTATCAATTGATATTCTTACTTATTTAATTGAATGTTATATTATGATATCAGTATTATATAACTTCACAATGTTTTGCATATTAGGTTACGATGCGAGAAAGATAGCGCTAAAAAATGAGGCTATGAGCGGGATGTGTGGATCGACTGCTGGTGGCCGCAGGAGCAGTCACAAATTTTATTTTTATTGTGACACATATTTTTGACATTATTTATAATTTGTACTATTAGGATGTTACTTTTTATTATTTGAATATGATTTGTGAGTAAATTTAAATGTTTATTGTTATTATTTTCAGTTAGTATATTTTAAAATTAAAATTAAAAGAATTCATTTTTACCAACAGTCTTGGCATCGGTAGTATTTATATATTTAATAATATTATTTTATCAATGGCACAAATATCAATAAAAGAAGAAAAAATAATATATTAAGGAGCAATATTACCAATGGCTATAATACATTGGTACAAATTAATTAGTTTTACCAATGCATTAAGGTCAATTGTAAAAGTGGATCGAAAATTACTAGCAAAGACTTGTTCGATGGATATTTACACATTGTTTGGATTGGGAGAATTTGAAGAGAAAAAAATGCAAAGAGAGAACATGAATAGAAAAGTAATTTTTTTTATTGTTTGGATGAGAAGAGAAAATTGAGTGAAAAGACAAAAAAGAGTGTGGGGCTCACTAAAATATTTTTACCTCAAAAATGAGATGAAAATGGAGAGAAATGTGACAAACATTAATAAAATTACACATTTACCCTTTATATTAAATTATAATTTACATATAATATAGATAAGGGTATTAATGTAATTTTATACTATTATGATTTTTTTTTTCTCTCTTTTCTTTTCATTCAAATAAAAAAAAATTCTCTCTATTTTCTTTCCATCTATTTTCTCTTCATTTAAACAACACACAAATACTCCATTTTTCTTTCTATTTTCGCTCCTTTCATTTTCTTTCCTCTTATTTTCTTTTTTTCCATTTTCTTTCCTATATCCAAACAAAATTTTACTGTCGTCATAACTGTCGATAAATTTGATTTATCTAACCGTGTCTATAATCTTCTTGCTTTTATCAATATTGATAAATTTAAATGTAGTTCTCTTAAATACTTAAATTTTAATTTGTAGTAGCTACTTGTAAATGGTAATTAACAGAGAATAAGTTATGATAATTGCAAAAGAATTATTTGATTAAAATTTATTATATTATTATTGACTATAAAGATAAGGAACAATAGTGAAATATCAAATTGTACTTTTTAAGACATGTTAGTTATATGATATGAATCTTTAAAGTTGTAAATAAAATATATTTAAATGTACGAAATGAAACTAAAATATTGCTTTTGGTGTCTAAATAAAATTAAAATAAATAAAATATTAGTATTGAAATAATTTTAAAATATTTTAAAATGTTAAAGACAAAAGAAATAATTTATTCTATTTCTTATAATCATGTTAAAGAAAAAGTGCTTTGAGGTTTGATTTAAGTGGTATATTATATACCAAAAAATGTTAGATGACTATCAAAATTTATTTTTAGTCATCAGTTAGTTATTATTATTTAAAAATAGAAAAAATTTTATTCTCATATTCTGAGAGATGCTAAAATGATACCCCTCTTTCATCTATTTGTAAAATATACATTCTCCTATCTAATAACTTTTAAAAAATATCTTCTTTAATCTATTTTAAATTTTTTGTCTTAACTAATATTAATTTTATCTATTTTTTAAGAAAAAATAAATTATTTTTTACAAAAATACTCTTTAACAAAAAAAAAATATTTTTTTGTCATTAAATTTTGCTTATCAAAATATTCTTTAATAAATTATTTTTTTATTGATCAAATTGTATTTTTATCAAAATATTTTTAAAAATAATTTAATCAATAAAAAAATTATTTATTAAAAGATATTTTGATAAGCAAAATTTAATGATAAAAAAATAAAAATTTTTGTTAAAAGGTATTTTTATAAAAAATAATTTATTTTTTTGAAAAATAGATAATATTAACAATAGTTAACACACAAAATTTAAAATGGATTAAAGATGAGATTTTTTTAAAAGTTATAAAGGAATAAAATGTACATTTTACAAATAGAGAAGAGAAGAGTATCATTTTAGCATCTTTTAGGGGAGGAGAGTAAAATTTTCTCTTAAAAATATAAAATAAAGTATGTTATACGATTACTAGACTAAAGGAATTACAACAAAGAAATTGAGTTAATGACTAAGTAATGACAAAAAATAATAAATTTTAATGATCCTCTAACATTTCTCTTATATGCCTTCCAAACAACTACATTCGAATTCAAATTTCACTTGTGGAGAGAAAAAACCATGTGATGTAGTATAGTATGTGTGGGTGTCTTGTATTGTAAAAGACAAAAAAAAAAAAATCCTTCAAACCTTTGTAAGATATAACTTATAAGGTATTTTTTTTTTTTTTTAAGAATAAATGGTCATTTTGACATTCAAAAAATTCTGATTTTAACAAAATAAACTTTAATATTTTCTATGGACAAAATGAACCATCAAATATATATTTTATTGGATAAAGTGATTCCAACATATAATTAATAGTTAATTTATCTAATCAATCATTAAATTTTTATAAAATTACTATATTGCCATCATTTTTTGTATAAAATTACAAATATATTCTTCTTCTCTTTTCTCTTTTCTCTTTTCTCCAGCATCACACTATTTCGTAACTTCCACCATCACTCTACTCTTATCCTTATCAACAATGACAACCCACAAATTAACTATCACCACAAAAGATTAATACTTACTAATTCAATATGATATTTTAAAGCAGAGGACTAATATTCACTAACCCGCATCATCATTTTTTGATGGCTCTTCTGTTCAATCCATCATTGGTGTCAAGGTACATTTTTTACCTCTCTCTCATACTCCCTTTTAAGAATTTTTTTGGGTCTTTCTTAAATTTCAAATGCCTCTTTCATTTTTTTGGATTATAAAAAGTGAAAGTCAGAGTGTAGTATGTTCCCATTTATGAACTTGCCAATTCATAATTGTTGCTATCGATTTGTTTTGATCATTTGGTTATTATTAGGAAAAATTCATATTTATTTTGATGGCGGCAGATGAAGTGCAAGTCCTCTTGTAGTGGTTGTGGTTGGCCATAGAGAAAGAAGAGTAGACCATAGCATGACGGTGGAAAAAAAAATTGACAACAAAAATTCAAATTGGGACAAATACTGTGCTTAAGGTGTTTGGAGGATGTGTATAAAAGATTGAAAGTTGAAAAAATATCATCACAAAAAAAATAAGAGAGTTTCACTATATGAATTATTAATGAGAACTACTGCAATGGAAATATAATGGGGTGGTGGGTAATAACGTAGAAGAGAGAGAATATAAGACAAATTAGTAATTTTATCAGAATAAATTATCATTTGTATCCATGAAAGATATAGATGTTGACAAATGTACCTATATAAGAATAAAACGACAATTGTAACTACGGAAGATGGTGCTTTCGTGTGCCAAAAATATCCTAACGAACCAATTATGTAACCAACGTTTGGATACTCTTGACACACAAAGGTCATCTTCCGTGATTACAATTGTCGTTTTATTCTTATATGAGTATAGTTATCAGTATCTGTATCAAATGGTAATTTATTCAATTTTATAAAAAGTCAACAATTGACTTAATTTTAAAGTCATTTTGTCATATCAAACATATACTTAAGGATTTATTTTGTCAAAAAAAAAGTTAAAATTTGTTTTGTCAAAATCAGAATTTTTCAGGTGCTAAAATAGTCATTTATTATTATTATTATTATTTTAAATGTGTAAAAACGATGTAAACCCTCTGGACACAATATCACTCTGCACTTCATAGAAAAGTTAGGAAGTTTGTGGAGTCCTATCAATGGGCCTTTCAACCCTAGTTTTATGTATATTTAGGCCTTATCTTAATGTTCCTACCACCAAAAAGGTGCATTCTTTGTGGGCTCACCTTATATAAGGGCTGGGCACTTCTTACTTCAGAAAATCCAATATTCTATATATAATGACAAATGGAGACCGTGTGTTAAAACACTAACAAAAATAAATGAAAATAAAAACTAAAAGAACTAACAATTCTTATATTTTCTTTTACTGCCTTGTTTCTTTTCTTTTCTTTTTTACTTTGGGTTTCTATTTTTAACACTCAAAATGACGGTCCAAATAATATTCTCCATTTGAAAAAATTTAGAATGTAGAGTAAACTATTATTTTTAATAATATAAACTTAAGAATTAAAAAAAATATTTCAAAATATACAATTTTAAAAATCGAAGATGAGCGGTGGAGTGAGAGGGGAAGAGACTTTGAGGGTAAAACACGGTGAGGCAGCCGATAATTTCGGTGGAAGAGATAAGGGGGAGAGGGGGGAGGGATTGCATCAGGGGAAAATAAGGATCATATTTTGGGAGGGGTTTCTAAACCTTTTAAGGTCTCTTTCAGGGATAAAGTTGTGGGTTCCAAGATTGCTAAAGCTTTTTCACTCGTTGAAATTTTATCGGGAGATAACATTGCGGTAATTTCTGGGAAGTAAGGAGATCTCTTTCCACCGAGTGTCACATTTACCCAAAAAGCTAAGAATTGTTTGGCAGAACCTTATAAGGATGCTATAGTGATTAAGGTGCTAGGTAAACATTATAGCTACACTGCATTGTCTCATAAACTCCGAACGGTATGGAGGATTAAGGGAGGTTTTGATTTATTGGACGTGGGATTTGACTACTTTCTTGTGAAGTTTGACGTGGCTGAGGAGCGAGAAAATATTCTCTTAGGAGGTCCATGGATGATCGAGGGAAATTATGTGGCTGTGAAGCCTTGGGATCAAGAGTTTAGATCAAGTAATAACTATTTTGGAGCAACTTTAGTGTGGCTAAAAATTTTCGGATTACCAATTTGGTGCTACCAAGAAGATACAATGCTCCGTGTTGCGGCTGCAGTTGGCATTCCCGTTAAGGTTGATTTGGCAACAAAATTAGCTGAAAGAGGATGATATGTTCGAGCCTGTGTTCAGATAGATTTAGGATTGCCAGTGACTAAGAAGATTCTTGTTGAAGGTGTTGAATATGAGGTTGAATATGAAAGTCTTCACCTTATTTGTGGCTCCTGTCTCAAGTTTGGTCATGATATGAAGGTGTACAAGACTGACAGCAATGCGGGAGGAGGAACTAATGCCAAGGTGGTCAGCGATGTAGCAAAACAGCCAGAAAGCTCAAATTCAAAAAATCCAGTGCATGTGGAAAAGGCAAGTTTTCATTTTGGCAAGTTTTCATTTTGGCAAGAATCTTGGAGATGAGACTGTAAATATTACTGTCCCGAATTTGGTGGAGAGTGATTTGCATGCTGTTCATGTAGACCATGCACAACATGAGGATTTAGAAGGCTGGACTCAAGTGATTAGGAAAGAAAAGTATAAAATGGGTCAAAATCATTCTCCTAGCACCCATCAGGTACAACCAAAAGCAAAGAAGACTCCTAACAAGGCTACCAATACTTGGACAAGGCCTAATCACCAACGTACAACACATGCTACTAGATCCAAAGTAAAATTAAGCAGGGGCATCAATATTGAAAAACTGGTTAGTGTGGCTTCTTCGGAGACCCGGCACAATGTTCATCATCAGCAGCAAGGTGAGACAACAAATGGCACTGTGCGAAAGCGTCCTCGCCCAAACTCTTTGCAGAATTTACCAGTAGATAAGGATGAAGCATCGACGGCGGGTATGGAGCAAGTTTCAACGAAGAAAATTGGGCTACAACTTGAGAGTCCATTAAAGGCAGGATCGTCGAAGACAGGGACATCATGTTGAGTCTCGGGTTTGTTATTGGAGCTCTTTTTTTTGCTGTTTTTATGGATAGTTTCAATATCATAGCCTGGAATGTGAGGGGTGCGTCTAACAAGATGGCCTGTGTGCATTGCAAAAATTTGGTGAGAATATATAAACCATCTTTCTTCTTTATCTTTGAGACTCATACCATGTTTAATAATTTGAAGAATTTTTGGGATAAGTTGGGTTTTCATTGTGTTGGTATTGAGGAAGCAGTAGGACACATGGGTGGCATTTGGTTTCTATCTTCTATTGCTAATACTTCTTGTGTGGTTATTGATCAAATTGACCAATGTATCACAGTGAAGGTGAGTGTGAGTAACTTAATTTGGCTTTGTAGTGCAGTATATGGGAGTCCTCAATTCGAAAAAAGATGTATGCTTTGGGATCATTTGCGTTCTATTAATTCAGGCCATAATGGACCATGGATGGCTGTTGGTGATTTTAATGAGATTGTAGCACCAGATGAGAGTACAGGTGCTTATTTTTCTTCTCACAGAGCTAGTCTATTAGCTACTACTCTAGATGACTATGAGCTCTTTGATCTTAAAGTGACTGGTAGGAGATATACTTAGTATAGAGCAGTTCAGGCTGGCAGGGACTTGGTTAAAAGGTTGGATAGAGCTCTAGTTAATGAGGCGTGGATGACAATGTTTCCTGAGGGTTATTCTGGAATTCTTAGTAGGCTTTATTCTGATCATTGTCCTATTTTAGTTTGTTGTCATAGTAGCCCCAGAGTGAAAGGTTCTCGTCCTTTTAGGTTCCAAGCTGCGTGGGCAACACATCCTTCTTATAAACATGTTATTAGTAAGGCTTGGAATCAAGAGTTTGGAGGCGTTACTGAAAGGCTTAAGATGGTTCAACAGGCTTCTTTGGACTTCAACTCAAAGATTTTTGAAAATATTTTTGTGCGAAAAAATAAGCTGGAATATCAGATTGATCAGATTCAACGGCGTTTGGAGGTTACCGATGTGTTATCTCTGAGAATTAAAGAAGCTGAACTGAGGGAAGATTACAATAGGCTTTTATTGCAAGAGGAACTTTTTTGGTACCAGAAATCTAGAGAGCAGTGGGTCAAGTATGGGGGATAGAAACACTAAATTCTTTCATCTTCAGACTTTGGTGTGTAGAAACCATAATAGAGTACATGGATTATATGTTAGAGATGGGTCTTGGTCTACTGATCCAGATATTCTCCAGGAAGAAGCCCTCTCTTTTTACAAGAATCTCTTTGGTACAACGGAAGAGGTTGAGGTTGATTGTTTAGGGGATGTTCCGATGCCCACTCTAAGCACTGAGACTTGTGCTAGGTTAATTGACCCTGTCTCTTTTGTGGAAGTCAAGTCAGCAGTATTTAGTATGAGCCCTTTTAAGGCTCCTGGTCCAGATGGCTTTCAAGCTTATTTTCTTAAAGAATATTGGGAGACAGTAGGCACTGAGATTTGGAATATTGTCCGGAGCGCTTTTTTGGGAGAGTTCTTAATTCCTAGTATCATGGAAACTCTGATTGTGCTTATTCCTAAAATTGATAACCCTACCTTTATGAAGGATTTCAGGCCTATTAGCTTGTGTAATGTTGTTTATAAATTATCACCAAAGTATTGACTAACCGACTTCGGCCTTTTCTTCCAGATATTGTTAGTCCTTTACAAAGAGGTTTTATTCCGGGTCGTGGTGCTCCTGATAATATTATTGTGGCCCAAGAAATTCTGAATTTCATGAAGCACACAAAATCCAAGAAAGGTACTCTTGCTTTTAAAATTGATTTTGAAAAAGCTTATGATAGGGTGGATTGGAGGTTTTTGGAGAGTACTCTCATTGCTTTTGGTTTTCCTATCATCACTGTTAATTTGATTATGAATTGTGTCCGTGCATCATCTCTTTCTATTATGTGGAATGGGAATAGATTGGATAGTTTTGCTCCTAGAAGGGGGCTTAGACAGGGCGATCCAATGTCTCCTTACTTATTTGTGCTTTGTATGGAAAGACTTGCTTGCTATATATCTCATAAGGTGGTCGAGGGTGTGTGAAAACCAGTTTCTGTCACTAGGGGTGGCCCAAAATTTTCTCATTTGATGTTTGCAGATGATCTCTTACTTTTTTGTCAGGCTACAAAGAGTCAGGTTCAAATGGTCATGCATTCTCTTAACATTTTTTGTAAGGCATCTGGCATGAAAGTGAATCTTGAAAAGTCTAAAGCTTTTTGTTCTAAAAATGTGACTGCTCGTAGAAGAGATATTTTTACTAGTGTTTCTTCAATACGTTTTGCTTTGGACTTAGGAAAATATCTTGGAGTTAACCTTAATCATTCCCGTACCAGTAGGGCTTCTTTTCATTCGGTTATTGAAAAGGTGAGGAGAAGATTAGCTAATTGGAAAGGAAGGCTTTTAAATAAAGCAGGGAGACTTTGCCTGATCAATTCTGTTACAGCATCCATTTCTGTCTATCATATGCAGGTATCTTTTTTTTCAAATTGGGTTTGCGATAAATTGTCTTCTATGATGAGACAGTTCCTTTGGAAGGGTCAAGTTGATGGTAGAGGTCTTTCTCTTGTTAATTGGAGGACCGTGATCACTCCAAAGAAATTTGGTGGCCTGGGTGTTAGAGATCCTGCGTGTGTTAATATATCTTTACTTGGTAAATTGGTTTGGCAACTTTTTAATTGCCAGGACAAGCCTTGGGTTACTCTATTGAGAGCGAAGTATCTGAGGAATGAGGGAGTTTTAGATGGCCATGTCCCTTGCAATGCTTCTCATGTTTGGAAGAGTATCTCAAAGGCTTTTGGTGCTCTTAAGGATGCCTTCTCTTGGTGTATTTGGTCACTTGATCAATCCTTTTGGTTTGATAATTGGAGTATTGAGGGCCCAATTGCTCAAGATGTCCCTTTTGTACATATATCTGACTCTGATTTAACTATTAGAGACGTTTGGAAAGATGGTCAATGGAATCTCCATGATATCTTCTCTATCATTCCAGAAGATGTCAAACAGCGTTTGAATGCTTATAATCCGGATTTGAATGCTGGAGAGAGTTCGGGTTGGTTGTGGGATGTGGCATCTTCTAGACTCCACTCAGTTAGGAGTGGGTATAGTTGGCTAGCCAAAATAAAGTTTGACTAGAATGAGCATGATAATTGGTTGTGGGTATGGCGACTGCAAATTCTTGAGAAGTACAAGTTCTTGATTTGGCTCAGTCTTCATAATGCTATTCCTACGGCAGAGTTTCGTTTGGGTCGTGGTTTAGCTTTATCTAGCACCTGTCATCGATGTCAGAATGGTTCTGAATCCATTCTTCATTGTCTTCAGGAGTGCCCTAGTGCCAAGGAGGTCTGGAACCTTTTAGGCCTATATTCAGATAACTCGAATTTACATGACTGGCTCTACAGAGGTGCAAAGAGTGAAGATGTTTTTCTTTTCTTTTCGACCATCTGGTGGATTTGGAGAAGCAGGAATCAGGACTTATTTAGTATAAATGATTCATGGAGTGCTAGTAAAGTGGTGAGTTTGATTCGTAGTTCAGTAAGGGAGTTTCACACTATTTTTGATATGCATCAATCTTTGTCTCCTCCTTCACTTTGTTCGCATTGGGTTCCACCTCCAGTTCATTCTGTTAAATTGAATTGTGATGCTAGTTGGTTTGCTTTTTTTGGCTATGCTGGTTTTGGTTGTATCATTCGCAATCCTGATGGATGTTGGTTGAAAGGTTGCACTGGGAAAGTCGAAGTGTGCAGTGTTCTTTTTGCTGAATTGTATGCAATTTGGAGAGGTTTACTTCTTACTTGGGAGAGTAGATTTCGGGAGGTTATTTGTGAAACAGACTGTTTATAAGCTCTTTTCTTGGTAAACCAAAGAATGCTTGGTAAGGATATTCCGGAATGGGATTTGGCAAAGCATATACAGGAGGTTATGAATTGGAATTGGAGAGTCTCTATTCTTTTAATTCAGAGGACTGGAAATAGTGTTGCATATTGTATGGCTAAAGCAGCTGCTTCTGGTGCGAATATTCACTCGAATTGGAGCCAACCATGGAGTGAGCTTCAACATCTAATAGATTTAGATATGACCATAGCCAATTAATTTGGTTTTGTCTCTTTTTTTCTTTCTTTTCTATTTAGTCACAAAAAAAAAACTTAAGAATTTAATTTTGATAGATTGTTAATGTAAAATATTTTACACGGTCAATAATTATATTTGTTTTTTATGATTATTTACACGGTCAATATAAAATGAGATTACATAATTGAATACACATGTAAAATTGTTTTATACTGATAATGTATCAAAAATAAATTCATAAATTTAAATAATTAATTATAATAATAAAAGATATAAACTAACACGATAATTATAAAAAATTAGGTTATTTTGACAAAATAAACTACTCAAAATGTTCTAACACAAAAACAATCTAACAAACTATCCGTTTTAGGTAATTTTGTTGAATGAATTCAAATTTTGATGAGTACCAAATTAATTTATATGTTTCATGGTTAAAACTAATAACTATATAAAAATGATGATAACGTTTTAAGGGAAAAATAAATAATATTATCATTACCATGGGATATCCTAAAAGAGGGAAGTCGAGTATTTGTTTGCATGTAATATTGTAATAACGCATACTGACGCATAAAAAGATGAACTAATCATGCATCTTAAGCTCTCAAGCTCAAGTAAAAGAGTCTTTAACTATGCTACAAATAAAAACTAAAGACTTTTCATCATCATCTGCAAGCACAATATATACTACAGAACTTCTGTCTAAGAAATTTGTCCAAACTACTAATAAGAGAGATAATAATTGTCGATAATTTGCATTTAGTTTTAAAATTGTCTTAGTATATTGTCGTTCATTTTTTTATAAGTCAGTATCTAATGATTTGGAAATTCTCAGTTTCTTCTGGTTATACTTATTTTGTTGTATGCATGTTGATATTTTCAGTATTACCTGAATATTTTTGAGAAATAGTTCCTAATAGTCTAAATGGAGAAGAGTCTGATTCAGAAGACGATTTAAATGATATCTCCTCTGTTGAAATTGATAGATCCATGCAGTTTGATCTCAATAAGGTTCCGGAAGAAGACAATGAAACTTTAGAAGACTAACAAAGAGAAGATAATATACATGTTAAGAAAAGGTGCTTTAATCTGAACAAAAAGCTATGGTATGGAGATAAAATATCAGATCCTGTAAAGCGTGAAGCCCATAGATTCTTGACAGAGTATTTTTCACCAGGTCAATACAATGTTGAAGAGAAATTTTGATCTTTTATTATAAGAGTTACGTTGATTGCCTTAATTTAATGATTTGGATCACAATTTTATATGTTTATCTACTTTTAGAGTTTCTTGATTTAAGTTTAGTAAGGCATAACTTCAAAGAGGAGTAACTTTAATTTATACTCGTTAAAACTTTATTTTAACTAATTCATACTATGACTTCATTTTCTTGTTTTACATTTACGTTTGAATGCAAATTTAAATGACAATAAAGTAAACGAGAAAATCTTATTGGTAAATTTGTTCACATGAGTTAACATATATAGCTTATTTAACTTGTGAACTTTTTTACGTAAAACGAATCTAAAAAAAGTGTTACGAATTTAACAATGATTTAAACATATGTAGTTTAAAATAGTAGTGTTAACTTAACTAAATTATATCTGGATGGTTGTTACTAAAGCAAATATTGAAATATGTGGTTATATGCATTTTGCGGCGGTTGGAAGAAAGCCGCCGCAAAATGTAAAATGATAATTTACTCGACGTTACATATAGTGGTCTAAAACCGCCGCTAAATACAAGGCTGATTGCAACCCACCCCTAAGTCCTAACCACCGCGATATGCGCCGCAGTTTATCATTTTGCGGCGGTTTTATAAAACCGTCGTAAAATTACCGCCGCAGAAGACCTTAGTAAAATTAAAATATATATATATATATTAACCATAAACGTACACCCAGAAAAATTTTGAAAGTGTACGTACGCACAGGTACTAAAATTTATAAAGTCTATTCACTTGCACAAATTGTGCAAGCGCCCCTAACAGACATCCCTTCCCGACTTATCTTTAAAATTTGAGCCCACACATGAAGAAATAATTTTTTATAATTTAAAAAATCAAAAATCAAAAATTATATTTTTTAAAATTTTAAATTTTTTCTAAAAATATTTTTTTATTTTTTTATTCACCGGATAATTCTACACCCAGACCCTTGACTTTTTTTTCGCTGGACTTATTCACAAATTAAGAATAAATTAATTTTAAAATTTTAAAATTTTAAAATTTATTTTATCGAATGCTGGTGAAATTTTTTATTTTTCTACTGTCAGAATAAAAAATTATTTTTTTAGATTACAAATTAAAAAAATAAATTTACAAATTTGTTATTTACTAGATATTGCTAGATTTTATTCTTTTTACTTTAAATAAAAAAACTTAAATTTTAACGATGCATTATTATAACGCTCAATTGTCTGCCAAAATTATTGTAATTTGTACGGTACTGATGTTAGTTTTATATCCCTAAATATATTAAATTGTTTAAGATTTATATTGAACTTACTTTTCTTAGGATATAGTGTTAGGATGGAAGTAAAAGAAGGTTGCCTAACGACGTATTTTCAAAACTCTTATTTACTAAAAAATTGTGAAATAATAAAAGAATGCGCACTAGAACGACTAGAATTGAATGTTTGCTTAAATATTTGTTTCTTTATATTTATGTTTATAATTATTTTTTCTATAAAAATTGAGAATTTTGTTTGATTAAAGTCTTTGAATTAAAGAAAATTTTTGTCAATTTTTTTATTAAAATTATTTAAAAATATGTTTGGTTTGTAAAAGTTTAAAATTACATTTGATAAAGATCTCTAATTAATTATAACCGAAACTCATCGGTCCAAATTTCTAAAAAAATTCTGCCGATTTTTTTTTTTTTTTTTTTTGCCATCTTGATCAATCTTAGTGTAGTACCAATATGTTGCAATTAAGAACTCACTAACATTGAAATATTATTATAGGTCTTTTTTTATTTTTATTTTTATTTTTGTAATGGCTACTGCACCGAGATTAGGACACGACTTTAGATCCCTCGGACATATGCATCCACTTAGGGGCCCATAAAAAAATTTTATAGGTAACCAATAGTCGTACTCAATGCTTCATAGCCACCACAGTAGCCTTTATTTAATTTCTAGCTAGGACATATCATACATATGATATCTATGTATTTTATTCACCTATTAATAATAATGTTATTTAAAAAATAAAAAGTAAAATAAGTATAATTCTATCTCTGTCCGAATTGGAATTTGGTTTATTCATTCTCAAACTTCTTTTTAATTTCTGCAACAAAAAGAGGGTGCATGCATGCATGCATTATTATTATTACATCAATTCAATAATGCCATGATCAAAGTGCATACCCTTCTTCTAGCCATGATCTTGTTCATAATTGGGAATCAGCTCTTTAAGTATAAAAAGCTGCATATATAGGCTCCTATATATGTGAGTCATATGGTGGACACACGAAAGAAAGAGTAGGTATTTCTATTTTTTTTTTTTATAAGCACCTCTACCTCCTAGTTTCCCATCATTAACTAACTCTATAATAAAACAACATGGAATCATCACCACCCATGTCTATGTTGGATGAATGCAACAATTTCAAATAATAAAATTGAAAGAATGTCTTAGAACCCTAATCATCATAGTAATTTAATTATTATGGGTAAAGTATCTTTTTAATTTTTGTAAGAAAGTTATAAAAAAAAAACACTCATATTCTTAATTTTTATCTGTTTTCGTATGAATATTTGAAATAAGTTTTAATATTAAACAAAAATTATAATTTACTCGGTTATATATATTAATATATATAAAGTAGTGCCTCCCCTGTACACCCAGATTTTGAATTATTTTCTGGTTAATAAATAAAGAAAATGAAGCTGATTAAATCTAGCCATAAATCTAGTTTTCAGGTATAAAAAATACTTGATAGAGAATAAAAAATTAATCTAAAACAGTCTAAAATCATCATATTTTATATTAATTTTTTTATTTTATATTTTTTAAATTATTGCTGGAATAATTGAATAATTTTAGATATTATTCCTGCGTAGATAATGTTTTTAATACACTAATTATGTACTCCATTACCAGATAAATTAATTAATAATATTTTAAGGGAAGACTTTAATATGCAATTAACTAGCACTTCTTGAATTTTAAAGTCTTAAATTTTAAACTCTAAACCCTAATTCTAAATCCTAAACTTTAACTTTAAATTCTAAAATCTGAATTTTAAATTTTAAATTCTAAACTCTAAGTTATTAGTATAATATATAATAATTAGAGTTAAGATTTATTTAAAAAAATAAGTATTATTTTGATCTAAGATTTAAGATTAAAATTAAATTTGTCTATAATTTTTTTATAATGGTTTTCAATATTATATTATTTAGTATTAAAATTATTCTTTTTACAAATTTATCTTTTATAAATTTTGATAAGTAAAAAAAAAAAAACACCTCCGCCTCTCTGTCCCTCATCTTGTTCGTAACCCTCTCTTTCTCTCTCTGGCACCCAAATACGGTGTCTCTTCATACGGCATTGTTGATCACCGATGAGTAGAGAAAATGAATTACAATAAAATTAAAAGATGAAACTTCAGTAGTAGAGAAAATGTTAAATATCGAAGAACGAATTATATTGGACCAAATACTTACCATTAAACCAAAAGTTCAAAACATATAACTACTATCAAGGATGTACTTAATTTTGTCAAAAATATTTGATTATAAAAAAAATAGTAAAAAATAATTAAAATTTATCTTATTTAATATTTATAAATTATTATTTTTTTTTTATTTTTTTCTAGCATTACTGTAACTTTATTATATTTCCCTAAGTGTCGTTTGAAGGATATGATTATTAAACTCATAACAATGCTTTAATATGTTGCGAGAACAAAGTGGAGCGTGCTACCTTAGGTGTAACCTGTCCTAGAAAACCCAAAATATAGTGACGAAAGAAGATGGAAATAATAATGGTGACATAATATAATAAAATTCAGTAAGTGGAGAAGATTAACATCAAAAGTTGGAACACAAAAAGGTAAAGCTAGCAATAGGAAAAATGGATTTATGACAAAAGAATTCAAAAAAGAAAAACAACGAGAAGCACCTGAAAGGCAACAAATTAAAAGAATAGAGAGATTATTCTGTATGTGCTGTTGCCACTATAAAGAAAGTAATTAATTAATTAATTAATTAATATAGGTATAGTGAAGAATTGAATGAGGAATTGACGTAGATTGTCTATAATTTTTTAATACGGTGGATATTTTTATAATGACATCTTTATCATATGAAAATAGTATTGTAAATTATTAGATGAATTGATATGTTTAATTAAATATATTTAATTAACCATTTAAGAATTCACAATATCATTTTTATATATGAAAATATCATCACGTAAATATTCTCCTTTCAATATTACTAGTTACATGCAAGCTAAGGCAACCATGTTGGAACAAAACAAATTAAAGCTATATATATGTGCATGGACCAATAAGTACACTCACTATAAGGGAGGCGCGAATTGGCGGCGGTTTTTATGAATTAGTGGTAATTTTAAACCACTGCAAAATTAAATATCGGCAGTTAACCAAATCGCTATGAATATGAGCGTCTGGATTGGATTTGGCGGTGGTTTCCAACAATCACTGGTATAACCGCCGCTAAATCAAAATTTCACGGTACACCAACAGAAAATTACCGCCAAATTTTACTGATACGATTTGTCTCATACTTACCAGTGGTTTCCAAACCGTCACAATTTTTATCGATATGTCTAAGTAGCTACATATTTAGCGGCGGTATGTTAATATAGTTTTTGTCAGAGATACCAACAATTACAAACCACAGCCAGATATAATAATTTTTATAATAATTGAATTAAAATAGAGGCAGTTTAACGACCCATTGTCAATTTTGGGATCGCTAATAACAAGATATTTTCATCTTTAAGATAACGGAGATATTTTGGTGGTCAAAAATTATATTTCATACTTAAATTTGTGTATTATATTTTGTATATTTAAACTACACTTTATTACATTATGTTTATTTACAAGATTTATAATTATATATACATTTTGTTATATCCAATTAAATTTTAAGAGACAGAACTAATTATTTTTTATATAATAAATGAAGTTGTGTAAGATGTTGATATAAGTTGAAATTGATATATTTCACAAGTATATATGATGCATAATACAAATCGGTACTCATAATTTCTATAATAAAAAAAACCGTTATTCAATTTTATAAATTACATTTTTTTAAATTAAAAATGGTAACTCATGGTTTCTTTTTTTTTTGTCCTATTTAAAATTGTGATTCATAATTTTTGTTTATTTTTTTATTCTTTTAGTTTTATTATTTAAAATCGTTACTTATAATTTTTTTATTTTATATTACTGTATTACATTAAAACATCATAATATTAACAAAAAATATCAATAACAAACTAATATTAAAAAAATTAGCCTTGGATGAATACATATATACCAAGAGCCAAGAGAAGGAATTCGTTTACGCCAGTTATATGTAATGTTTAGCTATGTGAAGGAACAGAATTATGTGAATTGAATGTGGTTTACTGTTGTTACATATAGTATGATGTAAATTCTTACTTTGTTTTAATCGAATCAAATTATATCTCAATTTGTAATAACATATTCAGTAAGAATTTTATCTAGTTCAAACTTAAATTTAAATTTGAAATTCGTCATAGATTAACTCATTATTTTTAATTGATATTTAGTAATCTCTATTATTATTATTATTATTATTATTATTATTATTATTATTATTATTTTTAATGTTATTTTGTATTTTAACATGTATTTTATATACATGATTAATTGATTTGGTGGCTAATTTTTTATTTGCAATGTATTATTATTATTATTATTATATATATATATATATATATATATATATATATTGTGGAGTTAGTAAAAAATATAATAATATTCTATATCTATTTAGATATATAACAATAACTATTTAATTATTAGATTGTATTAAATTCTATAATTTAATTATCAAAATAATAATTAAATAATCTTTTAATAAATATTAGAATACTTATTAGTTTATAGTCCCACATATAAGTTAGTACTAAAGTGGTAAATTAGTTATACCAAATTTTTCATCCAACTAATATTAACGTCTAAAAACACTTCTCGGTGAACTAATAGCATGAAATAACACATTTTTACTAATGAAAACAAGAAAAGAACGAAGTATAATTTATTTTAGAGCAAAGTATTTTTTTTTTAATGTTTCTCAAAATTTTAAAAATTATCGTTAATATTTAATTTGATTCAATTTTATCCTTCACGTTTGAAATAAGATTCAATTGTATCTTTATTTGTAAAATTTTATTTTTATAGTTTTACCCTAAACTATCTTTAATCTTTTTGTCAATCATTTACTCAAATCCATTCTACCACTACATCTGGCTATCTTACCAACTTCATCGTTCACTCAACATTATTGTCCTACTATCACCTTCACCATCACTATCAACTCCTTCAATTCCTTACACTCATTCCTTATCTGTACCACAACCACCATCATAATCCCATCTTCCACCATAATAAGCACTTCTTATTCACCTTCTTCGCCCTCGTCAACAATCAAACAACCATAACCCATTGCATACCGCAACTCGCACTTGTCCTCACTATCATAATTATCTTCACTACAATCGTGTCACCCCCTATCATTCAAATTGTACAACAACAATAACATTATTTAATTTAAAAAAATACAAATCATAAAGATGGAAAAAAGAGAAAGATCAAGATGGAGGGAGGAGTAACGAAAAAAGATGAGAGAAGGTAGAGGAGGTGCGAGACTGAGTAGGAAAGAGAGATCGAGGGAGGAGTGAACAATAACATATAAGTAAGAGAGAAGAGGGAGGCAATCAAATAATCAAATGACAATAACTTATTGTATACTCCAACCCACAATCTTCCTCACTATCACCATCATCTTTGTCATATTTGCACCACTACCTTGTCATTCAAATCCAATAACAACAACAATGACAATGTTATTCAATTTTTTTAAAAAAAACACAAATCACACAGATAGAAAAGAGTAGTGGCAGAATAAAAGAGAGGGTGCAAGATGTGTGAGACTGAAAAGGAAGGAGATATCGAGAGAAGAATGAATAATGACAAAGAAGTAAGAGAGGAAAGCAGAGGACAAGTAAAGGGAGAACAATACAAGGTAAAAAGGAAAGAGATCAAAGAAGGTAGGAGGTAGTGTGTGGGAAAAAGAGGAGGTAAACGTTTTGATAAGGAGAAAGGAAGGAAGGTGATGACATAATGTGTGGTAGGCGGATAGCAATATGTAAGGGTGAGAGAATGAGGATTAAGAGTCGGGAAGGAGGAGATGAACATAATTGAGGGAAAAAATTGATTAATAGTTGATTGACAAATAATTAACGGTAAAGATAAATTGAAATTTATTTCAAACAATTAAACATAAAATTGAATCAAGTTAACTATTAGGAATAATTTTAAAACTTTTGATCAGAATAAAAATTATACTTTATCTTTCACTTTATCTTTTAACATTTTAAGTAAGGATAGTAATGGAAATGTAGGGGTGGGTATCCCTACATTGCCCCATCCCCATTTCAAAAAAATTCTTATATCTCTTCTTCATTCACATTTCGATCCTTTTATTTATCAATTTTTGTGGAAGGTAGATATGATCTCTGTAGATATATGTACATATATATGAGAAAAAGAATAAAGTATGTTTTCTGTCCCTAACGTTTTTAAAATCTTTTAAAATTATACCTAATGTTGAATTTGATTCAATTTTATCTTTAACGTTTCAAATAAGTTTCAATTTTATCCCTTTCGTCAATTTGTTAGGAGTAAATAATTAATCAATTTTTTCTTCCGATTTTGCCCTTAATCAAAATTTTAATTTTAACTCCAATCTACTTAAAAATTCTATTCTAAGCCCAATCCCATTATCAATCCTACCCTTCATCATCTTATCCCCCTCTTTGGTTACCATCGTCATCACCCTCCCATTAACAACCACCGCCATCACTCTCATCGCCTACACAACCTAACTAATTCATCTTTCAAATTCAAAATCATTATCATCAACTTCATTTACTAACATACACCCACAAACATATAGAAGGAGCGTGAAATGAAAAAACTCAGAGGAAGAGAAAAGGGACACAAGGAAGAAAGAACTACCACCGGCCAAGGGTCGCCACAGCCACTAAACCACCGGTGAGCTTGGGAGGAGAGAAAGACAAATTACACAGAGAGGCAGTGGTTATTAACAGCTCGAACGACTTTTTCAAAGAGCATAGACACTTGCAACGGCTGTTCCAGCATTGTTTCGGTGAGCTCCTCATAGTGAAGGTGGTTCTCAAGCTAGCCTATCCTCTTTCTGAACTCTCTCTCTCTCTCTCTCTCTCTCTCTCTCTCTCATTTTCACCTCTCAGCATCTGTCATAGCGGTGGCGGCAGTAATGACTTCTTCCACTAGCGCCCTCTCTCTTTTCTCTCTTCCTTCTTTGATTCTTCTCTTCTTTTATTCTCTACTTTATTTTTTCTCTCTCTCTCTCTCTCTCTCTATACGATTTGTCTCTCTCCTCCCACTCTCATCAGCAGTTCAGTATTTGTTGTGGCCTTTCACCTACAATGTCCTTTCTCCCTTTTCTCTTCTTCCTTCTTCTTTCTCTGAATTTCTTCTCTCTATTTCTTATTTCTTCTTTTTTACACTCTTTTGAGTGTCTGTTAGTGAATGAAATTGATGGTTAATTTGAATTTAGAAGAGGAGTTAGTTGGGTTTTATAGGCGGTAAAAGTGGCGATAAGGATGTGTGGGTGGTGGTGGTCGTTAATAGGAGGTGATGTTGATAGTAACGACGAAGGGAGTGAGATGATGGAGGGTGAAAATTAGAATAAATTTTTTAAGTAGAATGAGGTTAAAATTAGAATTTTAGTTAAGGATAAAATTGAAAGAAAAAATTGATTAATTATTGACGGTTAAAAATTGACAACAACGATAAAATTAAAACTTATTTGACAATTATACTGTAATTTAATATTTGATAGGGATTTAGAGAATTTTCATGGGACGGGTACCTTCTTTACTATTGCTACCCTTGTCCCATTCCTATTTATAAGCAGGTGTTGGTTTCTATCTCTATAGAATCTTAGTAAATCTCTATTTTAATCTCGGTAAATTTTTTGCTATTCCTACTTTAAAGTATATTATAATTATTAAATTCTAATTTATTATCATTATTATAATAAAATAGTGAATGGTTTAAGAAATTTATCTTTTTATTCATTCAATTTTATTGGTTATGGCTTTAATTCAATCAATATAATTGTATAATTCAAATTCATTACTAAGAGTTAATGAATTTTGTCAAAACTTATTTTTTAAAAAAAATCTGAAAATTATAAATATATTTCACAAATAATTTTATCAATTATCTTTTCTAAAATATTCTAGAGACATTTTAGACTTAAAACTGTAATTAATTCCAATCTTAATCAAATCAGGTTAATTAATTAATTAGTTTTACAAAATATCGTAAAATTTATTAGTGAAAATTTACTACTTGATTTTCTCCTTTTTCAAAAAACATTTCCAGTCACTCATTTCTATGAACTACTTTCATAATATAATCTTGAGACTCATATTTTATCACATAGTAAAATACTTTTTTAAGATACACTTAACCTTAGTACACTACAACTCTCTCTCTCTCATTAATTAATTTTTATATTAAAAAATTACTAAGGATAAGAATGGATAAGATTATCCACTAAGCGATGACTAGGATTCTTAAATTCTACCTTATCCTTTTTCTAATTTCTATTAGTCATAAACTCATTTTTCACCACTCTCATAATTTTTACTTCATACCACAATAAATAAAATTAGCAAGTAAGAAAAGAAAGAAAATAAAAAAAAAAGAGAGAAGAGGCCGAAGCCTTCAGTGAGGAAAAGAAAGAAAAATTACTTTTGTTTTATACAATCTTACACCACTAGTTCAAGGAGCTGGTGCAGATTTTCAAAATTACAAACTAACCGGCAAGTGCATCAAGTCATACCAAGTAATATCTCAAGTGAGTGAGGGTCGATCCCACGAGGATTAACAGACCAAGCAACAACAACTGAATGATTTATTTAGTCAAACAAGCAGAAAATGGTATTTTGAGGTTCAAAAGCATTAAACAGTAATTTAGAGATTTAGAAAGTGAATAGTAAAATCGATGTAAGAAATATGTGAGAGAATAGTTAAGGCTTCAGAGATATTTATTTTTTCGGATTTATATTCTTACCAACTATAATCATGCAAGATTCAATTCATAGCAAACTGTAATTGACTAAACCCTAATTTCTTCTTCTAACTTAATCAACCACCAATTCATTGGTCACTTAATATAGATTAAAGGATTAGGTCCAATTCTAGTTTATTAGCCACAAAAATCATAATTATCCAAATATAAGAGGATTATATGTCACGTATCCCTTTAAGTCTAGGAAATTAGTGATTTAGAAGAAATTTACTTTCGAGCTAGTATCCAAGTGAGATAAATTTTCCAAGAATCAACAAGAGTTCATGTAGAACAAGAGTTATTTTCCAATATACTCAAATTCATAAGGCGAAGAACGAAAGTAATCATTGAAATTAAATCAAGATATTAATTAAAATAGAGTGGCAATAGTTTTAATCCATAGAATAAACAAAGCTCCTAACCTTAATAAGGAAGGTTTAGTTACTCATGGCTCAGAGAGAAAAACTAGGGTTCAAAAGTGTGTGAAAACTAGAATGAGGAAGAAGATAAGAGAGATGCCCGAAGGGCTAAATATTTTTCATTTTATATCTAACCTAATTTAATTTGAAAATAAAATAGAATAATCACTACTAAATTCCAAAACATTGTGTTTGGAAATAAAGATAACTAACACGAAATAAAATAAGATAAATATGACCTAAATCTAACTAATGAAGTCCTTTCTTTAAAGGTGGATCTGCACTACTGGCGCTAAACACTAGAATCGGCCTTTAGCTCCCATGGAGGCAGTAAGCTTCTAGTTGTTGCTGTCTTCTGGCGTTAAATGTCAGGTTTGGCATTTAGCACCCCACAAGGCAGTGAGCTCGCACACTTTACGAGGCACCTGGCGCTAAACGCCCAGGTCCGCGTTTAACGCCAACTTGACAGAATGGCTGCGCGCATTTCAAAGCACTTAGGTGCTAAACGCCAGATGCGGCGTTTAGCGCCAGATCAACAAAATAAAAAATTCTTCTCTTTTCTTCTGCACAGACTCTGTCAAACTGTTCCAAACCTCACCTGAAATACTTAAAAAAATAAAACGACTCAAAGTAACATCCAAATAGGCTTCAAGCACTAAAATCTCAATAAAACTCAATAATTCATATCTAAAATAATAAGAAAATTACAAAAAGATGCTTACACATTAGGAGCACTTCACCATTTCTTCAAAGATCAAGCCTTTTAGTCCATTTTTTCATTCTTTTCTTATCTTTGCTCCCAAAATTCAGCAAGGTAAGTGTAAGAACGTCTCTAGTTTTTTCACCTCTTTTTTTTGGTTTTAAAGAGACCTCCATAAGAGACCATGTTTCTCTCTTTTTTATTTAGATAACCATCACTAGAAACCAGAAAGAGCACGCATAGGAGACCTCAATTTCAAGATCAAGAGAGTTGCATTTCATCTCCTCTATTCCTTTTTGTTTCGACCATAAGCACCATTATTCTATTAATTATCAAATTTTTCTTGTTTAGAAAATTTTTTGTGACTAAAGTGTTCAAGAGAGTGAATCAAGAAAAAGGTAAGGGTTAGTAACACTTGTTGATTTCTTATTTTAAAAGTTATGTTAATACCCTCTCTTAAAAGAATGATGATATGTATGTTTGTATGAATCTTGATGATATGATGAATTGTCTTTTATTGATGCAATATATGCTATATGTGAACATCATGACTATGCCTAATGTATGAATAATGGCCGAAATGTATGATGCATTTGGGATTGAAGTTTCATGTCATAAAAGATACTAAGAGTTAACAAAAGTCATAATATGAAGTTTAAGAAAGATAATTAAGAGAAAAAATAGAAGATGTGTGTAAAAGAGTCAAAAGAGGTTAAAAGTATAAAATATAGTTTTAGAAAAAAATATGATGCACCAAAAATGACACTTAAGTAAATTAGAGAACTAAGAGGGGTAACGATGTAACTAATAAGAATTAAACTTAAAACCATGAATGTAGAAGTTTTAGGGGTAAATATGGAATTGTATGAGATGATTGAATCAAAACTGTAATTAAAAAAGAGTTTAGTCTAATTAAAAACTTTAGCAAAAGTTGGGGGTAAAAGTTAAACTATAGTAATTAATAAGATAATGATAAATAATCTAAGAAAAAGATAACAATTTATGCCAAAAACAAAAAAAAATGGCATTAATAAAAATTTTAGGGGTAATATGATAAGTAAGGGGTGTGAGTTGGTAGCTTTAGTAATAATTAACACTAAGAATAGTTGATTATGATACTTAGGATTATAATAGTCATTTTGAAAAAAAAAGTAAGGCTTAAAATGATTAATTAGAATAATTAGGAATAAAATAGTCTGTTTGTAAAACATAAGGATAAACTAGTAAAGTGTCACTTCTAGGGTTAAAGATTATCTTTATAAAAAGCATAGAAGATAATTAAAGTTTAAGAAAGAGAAGGATAATATAGAAATTCGGTATAACTTAGAAGTAAAAAATGAAAATTGTGAATTAAAGGTCTAAAAGACTCAAAGAAAAAGGAAAAGAAACCATAAAATACTTTAACTAAATTACTAAGATCCAAAGGATCCCTTAATACAAGTAAGGGCAAGATGGTATTGATGTTGAAAGGCTAAAAGCAAAAAGGTCTCTTGAGTTATGAAAAAATATCATGGCTGTGTATCGAGAGGGCAAGGACAAAAGAGCTCATTCAGAGATCACTACAATGTGCCCCAAAGAAAAATCTAAACACCAAGGTAATTAAGGACTGCCTGGTAGAGTAAAAATTTATACTGCCTAGCAAGTAACTATATGGCATGGAGACGTCCACTAGAAATCGAAAGGAGGGTCTCTCCCATGAGGAGGGAGATACGTACCACTTATGGAGGGACAATTTTTTAGGTAGGGACGATGATACGTAACGCCTACCACAGAAACATTATCAGAATTTCGAGTAACCAACCGACACGTGAGCTCACAGTCTGCAATAAGATCAAGCATGCATCATACTTGATTGTGCATTTTTCTCGTAATTGAGTTTGTGTGCTTGTAATTACTACATGTATTCTATTATCTACTTAAATTCACTGCTTGTATGTATAACTTATTAGAATGACAACAATAAACGTATACTTAGAACATAAATTCTCTAATTTTTCGCAAAACTTAAGCTTAGCATGAAACCCCTTTGTTTCCCATTATCATCTTACTAGGAACCTTTGGTTTTCATCTCATTCTTCTCTCATTTCGCAGATGGGATCGAGAGTCATCTTCTTTGAGGTACCAATAGCAGGCCACTATGTGAATCCTATATGGGGCGGGACCATCATATGGGGTCAGACCTGCAAATTTCTGAAAGACCTTTCTCTCACCTCTTTTTAGTCTGGAGTTTGATCTTGACGCGCTATACGATTTTTTACTATCTAAGTTACATCCAGAAGGTACTCACTTTCCTTTTCCTCCTTAGCCACTGCACTCGATGGAGTTCGAGCTAGACTCTCCTTTCGACATTCAGCCCATATATCCCGAGTAGTTTGACCAAGTGCTAGAGTCTATGATACCAGTGGAGCCTGTTCTAGATTATCAGCTACTTGACCTTATGGATGAGTAGTTCAGTCCTTTAGGAGAGGAGTTCATGCTAGCCATGCGCAATGGCTTTTTGTCAATCTCTTCCAACGAGGAGTCATCTGACATCATTCAATCTTGGGAGGACCAGATGATCATCGACTTGACCTTAAGCCCATAAGAAAATGTTACACTAGAAGGAACAGAGACATGAGAGTAGCTTAGTTTTTCTTCCCTCGCTCTTAGTAGATTTTTATGAGGGATAGGACCTTTTATGTGTAAGTTAGGTCGGGTCCAGTCTAGGGTGGCTTTTGTGAAGCCTGAGTCCGGTAGTAATTCTTAAGAGTCTATATATATATATAAGTCTCTACTAGTAATATGTAGTCATGAAGTCTAATGAAATCTATTATAAATCGTATTATATTAAAACCTAACCTATGGACACTTATGTGATATATATATATATCGGATTTTTGTGTGGTAAAGAATTTCACAAAATGAATTCTTGTTGCAAGTATAGTTTCTAAACCAACAAAGAATCCTTTCATACAAATATTTGGTTGTCACAAGTAACAAACCCCTATAAAAATAAACCGAAGTAGTCAAACCTCGGGTCGTTTCTCAAAGGAATTGCAGGTAAGTATTCTTATTATTGGTTATAGACACATATATTTTGGGTTTTTAAGATAAGAAGCAAGAAATGTAAATTGAAAGAATTAAACTAATAGCTAATAAAGCTCTTGGCAAGGTATGAGAACTAGAAGTACTATCCTCATTATCCTCATCAATTGTGATGACAAATATCCATTGCTCCCACTTAGTCAACTTCTACCTATGAAGAAAAGTCAAGTGGCTAAATCAAATTGATTTCTCAAGTGCTAGTCAACTCCCAAGGAAATACTAGCTTTAGTGGAATTCAAATCAACTAGCAACTTCTAATTATCAACCAACAAAAGCATTAGATAACTCAAGAGTCACTAATTACTCAACCTAAGCCAAGACGAGAAAAATCTACTCTAACATCCTTCCAAGCATTTTATCAAATACTTGGAAGGCATAAAATAAAAGCATAGAAAAGTAATAGGAGAACATTAAATCTAAACAACCAATTGCAAATATAAATGAGGACAAATGAAGGAAGAAGCAATAAACATAAAACACCTCAAATTGCATTAATAAGAAATTGAATCTAACATGAAGAATTCATAAACTAAATTAGCAAAACAAGAAAATCACAATGAGAAATAGATAACTAAAGTGCTAGAACAAATAATAGTAGAAGAAACCTAAATTAAGGTAAAGTAGCAATCTAAAATTAAGAAATAAGACTAAGAACCCTAAAATCTAGAGAGATGAGAGAGCCTCTCTCTCTTAATATAAAAGCATAGAAAAGTAATAAGAGAATATAAAACCTAAAACCAAAAATTGCAAAATCAATGATAACAAATAATAGAAGAAGCAATAAACATGAAATACTTCAAATTGCATTAAAAGGGGAATCAAATCTAACATGAGAATTCATAAAAAAAATTGGCAACATAAAGTCATCAACAAGGAAAATAAATAAACTAGAATGCTAGAGCAATTAAAAGTAGAAGAAAAACTAAATTGGAATATGATAGAATTCAGAAATTGAAAAGGAATAAAACTAAAACCTAAAACCTAGAGAGAGGAGAGAGCCTCTCTCTCTAGAAAACTACATCTAAAACCTACAATTATGTGAATGAATTGTGAATAGTATGCCTGATTCTGCTCCACTCCCATCCTCTAATATGTGTTTTCGGGCTTGAAATTGGGCCAAAAACAGCTCAGAAATCGCCCCTAACGATTTCTAATACGTACAGCACGTGGCTCCGTTACGCGTACGCGTCGCCCACCCGTACACGTCGCTTGTCTGGCACACTATCCACGCGTACGCGTACGTGTTGCCTAACAGCAAGACAACTATAGCAAATTGCATATCATTTCGAAGCCCCGGATGTTATCTTTCCAACGCAATTAGAACCACCTCATTCGTACCTCTGTAGCTCAAGTTATGATCGATTTAATACGAAGAGGTCAGGCTTGACAGCTTTGCAATTCCTTCAATATCTTGTATTCCTTCCACTTTTGCATGCTTCCTTTCCATCCTCTAAGCCATTCCTGCCCTATAAACCCTGAAAACACTTAGCAAACATATCACGGCGTTGAATGGTAATAAGAGAGGATTAAAAATAGCAAATTTAAGGCCAAAGAAGCATATTTTCAATCATAGTACAAAAGTAGGAAGGAAAATGTAAAACATGCGATTTCTATGAATAAGTGTGAGAATATTGGATAAAATCCACTAAATTAAGCACAAGATAAACTGTAAAATAGCGGTTTATCAATATATCTATGATTTTCCGCTTTCATCATGAATGTATTGTATGCCTAATTGTTATAACTAATATCGATAAACTTGGTTAACTCATGATTATAATGCACGCTACAGGCTCATATTAATATAACTAATATATAGTCTAGAGTCTTTAAGGTCGACTGAATGGTAACACCTGACGACTAGCATTAGTCACGACGTGTTAGAAGTTGGGTGTTACAAATTTCTTACTAATTAATCATTAATTTTAGAAGTATTAGGAGAAAAATTCTTTAAAAATTGTTGCCTTTTGTATAAGAAAAAAACATTTTAATAGAAAAGATAACACAAGAAAAGAGTTACCTAGAGTGCATAGAAGCATTGTTATTGGTCAATGTAACACCCTACCATACAGAGTCTTATGCTTAAGTCATAATTCAGAGATGGCAAGGTATTACGACCTCTAAAATAAAAATTTAGTACGTATAGTAGTATGAATGATTGATTATAACTAGGAGCCTTTATAGAAAAAGGGGTAAACAAAAATCGTAACTCGAAAGCGCAACACTCCGATCGATAACGTAACGAACAAGGATAAACCAACGCGAGATTATATATATACAATGGAGTGTCAAAAACAGGAATATCAAGACTCAAAATTCGGCTGCGAAGATAACCGGTCCGAGCATAGCAATATATACATATGATAAGATAAGAAAAACCCCAAAGGAAACCCAAAGGGACACAAATACAGAAACCTATTCTCCAAAATCTCCCATAAGAGGAGTCATCACAGTTTATATTATTTGATGGAGATAAAAGTATCTAAGCAAAACATATAACCCAAAACATAGTCCCGAGAACAAAGGATCTTTGCAAATCTAGAAGTCTCCAGCATGCCTCAGCGGGAAACCTCACGTCCTGCATCTGAAAACCACAAAATCCGCATGGGTGAAAACCAGAGGTCCCCCCCAGCATGGTAACAGCTTCCCCATATATAATACATAATAATAGAGGAAAGCTGAAGGCAATCCTAGAACTTCCTCCAGATAATTCAAAGCTTATAAACAAGCTAAACCATATAAGGACATCTGACTAAAGATTCTTCAGTCTAACTAATACTTCCCTTTCCAATTCCTTCAAACCTCCCAACCACCAGCAGGGGTATAATGTAGCAAACACAGTTATATCAAATAAGAAATATACATATAGGAACAATTAAGGCATTTAGACAATTAGCAAGTAATATGCAGTCAAATAGGCAATCTCAAATAATTCATATAGTATGCATATGATGAATGCATGTCCCTAGTGGCTGATGATATCATCTGTCGGTTATAGAGCCAACCCGACAAGTCCTGGTAGTTAACCGTTGGACTGTCCCTCTGTCGTGTCTCCCCAACTCGAGTTATACTCAATATAAACTTGATCATAATCATGATCCATATCCATCACCCTCACTGGTGAATATTTATGGGGGTGAGCTCATCCGGGGCTTTCACAGTGCCCGGCCACCCTGATGACATAGGGTCAAAAGAGCTTCAAGTCTCAACCTGGAGCACGTGGTGTCTAGCCACTGCTTTCTCCCAGGAAAACTCTCATCTCTGATAATGGAAGTGCAACATTCATAATTCATTCAACAGCATATATATGCATTTATTCTTAGCCATAATCATGGCTCCGCCGTAACACGGCAATAATCCAGCCATCCGGCTCACGGTTAAATCTATAACCAGCCATAACCACCTCATGCCAATTTTCAACAACACCAATTCCAATAAATCATCATTGCACACAATCAATAACATACTCACCATTAATATGGTTCCACCCACAATTCAACCATAACCAATCATCAAGCATATATCACAACATGCATATTTCTCATACATCATATCATCAAGGCATCAATAATCATCATCACATATATGACCACATCATATATATCAACCATTCAACAACACCAACAATTCAATGCCTATCTTAGGGCCTCTAGCCTAAGTATTTCCTACCACATTACATATTAGATACGGGAAACCGAAACCATACCTTAGCCGATTTTCCAAGCTCAACCGGAGCACTTCCAAACCACTTTTTCTCAAGCTCTCAAGGACTCAACACCTCCAAGAACAGATTTTTCACCACCAAACCCTTTTTCAAGCTTTTCAATATCACCAATCAAGCTCCAATATTCACATATACACAACCTAAGCCACAATCATCACACCCATACACAACATCTCAAAACCCAAACATCATAAAACCACAAATTACACTAGGGTTGAGAATCTTACCACACCCAAGGTCCAAAGAGACAATATTAACCTTCTCCTTCAAGAGAGTTGGGTCCTATAACTTCAAAGAGCCCAAAGTCTCAATATTTTTGCTCATGAAACTCGAAAATAAGGCTGGAAATTCGAAGAGCAAAATGTAGATTACCTCAAGATTGATTGTATGGGTTTTGTAGAGCTCTCCGCGGTGAACGCGTGGCCACAAACGGTGCGACAATCGGAGCTCTAGATCAAAAGTTATGGTGGTTTGAAGATCAAGTGAAAGAAAGAACTTGAGAGAGTGTTCTTCCTCCCTTCTCTTCAATTTCAGCGTGAATTTGAGTGTTGTGAGGAGAGAGAATGCTTAAAACTAGGGTTTTGGTTTAGTTATGTTGGGCCAAGGGCCCACTTTGGGTCCGGTTGACCCGGTTTGGCTCGTTCGGTCCAATCTTGGTCCGAATTCCATAAAATTGGTACCGAAATTCTCGTCTCAATCTCCTCTATTATATCTAGCCATAAAAATCACATTTAGGGCTTTCTAGAATAAATTCTCATTTATGGGTTAATTAGCCATTAATTAACCAGGTTTTACATTCTACCCACCTAATTGGGAATTTGGCCCACAAAATTCAAATGTAGTTACCTGAGAATAAATGCGGATAATCCGTTCGCATCTCCGACTCAAGTTCCCAAGTGTGTTCCTCAACACTGCCTCGACTCCATGCCACTTTGTCTAATGAAACCTCTTTTCCACGCAACCGTTTGATACTAGTATCATCAATTCTGACTAGAGCCACTGGAAGCGTCAAATCTTCTCTTAACTGAACCGATTTAGGTTCCAGCACATGGCTAGCATCAGGAGTGTACTTCCGAAGCTGCGACACATGAAACACGTCGTGCAGGTTCGAAAGATGAGGTGGTAGAGCCATCCGGTACGCCACCGGTCCAACCCTCTCTAGGATTTGAAATGGACCAATGTATCGAGGATTCAACTTCTTTGCCTTAATCGCCCTACCTACTCCCGTGGTCAGAGTAACCTTAAGGAAGACATGGTCTCCTTCCTCAAATTCTAAGGGCTTTCGCCTCTGATTGGCGTAACTCTTTTGACGACTCTGCACCGTAAGCATCCTATCACGGATTTTCTTGACTTGTTCAGTGGTCTCAGCTATCATTTCCGGCCCCAACAAGCTTTTCTCTCTAGCTTCATACCAACATAGCGAAGATTGACATTTCCTCCCATACAAAGCCTCATACGGAGCCATTCCAATGCTCGCATGATAACTATTATTGTATGCAAACTCCACTAATGGCATATACCGATCCCAACTCGCCGGTTGGTCCAAAATACAAGCTCTCAACATATCCTCTAGTGTTTAGATCGTCCTCTCAGATTGACCATCTGTTTGAGGATGGTAAGCCGTGCTCAAGATTAATCGGGTTCCAAAAGCTTTCTGAAATGCACCCCAAAACCTTGAAGTGAAACAAGGATCTCTATCAGAGATTATAGTAGCAGGTACACCATGAAGTCTCATAATCTCCTTTATGTATAACCGTGCTAGCTCCTCAAGGGTGTAAGTCATACGAATGGGTAAAAAGTGAGCTGACTTCGTTAGTCGGTCCACAATCACCCAGATAGCATCAAAACCAGTCCTAATCCTTGGCAATCCTGACACAAAGTCCATTGCAATACTTTCCCACTTCCATTGTGGAATCTCTAAAGGTTGCAACATCCCGGAAGGTCTTTGATGTTCAATCTTTACCTTTTGACAAGTTAAGCACTTTGAAACATATTCCGCCACATCATTCTTCATACCCGGCCACCAAAACATCGCCTTTAAATCATGGTACATCTTAGTACTTCCCAGGTGAATGGAGAATCCGCTTTTGTGTGCCTCCTTTAAGATATCATGCCTCAAGGTGCCAACATCCAGCACAATAATCCTACCCTTGAATCTCCATAACCCATCTTTTTCTTCTGACACTCTCCACTGTTTTCCTTGCTCAATGGCCGGTAACACCTTCCATAACGCTTCATCATTTTGATGAGCCTTTAGGAGTTCGGACTTAAAGTCACTTGAAATTTCTAATCGGCTCAAACACAAGGTTCCGGATACTTCTCAAGCACCAATTTTCAGACTCTCGAATCCCTTGAGCAACTTCTCCTCTTGAAGCATTATCCAAGCCGCATATAATGACTTCCGACTTAACGCATCCGCCACTACGTTTGCCTTTCCCGGATGGTAATTTAACTCAAAGTCGTATTCCTTCAACAATTACATCCACCTTCTCTGCCTCATATTCAGTTCTTTCTGATCAAAGAGATACTTCAAGCTCTTATGATCAGAGAAAACTTGGAACTTAACCCCATAGAGATAATGCCTCCACACCTTCAAGGCAAACACAACCGCAGCGAGTTCCAAATCGTGCGTAGGGTAACTAACTTCATGAGGTCTCAACTGTCGTGAGGCATACGCCACCACATTATGATGCTGCATCAGCACGCACCCTAGACCCTTTAATGAGGCATCACAGTACACCTCAAATGGCTCATTCGACTCAGGTAACACTAACACAGGTACAGTGATCAACTTTTTCTTCAATGTCTGAAAGCTCTCCTCGCACTCAGGAGTCCAAACAAACGGAGTGTCTTTGCGGGTTAACTTTGTCATTGGCAAGGCTATCTGTGAAAAGCCCTTGATAAACCTTCGGTAATAGCCAGCTAAGCCCAGAAAACTCCTTATCTCTATTACGGTGGTTGGTTGCTTCCAATCCATCACAGCCTCCACCTTAGTTGGATCTACGGCTATTCCCTTCTTACTCACCACGTGACCCAAAAACTTCACCTCACTTTTCCAAAACTCACACTTAGACAGTTTTGCATAGAGTTTCTTCTCCTTTAGAATATGCAACACGGTCCTCAAGTGTTCCGCATGCTCTTCCTCAGTCTTGGAATAAATCAGTATGTCATCAATGAAGACAATAACAAATTTATCCAGAAACGGACGGAAAACTCTATTCATGTAATCCATAAACACTGCAGGAGCGTTCGTCAATCCAAAAGACATCACAATGTACTCGTAATGACCATAACGAGTTCTGAAAGCGGTCTTAGGGATATCCTCACCCCTCACCCTTATCTGGTGATAACCGGATCGCAAATCGATCTTGGAGAAAGCCCCAGCTCCTTGTAACTGATCCATGAGATCATCAATTCTCGGCAATGGGTACTTATTCTTTATTGTAACCTTGTTCAGCTGCCTGTAATCCATACAGAGCCGCATACTTCCATTTTTCTTCTTTATCAGTAGTATTGGCGCACCCTACGGAGAGACACTTGGTCGTATAAAATTCTTTCCCAACAAATCCTCTAACTGAGACTTTAGCTCGTTCATCTCTAACGGTGACATCCTATAAGGAGCACTTGAGATTGGTTCCGCCCCGGGCACCAACTCAATAGCAAACTCAACTTTTCGGTCAGGTGGAAACTCATCAATATCATTGGAAAACACTTCCGGAAACTCGCACACAAGCGGAATCTGTTCCAACCTCTGATCATCACCCGAAACGCCCGTGGTTAACAACAGGATACCCTGACATTCGATTCCGGAACAGTTCACTATCATCGAATTCAAGTAATTATTATTCACCACGACCGGCCCTTCTGTATCTTCCGGCATAAAGTACCCCGACTTTGTAGAACAATCAAGCAGGACATGGTTCTTAGATAACCAGTCCAATCCCAAGATAAGATCAAGACCGATCATCGGTAAGCAGATTAAATTATGAATAAAATCACGCTGCTTGAATCTAAAGGAAACTTTCGGGCATCCTAGCCTAGTTACCATGGCTTCATGGGTAGCATTATATACTTTTAGGTCATAACCTAAGGTTACAATCTTCAATCCTAACTCATGGGCTTTCTCAAATGCAATGAATGAATGTGATGCTCCCGAATCAAATAAAGCATTTAAAGTTTGACCAGCTATTTCACAGTTACCTCTAATGAGTGTCTCGGATCCCTCGGCACCTAAAGCTGAGGTGGTGAACACTCGACCAGTCTGTTGTGCCTTTCCAGCACCTTGTTTCTGCTTCTCTGGACAGTTGGCGGCTTTATGCCCCGCCTTTCCACAATTGTAGCACAAACCCCATCCGGCCTTGCATGGTGCTCCCGGATGGTGACTCCCACATCTAATACAAGCTTGATCATTCTGAGGCTGCTTCCCAAACTTCTTCCCTTGGGAGTTGTTGTTGTTGGGCCTCTTGAAAGAGCTTCCCCTCTTGAAAGGCGGACCTCTAAGTGCAAAATTCTTCCCTTAGTTCTGTGGGAATGATCCTTTGTGACTCCCTTTTTCAGCGGTTGCCATTTTCACACACTCTTCAGCAGCCCTACACTTGTTCACCAATTCAGTGAAAGTCCTGATCTCCATTGGTCCTACTGAACTGAAGATATCACTCCAGAGTCCTCCTTCATACTTAACACACTTTCATTCCTCATATTCCACCGGAGTCCCTTGGTACATACGAGAGAACCTGAACAGCTCCTCAAACTTGTCAGTATACTCTGATATGGACATGGTACCCTGCTTCAGCTGTAACAATTCAAGCTCCTTGGCTGTCCTAGCAGAAGTCGGAAAGTACTTCTTATAGAACTCCTCTTGGAAGATATTCCAGGCGATATAGTCATCACCCTGCTGCAGAAGACGTCGGATACCTTGCCACCAATGCGACGCTTCACCGGTGAGCATATAGGTAGCAAACTCGACACGCTGTCCTTCAGTTACCACTTGTGCTTGCAGTGCTCGTTCTATGGCCTGAAACCATATATCAGTCTTAGTCGGACTAGCAGTTCCCTTGAACTTAGGCGGATTAACCTTCAAGAAGTTTGCCAGTGTAATTGGGCCCTGAACTCCACCTCCGTCATTGCCATGGTTGTTCATCTGTTGACCAAGAGCCTCAGCAGTGGCTTGCATAGCAGTAGCCATGTTCTCCAACGCAGTCATAAAGTTCACCGGGTCATTAGGGTTATTCTCTGGCGCACGAGCATTCGTACGGCCTCTCACACTACCTCTAGCGCGTCCACGAGGCGCCATCTGGTCCCTATACACACCCAACAAAAGATATTAAGTTGATCAGTCTCAATATCGGAAGTCTAGTGCTTCAAAGACCCAAATGCATGCTCATGAACGTTTATGCCAATTATATCAAGCAGATATACTAATAGCACATAACACACATACAGAGAATGCACAGAAGCATAGTCAGTCCATCCCTCAGGCTCTACAGGAACGAACTGCTCTGATACCATAATGTAACACCCTACCATACAGAGTCTTATGCTTAAGTCATAATTCAGAGATGGCAAGGTATTATGACCTCTAATGATAAAAATTTAGTACGTATAGTAGTATGAATGATTGATTATAACTAAAAGCCTTTATAGAAAAAGGGGTAAACAAAAATTGTAACTCGAAAGCGCAACACTCCGATCGATAACGTAACGAACAAGGATAAACCAACGCGAGATTATATATATACAAGGGAGTGTCAAAAACAGGAATATCAAGACTCAAAATCTGGCTGCAAAGATAACCGGTCCGAGCATAGCAATATATACATATGATAAGATAAGAAAAACCCCAAAGAAAACCCAAAGGGACACAAATACAGAAACCTATTCTCCAAAATCTCCCATAAGAGGAGTCATCACAGTTTATATTATTTAATAGAGATAAAAGTATCTAAGCAAAACATATAACCCAAAACATAGTCCCGAGAACAAAGGATCTTCGCAAATCTAGAAGTCTCCAGCATGCCTCAGCGGGAAACCTCACGTCCTGCATCTGAAAACCACAAAATCCGCATGGGTGAGAACCAGAGATCCCCAGCATGGTAACAGCTTCCACATATATAATACATAAAAATAGAGGAAAGCCAAAAGGCAATCCTAGAACTTCCTCCAGATAATTCAAAGCTTATAAACAAGCTAAACCATATAAGGGCATCTGACTAAAGATTCTTCAGTCTAACTAATACTTCCCTTTCCAATTCCTTCAAACCTCCCAACCACCAGCAGGGGTATAATGTAGCAAACACAGTTATATCAAACAAGAAATATACATATAGGAACAATTAAGGCATTTAGACAATTAACAAGTAATATGCAGTCAAATAGGCAATCTCAAACAATTCATATAGTATGCATATGATGAATGCCTGTCCCTAGTGGCTGATGATATCATCTATCGGTTATAGAGCCAACCTGACAAGTCCTGGTAGTTAACCGTTGGATTGTCCCTCTGTCGTGTTTCCCCAACTTGAGTTATACTCAATATAAACTTGATCATAATCATGATCCATATCCATCACCCTCACTGGTGAATATTTATGGGAGTGAGCTCATCCGGAGCTTTCACAGTGCCCGGCCACCCTGATGACATAGGGTCAAAAGAGCTTCAAGTCTCAACCTGGAGCACGTGGTGGCTAGCCACTGCTTTCTCCCAGGGAAACTCTCATCTCCGATAATGGAAGTGCAACATTCACAATTCATTCAACAGCATATATATGCATTTATTCTTAGCCATAATCATGGCTCCGCCATAACACGACAATAATCCAGCCATCCGGCTCACGGTTAAATCCATAACCAGCCATCTCATTAACAATTACGGCCTTTCGGCCCATGGCATAACAAGCACTTCCACCGCCATCCTCCGCCTCTCACATAATCATCTTTGATCCTCATTGATCATTCATTTTTCCCTTGCTTCACTCGCAAGTTACCACATTCCCTAGCTCCTTTTCTAATTGCTAGGCATATCGTAATGATTTAAGACATAATTGGTGAGATCGGAGGCTTAGAAGTATGAGATTTGGCTTTTAAAACTCAAAAATCAACTTTGGGATAAAAATAGGGCCACGCGTACGCGCACTCCACGCGCACGCGTGGATGGCCTCAAAAACTCATCGACGCGTAAGCGTCATGCACGCTAACGCGTGGATTGAAAATTAGCCAATCGACGCGCACGTATCAACCACGCGTACGCGTGGGTGCTCTCATGCCCCAGGCACAAAACTGGCACAGTTCTGGCACAACTCTCTGGAAAATGGCTGGGCATTGGGTGCAGCACATGGGCGCGCCCGTGCACACCACGCGCACGCGTGGATGGCGCTTTCTGGAAGAACGGCGCGTACGCGCCAAGTGTGCCTACGCGCGGGGGTTCATTCTACTAAAAATTTTTCTAAGTTAAAAACTGCAGAATTCACAAATTCAACCCCCAATCTTCTGACGGACATAACTTCCTCATTTTGAATCGTTTTTCACCCGTTCTTAGAACGTCATGGACATCCCGGATCCAATTTCATTTCTAAACAGATTTGGCAGAAAACAGAGATCCGTAGTCCAAGTTATGCCCCGCCAAAGTATGCCCAAAAACCATGTTTTTCATACAAAACCACAAAGTGTCATTTTCAAAACAAGCCATTTTCAACTATTTTCCAAATCAATCAAAACATGCCAATTTCATCCCTTTTCTTTGAAATCAATCAAAATATATCAAATTCAACATCAAGCCTCCTCAACTCACACATTGACACTTTACCACAATTTACAAAATCACTATCTCATCATTTTAACCCACTTCACCCAAGTGGCTCAAACTCAAATATATTGACATATCATATACTCTTCCTCATGCCAATTTTCAACAACACCAATTCCAATAAATCATCATTGCACACAATCAATAACATACTCACCATTAATATGGTTCCACCCACAATTCAACCATAACCAATCATCAAGCATATATCACAACATGCATATTTCTCATACATCATACCATCAAGGCATCAATAATCATCATCACATATATGACCACATCATATATATCAACCATTCAACAACACCAACAATTCAATGCCTATCTTAGGGGCCTCTAGTCTAAGTATTTCCTATCACAGTACATATTAGATACGGGAAACCGAAACCATACCTTAGCCGATTTTCCAAGCTCAACCGGAGCACTTCCAAACCACTTTTTCTCAAGCTCTCAAGGCCTCAACACCTCCAAGAATAGATTTTTCACCACCAAACCCTTTTTCAAGCTTTTCAATATCACCAATCAAGCTCCAATATTCACATATACACAACTTAAGCCACAATCATCACACCCATACACAACATCTCAAAACCCAAACATCATAAAACCACAAATTACACTAGGATTGAGAATCTTACCACACCCAAAGTCCAAGGAGACAAGATTAACCTTCTTCTTCAAGAGAGTTGGGTCCTATAACATCAAAGAGCCCAAAGTCTCAACATTTTTGCTCATGAAACTCGAAAATAAGGCTGGAAATTCGATGAGAAAAATGTGGCTTACCTTAAGATTGATTGTATGGGTTTTGTAGAGCTCTCCGCGGTGAACGCGTGGCCGCAAACGGTACGGCAATTGGAGCTCTAGATCAAAAGTTATGGTGGTTTGAAGATCAAGTGAGAGAAAGAACTTGAGGGAGTGTTCTTCCTCCCTTCTCTTCAATTTCAGCGTGAATTTGAGTGTTGTGAGGAGAGAGAATGCTGAAAACTAGGGTTTTGGTTTAGTTATGTTAGGCCAAGGGCCTACTTTGGGTCCGGTTGACCCGATTTGGCCCGTTCGGTCCAATCTTGATCCAAATTCTATAAAATTGGTACCGAAATTCTCGTCTCAATTTCCTCTATCACATCTAGCCATAAAAATCACATTTAGGGCTTTTTAGAATAAATTCTCATTTATGGATTAATTAGCCATTAATTAACCGGGTTTTACAGTTAAGATAAGGCAATCAGTTTTGAGAGTTGCCACGAAAAGCATTCCCTTTAATGTAAAAAAAAATATTGCTTCAGATTAAAAGGTAATAACCATGTAGACAACCCCATTTTACCGACAGATTTTTTCTATCGATAATTTACCAACAAATTTTTTCTGTTATCGACAAATTTTTCTTTGGTAATCATCCCTCCATTTCGCTAAAAACGTCAGATTTTTTGACAGCTTTTTTGTCAATAATTAATGTCAAACTTTTTGACATATTTTTTGTCAGTAATTAGAACCAAGAAGAGAATTTACAACTTTGCATACAGACGGATTTTCTATATATAAATTGGCAGTAAGGTAAAACATAATTTTTTTTAGATTTTTTAATTACAAAATAAACCTATTTTTATATAAAATAAATATAAATTTAATCAAAATAAAATTTTATCCAATTTTTATGTAATAAATATAAACCAAGCTTCAAATAATATAGTACAATTTCACTCGAATTTTATAAAAATTTGATATCAAGTGATAAACATTATATAATTCGCTTTTTGATTAATTAATAACAGTCTAGGTTTATTTATTATTATTATTATTTACCTTGATTTGATGGACGATCTAAGGGCTAAAGCCGACACAGTGCTTACGCCTTAATACGGCTGATTTCTGTCATTTCGACGGGGTGTCACAAATTCATGCGTTTAAACAAGGAACTGTATCACTGTGCAATGTCTCAACGTTCAGCTTGGGGCTTTGTTCCAAATTTCAACGCGATGGCGACCCTTTTGAAAATGACAGGTTCCATGCAAACCTATGGGACCCGCATCACATGGCTCCTTCCAATAAACAAGCATCAAAGCGAGGAGACTCTAGTGCCCACACCTTTTTCTATTTCTTTCACTACCCATAGATTAAGTGAGTGTTTGTATTTTAGTGTTTGTTAAATTGAAGGATAAATAAAAGTGATTTTATATAGTTTTTAAATAAAAGTGAATTTGTGTTAATATGATTTATATTTAATAATTTATTAAAATTAGTTTTAATAAAATAAATATTATTTAAATAATATTAGTTAAAATTATTTTTAAATAAATAATTATTAGAAAATATGGTATTAAATTATAATTTTTTAAAATATATTTAATTTTTTTATATTTTTTGATATATTTTTTATATAATATTTTTTTTAGTATTTTTGTATTTTTTTAATATGTTATAAATTTATATTATTATTATTTATAATTAATTTTTTTATATGTTAATTTTTTTGTTTAATAAATTATATTATAAAAAGATAATAATAAATATAATACACAATAATCACAATTATAAAAATGTATAATGTTAAACTAAAAAAATTAACAACATTTAAATAAAAAAATAATTAAACTAAAAATTAAAATTTTCAAAAAACTTGAACATAAGTTTTCCTTCCAAATGTCAAAACAAATATACTCTAAACAAAGTATAAAATTATTTATTTATTTTTATTAGAGAAAAATATTAAATTTATAGGATAAATTTCAAAGTTCAGGGTAACTTTTAAAGTTTTTCTTAAATTTTAAAAGCGATTCCATTTTGTAATTTATTGTTAATATTAGAGACAAATATAATATTTTATAATTTATCAGTCATCCAAAAAATATTTTATTTTTTATTAAATAATTTATAATAATTATCTTTTATACATTATATATATATATATATAAAATAATTTTATATATATATTTAATTGTGTATCGTTATATTAATAAATATAATTATTATTTATATTAATTATGTAAATAGATATTAACAAAACGATGCGTTGGATATGGTTATTTTATTTAAATTAAATTTAATTAATTAATAAGAAATTTTAATGTGAATTTAAGAATTTTTAGAAATAATATATTATTATTATTATTATTATTATTGTTATTATTATTATTATTTATAGTGTTATGCCTTTGCGGTACCACAGCTACCCTAGCTATATCTACTGGTAGTGGTCTACTCCTGTCACTAGAATAGAGAGAGATCCAAAAGCTATTGAAATATGCACAAGCGAGGAATCTATCTTTCCATGTTTGCTTTCCTTTCTTGCATTTGATAACAGTTACGTTTTGGCTAATTTTTCGTTTGTAATGCTAATGCATAGTTATAAAAAATTAGTGTATTTTTATATAGATATAGAGATAATTTTTTTAAATTAAAAATTATAAATTAGAAGTTTAACTTTGGATACGAATAGAAAATTGAGGATTAAATTTTGGGTAGAAATAAAAAACTAAGGGCCAGTTTTAAATGGGGTAAAAAATTGAGGATTAGTTTTGGGTAAAAAAATAAAATAAAAATTAAAAAACTCAAATAAGAAGGTCTAATTTATTTGTTTAAAAAATTTGTCAGTGTTAGAATATGTTCGGTTGCTTAGGATAACGGCATATTGGATGAGGTAGAGGTTGGTGCAACTGGGTAAGATAGGATCTGGACCTATGTGTGAGTTTTGAGGGCGAGTTGATCATCCGAGTCATCGGTGGGTCGGCGAATGGGGTCACCTGTAAGGACATTATTCCAATACTAAAGTTAGTGTTCATACAAAGAGACAGCTAATTAGGGTAAGAAAAGTAATGTAACTCTAGAGAGGAGTAGCTCCATCTCTATTTATACTCTGAATTCGGATGGACTCCTTTGCTTTGGTCCATCTGTCTGAAAGCTTCTGTTAACTGTACAGATTTTTTCATCGGGATGTGAGGTAGCATGTGAGTCACCCTTAGATTCAGGTCGAGTGACCTGGTGGATCGGTGGTGCATAGTCAGACCGAAATTCTTGTTGGGTTAGGCCAGAACATAATACAAATCTGACTCTCAAATTTGTAAATTTTTTTAAAAAACAAAAAAATAAAAATCACAAATCTGACCCGTAGATTTGTAATGTCCATACAAAATAAAAATACACTAAGTTTTCACATTATTAAAAAATATTACTTATACAATACAAAAAATAAAAATCCTAAACCCTAAATCATCCTAAATAAATAAATAAAATATTAATTTTTCAAAAAAATATGAAATTATAATTAACAATTAATTATTATTTTTATTTAATTTCTTTCTTTATTATTAAATAAATAACATCTATTTCTTTTAATTAAATAATTAGGGTTAATTTTTTTAGATATTAAAAAAATTTTGGTATACACTCAAAATTTTGGTGTATAACACTTATTTCTTTCAATAATTAAGTTTTATTTGGTCGGAAAGAAATAAATAAAAAAAAGTTAATAAAATTTTATTTTTTCTATATATATATTTAGATGAAAAAAATAAAAAAATTATATATAATATTATAAAAAAATAATTTTTTTCTTAAATATTTTAAAATGTATTAAAAAATAAAAGATAATATGAGAATATTAATATTAAGTATTTTTTATTTTCCATCTAATGTTAGAAAAAAATTAGTAAATCCCATCTATTTTTTTATACTATTTACTCTTTTTTTATTTAACCAAAAAAAGAAAATAAAATTTTTTATGAAAGAAATTAAAATTTTTAATTATATAATAACTATTTTTATAATTATATTATATTTTATTTATAATATAATTTTTTAGATTTAGATCTTCTAAAATTTGAATTTTACTTTAAAAAATAAAGTATAATCTTTCATTATTTATTTTATAGATAAAACTAAAAATAAATATAAAAAATTATTCTAAAATAAAAGATCATATTTTATTTTTTAAAATAAAATTTAGATTTTAGAAGATGCTAATCCTGATTTTTTAATTCGATTACAGAACTAATTCTACTAATCCTAATCCTAACATCGCACCCTGCTAGTATATTGAGAAATCTCCAATCGTTGTTAAGTTTGCTCATCCTAATGTCTGGTCGTGTTTAGGAGTAGCCAACAAAAAGCAATAAATGGTGATGGCCTAATGGAGTGTGATGGGCAGAGTTTCAGAGGTGACCTCAGCAAAGTCCAATTTGGAAGGCTGAGACCTCAGCTTCAGTCAGGTTACGTTAAATTTTTGGAGTCATCATCATTACTCATCATTATTCTAATGATGCATGTATAATATCATCCTACTTTGGGATCTTTTTTTACCATAACTGAAGTGTAGGATGTGCTATCATATTTGGAAATAAATGTTTCTTTTCCCTTTTTTTTTCTTTTTTTCATTTCTAACACTTTTGGTATAAAATAAATAAGTATTTCACTTTTGAAATTTAGTTTAGTCCCGAATAAAAATTATTTTAAATATTAAGTAATATTAATTAAATTTTTATTTAACAACTCAATATTTTAAGAGTTTTTTAAGTCATTCAACCAGACGTCAAATTAAAAAAATAAATATTATTTTAATCTTTAAAAATTATGATCAAAATTAAAATTATCCTTAATTTTTATTTAAAATAGTCTTTAACGTTGAATTTTCAATTAAAATTAGCTTTTTAAAATTTTTTAGACAAAAATATCTTTACGTTTGTTCTAATTAACTCCAACTCCACCGTTTACCACCTATACTCTCATTAAGTACCAGCCATTCTCCTTCCCACAACTATTTATTTCATCCATTATTAAACAACAACATAATATTTAAATTCAAGAATTCATCATCAACAATAATACAATATTCAAATTCAAGAATAAAACCAATAACAACATCATTCATTATAATTTAAATCCTTCAAATTTAACAACAACAATAACACAGTATTCATATTTTTTTAAAGTAAAAAAAAATTAGGATAGTAAAAGAGACAAAAGAGATGCATTAAGCTTAGTGACACTACAAAAAGACGCTAAATACGATTGAAGATTAGCGGCGAATTTACCGGCGGATTTGACAATAAATTCGTCGGGTAAAAAAGTTACCATTGAATTTAGATTTCCGACGGTAAATTCATTGATAATGATTGGAGAAAAAAAAAATTAGCGTGATTATTACCGTCGAATTTAGGAGGGAAAAAATCTGACGGTAAGGTAAATAAATGAAATGCACTGTTCTGGTCACAGGCTATGCGTTACTGGCGAATTTTTCTGACGATAAATCTGCCAGTAAAAGAGACCTTAAATTCAAATTTGTGAACCATTCCTTTCCATTTCTGCAACATCATTAACCTCATTTCTCTCCCTTTTCTCTTTCTCTCTCGCCGTCAGCCCTCCCATCGCCACCATTCATTGTTGCTTCGCCATTATTGATCATTTTCCAGTTGTCTTTAAAGAGCGTCCACTAGAGCTTGTTTCTGCCATAGAGAAGCTTGTTTCTCCCCTATGAGTTGCTGCCTCCGTTGTTCGCCACTGCCGCCACTTGCCTCTACCCTTCCTCCTTCATCCAGGTATGTCTTCTTTCCTTCCTTCTCTTTTTAACATTGTTAGTATTTGCTAAATTCTAACCCTACACTTCTCTGTCCTTCTTTTTATCATGTTAATTAGTTGCTTGGTTTTTTAAAATTGTATTATGATTTTGGATTTATGAATTGATGATAAAATGTTGATGTTTACTGTAGTTATTAAATTCAGTAGTTCTTGACTGCATTGATTTATTGACACCGAAAGACTCTGTCTTAAATTTTTGACACTATTATCAAAAAGATTCTTGATTGATTGTCCTCAACAAACTCATCAATTAACATTAAATAGGTAAAATCAAGATTGATGTTTGCCTAGTTGATAAAATTAAAATGTTTATTCCCTTGTCCCTTGGCATAGTTGACTCTTTTTCATTCATGGCTTAAATAGCTAGGAACTCTGTATTAAATTGTTATTTGTCTAAACTTTTTATTTGTCACTTCTCTATCAAGTTAGGCTTTTGTTTTTTGGTAATGGAAAAATGTGCTTGCTTTAAGCCACTTGAGTTATGCAAATTCTAAATTTGAATAGAGAAAATTAGCTCAAAAAATTTTACTATTGTGGTGGGTTGCTTCATCTTGGAACAGAGTATTTTAATCAAGTGAATCAATTAATACTTTGCTTTCTTTTACTTGGTCATGGTTTTAGACTGGAGTAGTAGTTAATTTTGAGTATTCATAGTGTCAAGATTCATTGTTCCAAAGTATTAAATTTGGTGCAAATAATTTTTTTTGTATATATTTTCTTCTCTATTTTGATTTATTTTTTCTTTTTTTTTTCTTTAAAATAGAAACTAGATATCTACCTCTAAAAATTGGATGCTTAAAGAATCTAGAGTATTTTGACCTTTCATTCAATAAATTAAAGAAAATGAGGATTAGATAGTGCTTTTGCTATTTTTTATTTGGTTAATCATTCGATATGCTGAATTTATTTTTATATTTGTATGTGTTGTTAATTGTTCCTCTCCTATAATGAAACTGTGTGGAACTAAAAATTTTATGTATTTATGATAGCTATTTTCAATTTTTTATTAAGGTCCATATAGTTGGCTTTGTTTGAATTTGTTACATCAGCTTTGTGATTTATCCAAAGTAATCTGTCAATAGTAGATTCCATCTCCGGCTGATTGTTTTTCTAATTGTATGATATACAACATTTTCTTTTATGCTTGAATTTGTGTCAATATATATTTAACTTGGTGGAATTTGACAGTGTTAAACATGGAGGAACACCATATTGAAGGTGCGATAAATTTATATTTTATGGTATTTATTTACTTTAATTGTGTAGATTATATTGATTTCTCTTGCATTTATTCATTGAAATAGCATAGTTTTATGAATTTCTCCTAATTGTGCTTAGTGATGAAAACTATGCTTTTTATGCTTAAAATTGCTAATTTTAATTTCATTTCTATTCCATTCGATATCTTGATGTATTTGTTTAGGTTTAGAAGGCAAGGATGGCTTGAAGAAGTGGAAGAAAAACATGCAAAAGTGGAGAATCTATGAAGAATTGAAGGATTTGTAAAGCTGTCAATCCTGACCTCTTCGTACTAAACTTATCATAACTTGAGTTACAGAGTTCCAAATGAGGCGATTCCAATGGCGTACGCGGCACATAAAAACGTATCTCACTTAAAGAGCACGTGCTCAGCGATTTCTAGCCCATTTTAGACCCAATCCAACTCATTTCTGATGCTATGGAACCCAAAATTGAGGGGGATGAAAAAAGTAGTCATAGTTTAGTTTTTAGTCATGCTTTAGGTTAGATTTTTAGAGAGAGAATCTCTCTCTTCTCTCTAGAATTAAGGTAGATTTAGGTTATCCTCTCTTAGATTTAGGTTTTAATTCTTGTTTTGATCTAGTTCTCTCTATATTTTCTTGTTCTATTGTCTTAATCTTCTTAGTTTCTGTAATACCCGGTCTAACCGAAATTAATTAAATAATAAGTTAAGTAGGAGCGAATATGGTTGGAAGATTTGGCAATTGAAATTTGATGATTTAAATATGATATTTGGATTCAGTGAGTTTTTCCGAGTCGGAAGACATAGTTTTCTGCATAAAAGCGCGCAGTGGAATTTTGACCGGCAGTACCGGCTGAGACCTGTCTGGTACTGCAGCTGAAAAAATTGATTATGAGTAAATAGGATTAAGAAATGAGGAATTATAATTAGGGGAGGTAGAAATATTTGAAGTGCGATTTAGAGCGCTAATCTTAAAGGTTTTGGTCCAAAATTGGACCAACGGATAAAAATAAGTGAACTGAGCCTAAGTGGGCCCAAGACCCAACATATATAAACATTAGTTATGAGCATTTCAGCTCATTTTTGCCCTAAAAAAGGTGTGTCGGGCGCTGAATTGAGAAGAGAGAAGAGAAGAGAGAAAACCTAACTCTCTTTAATCTTCAAACCACCATAACTTGAGCTACGGAGCTCCGATTGACGAGCCGTTTGCGGCCACGCGTTGCTCTTCTCATCCTCTACATTTCTATCTAAGTTTTGTGGTGAGTATTCCATTCATCTCTGCCAAGTTTTCGAAATTCCCCTCTGTTACACGTTTTTGGGTAGTTAGTGTTGAAATCTTATGATTTTGGGTGTTTAGGGATACTCCAACATGGATTCCAAGTGGGTTCTATCCCTACTTCATATGAGTTGAGGTAAGAAGTGCTCAAACCCTTGTGATTTGTGATTTTTATGAGCCCTAGGTTGATGTATGTATGTGATATTGGTTATGTTAGTGTATTTGATGATCTTGGTGCACAATTGGGAGATTGGTGTTGCTTGAGGAGCTTTGGTGAGGCTTGGGGCTAAGGTTGGTGGAGACTTCCAAAGAAGAGACTCAATTGATTTGGCTACAAGAGGTACGGTTTAAGTTTCATTTAAGTACCGTGTGGTGTGATGAGAATTCCTAGGCTAGATGCCCCTAGGATTAAGTTTGGATTGTGTAAATAGTTGATGCTAATATGCATAGTTGGTATGTAATGTGAATTGATGATTGGGTTGAGAATTGTGTGGCCTTGTATGCTTGGTGTATTGAAAATTTGATGTATTGGATAATGAGTATTAATTTGTGGTTTATGCATTTAAATTGTGAAATTGGGCCGGAGGCCGTAAATTTTGGGCCGGAGGCCGGAAAGAGGTAAGGGAGGTAAGTTGATGTGTGCATTGTATGATGACACAAGTGATTGGATGAATTTCATATAATGAATATGCGAATGATTGGGTTGATTGTTGAATAATAAGGTTTGAGGAGTTGAAGGGTGAAATTATGTAGATGAAGTATGTTTGGTTTTGGGTTGAGAAATATTATGTGGTCATATATGTGATTATGATTATTGATGTCTTGATGGTATGACGATGCATGAGAGGTATATATATTGTGATATATGCTTGAGGAATGATTAAGGTTGATTTGTGGGTGAAACCACGTGACAGTGATTATGATATTGATTATGTATAATGATGGTTGATTGGAGATAGTATTGTTGGAAATTGAGATGAGGAAGGATGTATGACATGTTGATATGTTTGTAATTTAGCCATTTGCTTGAAATGGGTAAAGATGGTTATATGATGGTTTTGTGATTCGTGGTAAAGTGTAATGTATGAGTTGAGGAGGTTTGATGTTGATTTTGGTATATTTTGATTGGTTTCAAAAAGGGTTGAAATTGGCATGTTTTGGTTGATTTTGAAAGGAGTTGAAAATGGCTTGTTTTGAAAATGGCACTTTGTGGTTTTATATGAAAACATGGTTTTTGGGCATACTTTGACAGGACATAACTTGGACTACGGATCTCTGTTTTGTGCCAAATCTGTTTAGAAATGTAATTGGATCCGGGATGTCCATGCCGTTCGAAGAACGGGTGAAAAACGATTTAAAATGAGAAAGTTATGTCCGTCGGAAGATTGGGGGTTGAATCTGTGAATTCTGCAGCTTTTAACTTAGAAAATTTTTAGCAGAATGACCCTCCACGCGTAGGCGCACTTGGCGCGTACGCGTCGTTCTTCAAGAAGGCACCATCCACGCGTGCGCGTGGTGTGCGCGTGCGCATCGATGCGCTGCACCCATTGCCCAGCCATTTTCCCGAGAGTTGTGTCAGAGTTGTGCCAGTCTTGTGCTTGGGGCGCAAGTGTACCCACGCGTACGCGTGGCTGACGCGTACGCGTCGTTGTATATTTTTCAATCCGCGCGTCCGCGTGAATGGCGCTTATGCGCCGATGAGTTTTGTGGCCATCCACGCGTGCGCGTGGAGTACGCGTACGCGTGGCTCTGCTTTCATGCCAAAGTTGATTTTTGAGTTCTAAGAGCCAAATCTCATACTTCTAAGCCTCCGATCTCACTCCTTATGTATTGAGTCATTATGATATGCCTAGCAAAGAGGAAAGAGTTAGGGGATGTGGTAACTTGCGAATGAAGCAAGGAAAAAGTTGTGATCAATGATGATCAAAGATGATTATATGAGATATGGAGGATGGCAGTAGAAGTACCGTGTATGCCATGAGCCGAAGGGCTATAATTATTGATAAATGGTTGGTTCTTGATTGAACCATGAGCCGGATGGCTGAGTTATTGCCGGATACGGCGGAGCCATGTTGATAAATTGGCTAGTTCTGGATTGAACTGTGAGCCGAATGGCTGAGCTATTGCCGAGCTACGGCAAAGCCATTATGGATTATGGCTGAGTATAAAGGCATAATGATAATTGAATAATGATGAAAAATGTTGAATGTAAGCATGCTTGTGTTTTCTCTCTGGTTGTAAGGGTGACAGGGCACCGATACCCTCTAATGGCGACAGGGCGCAGATACCCTCTAATGGCGACAGGGCGCAGATACCCTCTAATGGTGATAGGGCACATATTCCCTCTAATGATATTAATACGCAACAGAGAGACTGTGCCCGGGTTAGCTACCGGACACGTCGGGTTGGCTTGATAACCGACAGATGATATCATCAGCCATAGGGCAGGCATACATCATTTGCATATGTTTGAATTGTTTGGGTTTGCCTATTTGTTTTGGATTTCTATATCATATATGCTATGTTACCTGATTACGTGCTACTTGTTCTACTTGTACCTTATTTGTGTATTACTTGTCTGTATTGCTTGTGTTTGTACAACTGAGAGATCCCTCATGTTGGTGTCGGTGGATGTTGGTGGCTGTTCTTGATGAGATGAATTGATAATGCGATTGCATGATGATGATGATTTTTGAATGAGATAATTTAAGCCCCCTGGGTAGACGCAGTGATGTGATTTCACTAGCTCCAGGCGAGGGTATGATGTATTGAAATAGAGTTGCTGAGGCAGAACAACTGGTAATGGTTTTGCTTATGATTCTGAGTCTGATTCGTGGAAGAATCAGCGAATTGGGAAACATGTGTAACATGAACTAGATTTAATATCCCCTTACGACAGATGCCTATTTATGGATTAGTGAGAATCTAGGCTGGATACTTGGTGAAAAGGAGTTTAGGATGCGTAGTGAGTTTTTATTGCAGTGCATTGTACTTTTTTGGCACTTTTACCGTACTCGGAACCCATGGGCCCGGGGTTCTCATTCCGTATATATCTCTTGTTTTTCAGATACAGGTTCAGGTGCTCAGAAGTGAGCTGCGGTTCGTCTGAGAGACGGCGAAGATATTTATTTGCTCTACTTGTATTTTGCTTAGAATCTCTCCACCTTTGTTTTGAAAGGATTATATTATGTGTTGAACTCTTTTGGAACTTGCCTATAGAGGCTCTTATGTTTCCTTTGGGAGAGATTAGGATGTACTGTTGTCAACTACTTTCATACTGTACCCTAGCCGGCCTAAACTTCGCGGGTCGCGACTAGTGGCTATTACTTATGTTATATATATCTATCTCTTAATCTCCTTTATGCCTTGTCTGTATATCGCTTTCGGCTTCACGTTCTATCTTTTCGTTGTTGAAACGTGAGTGATACGTCTTCGCGATTTTATTTCTACTCTTTTCAGGCTTCTCGATTAATACTCCTTTCGAATTTACCTATATTTATATATTAAAAATCCACCTGAGAGTCGTACCACCGTAATATCATTGACTTATGACTCGAGCATAAGGATTTGAATATTAGGGTGTTACAGTTTCTCTTGTCAATTTCTCTATATTGTCATTTCTACTTTCATGAACTCTTGTTGGATTTTGATCTTCTTTAATAAAAATGGATGTTTTTATGTTTTTTAATTCTTAGTTGAATTGTTATTATTGTTTGCTTGCATTGGATAGTTGTAGATTTTACTAATTCATGCAATTTACCATGCTTTATATTTATGCACACTAGGTGTTTGAATGCTTGAATTAGTTTTAGTTTAGATATTTGCACTCTTGGTTTGAGATTGAGGATTTAGATACCTTGATATCATTGATATCCAATGTAATTGGCAATTTAGGGTTGTTAGTTGGTTGTCGGATTAACTATGTCCATTTGATTTCTCCCTTCCATATTAGAGGAAAACTAAGTAGAATTAACTCTTTATAATTGTCATGTTGTGGTCAATGATCTAGATATGAAACCTTAACCCTTGCCAAAAGTGTCTTTTAGAATTTGATTTCTTTATTTGCTCTTTATTTTATTACAATTTATATTTCTTGTTATTACATTCAAAACCCCCAAAAATAATTTCTCATAACCAATAATATGCACACTTTCCTGCAATTCCTTTGAGAGACGACTTGAGATCTAATACTCTCAGTATTTTTATTGGTTTGACTTAAGTGAAAAATAAATTAATGTTTGATTGAAAGTTATCTGTTAGTTTGAAATTATACTTGCAACGTGATTATTTGGTAAAAATTTCGAATGACGATTTTCCTCCATCAAGGCGCTTCTGTACATCCAATAGGTATTGATTTAGTAGGTTGTAACTATAAAACTTAGCTATTTGTGTTTTAAAAGTTTTATTTCCTATGCCTTCTATTAATTATATAAATTGAACAGTTTTTTTATTTTTAATATTTCAAGTACAGCAAAAAAATGATCGAACAATTTCTAATGGTAAAGCCTGAAATTCCTTCCTATTTTGCTTTTTTCTTAATTTGTGCATGTTCTCTCTTTCTGATTTATGAATGTTTAAATTATTCTTGTATATTAAGCTAAATTACGTTCTTCTATTAAGAAGAATGAGAAGTGAAAAGTAAAACAGTAATGAAGTAAAAAGTTAGACAATAACAATGAAGGAATTAACTGCTGGTTGGGTCATGAAAAGGAGAAAAAGATAAAATCTGAGATCTGTTTCTCCTCCTCTATCTTCACTGCCATCACCGTCGCTGTTTATCCTATTCTTCAAAATTGTCTCCAGAAAAGGGAATAAGAGAAAATTTAAAATCGTCGTCGCTTTTGTGTCATACTCTTCTTCTTCTACCAAACTCTTTTTGCTTCTTTTTTTATATGAATATGTATGTGAGAGTGAGAAAAATAATTTGACAGTTAGTCTAATGAGGTTGATAGAGATAAAGATGGGTAGTTTGATGGAGATGGAGATAGGATTAGAGTTAGAGAGATGAGAGGATAAAATTAATGAGATGAAGGTAAAATGGTCAAAAGGATCATTTTAAAATAAAAAAAATGTTAAGAACATTTTAATCTTCAATCCAAATCTTAGAGACTAAAATAAAACTTATCTCTAATTAAAAAAAAAACTATTCTTAACAAATTAAGTTTTTTTTTATGTTTTTATTGAAAAAATTACTATTTCTATCCATTTCTGTAATTCAAGTTCTATTTATAAACAAGAAAAATTCATGAGGATAAATGGACACATATTTTTTAGATATTAATAAAATTTTGGTATAACACTCAGTTTTTGAATTATATGAATTTTTTACAATTTTGGGTGAGACTTGTGTATTACAGTTTTTAATTAAAATATATAATATTTGGGAGCGTATTGTCAATACGTGGGGATATATTGTCCCACTTCCAAAATATACAATATGCAGAGAGTATATTGTTTCGCTCCAAAATTTTAAAAAATACCATAAAACTCAAATTCTTAATTTTAAAATTTTTTATTCTATTCTCCTTAGATTTCTATCCAACTCTCTATTTCTTAATATAATATCGTATTACACGAATACTTATATTTTAACATTTAATCTAAGAATTTTTTTTATGAATTTAAGTCCTTTTGAAATTAAGTTTTTGTTTAGGGAGATGAATACTTATTATATTAATTGTTTACTTTTAATATGATTTTTTAATTTCAATACGTAATTTAAAAAAAATATATTTGTATGAATTAGCCAAAATAACTTAAAAAAGAAGCATAGAAATATTTCTAAAATTTAATTTTTTTCATGTATTAATAAGATATATATAATATTAAATTTGTCACGCAAATAAATTATTTAAAAACTAATATTATGTCGTTATTTTGAATAGTTTTTAGTCATATATTTGCTTTTTTTTTATTTATATAAATCATAAACAAGACAAAGTGATTTAATAGTTAATTACATGTTGTTCTAAGATGTTATTTAAAATAAAGAGTGTATTAAATTTAGATGTGAGGTCCAAATATCATAGGATAATAATTTCGACTTGTTCATCGGAACGAAGGTTTTTTCGACATTCTTGTTTGAACGACAGTGAAAAGTATTTACAAAAATTTTTTATGTTTAAGTTAGTAAGAATTTTAGTAAATTTAGAATAGAATTAGACTAAAAAATGTATCTGAGTATTATTGAAATATTTATAAAGTTGTAGATGAGATTTAGTTATCCCTTGAGGACAAATTTAAATAGTAGTGAGTAATTATTTCATTTCAGATTAAGAAGTTACCCCATGTTTAAGGTGGTTATCATTTTAGTGGTGATAATTGAAATAGTGTGAGAAGTTTTAGACTTGTTCCTCAAGTCAAGTCGAAATCGAATACAAACTATGCAATCCGTATTTTAGTTGGTCCAATCCGTGTAGGTGAAACCATAATAGTGGAGTTTATACTATAGAACATAGTTATAGAGAATGATCTAATTTAAGAGTTGTCTATTGATGAATAAATTTTTTAGCTAAACTATGTCTTGATATAGATATGAATACATTTAAAATTGTAAATCATATTATCCTACAAAGTTTTAGTCGGATGTAAGTTTTGAAATACTAAATTTTTACATTTTATCACGATTTAATAGAGTATACAAAATTCAAATCAATAAAATCTTTATACTTATTATAATTTAGCATGAGACACGATGAAATAAACACATTTGTCATGTTTAATTAAATATTTTTGTTTAAGAATCTAAGTGTACAGCCAACAACAAAAAAATATTTACAAAATTTTAATATTTCATGTATATTTTTTTATTAATTATGTCATTTTAAAAAAAATTCTATAATATTTTATATATTTAATTATGTTATATATACACTAGAAAGTAACCACCAATCAATAATTGTGTATAGAAATATGAATTTAGTATTTTATAAAGATTTTAATTATGTTACTGTAAATAAATTTCATTTATTGTATTTATTTATTTATTCTTTAGGTATCAACAGATTTGATTATTCTATTGTAACATGTTTGAATATTTATGGTAGTTAATTATTTAATTAAAAAATATATAAATTAATATATATAAATATAATAAAGGTTTAATTACTCTGTTGGTCTTTAGAGTTTCGCAAAATTTTCAATTAGGTTCCTATACTTTTTTTTCTTTTAATTGAGTCCTTGCGCCAAATTTTTTTTTTTAATTGGGTCTCTACATTTTTTTTTCTTTTATTTAAGTTCCTGTACCAATTCTTTTTTTTAATGGAGACTCTATAAAATTAAGCCAATTTCTACTAAGAGAGATTTAATTGAAAAAAAAATTAGTACAGAAACCTAATTAAAAAAAAAGTATAGAGACCTAATTAAAAATTTCATAAAAATATAGAGACTAATAGAGTAATCATCATAAATAATTTGGTGGTTAATTTTTAATGTTTATAAAATATTTTATTAAAATGATTTAATTTTATTTACGTGATATATATAATTTCATACTATTATATATTTAGTTTATAAAAGAGTAAATTAATAAATATATTAATACTTATTAATCCATTATATATATATATATATATATATATATATATATATATATAATATATAATATATAATATATAATGTTCCGTGATAGTATTTGAATTTGGATTGAATTTGAGTATGGATGCGAGGTTAAAACACTTTTAGGTGAGTTTTTCGACTTATTTACTAATTGGGTGAATTTTTATATGTCTTCATTTGGATAGTGATAAAAAATAGTTATAAGAGATTCTGATATTTAAGTCATCAAGTGTTTAAGCAAATTTAAAGTAAAACTGACCTAAAAAAATACCTAAAATATTTATAAAGTAACAAAATAGGACATTATCATTTTTTAGAAATGACTTTTAATTTAAAGATGATGAGTGATTATTCTCCTTACGGAGTAAAAAGTTATTTCTATATTTGAGTTAGTTATCACTTTAACGGTGATAATCGAAGTAGTGGAGAGAGCGCATAACCTGTTCCTCAATTCGAATCGAATACAAATTTAAAAATCCACATCTAATTCGGTTTGACCTATGTAAATGAGACCGCACGGGTTAGTTTCGCTACTATTAAGTTGTTTTTAGATGGACCAATTTTAAATCTAGTTTGTTCATTAGTGAAAACGTAACCTGAACTTATATTTAGTAGGTTCAGGTATGAACATATAAATAAGAGAAAAAAATCTAAACAGTCTCTGATAATTATTTAAAAAGACAATAAGATCTCCAACAAAAAAAATAATTTCCGACCCTTGATTTTTACCTCCGAAAAACTGGTTAGCTCCTTCGTCAATATTTTTTCTCTGGATTAATGGAACATGCCTACGTGGCACGTTAAACTGCTGATTTGTCTATTAAGTATTAATTAAGATTGATATATTTTTTTTGTTAGGGACTTCGTTGTCTTTTGAAGATAACTGTCAAAGACCGTTTAAGATTTTTTTGTTATATTTTTCATATACATCGACTAAATTTACTATATAAGAATTAAAAATATTAATAATTTTAAAATTTTTTATTTATAGTAATTAAATGAATTTTTTTATTTTTTTTGTTGTTTAGAAAAGTTGTTAAGATATTATATTGTTAGGATTATTCAATTTAAATTAACCATCAAGAAGTGTATATTTTATTTTATAATAGCAAATGAAAAAATTAACACAATATTTTATCTAGAGGAATATTTGAGGACCATCAAAATTTATTATTTTTAGCCCTCATTTAATTATCAATCTTTAAAAGTATGGGATAAAATATGTTGTTGACTTGTTGGATTACTAAACTAAAAAAATTAAATTAAAAAAATTGAGTTAATGACTAAAATAATGGCAAAAAATAATAAATTTTGATGACCTCCTAATATTTATCTTTTATCTAAAATAAATACAACAAATAGGAATGCTTATGTAAACTAATTAACCATATAGCTACAACATCAAATATTCAAATTTTAATATTTTAGAATAATTAATAATAAATAGATAAAATCGACAACAATAATTAGTAATGTTATTCTTATTCAATTTTTATAAGCTAAAAAAAATTAAAAATCACTAATATTTTTTAATTTTTACATAATAAATTTATCTAATATATATAAAAATAATAAAAATAAAAAAATTTTAAACGATCTTTAACAATTATTTTCAAATATGATGAAATTTCTAACAAAAAAATATTGTCAATCCTACCTGACATTCCATTAATTGAAAAAAATTATTAACAAAAAAATTAATCCATTTCATAAAATTAAAGATGAAAATAAAAAATATTTGTTTACTAAACCTCATAATTTTTCAAAAATATTATCAGTATCGAAATATGTAGGTATTTACTCTACAAATAAAAAACACCTAATTTTTTTTTTGTAGGTTTAATTACTCTGTTGGTTCTTATAGTTTTGTCAAATTTTCAATTAAGTTCATATACCATTTTTTTTTTAATTAGGTTCTTACACCAAATTTGTTTTTTCAATTGAGTCTTTATATTTTTTTTCTTTTATTTAAATTTCTGTACCAAATTTTTTAGTTAAGTCCCTATACAATTAAGCTAATTACTACTAAGAGAAATCTAATTAAAAAAAATTTGATATATGAACTCAATTAAAAAAAAAACCTAATTAAAAATTTCGTAAAATTATAAACACCAAAATATTATTAAAAAAATCTAATTTATTATGGCAGTGTTGCTGTAGACGCCTAGAAGGACTATGCGTAAATTTTGAGGCAGACAGGGAAGTGGTCCCATGACCGTACACGTGTGATGATTGTGTTAAAGAGCTTGCGCACGATCACAAAAAGGCAGTGGCCACTGGCGAGCCATGTGCTACCCTGCAGCTAATATCAGAGGAAACCGGCCTTTTTAATTTAGTTGATTCCATCGCCGTACGGGATTTTTTCATTTAAATTAAGCATATAATTTGAATATGCGGTGGGTATAAAATAATTTTACATATGTGTTTAATTATGTAATATTATATTAATAAAAATAATTATTTTTTATATTAATTATAAATATAATTATTTAAAAAAATAAATATAATTAATAATTGTATAAAATATTTTATATTATTAATATATTAAAATTAAAATTTTTAAATTAAATAAATTATAATTTATTAAGTTGGCCAAAAAAATTAAAATATTTTTGGTTTGTATTTAGTTTGTGTTTTTATTTTTATTTTTAATATTTTTTTATTTTTAAAATTTTGTAAAAAATAAAAATAAAAATAAAAACACAAACTACAGGTACTCTGCATTTTTATCTTTGCTACATATATTATGTTGATGAACTCAGAGGCGAAGCTACATTATGGAGAAGGGGGGTAATGGCCTCCCCTAATTTAAATTTTTTACATGTAAATTATATGTAAATTTCAGTTTACCTCCCTTAAAATTTTATTTTAGTCTTATTTTATTGTGTAAATATTTTTAGTCCCCGTCTAATATTTTATCTAGCTCTGCCCCTGGATGAACTTATTAACACATTTGATGTTGTTGCAAGTATCTGATTTTATTACAAAACAAGATAAGAAGAAATGTGTGCCATTGAGCAGTACAACGAGATATGAATAAGTACGAAAAAGAGAGACATTTATAAACTGAATAGATTTTTTCGTGCAAGTTTACACGGATTAAGTAAAGGTGCTTTGTGAAAATTTGTATGCTCGTGTAAAGTCTTCTAAATATAACTATAAATAAATTGTTGAATTATGACTATATTTTACACAATTTCTTGTATGAAGAGTCATACTCACTCGACATATTATGTAAAAGACCCATCTCATAAGTCATAAGGCTTTTAGCTTATATAAGAAATCAAATTCACACATCTTCTATATAAGTTTTTACACGGACATACATATAAATTAGATATTCAACTTATAACTAAACTGATTATTTCATTAACATATTACCATAAAAGACTAGAAATGCAATGTTAATGTACTTACTAAGGACTAAAAAAGTGGGGGGGGGGGGGGGGATCCAATCATGTGGGACTTCTTATTAAGGGAGGCAGAATCTTTAATAATCATTTTGTCTTTTTCTCTAATTTCAACATATGGTTTGTTGCATCGGATTTGGTTAATGAAGTTGGAGAAGTAGCTAGGATTATGTCTAACTGTCAAAAAAAGAAAAGAAAAAAGAAAAAAGAAAAAAACAGAGTAGGATTATTGATTAAATAACTGGTCTGACAGAAGATGAGTATGCATGTTACTCCCCGAAATTCTTGCACCGAAACCGCCACCATATTTAGTTTGGATTTGGATGTAGCACAGAATAGTATGTGAAATTCAGGAACCTTCATTCTCTTGTGGGGATTGCCGTTCCAATTTTAACTATATATAAAATCCCACCTGTAAACAAAGACGGTTAACTTTTTTTTAAGTAGTACATGAAACAATTTTTTTCAAAGGCTGTAGGATGAATTTATTCGACTAAAAAAATGAAAGAGAATTTTTTATGAATATTATGACAGAAATTATTTTTTTATGGAATTTGTTTTGGTGTATTGGCTGCATATTGGTGAAGGAAGTGTTTTGTCGAAATGGGGTGTCACAGTCAACATGCCGGGGACGTGGTGTCCGGGCCGGTCAGTGATGTGTCAATACCCTTTTAACACGCAGAAAGTGTGCTGATGTGGCGAGAAGGGACGGGTGGCAGCCCGTTGCTAACACGCCGGGAGCGTGGTGCTGTGACAGAGTTTTACTTGAGTTCTAACATTGCAGCAGCACCACGAGGGGCCAGGGGGGCAAGGTGTTGCAGGCCTACTTGCATGCAGCGAACAGCCCTCCACTCCGGTAATCAGTGAGCAGCCCTTCAACTTTGTATAAATTTACTCTTCTTCCCTTCTATTGAAGCATACAGAGAGTGCTGAAGCAAGGAACTGAGAGAGAAAAAAAAGAGTGTATGAATGTGCAGTTAGTGAAGAGGGTATTGGTAGCAGTAGTGTGTAGTGTGAGTAGTGATATAGAAAAAAAAATTTTAAAAAAAAAAATTATTAGTTTATAGGGAATAAAAAAAATTACGTAATTATATTGCGCTCAATAAATATATTATCAATTTTTTGGATCATCCAATTTATGTAAGTTGACAAATTTTATTTTTTTTATGTATTTAAAATTTGTTTTTTTATGTATTTAAAATTTTTAATTTTTTTACGTGTGTATATATATATATATATAGTGGGAATATTATTTTTTGTATTTTATAAATATTTTAGAATAAAATTTTAATTTGTAAAATATAATTATATTATTTATAAACGTTAATATGTAATTTTTTTTGTTATAATAAGATTAATTATCTGTTATAAAAATACTATAATAAAAAAATAAATATTTTATTTTTTGAAAATAAATATGTGGCTGCGTATATTAATAAATAAATATTATAATAAATATGTAAATATATATAAAATATATTGTTATTAAATATTGAAAAAAATAAATAATTTGATAAATAAATATTATTAAATATTTTATTTAAAGTGATAAATGTTATTAAATATTATTATATATTGCTATCATTTAAATATTTTTTGTAAGAATTATTATTTAAAATAACTATACGAACACATGAATATTAATAATGCTAAATAGATATAAATATATATGCAATGTGAACAAATAAATAGTTTGATAAATAAATATACTAATATTTGTTAAATATTTTAATAAATAAGATATTAAAATAAATATGTGAATATTTATTAAAATATTTATAAAAATTATTATTTAATTAATGTAATAGATATATCTTTGTTGATGCAGCCTAACAGGAATTTTTTGGTCCGTAAACTGGATTCGCCATAGACATGGAACTCGATGGTCGAAAACTACTTACGCTCCACGAGATTCTACCATGTCTCTAGGACTGGTGTGATAAGAGGATTTCACCCCTTATTAGCTGCTCTGGTTGAAAGGTGGAGGCCAGAAATTCACACCTTTGTATTGCCGGTCGGTAAGGTTACAATGACATTGGAAGATGTCGCTCATATATTTGGCCTACCCATTGATGGAGAGCCTGTGAGTGGATGGATAGATTGTAGTGCCGACTTCCTTCAGAGTCAGAGCATCGCGATATTCAGTCGTGAACCAATAGTTAGTCATTCTTCGAAATCCTATATAAAGCTGGGTTGGGTTCGACGTATCAAAGACGCAGAGCCGTTGGACACTGAGGAGTCCATTAGGAGATATGTCAGATGTCAGATCTTCTATTTGTTAGGGTCAACCCTATTCACGGATAAGTCGACCGCATACGCCCATGCGAAGTATCTACCATTGCTTCGCGATTTTGAGCGGATCCATACTTATAGTTGGGGGTCAGCATGTCTAGCACATCTTTACAGAGCACTATGCCGTACATCACGATATGATACAAAGGAGATGGATGGCCCTTTGAATCTGTTGTTTATTTGGGCATGGGACCAAATGTCGTGCATTGCTCTCGTATCGACACAGACCCTTCCTCCGGCTGAGATACCAGTTGCCATGAGGTAATAATTCTTATTTTAGTCATGCATTATATTCACGATGCATGTTTGATTTACGATGACCTATGTAACTTTTTTTTAATTAATCATGTTTCAGGTGGAGTCATTCGGAACGGACCACAGCATGGTTATCGAAGACCGTAGCGAAATTCAGACATGATATAGATTACATGTAGGAGGCAAATATTTATGGTTCTTGTGATTCGTATTTCCAAACATTAATGTTAGGGTTCTAATATACCAATAATACGTGGAAGTTTGAGTGGCGGCCGTACAACGGATTGATCATACCCGACGAGTTGCATGGACATATTGAGGTGTGTGACATCGTTGCTCCATTGTTATCGTCTGAGTGTTTCGAATGGCACCTTGCGGACCAAGTGATGCGTCAGTTTGGGTATGCACAACCTCCCCCATGAGTAGCAAGGGACATTCCACTGGACCAGCATTGCATCGTTCTTCGCGGAGTGTAGCTTCATGACTGGACAATTTTGCATAGGGCATGGATAGCGGAGTGGGCCAACAGGCGAAATAGTCGGTTGCGGTATCTGCACCCGCTTCTAACCTGGGACATTTTACTGACGGTGGAGTACCGGGATTGGTACGTGAGCTCGTATGGACATCTACTGAGATTGTCGGGGTACGTTCCTCAACATCCACAGCCACCTGCACCACAGCCGCCTACACCCTAGCCACCTGCACCTCAGGGTCCACCTCACCATGCAGTGTTTGAGTCGTTTCCTTATTATATACCACCGCCACCGGACCACAGTCATAGTAGCCATCACACTCAGGGCAGTCACCACTCAGCACTATCAGCACAGCCAGCACTCTCAGGACAGTCACCACTCTCAGCACTGCTACCACTCTCAGCACTATCAGCACAACCACCACTCTCAGGGCAGCCACCACTCTCAGCACAGTCACCAGGGTCAGTCCGGCCAGCTTCATCAGCCCATACTTACCATTCCTGCCAGTCATGATTGGTTTGAGTTTTCCATTGACGGACACGAAGATCAGCAACAACAGCATTGGACCAACACTGGTTTGGGTGGCAGGTCAGATTTTAGTGTTATGCCTTTACCGTCAGTGTCGGCTGACCCACATAGGGCATTGGTAGATATGGCCCATGGCATGCGGGGTCCTGCTTCCGACCACACATCAGGAGGTGTATCGTGTGATAGTGGTTTTATCCAGCGTTAGCGGGCATACACAGTTGTTGACGAGTTCAATCCCGGTGCATCTGCTCCAGCAGAGACAAGTGGGTCGGCCACTCCGGGTGTGGATGACTCAGTTTGAGGTCACCCGTATGACCTACAGATGGAACGAAATCCACCTGATAGGTATATTCCATTGCGGTTTGGTCAGGGCATGATGGGTAAGAGACTGAACTTGTTGGTTCGAAAGAAGTGAGCTTGGGTTTAGGATTTTTAGATTTAATTTTAAGAATTAAGTTAATGTAATTCGTAGTTAATTTTTTGTATATTTACTTCACGAAAACAGTTAATGATAATATTAACCTGATATTAAACATCAACGAATAGACTCAAATTGAAAAATACAAACACGACTAATATCAAAAGCATCAACTGACAAAATGAAAATTTAAAAATACAAACACGACGATATTAAATATCATTCACTGGCAAACACAAAGACAAACAAAGACCTATGAACCATCATCTTCACCCGCACCACTCGGTCCAGCACGCTGAGGACATCGACTCCGACTATGACCCTGAGTACCACAGAGACGGCATATCCAAGGACCACGCATGTCGCGTGAGTCCATTTCATTCAAGTATCGGGTCAATTTGGGCCGACCTTTCGACGTTTGCCTCAAGGCGGGATTAACGACCAATGTGGGTCCCTTATAAGCAGGCCATGTCTCGAGATCACCTAATGGTGTGAACTCAAATCTATATACCTTATGAACCTCTGTCATCTTGTACACATCATGCATATACAACTACCAATCGAGACGCTAGTTAGCACGACAAGCAATAACATGGCAACATGGTAGTCGTTCAACCTGAAAGTGCCCACAGTCACACGTCCGTCGCGCAAGATCAACAAGTATCACCTTTCTGCTAGTCATTTCGTGCAACTCAAACACCTCATTTCGTCTATCAAAGCGGTGCAGAACTATATTTCCAGCCTGTTGCATATTTGCTTCTATCAGCTGTTGTGCGAATACGGAGTAAGTAAATCCAGCACACTTGTATTCGTGAGTCTCGACACTCTTCCGCGTAAAAAATTCATTTAACCGATAATATGTTGCTCGAACCAGCGCCAACACAGGTAGATTACGGACACCCTTCAACACTGAGTTAATGCATTCGACAAAGTTCGTCGTCATATGGCCCCATCGATGTCCCTCGTCGAATGCCAATATCCAATGTCTGAGTCCAATGGCATCACACCACCTGGCATATGCCTTGCCTTGCTCTTCCAACTTCTTATAGTTGATGTTGTACTCTTCCACCGTTCTTGAATACCCTATGTTGACAACAAGCTTTTGCAAGTGAGGGACTTTAAATGCCCTTGGAAAGTTACTGCCGATGTGCCTTATACAAAACATCCACCATGCTCTTGGAGGTTGCCAGTCACCTCTAGAATGATTTTCTGCCGCTCGGATTGACTCATGCTGGTCTGAGATCATACCCACACCGTCTTTTCTAACAACATGCATTTGCAGATTTCTGAGAAAGAAGTGCCACGTATCAACTGTATCCCCTTCCACCAAGGCAAAAGCGATAGGCACAATGTTCTAGTTTCCATCTTGTGCAACAACGACTAGAAGGGTACCTTTGTATTTTCTGTATAGGAGTGTGTCGTTAACCTGAACTAGGGGCTTACAATGCTTGAATACCCTAATGCATGGATTGAAACTCCAAAATACGCGATGAAGTATTTTTACACCGTGCGCCTCCTCATTCCCGTTGTACAGTGGTCGTGTTTCTATTTGGACAACTGAACTAGGCGTCTTTTGAACTATGACCGAGAGCCACCATGGCAAGGCTTGGTAAGAATCCTCCCAACCACCGAAAACTTTGGCTATGGACTGCTGCTTTACCAATCAAGTCTTTCGATAACTGATGGTATAGTTGAACCTTGATTGGACTTTTGCTATTATAGATTTCACCTTGATGGACGAGTCAGTCTCAACCAATGGCCTTATAGCCTCAGCAACTGTATCCGAGTCCAACTTGAAATGAGCTTGTGAAATCATTCTGATTGTGCACGTGTGCCTATCGTTGTATCTGCGTATCTTTCAACAACCTTTTTTCCGTATCAAGATGGCTCGGATAAGCCAATCGAACCCACGCCTGTACATCTTGCATTTTTCATAGAACGTCTGTGGCTCAGACTCATACACACCATAGTCAACTCCTCTAGATATAGTGTAACTTCTAATTACTGCGATGACTGACTTTCTAGAACTGTATTCCATTTCAATTCAGAACTCTCCGTTCTCATGATTAGCAATGCCTACAGAAAGCTGAAATCATCGTTCATTGATCAATCCAAAGTATAAATTAACAAAAACTTATTATTTAGTTATCACGTACCTATGTTTGCATATTCCAGAAACTCCGAGGCATGCATGGCATTGAGATCTAACTCACGCATAAAAGGTGGAACATACATCGGTTGACTGCTCGAGGGATGAACCACAACATTCTCCGCTGCTGCCTCAACTCCCACATCACCATCCTCGTCTTCGTCGCCGGCTTCATAAGTGGCTTCAAAGTCCTCTTCACTATCACTATTCATTCCTTCATACATTGTAGTTCTATCATCCTCTATATCTAAATCATTTTGAATCCTTACTGTCTCTACGGTTTCAAACTCAACGTAAAGCTCAATTTGTGGCTGTCCCATCTGAGTCTACCGGTGAATTTGAAACATATTCTGCATACTTATTTCGTCAGTGATCGGCATGGTATCAAACTATATTAGACCACCAAAAACTACAACCAGATTCCAGTACAGAATTCTGCTCAGTCTTATTAACGTACCGTTCTCTATGCTTTGACAGAGACCGTTCTGCAGCTCCATTAACGTCATGGTGCATGCAACCACAAACAAAAATGGATTCTGGCACACAAATCTCACTTTCTCATAAGTATTACTTATTATCTCACCGTTGTGATACACCACCAAGTTTGCGGTGCCCTCCATTACACTAACAACACACTCAAAGAACACTCAAAACACAATCTTATTCAGAATGAAAATAGTATCGAGCTCTGCCTTATATAGGGGGAGCATTTAACACACCCCCACGTGCTGCTTGGCTCATTCAATCACGCTTTGCCACGTGTCAGCACGCCCCCACGTGCTGCTTGAGTGAGCCAACCACGCTTTGTCACGTCAGCACGCCCCCACATGCTACCTGAGTGAGCCAACCACTTTGCCACGTTAGCACGCCCCCACGTGCTGTCGGTAACATGCCCCCTGCGTGTTGAGCTTGCATATGACATGTCCACCTAAGGGTAAATACACAAAGTACCCCTATTTCCAGCCAAAACACCACCATCTATTCCATAACCAAATTCTTGAGCCATAATATGAAGTATTGTATTTTTTCCTTTGAATATTATAAAACTATAAAATTCATTTGTTTAAGATAAAATTGTCTAGCTAACACAAATTAACATGATGATAAAGAATATTTTTTTAATTAAACAATTATTATTTATGTGTATATATGTACACACGAATTTTTATACAGTGGATAGATGTATATTTTAATTTTTTAATAAGTTATTTATACACACCAATATGAAACTCCATTGTCATTTCTAACCTTCCACTACCTGAGTAATTTTTTTGGCAGCGGTGAAGATTAGGTGGCACGTTATTGTGTGATGTGGCTGTTTTAGATGACACAGTAAAAAAAATTATTAAATTTGTTAAAATAAAATTATTCTCACACCATTCATCCATTTTTAGTCTCATCCTCACCTTTTCGCTGCCGCCACTGCCGCCACCAGCACATCATCATTCTCGAACAAATATCTAACACCATGGCATCAACACCACCTTTCACAGCTACCACCTCAAAATTCAACCCCAACCCTTCCACTGTCACCCTAGCCATGTCACCCTCCTAAACTCTCAACCTCTCACTGTTGTCACCTATCCTCCTGAGCTCCCAATTTATCAACTCCAACTTATTCCATCCTTATGTCACCTTCAACCTTCGCCACTACAACTCTATTAGTACCATCATATTCTTTAATTTTAACAATAACAACAACATTTAATTTTTTTCATAATAAAAAGAAGTTTGAGAGAAGAAAGACATCAAGATCCAGAAAAATGGAAGAATGGAGCAATAGATCCGGAGACAGGGATGGGAGAGAGGAGGTATGAATTCAAGGTCGTAGAGTTGGAAATGGAGGTGTGAGGGTGGTGGTTGCGGTGATGGAGGTGAGAAATGAAAATAGAAGAGTGACAGTGAGAATAATTTTATTTTAACAAATTTAATAATTTTATTTTTTACTGTGTGATTCAAAACAGCCACATCACACAATAATGTGCCATCTGACTTCCACCACCATCGAAAAAATTACTCAGGCGACGAAAGGTTAGAAATGACAACAAAATTTCATATTGGTGTACACAAATGACTCATTAAAAAATTGGTGTATACATCTGTGCACTGTATAAAAATTTGTGTGTGCTTTTGTCTATTTTTCCTAATATAAATACATTATAATTTACTTTTAAATGTGCTGGCAGTCCTATTTCACTGGTATAGAACCATCAAAATTTAAAAACAATGCAATTATATTGACAAAGCTAATGAATTTGAGAAAGATTGGATTTGTGTGTTAATTTTGTTGGCTTAGTCTATGAAATAGATGAAAAGATAGATATTCCCCAATTTTAGAGTGAGTAAATTGGAATGACCCAACCCAAATGCTCCACCTGATATTTCACTCCACTCGAGTATTCAATACTCTACATTTCTTTGAATGTTATAGTTCTTCATGGTTAGGTATACGGATTTTTTGTTATAGAATTTATTCCAATCTTCAGCACGATCTCATTTACATTGTAGTTTTCAGGTCTCCCGAAGACAAAAGGGATCGAGTCCTGTTACATAGCATCCAAGACTTGGAACTTGTGAGCAGTCAACGGTGAAGTTTGAACGAGATTCAAGAAAGGAAGGAAAGTAATCACCTTTGAAGGAGGTTGAATAACCTTAGTTTCGACACTTGATATGTCGACTCCTAGTTTAGAATGGCTTTGTGGTCCAGTTTGGGACTGAGAGATTCGCTTTACAGACTTTGACTGGAAGAAAGGTAAAATGTATTATTAAACACACACGATAGAAGTTCCCTATTATAGATGATAAAGTATTAAAAAGTACCTTGATTGAAGTGGTTGGATTAGATTTCTGTACCTTTTTAGGATTATCCACGCGTGAGAATGTCGACGGCTCCACGCTTTTTCGAAGGTAAGGTGGTTTCACTCAATCACCCCCCATCTCGACCCCTTTTATTTTTGTTTTCTTAGGAGCGGCTTCTTCGTCCGATTCCCAGTTTTCTTCAACCAGTTTAGAGTCAGGATCAATGCCTACTAGAGTCGTTGGTTGAGCAGCTGAAACATAAAGAAAGTATATGAAGAGTGAGGACTAAAATGTTTCTAAGTTTTAAGAAAATATGGTTCCTCGAAGATATCCAGCAATTATCATCCGACCATGAATTTTATCCCTAACGCCTGGATAATAGAAAGCGTCAGTTGTATTTATGCCTAAGGTACGAGGATTCTTCTTTCGAAGTTGATAATCCACTCCTAAGACTCCTTTAGTAGGATCAGGTAGTCGATTAGCAAAGCAAAAAAGGACATTGAAAAAAGAAGAAAATTTAAATATTTTCATAAAATATTTTTTCTGAACAAAAAGTATCTCAAGATAAAAATTTAAAGTAACGATAGAGACATCTATAAAAATGTGCCTCTTTTCTCTTTTCCCATACCTCTAAAGCCTCGATAAAAACGTACCTTACGTTTCTAAAATGCCATTTTATTTTATAATATTTTTTAAAGGCAATGATTTCTTTGATGTACTAACATTTGGTTTTCTTTGACGTAACAACATTCTATGCAGAAGGAAGAACCAAGTTAAAAAGCACTTGCTCATATGAGGGGCAATGAGAGTGGTAATAGCTCGACCACCATTTATGAAAATCAGGTGTCGAAAGGAAGCATAATTTAATATCATATCTCTGGTACTGGAAAGTTACTCTTTGATGGTTCAAGTCCATAATTTGTTCGAATTCCTTGAGATACGACACTTCATAATGAATCATTTGAGCTCCAGCTACGAGTGAAAGTGGAGAAGGTAATGCTTGTGCAAGACCAAATTGCTTCGACACAAACTGTGGGGAGTAGGTGACAAATTTCTTTTTAAGAGCTATAGTCGAATCATTAGGTAGTCCTATTGGAAGGATTTAAGGAGTCAAAACTTTTTACCACATTTCATCAAGAACTTCTTGATTTTTGAGTTTGAGACTAGTAAGGAAATGGAGATAACCCACAATACTCTTTCGACAGGACAAGGGGTTATGATGGTACGAGCAATCATTATTGTCTTTGATATTGAAAAGTTATTTAATAAAGTGGCAAAAGATATCAATAGAAAACATACCATTTGGTTTCGACCATGAAAATGATGATAGTCGAATACCCTCGAGCAGAGTTTTGGGGGGTTAGGAGCAGTCAATTGAGGTTCGAGCACAGATTTTAGCTATAAGTTGACAATCTAGAGAGGATCAAAAGGATTGATCAATGATTCATCTCGTCAAATTTTACTGGCCACCAAGTGTTTAGTTAACCCAAAATAAGAGAAAAAAGATTGATATATTTTTTGTGGTGAAGCATTATGGCTAACAACAGGAAATTGCTTTCTGAATTTGGATCGATTTTGGACAAAACACAAAAGTATTAAGCCATAAGAGTAGAAAGGAAATATGTTCACTGTTGGTAATAGGGTCACCCTCAGAGCCCATGTTATTTTGAATAAAGCCTGACACAGAAGTCAAGTCAAAATTGATGTTGAAGACATCTTCAGGACTTGAAGTTGCCCAACAAGCATCCTCCTCGTCAGGAGAAAGTCCAGTCAACCCTAAGTTCTTCATTCGGGTCAGACCCATATTTTCATATGGAAAATGAAAGTTATTGGTGGCTAGACACCAAAATATAAACTAGCCCCAAGAAGGCGGCAGTGTAAGATAAGTCATGTGTGGCCAGTCGAAGAGCTGAAACAATGCCTAAGGATCTCCACACAGACTTATAGGTTAAAGATAACTGATGAGTCCATATTTGATGAGATATTTTGACTTGATTTGAATGGATTTCATTACATAAACTCACACTTATTCACCAAAATAGCATACTTTTGTGTTTGACCCCTAAATTGAACCTAAATGTGAAAACATGCGTTTTTGTTCTCAAATTAAGTAATTTAATCCCATTTTTATTTCATTCGATGCCGTGATATGTTTGTTGAGTGATTTCAGGTCCTAGAGGCAAGAATGGTTTGGTAGAAGTGGAAGAAAGCATGCAAAAAGGGAGAAAACATGAAGAAAACAAAGGAGAAAAGCATTTCAGAGTGTGCCCACGCACACTTTCTGTGCCTACGCACAAGGGTCAAAATAAGCACTTATGCCCACGCACATCTCTGTACCTATGCACAGATACAGAAATCAACAAGTGTGCCGATGCACAACCCTGTGCGTACGCACAGGTCCCTGCACGTGGATTCATTAATGAAACACGTGATCCGCGATTTTGGGGCCTTTAGCCCAGTTTTGGAAGGCTGAAGCTGGTTTTTTAAGTGCTATATGAAGGGGAAATGAAGCCATATGAAGACAAGCTTTCATTAGGACTTAGGACTTTATTTTTACATTTTCCATAGTAGTAGGAGTAGGAGTAGTGTAGATTAGGGAGAGCTCTCTTAGATTTTTAATTAGGGTTCATTGTAGTATTTTATAGCAAGCTTTGATTTTAGATTTTGCTCCTTTAATTGTAAGTACTCTCAATTTCCTCTTTAATTACATCACTTTTACTTTCATTTTCTCTTGGTTCAAGTTACTTTGTTCATATTTGCAATTTTGAGTTCTTTGAAGTTTTGCTTGATGAATTTAATGCTTTATTCTTTCTTTATTCTTGTTTGATTGTTTATTGTTGATATTGTGAATAGTTGGTTATAGTTTTCCATTTCCTTTTGCAAATTCTCATGTTTTGGTTTTATGCCCACCAAGTGTTTGTGAAAATGCCACTTGGTAATTTTGAGTAGATTTTCACACCTTGGCTTGGGATTTGAGTTCCTAGGATACTAGAGTCATAATGTCCAATATTTAGTGGTAATTCTTGAGTAGTTAGTTGACTCTTGTTTCCATTGATGCTAACTTTTTATCAACTAGTTTGGTAAGTTAGCTAGGACTTATGGATTAAGGTCAATTATGCTTGATTGACCTACTCCTCGATGTTAGGAGTTGACTAGGCGAGATTGACTCATCATAATTATCATAGTTGTGGTTATGGCGATGATAGGATTCCTTGGACCCTCATTCCCAAGTCAAAACTCTTTATGCATTTCTAGCATTTTCACTAGTTTTGACCTCATATTCCTTTTTATTGCATTAATTCCAATTTTGATCATTCCTTGGTTATTTTATTTTTTAAGTTCTTTTAATCTTTTGTTCCTTGATTTAAAAACTCCTTTTTTCCACCACAACCAAAAGCGTAACACTTCAATTGCATTCTAGGGAAGAACGACCCGAGATTGAATTACTCTTAATCTCGGTTTATGTTTTGCATTTGAATATCATCTAAACTTTTATGTTGAGAGTTAGTTGTTGATTTGGCTATACTTGCAACAAAGAGATTCTTATTTTGAGAAATTATGGATCAACACTAATTCGTTCCATCAATAACCTCGACATCCCTGGCGAGAATAGGGAACTATATTTTTTTTGGGGCGCTGTCCTAAAGACTTGACTCGCAAAATAAGTAGCTTTGACATTTTTATAGAAAATTAAGGAAAGATGTTCAAGGAGAGATGGAAAAAAGGAAGAGATTGACCCAATTTGTTCGAAGGTAGAGATTGGACCTAGGTATGAATTTACGACATTGAAAGCTTGAAATGAGAGTAGTACTTGGCTACGCCATAAAGCGGTAGTCTCTATCTTAAGATTGGGAGCTCTTAGGGTCGCATCATCATTATAAAACTGTGACACGTTAGCCACCAATGGTGTAGGAGCCACGACATGAACGTTGTTGTCGTCATGTTGAGAAGGAGAAGCAGGGGCAGCTAAAGCCACACCTAGAACGGCTGTAGCAACTATAGTGGCGGAGACAGAGGCAGATAAGCAAGATAAAATGGTGGCCCCTGCAGTGTTGACTAGAATAGTAGTAGTGATGGTTGCAGTAATGGTAGTAGAAGAAGATGATGCATCCGTAATGGCTGGAGCACTTGTGGAGTGGAGACTAGATTAAGAGTACATGGAAATAGGTTAAGATGAATTTGCAAAAGAAGAAGAAGAAGAAAAGTGTTTGTGGAAGATAAAGATTTTTCTTAAAATAGAGGCAATAAATGATAAGAAGCCCTGGAGAATATAAAAGAGTTTTGAAAATAAAGGAACGTTAAAACCTATTGAAACGTTACACATTTTCAAAATATTGGCGAAACTATTTCATTTTCTTGTAACATCTTTTAAAATTTTGAAATTTAAAAGAGCACGTGGGGGCACGAGACCAAGTAAAACCTATCATTTTATACTTTAAAATGATAAATTTTAAGGGACAATTTGTTAGTATAAAATTTGACCTACAAAGCAATTCTACTATGATTTATAGAAGGTCAAAATATGGCACGAATACTTGGCCATAAAAAAATTTTGACTATAACTAAAGTATAATCGAGGTCAAAAGCTTGAAGGAGGTCGACAAATAAGGTCGAGATTAGGATGGATCACGTGGTAAATGCACACACAATACGAGATTGTGGAACTTGAAGGACAAGGTAAGATAAAACATGGGAGTGCTACGATGAAGATTCTTCAGGGTTAACACAAATCATGGCCTGAGACAAAGGAGAAATTAGGTCGTGGTCAGATTGTTCAAGGGTAAATCCATTCTTGCAACTTATAAATAGGATGAAATGAGAAGGGTTCAGGGACTTCAATCAACAATACTATATCATCACATAAATTCTGTAAAAATTCTTAGTCACAGTGACGTAACAGAAGAGCATAAAGTACAAAGTACATGTGATTGTTGGAGTCCATTTTATTTTATCTTTCATTTTTCTTTGTTTTAATTTCTTTATTTTGAATGTTTCTTTGTTATTTTACTTTCTTTTAATTTTTATTTTGTTTTGACATTTTCATTTATTTATTTTCACTTATTCAAAGTTCTATTTTACCAAATTTTCGTTTTATTTGCTACAATTGTTCACAAATAGTTCGATACAGTGCGTTTTGATACAAACGCTAAGTAATTCTCGAGTCGAGCTCATTCTTTTTTTAGAGTAGTCGTATCTGTTTATCAAACTGACATTTTAATACAAGCTCGATTCGATATCCTGTCAAAAGCACCAGAAATCGAGAAAAACAAGTATAAAATACATAAAAATACACATTAAAAATGAGTTAAACAATACATATATTTACATATAAATACATGGTGACTAATTTTAATGATTGATTTTAATGTACAAATAATATTTTTATTTCTGAAAAATCCCAACATATATTTTAATTTTCGAAAAAGAAAGCGGTTCTTAATTCTATTTGCAACTGAATGTGAAAGATGCATGATTAATCTATTTGTATTTGTTTGCAAAATCATCACTTGGTGACTAGAATTACACTTCATCCTATGACAATAATATGATGAATCTTCATAGCATCAAATATATCAATCATAGAATTATTTTCTTTTCTTGCTCCATGCCATTGCAGGCTGTGCGGGTGGTTATGACCTTGAGTTCTCTCCAATGAAATTTTCAGATAGATATAACTCTTTTTTCCCTCTCATCTTGGGGCCAAATAAATAAACGTGAAAACTCAGGTGAAGTCGACTTTACGTGAAGTTGATACGTGAGAGTTGTTAGATGAAAATTTAATCAAATTAGTCAAATCATCTAACGGCTCTCAGGTATCAACTTCACGTGAAGTCGACTTCACCTGAGTTTCTACCATTAATAAAACTTCCGGAGCTACATTCCTTCATCATTTTATTTTTTTAACCCCACTGATCTGAAGAGTACCAATGAAGGGTGGGTGCTTGTTCATCGGAGAAGATCAAATTGCATGCCTCATCAGCGGCACCAATGAAATTGTGCTCTTCCATCTTCACGTATTGCATAGTCTGGTGCGGTTTCTGGAACTGGAAGCAATTCATGGAAGACGAAGTGGCCAACATGGAACAGTTGAATTTCAATGCAGGAGACTCTGAAAACATCAGGAAGTGGTGGTTACTTTGAAGCACCCCAGACGAAGAAATTGCGTCTTTGGTGTCTTCGTTTAGGATCGCACTTGAATCGCTATCGGAAGAACCGTCTTTGTTGAAGTCTGAAGGGAAGAGTGGCGGTGACGACGGTGACGGTGACGGCGATGTTGTTGTTGCACCAAGAGCAACAACACCGTGATCGCTGTTGTCGTTGAAGCAATTGTCATGGTACAAGTGGTGATCGTTAACGTTGGATCCTGATCCAAGAATTGAGGTTTCATCAGTAGTGTTGTGTTCTTCATTCATCACCAATAATTTCTCTTGCGATTCTGGCATCGTTATCTGTTCTTCCTTCACGGAAACATCGCTTGCTGTGTTCTCTTCTTGGAGCCTTGTCTTCAATTCCTTGATCTGAAGTACACAAACCAATTTTCAATTTTTTATTATTATCAAGAGTTTAATTTAAATATCCAGTCAATCTGCATTATAAAATATTTTAAATAATTATTTAACTATATTTATTATTTTAGATGCTTACTAACGTCATTAATATAAAAATATTTATTTTTATTAATATAATATTAAATACATACATTTTTTTTCTACGGTTAGAAGTGAGATTCGAATGGTCGACTTCTAAATGAGTAGGAAAAGATTATGCCATTTGAAATATAATTCGTTAACTTAAATATATACATTTATTATGTATTAAAATTAATAAAAATATTTAATAATAATAAAATAATTAAAAATAGTATTTATTTTATTATAATAATTAATAAATATTAAATAAAATAAATTATAACTATTTTTTTAACCTCCTAATATTATTCTAAAATTAAATTCTATTACTAATTAAGTAACTCTTTCAAAAGTTCAATATAATGTAAATTCTTACTTCTATTGTAATTTACGTTAACAAAGTATAGTATATCAATTACCTTGTTCACTATATTATTAGGTGATTGTTAATTAAATAAAAGTTGATTTTAGTTATAATTGCATAAAAACAAACTGCATGTCATTCCTACCTTTATCTATTGAATTAGTATTTTCAATTATTAAGTTTTTTTTTTTCTGAATCATGTAATTATTAAGAAATTAGACATGCTGGCTAGAATCTATGTCCCTATACACTTAAAATATCTAGCAGCGTTTGGACCAAATGTTCTCCCATCCACCCGTTATGTATGTAAGAGATATCAATATTTAATTATTGGTTTAATGTTAATATATTTCATCTCTATCAAATGATTTGTCATTTGGATTAAATATTTCGATGTAGAATAATTGTTGTCTGTTGTATAATTCTTTTCGGCAACTACCCGGCTGTTAACTATAAGAAATTTACTAAAATACCTTCTTATGTGGAAATACAATTTATTCACATTCACATTCACATTCACATTGCATTAAATTTTCACCGATATAATGATTAATTGTCACGTATAATTGATAATTCAATAGAAACAAATATTTTGTGACAAAAATATTAACAAAAATGATAGATAATTTGAGATTAAAAAATGTATTCTTATTATTGTAAAAAATTATACCAATATTTAATTAGATATTTTCACGTATAAAAATAACAATTATATTTTTCAAAATTCATTTTTATAAATAACTGATTATTAAATATGGATTTAAAAACGGTAACATTAGGTAAAAATTAAACTCTACTTAAGTCTTAACTTATTTCATAATGAAGTCAATATATTCATCTAAATTTATCTTTGCTTCAGTGCTATCATAAATAAGTTTTACACAAATATTCAATGAACTAAAAACATTTTTTACATTGGATCAAAATAAAACTCATGCTTCTAATATAAACAAGAAAAAAAGAAATTCTTATAATCATAATGGTTAGAATTTCGATTTAACTTTTAAAATTTTTAATTATATAATTTAAATGATTCAATTGATTTTATAAATTTATATTATATCTAACAATTTTATGATTTAAATTTTGTTAAAATTTTAAATTTTACATACTAAATTTACTTTTTCGATCTCGGGTAAAATTTCGATTTTCACTACATGACTTATAATAATATTAACATGTATAATTAAGAGCAGTAGATATGAATTGTAAGACTAGTGTGTACCTGCTTGTGCAACGCATCGTTGTCCTGTTTTAGTGCATCATGATTAACCTTAAGAGCATCATAATTATTTTTAAGAACGCCATAATCTCTCTCAAGCTGTTTAGTCTTCCACCTGGCGCGGCGGTTCTGGAACCAAACCGCCACCTGTCTAGGCTGCAACCCAAGTTCTTGTGCTAACTTCACCTTCCTCTCTGGTTCAAGCTTGTTCTCAACCTCGAAGTTCTTCTCCAACGCTTTCACTTGTTCCACGCTAAGTCTTCGCTTCTTCTCAGAGTGGTGCCCAGATTCCTCTACCGTGCACCCTTCTTCGTCTAGACCATCAAGCACCATCGACTGGAACAATGGATCATGCCCGTACACGTGGTTGCTCCTCGGACTCTGCTCCTCTAAACCAATGCAAATTAAACACAGTTAATGAAAAAAGGAACAAGAAAGCTTTTTATTTATGGATCTGTATGTGTCTAAATTTTGAAACAAAGAAACATGGAAATGGAACTAGTTGGTAATAATTATTAACCTGTTGATGATGGACAAATTGTCATGAGAGGTCCTAAAGAATCTGATGAGCTTCCAGTTCTCTTCATGATGAGTAGAAAGAAAAATTAAGTAAATAGAAGATTGGATCTCTGGATACTCAACTCCACTTTATTGTTATAAAAAGAATATTAATAAATATGGGATCTTATTTTTGATGAACAAGCAGAGTGCTAATTATTATTATTTTTTTCCCCTTCTTTCTCACTTAAGGGTAACCATTGGAACTATCTTGTCTTAAACAGCACCAATTTTCACAATACTGAAAGCAGCTATGCAATTTTCTCATGGAGTCTAGTTCACACTCTTCCCCCATCAAATTCAAAAGCCACAATGATCAAACTATGCCATATAGCTAGGATGAGTAAGAGGGAAGGAGAGAAGGTGGTGGTGAGAAAAAGAAGAAGTGATTTCACGTTAACATCGAGAGGTGTGTGTTTATATATATAAACTGAACTAACTTGGGTTTAGGATCTGACTGGGGTTAGGTGGAGTGTGGTGCTACCGCGGTTAAGAATGAAATGGAGACCAAATTCAACCCAAATTGCAGAATCATGCAACTTTTCAATTTGGGTGTGTGCCTGTGACTAGTGACCTGTCCCTCCTCATAGCTAGTTGCTCTTCCGGGATTTCGACCGTTTCTAGTGATAGTGATATTATTGGGTTAAACTTGGACTCCTTTAAGCCTGTAATTTAAGAGTTTTTAATTAACTAATTAATTCATAATCATGCGATCTAATACAAGCGGTAGCATTTAGCTTGCTTAATTAAGGTTTGGTTTGGCCAATGAGTTATAATTCAATTGGTATAATTTTTCCATACAAACTTAAGAAGTTACGAATTCAAGTCTCTCTATCTTTGATAAAAAAAAATAATTAAGGTTTGGTTTGGCTGTACAACCACATCAATTTTTATTTTGGATAAGAAAAAGTATAGAAAACAATGATAATTATAAACAATGTAAATAATAGATTAAAAAAAATAAAAATAAAATTAAAAATAAGATTATTAATTATTATTTAATTTCAAATTTTAAAATTTGAAAAATTAGAATTAGCATTTAAATGTATTCACACTACGTTCGGTTATTCATAATCTCACCATAACCTCCAATACACGCACAAAACTTGCTGTCATCATTCTCCGGTCCTCACCTCGCGCTGCTATACCCCCGCCGACTGTACCGATCGATGCCATCGCAACCTCCCGCAGAAGCCTCACCTGATGCCACTGTAATAAGAAGAAGCATGGAGTGTTCATTTTCTGGTTTGGACGCACTTTATGATTCTGTTAACGGGGCCGGAGATGTTTGGATCAACGAGAACTAATTCCGTATCATCAGGCAGCTCTGTGAAGGTGGCAATGCCTATGTCTTCCTCATCAAGGGCGTTCCCGCCGACAACGTCTCCTGTGATTTCTCCGCCAAACTCAAACAGTCCTCTCACATTTTCGGTTTGCTCTTTTTTTTTTCTTTTTTCCTTCACTTGTCATTGCTTTGAATTGTATTGTTTCGTTGCTGTTATTTTTCTGAAATCGACATTGTCTAATAGTATCGATGATGGATCAGATCTGCGGGAAGAAAATTGCCTACTATCATCCTCACTAGTTACCACCGTTGGTAGTTGTCAAACCGTTGAAGGAGCATCAACAGTGTTCTTCTAATATTTTTAAATATTTCAAAGTACTAAAAAAGGTCGAATAAATAAATTCAAATTCCTAATACACTTTTTTTAATACTAATAAACTTTTTTTAATATTTGTATTTTAGTAAATAATTCTCATAAAAACAAAATTTGTCAAATCAAATAAAAACATTCGTTTACTTTGTTTGATATGCAGTAAAATTAAATTCATATGACATGACCCAATCGAATACATAAGAATTTTTGTCTTTTATTTCAAAAGCATTAGTTTTTTCGAACTAATTCCTTTTTTTACATTAAACAGATATTTATGTTTGGCAAAATTTTGAAAAAAATGTTATAATATTCAAAATTTTACTTTAGATAGAAAGATAGAAAAAAAAGAGGGGATAAAAAATGGCTAATTAATCAAATAAAATAACTATTTATTTTGCGGAACAGAAGATATGTCTTTCACATGACTTGTAGCAATAAAAAAATAATATCAGTTGCATGGCAGTTTCAAAGAAACGCATCTCGAGATAAAAAAAATCTGAAAAACTCTTTGGAAAAGGAGAGGTTTTTGGACAGCATTGGAAGCTTATTCATTAGCGTAATTAATTTCTACTAAAAATTCAAAAAGTTTTTCTCTATAAAAAATACAAATGTTGGAATACTTTGAATTAGTTGGATTCTATTCTTTAATGGAATATAAAATTTCTATATAATATTAACCAAAATAGTTTCAAATAGTTATATTTTTTTAATAAAATCAAAGAAACAGAATTTAAGAATTATTTTTATTTAATAGAATTTTTAAATAAAAATAGTTCTATTAAATAAAATTTTTTACTTATAATTCATACTAATATCTATTTTGGAATCTATTTATTTTATAAGAAGAAAAAATATTTTGAATGGAATATTTTGACGGCGAACTTAAAAAGCCACCTACAGACGCTTTACGCCTAATTATTTTGGATAACGCTTGCATCTTCTGTCTTACTGCGCTTCTGGCACAGAGTTAGCAGATGCTTATTCTCCGAATACCGTCATTGCTTCTTCTTCGAAAAAGGAAGTTAACAACCCGTAGGCCTTTTACCTCCACGCGGCATTGCTCTGTCAGGCTTTCGTCCATTGCAAAAAATTTCCTACTGCCCTTTCAGTGAAGCTACTTCAATGGTCAGTTTAGGATGGTCATTTTAGTAGGTATACAGATGGTTATTTTAATTCTTATGTGGATGGTTGTTTGATTGGATTGAGTTTAGTTATATATAACAAAAATATGTTGGATGTTCAATTCACTAGGTATGTGGATGATTATTTTAATCCTTAAATGGATGGTTATTTTCATTAGGGGTAAGTGACGCCGGTGACGGTGCGTGGCAAGCCAAGCAGCGACACTGAGGAGGAGCCCGACGGCGCCGTTCATTTCTGGTCTAGAGGAGAGCGACGCCGATGAGGGTCTTTGTTGATGAATCAACGACGGTGAGGAGGATCCCGGCGGCAACAATGAGAGCTGGTTGGCGACCAAGCGACGGTGGCGATGGTAGAGGGTTTTGGGAGAGAAGCTGGTGCTTTGGTAAATTAGGATATAATGGATGGTTAAAATTTTTGAATTACTGAATGGAGTTTTTTGGTTGGGTAATTTAGGTGGTGTGTTTTTTTTAACTTTATTGGGCCAAATTTTTAACCCGTTGTTCACATTGTTCAGATTTTTCGTTGTCTACCTAGCGGAGCTGTTTTGATAAATATAACTTTTTTTACTAAACCAATTCTAAATGTTATGTTTTTTAGAGGAATGTTAGATAATCATCAGAATTTATTATTTTTTGCTATCAGTTAGTTATCAATGTTTAAAAGTATAAAAAAATATGTTGTTGGATTATTAGATTAAAGGAATTGAATTGATGATTAAGTAATTGCCAAAAACAATAAATTCTGATTACCTCCTATCGTTTTTCTATTTTTTATTTGATCCGCAAAAAAGTTTACTTATAGTAAATTTGATAGCTAGTTTATCTACATTTCAACAATTTACTCTTAGTGACCTAACAAAAATTTTCAAATATAATATATTTTAAGAGTTTAATTTTGTTTTATTAAGATCCAAAAATTTGAACAAAAAATGTCATACAGTTTTATGACTAAATATCCATTTCTAACCATGAAAGATTCGGACGCTGACATTTCTATCTATGAAAGACGACAATTAAAGTTATATCCATGAAAGATAAACTTTTATAGACAAAATTATTTGAACTCTAAAAAATTAAATAAAATTCTTAAATTACTCTCTAATATAACTTAACTCTAACTTCTAATTTTACTCCACACCCCCACACCCCCAATTCCAAAGCTTACCACCACTCTCATCCCCAACTACCATTATCATTGCCACCATCGCTATCACCACCACTGTCATTACCATCACCACCTTGAAGAGCTCCCTCGGCATCAGAACCTTGCTAATCAGTGTCCCCACTATGCTCGCCATATCAACCTTTGTCTCAAGCTTCATGTCTTCACCATTCTGCACCGTGAAGTCAAATTTGTTTGCTCCTTCTGTCACTAAAGTGTTCATAACCCTGTTGTTTGACTTCAGCGCCTACAGCAACTAGTACACAGAAATGCCATAGTACAACAGCATTGATATCTTCTGCGCATCCGTGTGGTTCTTGTACTTGGACATAAAGTTGTTCACAGTAGTGTCTGTAGGGTAAAACACAGTCAAGCCACCATTCACGCTGTCCTGAAAATTTGGAAGAGCCTTTGAAGGTCTGAGCAAGTCTGCAAATGACTTGCAATCTTGCTTGGACAAGATGTTGATGATGTTGATTTGGCTGTGGGCCGCGGTAGGTGCTTCTGCTTCGGCGGAGCTCAATGCGCTACTGATCTCGAGGATGGAGATGTAGGGAATTTCTTGGACGGACTTGACGTAGAAGGAATGGAGTTCGTCGTTGTCTTCCAGCAACAGTGCCAGTGGCTAAGAACATGGAGGAGCAAAAGCAGTAGCGGTGGTGATGGCAGTGGTGGTTATAGGGTTTAGAATTAGGAGAGTGGTGGTGTGGAATAAAATTAGAAATTAAAAATAGGTTATATTATAGGGTAATTTGAGAATTTTAATTAAGTTTTTAGGATTCTGATAATTTTGTCTGCAAAAACCCATCTTTAATGGGTATAACTTTAATTTTCGTCTTTTATGGATAAAAATATCAGCGTCCAAATCTTTCATGATAAAAAATGACTATTTACTCAGTTTTATACAACTGTTCATATGAAAACATATATAACTAGATGTTTATGTTGCTACAAATTATAATTTATACTTTCTCATTAATATTAACTATTGTATGTTAACATTATTATTTGTGTTAATTTCACTATCTCCCTCACATTTTTGTCATCTGCATTTTGGTTCTTAAATTTTTAAAATTGTGTCAATAAGTCTCCTAATTTTTTTAGTGTATAAATCTATGGTATAGGTAATATTTTGATAACTTATTAACAAAATTGAAAATTAATATTTTAAATTATAGCATAATGTAACTAAAAAAACTACTAAAATTTTATATTTAAAAAATTTCATTAAAATAATGTCCACATAATAATGTGTTAAATATACATTGGAAACCATACCGGGGGCAGGGGATCCATTTTCAATTTACATAATTTTTAAAATTTAAAGATTAAAGTTCATAAAACACAAAGATTTAGGAATTTAAAATTTTAAACTCATTTCTTAATTACTATCCATCAACTATACTTTTAATTTTATATATATCATTTACTACTACAAACATGCTAATTACAGTCAAATTTACCGTGAGAATTTCCTATGACAATAAAAGAAATTTGTCTTTTGATTTTTATTACCATTGGATACCATAATTGAATCTCGAGCAAAAATTACCGTCAGATTTTGCATGATAAAAATCCAACAGTAAAGGAGAATAAAAAATGCACTGTTTCATTTGACTAAACACACCTTGCATTCATCAACATCAACATCAGCCAGTTTATCAACATCGACGCATGGGTGGTCTACTAAAAGGTCAGCAATCACTTGCCTTTGGTCAGCCTTGACATGGATATAAAATAAAGAATATTCGATTAAGGCTAACATCCACTTGCCAATTCGACCTCTCAAGATTAGATAAGAAAGCATGTATTTAATAACATCGAATTTTGAAACAATATAAACATTCTTTTCAATTAAATAACTTTTTAACTTAGCACAAGAGAAATATAAGGCTAAGCAAAGTTTTTCGACTGCACTATATCGAGTCTCTACATCAGTCAATATTTGACTTAGATAGTAAATCACTCTTTCACTATCATCTTCGTCCTCTTGGGTCAACATGCCCTCTAGAGATATTTCTGACGCAGCTATGTATAACCGTAGTGGTTGGCCTTGCTTAACAGTGGCCAAGATCGGTGGCGAAGTCAAATACTTCTTGATCTAGTCGAATGCTTGTTAGTGTTCTTCTTCCCATTTGAATTCTTCTCCCTGTTTTAATTTCAACAAAGGAGTAAATATCCTTATTTTTCCTGACAGGTTTGAAATGAAACGTCGAAGAAAATTCAAATTACCTAAGGAACATTAAAGTTCTTTCTTGTTTTTGGGAGGTAATGAGTCGAAGATAGCTTTGCACTTGTTAGTCTCGACCACTATTCCTTTTTTCTGCACAATAAATCCCAAAAATATTTACTGCAGATACATCAAAAGTACATTTCAATGGGTTCATTTTAAATCGATGATATCTCATTCGTTTAAAAGCAGTTTCTAGGTTATCCAAATGAGATTGTTTCAACTCTGACCTTACCACTACATCATAAGTGTAAATTTCCATAAACTTACCAATAAAATCATGGAAAATCGAATTCATAACTCTTTGGCAAGTTTTCCCAATATTCTTTAGTCCAAATAGCATGACTAACCATTCATAGGTACCAAAGGCTCCAGGGCATCAAAAAGCTATTTTCGACACATCTTCTTGGGATATGAATGCTTGATTATATCTTGAGTATCCATCCATGAAGTTTAGAATTTTACTTCTTGCTACAGAGTCGATCAGCATCTCTGCAATTGGCATGCATAACTCATCCTTTGGTGTCGCTTTATTCAAATCTCTGAAATCAATACACACTCTTAGCTTTTTATTTTTCTTAATGACAGACACAATATTAGAAATCCATTTGACATACCTGGCTGTTCAAATGAAACCAGCTTTCAACAACAATAAGATCCTAAAAATGAATCCTAATATCTCTTCAGCACTTCGATTAGCTTCTTCTTAAAAATAGGATCCAAGCATTTGCTGACATATGTAACTCGAACTTCTCTATCAATCTCGACTTCCTCGAGAGGGTCTTGTACTTTGACTTTTTTATTGTTCAAGTCTTTTGAAAATATACCAAACTTCTCAAATCCTAAGGGATCGAGATCATATATACAATCAAGTGCATGTTCCCCTGTGAACTCCTTCTTCTCAGCCATATAGGCTGAGAGTCAAGTCCAATGGCTCGATATATCCATCAAGTGGATTCTGTGGCTAAGCTTTCCTTGGCCTTAGGGACTGACTTCATACCATGGGCCCCGACATAGCAGCCTTCGATAAGAGCTGGGCCAAAGGTACTCATATCAATCTCTAGTGGTTGAACACTAGTATGGTACTCCTTAAAGTTGATATTCATCTGTTCGACAAAGGATGTCGCCAGCTTCAATTTCTTCGATCCTTTCATCCTCGTCCCATAGCACTAATTTTTTATGCATAGTCGAGGGAATTTCCCCTACTCCATGGATCCAATTTCTTCTCAGTAGCATATTAAAGGTTGCCTTAGTAGGCACCACTATAAATACCATGGGTCGTTCAACACTTCCTACTTTAACCCTGAGTGAGATCATTCCCAGGGATGTTGCCGACTTACCATTAAATCCAATAACAACCAAATTTGTCTTAATAAAATCTTCGACTATTTTCTTGAATAGTGAGGGCATGCTCTCAGGTAGCAAGTTAATTGTTGCTCCTCTATCGACCAAGATGCGATTGATCCCCAATCCTTCCACCTTGGCTTTGATATGTAAAGGTCGAAGATGACCTTTGGTTATCTCATCAGGCCCTTCAAATAACCCCTCTTTGATCAATCCATTTTCGATAAACCTGCACTCGTCTCTTCGGATGACATCATCACAATCTCTTTTGAGACAACTCCAAGGGCTTTCAGAGTCACCCTGAAAGTCGAAAGGTAGTATCGACACTGTGGCTACATAACCAAAATCAGTTTCACCAAATATGACATCCAAGTCATCTTCAAACCCAGAGTCAAACGTATTTGTTATTTCGACTTGGAAATTGGCTTAGTGATGGATGTTTCTTTCGACACATCCTTTGGTTCCTGGATCTTGGTCAATGATGTTTTATCCTCCTTTTGTTCTTCCTTACTGGGTGACGTACTGTCTTTACCCAACTCGAGATATGGATCATCTGTGTCAATATATGCCCTTTGTGCCTACGTCACAGCTCTTGGAATAAATGGAGCTCTGTCTTGAAAGTTGTGTCAAGATCTAGCTCAACTGCCACCTCTTCTGCTTGCCCCTCGTCGAAAGGCACCTCTTTTTTTGTTTCCAGCCCAATTTCCAAAACCTCCTATGGAAATGTTAAAGTTATAGTTTCTTGAGTAGTTTGGAGCATTATTTTGTACCCATTTATTGTTTGACACATTGGCAGGTGGAACTCTAGTTCGACTCAAAACCCCATGGGATTTCTGATCAACCGTGACCACCGTAGGCATCTGCTGCCTAACATGGGTATTTGAAGAATCTCAACTTTTACCTCACTACTTTAGTTGGGCTTTCTTCAACTCTTCTTGGTAAACCTGCTCTCTTCTCTTTTTGTAGAAATCAAAAGCCTTAGCAGCTGAGGTGTCAAACAAAGCACTGCATCGAGGACAAATAGCAAAATTACCTTCCTCTTCTCTTTTCCTTAGCAAAAAATTCAACAGGTCCTCGCCTGCCTTTAGATAGATGGACCTTCGTGTTTTAAACATGTCGAGTTTGAATTGACCATTTTTCCAACAGGCTCGACAGAGGCCGTGCTAATCGAAAAAGTCAATTCCTCTATTTTTGCAAACTTCGCCGTGACCTGGAAAGGATCAGAATCCATTTTCATCTCAGGTTTTTCTTCGAACTTTAGTCGACCATCACTAATTGCCTTCTGTATCAAGTCCCTGAACAGACATAATTATTAGTATAATGCCCAGGGGCTTGATAAAATTTACAAAATATTTTATTTCTAATTTCAGAAACAGATGACATTCTTTTCCCTTCGGGGAGTACAAGCTATTTATCTTTTAATAGCATGTCAAAAATTTGTTCAGCTTTTGTCAAGTCGAAAGAATAACTTCTTCTTCCTGTCAAAGGAGTTTTGTCTTTTGCTGTATTAAGAGACTGAAACACATATGGGGTCCATCTTTTAATTCTACAGTACAGGCAAACTCATTCTTGGACCCTTATTCATTAATACAGTCGACATAATTTTAACTTTTTATTAAATAAAGGTTTTCTTTTACTCGACTCAAGTTCTTCTTTTTATTTATTGAACTTTTCAATTTCTTGAACTTTATCAGCCAACTGAGTTAAGTCGAGAAATTGCTGGTTCACTAATTTCTTTCGAATATTGAAGTCGAGACCATTGATGGCCATTTTGACTATTTCAGGTTCAGGAGTATGAGTGAAACATTTGTTTCTCATATTCTTGAATCTAATCAAATAGTCATTGATCGACTCGGATTTTTTCCTTCTCATCGTGAATAAATTAGACAAATTTACTTTCATCTCATATTTAAGTAATTGATCACGAAAATTTCTTTCTAACTGAACCTAGCTCCCAACTATGGATTGAGTTTGTTTGCAAATTTGAAAACCATGTGAATGTATTCTTTGTCAAAGAAGAGGAAAAATATCTCATTTTTAAAAATTTATTACCAGCTAACTCACGATTTCAACTGTATAGCGAGCTATATGCTCGACCGTCGAATCTCCATTTTCACCTGCAAACTTAGTGAGGGATTTGGGAGTTTTGACTCTCTTCGAGAGCTCAGCTTGCAAGACATAATCTGGAAAGGGAGATATAAAATAGGATTGATTTGTCACCCCAACATTTAACCCTGTTTGATTCAAAATCTATTTGACAGCTTGGGTTATATTCTGACCATAAGTTTGAGCAATATTGTTTGCTCTAGCCTCAGATAGAATTTGGATCATCTTCTCTATTTAACATTAGGGGAGGATTATTACCCTGTATTCCACCTATCAGTGATATAAACTATCGATTAACTATTCCTTTAATATCATCGACACATCGAGCTATCTGCTCTATTCTTGCATTATTATTTTTCATTATACGATTTAATATTGTAGCCATCTACCGTGTAAGCATATTGACCAAATCATGATGGCTATCCTCAATTAGTTGTCTAAACACAGTCAAAGATTCGACCGTGTTAGGAGACGTTGTTCTGATACAAACTTGTCTCGGCATCTCTGGAAATATGGAGGTTCATCCTCCACTGATTGTCAACTATACTTGGGTTGCCCCTGTGCCTTGTGTCGAAACAACATTTGGAATTCGCAAGGACATGGGTATGAACCCTAAATATGGAGATTATTCATTAAATATTGATATGCATTATGCTTTGCCATATTAGGGTTATAATTGGTCGGCATACCCATTGAAGGATATCCTATAAGAGATGTAGAATTATACAAGGGGTTGTTCCTTTTGTCGTTGTACCTCCTATATATATCCCATGTTAGGATTCTTCAATGGTGGAGAGTAAATTTGGAGACAATCCGTATGAAGGCCACGTATTGGGTACAGTAAAAGGAATTCCCTCTGTAATAACAGGGTTCGTCATTCGACTTGATGGTCAAGCCTCTGCCTCTAGGCCTCTTGTATTTTCACCAGTGTCGTTATTCAACGTATCTGTCGAAATAGAGGCTCTATTAGTCATTATCAACTTCCCATTCCATAATTGCATGCAAATTTTGACACGTTACTTAACCTAGAGTCCCACCACACGTGCCAATTTGTTTCACTTGATTTTTGGTAATCTCGACAAGATTTTTTGACAGGGTGTCAAATCAAGCTTTATCGGAGAGCAGATAAGACTCCTCTGAAAAAGAGTGAGCTCGACTTGGAAATTACTTAGCGTTTGTGTCGAAATATATGAGATGCTTGAATTGTGAAAAATAATAAATAATTGCAAATAAACAAATGAAGCTTTAAAATTGAAATTGAGAGCAAGCAAAATGCTTGAAGAACAGAAGTAAAAATAAAATGCGTAAAGTAACTAAATGAAAAGAAAGCAAATAAATGAAAAGAAACGGAAAAAGAAAATAAAAGAAAAGCAAATAAAAATGGACTTCCAACACTCACATGCACTTGTACTCCATGGTCTTCCATTGCATCGCTGGGGCTAGAAAAATGTACTCTTCGGACTTTTTACTATTTATAAACCATGGAGATAGACTTGCTATGAAGCATGTTGTCCACGATCTTACTTCCTTCTTTTTCTCAACCATGACCTTGCCTTGACCATGAAGAATCTTGTCCCCTAGGTTTTGACATCCATGTCTTCCTTGATCTTCAAGTCCCACGTTTTTTTACTTGACTCCTCAAATTTTGCACCCATGTCCTCCACTTAGCTAGAAGGTCGAGTAGCAAGCCTTGTTGCTCAAGGAAAGGCAATAACTACCTTTCGACTTTGACGCTCTTTGCACCATTTTTCTTCCACTTTAGCATACCCATTTCTGCTTCTGTAGTCGAAAACATTGGCAGTCGAAACACCCTCTTATCGAAAAAAATCTATGTTTTATACCAACACTACCATAATCATATTTTTATAGGCATCCTTGTATGTTTTATCTTCAAATATAATTATCTTGGTTACTCTTAATTGCATTTCTTTAGTGGTGATAATTATTAAACAAATCATAATATCTACTTCTATCTACTTAAACTACTAAACGCCATGTTTCTCTTTAATTTACTCATTTTTCCTTCAAAATAAATCACTTTAACTATAGAAATAACAAAAAAGTAGCTCTAATTTATTACTATTAATTATTTTTAATTCTAATTAAAATTTTCTAATTTTTTATCTATTCAATTTTTTATCTAATTTTCTTTTCATTAAACTAGTACATATTCCTTATACTATATATGTCAACAAAACTAACTTATCCAATTAAACAAAATATATTTCTTATACATATGCTTTTGAAAAATATCTTTTAAAGTTTAGAGATTGTGAAAATTATTGGTGGTAGTCTAGACTATGGTAGTTAAATGTTAGTTAGAATTGTTTAGAGAATGTACTTTGCTGAGCCTGCTATATTAAAAGGTTTAGTTTAGCATACATGTATCAGTCTTATGCATGCATAACTAATTCTATTTTCTTCCACAGCAAGAATTCTTCTTTCCTTTTTCTATTCTCTCATCTCATTCTTGATTATCTTATGCTCTTTGATGTGTGAGCATCTTTTTTATCCTTAATTAGTAATTTACATATGAATTTGCTATACTATTATGAGATTTAGGTATTTTAAGCCACCATGAATACTACTTTGAGTTATTTTGTAATTTGATTTATTACAGGTGGTATTCGGGCGAGTTTAGTAAAGTGCAAAGAGAATTAGTGGTTGTTGTCAACCCTGACCTCTTCACACTCCAACGAACATAACTTGAGCTACTGAGATCCAAATGATGCGATTCTAGTGGAATTGAAAAGCCAACTTCCAAACTTTTCCAACAATATATAATATCTTATGCTTATTCTCTGAATTTGGAGCAGGAGGTAGTGCCAAACGCCACGTCACGGCGTTTGGCGCTGTGATCAGTGCCATATACATCATAAGCCTCAAGTATGGCACCTGGAATACCAAGTTTGGTGCCACTCAAGGACTCCCAAGTCAAACTCCACCCATCTCAAGTATGGCGCCACACTTAGCTCCCAAGTCAAACTTCACTTCTCTCAAGTATGGCGCCATGCACATCCCAGGAACTCAAGTTAGGTGCCACTCCTCCCAAGTATGGCGCCACCTTTTACACCCAGGGTGGTTCCACATGTATTTAAATTTTATTTTTAACTAGAAAAAGATATTAATTAGGTTTCTAAATTTTATTTCTAAATCAACTAGGTTAGATATACAAGGAGAAAAGATTCAGCTCTTGGGGCTTCTTCTCTTCTCCTCTTCCACACTTTACATTTTTTTCTGCTAGGATTTTCCACACCATGAACAACTAAACCTCTATTGTTAAAGTTAGGAGCTCTGTTTATTTAGATGAATTAATACTATTATTTTCTACTTCTGATTAATTTATTGATTTACATTCAAGAATTAATTTCGTTCTTCATCCCCAGATTAGAGTATATTGAAAAATAACTCTTTTCTAAATTGAATTCTTGTTGAATCTTGAAAAAGTTATATCACCTGAATAACAGCTTGAAACTGAATTCTCATGACTCTCTAATTACCTGGACTTAACATGATACGTGACGTATAATCATCTTATCTTTGAGTTTTTAGGGTTTTGTATGGCTTATAAACTAGGGTTTGAACTTAAACCCTCTAATTAGATTAAGTGACCAAGAAATTGGCAGTTAATTGAGTTAGAAGAGGATTAAATTACCAAGAAATTGGAGCTTAATCACTTAAAATTTGATGTGAATTGAATCTTTGCATAATCAAAGTAGTTAATAAGAATTTTTAATCCAGAAATCTGAACATCTCCAAAGCCTTAACTGTTTTTTTGTATTAATCTCGCAACCTATTCACTGTTTGCTTATTTAAATTCTCTCATTTACTGTTTTATGCAATTTAGAACTCAAAACACTCAATTTGGTTTGTCTGACTAGCTTAATCACTCAACTATTATTGCTTGATCCATTAATCCTCGTGGGATCGACCATCACCCACCTGAGATATTACTTGGCACGACCCGGTGCACTTACCGGTTCAATTGTAGTATTTTAAAATCTGCACCAAATTTTTGGCGCTGTTGCCAGGAATTGATTGTGATTGACAACTACCCGTTGTTTGATTACCTAGTTTAGATAATTTTTCTTTTTCAATGAGTTTTCTTTTATTATTAATTTTTATTTTCATTTTCTTTTTTCTTTTTCCTTCAGTTTCATCCCTCCTCCCTTGTTTTTCCCTTTCCTTTTTATTTTATTATTTAGTTTCGATTTTTAATTTTTTTTAAAAAAGCGTTCTTTTATTTTCTTTTTCCTTAATTTCAATTTTTCTTCTTTCTCAATTTTCATTCCTTTTTTTCCTTCCATTTAATTTTCGTTCTTTTATTTAGTTAATTTTTTAGTTTCTAGTTGCTTTCCCGAATTCTCTTTCCTATGACATTGAGAATCTGCATTTTTTTATTTTTTGGTTGTTTATGCGGAGGAACAGGGACAAAAAATCTCTTCTTGAATTTGATCCTGATATTGAGAGGACTTTGAGAAGGCATTTACAACAGGCTAGAGCTTACAAAGCTGTTGAGAATCTCAAGGATAATTTTGAGAAGGAAACTAAAGAGGTCATTATAGAGCCAAACAACAACAATGTTGTCATTCCCAATGCTCCTAATGCTTATGAGCAACCTAGGAGGACTCTTGGTTCCTATACTGCTCTAAATCCTAACTTCTATGGCAATAACATTGAAGTACCTCTTGTGGGGACTAACAAGTTTGAACTGAAACCTCAACTCATCTCTCTGGTGCAACAAAATTGTCAGTTTCATGGACTCCTGCAGGAAGACCCAAACTTGTTCATCTCAAATTTCCTACAAATCTGTGATACGGTGAAGGCCAATGGAGTCCATCCTAATATTTACGGTTGTTACCCTTTCTGTTTGCTGTACGGGACAGAGCCAATCTGTGGCTTGACACATGGTGCACGAAATTGCAATCACACTTTTGCAATCCGCACAACTAACCAGCAAGTGCACTGGGTCGTCCAAGTAATACCTTACGTGAGTAAGGGTCAATCCCACGGAGATTATTGGTTTGAAGCAAGCTATGTTTATTTTATTATTCTTAGTCAGGATATCAATTGAAATTATCAGTAGGAATTATTAGAAAAATAAAAGAGTGTGAAATAAATAATTGTTACTTTAATAATGGAGAATATGTTGGAGTTTTGGAGATGCTTTGTCCTCTGAATTTCTGCAATGTAATATTCAACTCAATTGTTTGTAAAGTTCCATCCATGGCAAGCTGTATGTAGGGTGTCACCATTGTCAGTGGCTACTTCCCATCCTCTCAGTTAAAACGGTCCAGATGCTCTGTCACAGCACGGCTAATCAGCTGTTGGTTCTCGATCATGTTAGAATAGGATCCATTGATCCTTTTGCGTTTGTCATCACGCCCAGCAATCGCGAGTTTGAAACTCGTCACAGCCATTCAATCCTTGAATCCTACTCGGAATACCACAGACAAGGTTTAGACTTTCCCGATCCTCAAGAATGACCGCCATCAATTCTAGCTTATACCACGAAGATTCTGATTAAGGAATCTAAGAGAAGCTCATTCAGTCTGATGTAGAACGAGGGTGTTTGTTAAGCACACGTTCATAGATTGAGGAAGGTGATGAGTGTCACGGATCATCACCTCCTTCACAATTAAGCGCGAATGAACATCTTAGATAGGAACACACACACGTTTGAATGGAGAAATAGAAACAATTGCATTAATTCATTGAGACGCTGCAGAGCTCCTCACCCCCAACAATGGAGTTTAGAGACTCATGCCGTCAAAGTGTATAAAATTCAGATATGAAAATGTCATGAGATCCAAAAATAAATCTCTAAAAGTTGTTTAAATACTAAACTAGTAACCTAGGTTTATAGAAAATGAGTAAACTATGATAGATAGCGCAGAAATCCACTTCTGGGGCCCACTTGGTGTGTGCTGGGGTTGAGACTTAAGCTTCTCACGTGCCTAGGCTGTTTTGGGCGTTCAACGCCAGGTTGTAACCTGTTTCTGGCGTTGAACTCCAACTTGTAACTTGTTTCTGGCGCTGGACGCCAGACTGCAACATGGAACTGGCGTTGAACGCCAGTTTACGTCATCTATCCTTGAGCAAAGTATGGACTATTATATATTGCTGGAAAGTCCTGGATGTCTACTTTCCAACACAATTGAGAGCGCGCCATTTGGAGTTCTGTAGCTCCAGAAAATCCACTTTGAGTGCAGAGAGGTCAGAATCCAACAACATCAGCAGTCCTTTTTCAGCCTGAATCAGATTTTTGCTCAGTTCCTTCAATTTCAGCCAGAAAATACTTGAAATCACAGAAAAACACACAAACTCATAGTAAAGTCCAGAAATGTGATTTTTAATTAAAAACTAATAAAAATATACTAAAAACCAACTAAATCATACTAAAAACTAAGTAAAAATAATGCCAAAAAGCGTATAAATTATCCGCTCATCACAACACCAAACTTAAATTGTTGCTTGTCCCCAAGCAACTAAAAATAAAGTAGGATAGAAAGAAGATAATATACAATGAATTCCAAAAAACATCTGTGAATATCAGTCTTAATTAGATGAGCGGGGCTATTAGCTTTTTGCTTCTGAACAGTTTTGTCATCTCACTTTATCCTTTGAAGTTCAGAATGATTGGTATCTATAGAAACTCAGAATTCAGATAGTGTTATTGATTCTCCTAGTTCAGTATGTTGATTCTTGAACACAGCTACTTTATGAGTCTTGGCCGTGGCCCTAAGCACTCTGTTTTCCAGTATTACCACCGGATACATACATGCCACAGACACATAACTGGGTGAACCTTTTCAGATTGTGACTCAGCTTTGCTAAAGTCCCCAATTAGAGGTGTCCAGGGTTCTTAAGCACACTCTGTTTTTTTTTTTTGCTTTGGACCTCGACTTTATCCGCTCAGTCTCAAGTTTTCACTTGACACCTTCACGCCACAAGCACATGGTTAGGGACAGCTTGGTTTAGCCGCTAAGGCCAGGATTTTATTCCTTTAGGCCCTCCTATCCACTGATGCTCAAAGCCTTGGATCCTTTTTATTACCCTTGCCTTTTGGTTTAAAGAGCTTTTGGCTTTTTCTGCTTGCTTTTTTTTTCTTTTTCTTGCTCTTTTTTTTTCCTGCAAGCTTTGTTCTTCACTGCTTTTTCTTGCTTCAAGAATCATTTTTATGATTTTTCAGATTATCAAATAACATTTCTCTTTTTTCATCATTCTTTCAAGAGCCAACAATTTTAACATTCATAAGCAACAAATTCAAAAGACATATGCACTGTTCAAGCATTCATTCAGAAAACGAAAAGTATTGCCACCACATCAAAATAATTAAACTATTTTAAAATTCGAAATTCATGTACTTCTTTTTCTTTTTCAGAAAGCAATTTTCATTTAAGAAAGGTGATGGATTCATAGGACATTCATATCTTTAAGACATAGACACTTAGATACTAGTGATCATATAGTAAAGACACAAACATAATTAAACATGAAGCATAGTAATCGAAAAATAGGAAAATAAGGACAAGGAGATTAAGGAATAGGTCCACCTTAATGAGGGTGGCGTCTTCCTCTTCTTGAAGGACCAATGGTGCTTTTGAGCTCCTCTATGTCTCTTCCTTGCCTTTGTTGCTCTTTCCTCATAGCTCTTTAATCTGCAGTCAATTGCTCTACCACTGAATTATGGAAAAACAAAAGCAATACTTTTATCACACTAAACTTAAAAGGTTTGCTCGTCCTCGAGCAAAAGAAGAAAGAAGTGGAGAAGATGAAGGAGATGGAAGTGTGTGAATGGGTGGGTTTGGGAGGGAAATGGTTTGAATTTGAATGGTGAGGTAGGTTGGGATCCTGTGGGGTCCACAGATCCAGTGGGGTCAAGGATTTAGCATCTCTGCTCTAATTAGGCGTACAAAATGCCCTTACTGTGCAATCCTGGCGTTTAACGCCAGACTGCTGCCTGTTTCTGGCGTTAAACGCCTAAATGTAGCCTGTTTCTGGCGTTAAACGCCAGCTTGGTGCTTGTTTCTGGCGTTAAACGCCAGACAGATGCTTGTTTCTGGCGTTTAAACACCAGAATGATCTTCCTCCAGGGTGTGCTATTTTTCATGCTGTTTTTCATTCTGTTTTTTTATTTTCCATTTGTTTTTGTGACTTCACATGATCATCAACCTAAAGAAAACATAAAATAGCCATGGAAAATAAATAGATATAATTAAATAATATTGGGTTGCCTCCCAACAAGCGATTCTTTAATGTCAATTGCTTGACAGTGAGCTCTCATGGAGCCTCACAGATAATCAGAGCAAGGTTGGGACCTCCCAACATCAAACTTAGAGCTTGAATGTGGGGGTTCAACACCAAACTTAGAGTTTGGTTGTGGCCTCCCAACACCAAACTTAGAGTTTGACTGTGGGGGCTTTGGTTGACTCTGCAGTGAGAGAAGCTTTTCATGCTTCCTCTCCATGGTTACAGAAGGAGAACCGTGTGTCTTATAGTTTGCAATGTCTGCAAACCACAGAGCTTCCTGAATAGCAAAAAATTGCTCATCCGGAAAGGTTTCAGAGATCTCAGTAGGAGGGAGGGATGCTCCTGCTACTGGTTCTATCCGGGACAGGTGATCAGCTACTTGATTCTCTGTCCCTTTTCTGTCTCTTATTTCTATATCAAACTCTTGTAGAAGCAACACCCATCTTATGAGCCTAGGCTTTGAATCCTGCTTTGTGAGTAGATATTTAAGAGCAGCATGGTCAGTGTACACAATCACTTTTGATCCTACTAAGTAGGATCTAAACTTGTCAATGGCATAAACCACTGCAAGTAATTCTTTTTCTGTGGTTGTGTAATTTTTCTGGGCATCATTTAAAACACTGCTAGCATAATAAATGACATGCAGAAGCTTGTTATGCCTCTGTCCCAATACTGCACCAATGGTATGGTCACTGGCATCACACATTAGTTCAAAGGGTAATGTCCAGTCTGGTGCAGAAATAACTGGTGCTGTGACCAGCTTAGCTTTTAGGGTCTCAAACGCCTGCAAACACTTTGTGTCAAACACAAATGGCATGTCAGCAGCTAGCAGATTGCTCAGAGGTTTTGCAATTTTTGAAAAATCCTTTATAAACTTCCTATAGAATCCTGCATGCCCCAGAAAGCTTCTGATTGCCTTAACATTGGCAGGTGGTGGTAATTTTTCAATTACTTCAACTTTAGCTTGATCCACCTCTATTCCCTTGTTTGAAATTTTATGCCCAAGGACAATCCCTTCAGTCACCATAAAGTGACATTTTTCCCAGTTTAAAACTAGGTTGGTCTCTTGGCATCTTTTCAGAACAAGTGCTAAATGGTTAAGGCAGGAGCTGAATGAATCTCCAAATACTGAAAAGTCATCCATGAAGACTTCCAGAAACTTCTCTACCATATCAGAGAAGATAGAGAGCATGCACCTCTGAAAGGTTACAGGTGCATTACACAGACCAAAAGGCATCCTTCTGTAGGCAAACACTCCAGAAGGACATGTGAATGCTGTTTTCTCTTGGTCCTGAGGATCTACTGCAATTTGGTTGTAACCTGAATAGCCATCCAAAAAGCAGTAATATTCATGACCTGCTAGTCTCTCTAGCATCTGGTCTATGAATGGTAAAGAAAAATGATCCTTCCTGGTGGCTGTATTGAGCCTTCTGTAGTCAATACACATACGCCACCCTGTAACTGTTCTTGTAGGAACCAGTTCATTCTTTTCATTATGAACCACTGTCATTCCTCCCTTCTTAGGGACAACATGGACAGGGCTCACCCAGGGGCTATCAGAAATAGGATAGATAATCCCAGCCTCCAGTAACTTAGTGACCTCTTTCTGCACCACCTCCTTCATGGCGGGATTTAGCCGCCTCTGTCGTTGAACCACTGGCTTAGCATCATCCTCCAATAGGATCTTGTGCATGCATCTGGCTGGGCTAACGCCCTTAAGATCACTTATGGACCACCGAAGAGCTGTCTTGTGTGTCCTTAGCACCTGAATTAATGCTTTCTCTTCCTGTGGCCCTAAAGCAGAGCTTTTGATTACAGGAAAAGTGTCATCTTCTCCCAGAAATGCATATTTCAGGGATGGTGGTAGTGGTTTGAGCTCGGGTTTAGGAGGTTTCTCCTCTTCCTGAGGAGTTTTCAGAGGTTCTTTTATTTCCTCTGGTTCCTCCAGATCAGGCTGAACATCTTTAAAAATGTCCTCTAGCTCTGATTCGATACTCTCAGTCATATAGACCTCTTCCACCAGGGAGTCAATAATGTCAACGCCCAGGCAGTCGTCTGATGTGTCTGGATGTTGCATAGCTTTGACAACATTCAACTTAAACTCATCCTCATTGACTCTCAGGGTTATCTCCCCTTTTTGGACGTCAATGAGGGTTCGTCCAGTTGCTAGGAATGGTCTTCCTAAAATGAGAGTTGCACTCTTGTGCTCCTCCATTTCCAGCACTACAAAGTCAGTAGGGAAGACAAATGGCCCAACCTTAACAATCATGTCCTCAATTATGCCTGATGGGTATTTAATGAAGCCATCAGCAAGTTGAAGACAGATCCGGGTTGGTTTGACCTCTTCAGTCAAGCCAAGCTTTCTGATAGTGGATGCAGGGATTAGGTTGATGCTTGCCCCAAGATCACATAGAGCTGTCTTGGTGTAGTTACCCTCTAATATGCATGGTATCATAAAGCTCCCGGGATCTTTAAGCTTTTTTGGGAAGCTTTTCAGAATGACCGTACTGCATTCTTCAGTGAGGTAAACTTTTTCAGTTTTCCTCCAATCCTTCTTATGACTTAAGATCTCTTTCATGAACTTAGCATAAGAGGGTATTTGTTCAAGTGCTTCTGCAAACGGAATCTTTATTTCAAGAGTCCTGAGGTAGTCTGCAAAGCGGGCAAATTGCTTATCCTGTTCCGATTGGCGAAGTTTTTGAGGATAAGGCATTTTGGCTTTATATTCCTCAACCTTAGTTGCTGCAGGTTTATTGCCTACAGATGTGGATTGGGAAGCCTTTTTAGAAAGGTTGTTATCAGCACTTGTATGTGTATGATCCCCCACTGGAATTTGAATACCAGGGGTGGAAGCTGGAGTGGCGTTAGACGCCAGCTCCTTATCTATTTCTGGCGTCTGAACGCCAGAACTGTGCTCCCTTTGGGCGTTCAACGCCAAATCCTTGCTTGTTTCTGGCGTTGAACGCCAGGAATGAGCATGGTTTGGGCGTTCAGCGCCAGCATTATTCCTCTATGGGCTCTGATTGTCCTCAGAGGGATTTTGAGTAGCCATTTGTTCATTTCTTGGCTTCCTGCTGCTTTGAAGTGAGGTATTTAATGTTTTACCACTTCTTAATTGAACTGCTTGGCATTCTTCTGTTATTTGTTTTGACAGTTGCTTTTCTGTTTGTTTTAACTGTACTTCCATATTCCTGTTAGCCATTCTTGTTTCTTGTAGTATTTCCTTGAATTTGGCTAGCTGCTGAGTTAGAAAATCCAGCTGCTGATTGAATTCATTAGCCTGATCTACATGACTGAGTTCAGCAGTTACTGTTTTAGCTTCTTCTTTCATGGAAGATTCACTGCTTAGGTACAGATGCTGATTTCTGGCAACTGTATCAATAAGCTCTTGAGCTTCTTCAATTATTTTTCTCATATGTATAGATCCACCAGCTGAGTGATCTAGAGAAATTTGAGCTTTTCTGTAAGTCCATAGTAGAAGATGTCTAATTGCAACCACTCTGAAAACATTTCAGAGGGGCATTTTCTCAGCATCTCTCTGTATCTCTCCCAAGCATCATAAAGAGATTCATTATCTCCTTGTTTGAAGTCTTGGATGCTTAGCCTTAGCTGTGTCATCCGTTTTGGAGAAAAATAGTGATTCAGAAATTTTTCTGACAGCTGTTTCCATGTCCTTATGCTGTTCTTAGGTTGGTTATTTAACCACCTCTTAGCTTGATCTTTTACAGCAAATGGAAACAGTAATAATCTGTAGACATCCTGATCTACTTCCTTATCATGTACAGTGTCAGCAATTTGTAAAAATTGTGCCAGAAACTCTGTAGGTTCTTCATGTGGAAGACCGGAATACTGGCAGCTTTGCTGCACCATGATAATGAGCTAAGGATTCAACTCAAACCTACTAACTCCAATGGAGGGTATACAGATACTATTCCCATATGAAGCAGTAGTAGGATTAGCATATGACCCCAGAGTCCTCCTAGACTGTTCATTTCCACTTAGTTCCATGATGGACCAAGGGAGATGGTATGGATGTTGATATTGTCTATTTTATTATACGAATAATTTTCGAAATAATAAAATAAAACAAAAATCGAAATAAAAATAAAATAAATAAAGAAAGAAAATTAAAAATTAAAATTTATAAAAATTTGAAAAAGCTTATGAAGATTTTTGAAAAATTTGAGGAAAAAGAGAAAGTGGTTAGGATATTTTTGAAAAAGATAATAAAATATATATTAAAAATACCTTCTTTTTTTTTAAACTTAAAAAGATAAGAATTGAAAAATTTTGAAATTGAAATCTGAATTTTTATATAAAAATTTCGAAAATATAGTTTAAAATTAGTTAGAAAAGATATTTTTTTGAATTTTGAATTTTATGATGAAAGAGAAAAACACACAAAAGACACAAGACTTAAAATTTTTAGATCTAATGCTCCTTATTTTCGAAAATTTTGGAGGAAAAACACCAAAGAACACCAAACTTAAAAATTTTAAGATCAAAACACAAGAAAGACTCAAGAACACCTTGAAGATTCACAAGAACACCAAGAACAGAAGAAAGAACACCAAACTTAAAATTTTTAGAAAACCAAGATAAATTTTCAAAAATTAAAGAAAGATCAACAAGAAAACACCAAACCTAAAGTTTGGCACAAGATTAAATCAAGAAAAATTATTTTTGAAAAAAAAAAGATTTTAAAAAGAAGATGCCCAATTGCCAAGAACATAAGCCAACGCTCTAACCAACTGAGCTAAAAATGTAACGTGTTTTAAAGATGTATTATCTTTACAGATAAGAATAAATTTTTTGAAAACTAATGTTTTGAAAAAGCACAAGAAAAACAAGAAAAGACACAGAACAAGACAAACCAAAGATCAAATAAGAAAATTGATAAGAACAATTTGAAGATCAAGGAAAAACAAAGAACACTAATTCAAAAATTTAAAGGAAAATACAAGATATGCAATTGACACCAAACTTAGAACAAAACACTAGACTCACGAAAAATTAAAAATTAATAAAGAAAAATAATATTTTTGAAAAGAAAATAAAAGACTCTGACCCAATTGCCAAAATTTTCCTAATCTAAGAAATAAAAAAAACCTTTAGTTGTTCAAACTCGAATAATCCCCGGCAACGGCACCAAAAACTTGGTGCACGAAATTGCAATCACACTTTTGCAATCCGCACAACTAACCAGCAAGTGCACTGGGTCGTCCAAGTAATACCTTACGTGAGTAAGGGTCAATCCCACGGAGATTATTGGTTTGAAGCAAGCTATGTTTATTTTATTATTCTTAGTCAGGATATCAATTGAAATTATCAGTAGGAATTATTAGAAATAAAAGAGCGTGAAATAAATAATTGTTACTTTAATAATGGAGAATATGTTGGAGTTTTGGAGATGCTTTGTCCTCTGAATTTCTGCAATGTAATATTCAACTCAATTGTTTGTAAAGTTCCATCCATGGCAAGCTGTATGTAGGGTGTCACCATTGTCAGTAGCTACTTCCCATCCCCTCAGTGAAAACGGTCCAGATGCTCTGTCACAGTGATGAGCGGATAATTTGTATGCTTTTTGGCATTGTTTTTAGTATGTTTTTGATATGATCTAGTTAGTTTTTAGTATATTTTTATTAGTTTTTAGTTAAAATTCACTTTTCTGGACTTTACTATGAGTTTGTGTGTTTTTCTGTGATTTCAGGTATTTTCTGGCTGAAATTGAGGGATCTGAGCAAAAATCTGATCCAGAGACTCAAAAGGACTGCAGATGTTGTTGGATTCTGACCTTCCTGCACTCGAAGTAGATTTTCTGGAGCCACAGAAGCCCAATTGGCGCGCTCTCAACGGCGTTGGAAAGTAGACATCCTGGGCTTTCCAGCAATATATAATAGTCCATACTTTGCCCAAGATTTGATGGCCCAAACCGGCGTTCAAAGTCACCTCAAGAAATTCCAGCGTTAAACGCCGGAACTGGCACCCAAATGGGAGTTAAACGCCCAAACTGGCACCAAAGCTGGCGTTTAACTCCAAGAAGAGTCTCTACACGAAAATGCTTCATTGCTCAGCCCAAGCACACACCAAGTGGGCCCGGAAGTGGATTTTTATGTCATTTACTCATTTCTGTACACCTTAGGCTACTAGTTTTCTATAAGTAGGACCTTTTACTATTGTATAAATCATCTTCTGATCTTTGGAACCTTTTTCTTTAGATCTTTTGATCACTTTGGGAGGCTGGCCATTCGGCCATGCCTAGACCTTATGCTTATGTATTTTCAACGGTGGAGTTTCTACACACCATAGATTAAGGTGTGGAGCTCTGCTGTACCTCGAGTATTAATGCAATTACTATTGTTCTTCCATTCAATTCCGCTTGTTCTTTGTCCAAGATATCACTTGTTCGTCAACTTGATGAAGGTGATGATTGACGCCCATCACCATTCTCACCCATGAACAAAGTGACTGACAACCACTCTTGTTCTACAAGCATCTGAGGCTTAGTGAATATCTCTTGGATTCCTGATTGCACGATGCATGGTTGATCGCCTGACAACCGAGTGCTCGCCTGACAAACGAGCCAGCCATTCCGTGAGATCAGAGTCTTCGTTGTATAGGCAAGAACTGATGGCGGCATTCAAGAGAATCCGGAAGGTCTAACCTTGTCTGTGGTATTCTGAGTAGGATTCAATGATTGAATGACTGTGACGTGCTTCAAACTCCTAGCAGGCTAGGGCGTTAGTGACAGACGCAAAAGTATCAATGGATATTATTCCGGCCTGAACGAGAACCGACAGATGATTAGCCTATGCTGTGACAGAGCATCAGGGACGTATTTTCACTGAGAGGATGGGAGGTAGCTGCTGACAACAGTGAAACCCTACACGAGCTTGCCATGGAAAGGAGTAAGAAGGATTGGATGAAGGCATAGGAAAGCAGAGAGACGGAAGGGAAGGCATCTTCATGCGCTTATCTGAAGTTCCTACCAATGAATTACATAAGTATCACTATCCTTATCTTTTATATTATTTTCGTTCATCACCATATCCATTTGAGTCTGCCTGACTAAGATTTACAAGATGACCATAGCTTGCTTCAATGCTAACAATCTCCGTGGATCGACCCTTACTCACGTAAGGTATTACTTGGACGACCCAGTGCACTTGCTGGTTAGTTGTGCGAAGTTGTGTAATGCCATGGAATTGAACCACCAAGTTTTGGAGTTCATGACCAGGGATTATGAGAGTTGTGAAAAGTATTGTTCACAATTTCGCGCACCAAGTTTTGGCGCCGTTGCCGGAGATTGTTCAAGTTTTGAGCAAGCTTTTGGTAACAATGCCTGGGATTGTTCTAGTTTGGACAACTGACGGTTCATCTTGTTGCTTAGATTAGGTATTTATTTTTTTCGAAATTCTTGAAGATGAATTCTAGAGTTTCATGATGATTTGTTGAAATCTGGCTGGCTGAGAAGCCATGTCTAATCTGATTGGACCGAGGTTTCAACCTATCACCACAAGAGCTTGTTGATTTTCATCAATTTTGCTTTTGGAGCAGTGATCTGCTAAGGCTTGGCTGACCTTTGGTCATGTCTAGTGTTTTGGACCGAAGCTTTCTTTGAAGGCTTGGCTGGCTGTGAAGCCATGTCTAATTCTTGGACCGGAGTCTTAGACTAGCATTGCACTGATTCCTGGAATTCTCATTAAGAATTTTGATATCTTTTTCCACTTAATTTTCGAAAAACACAAAAAAAAAATTACAAAATCATAAAAACCAAAAATATTTGATGTTTCTTGCTTAAGTCTAGTGTCTCATCTTAAGTTTGGTGTCAATTGCATGCATTCATTCATGAGTCTTAAGGATCTTTAAGTAATTCTTGATGATTTCTTACTCTGATCTTTGAATTCTTTTGGCTTGAGTGTTTATGCGTCTCATATAGTGTCAAACTGCTAAGTTTGGTGTCTTGCATGCATTGTTATTTGATTCTTGTTGCATTTGATTATTAAAAATCCAAAAATAATTTAATTTGTGTCTTTTCAAGTCAATGATACAAAGAATTGAAGATTCAGAACATACTGCAGAGGAATTATACAGAAAAAGCTGAGCATTCAAAAATGCCCAGTGAAGAAGACAGACTGGCGTTTAAACGCCAGCCAGGGCACCTGGTTGGGCGTTTAACGCCCAAAGAGGTAGCATTTTGGGCGTTAAACGCCAGAATGTATACCATTCTGGGCGTTTAACGCCAGGATGGTGCTAGGGGGAAGATTTTGTTTTCAAAATCAATTTTTTCAAGTTTTCAAAGTTTTTCAAAATCAAATCTTTTTCAAATCATATCTTTTCAATCAAATGTTTTCAAAATCAATTTCTTTCCTTTTTCAAAGATACTTACTAACAATTAATGATTTGATTGAACATTTTTTGCCTTTTCTGTTGAGGAAGGTTTTATGTTTGAATCATATCTTTTCTTGTTAGGCAAGTGATTAATTTTCAAAAACATATCTTTTGAAATTGTTTTCAAACCATATCTTCTCAATCACATTTTTTTTTTAAAAACCAATCATATCTTCTTAACCTCATCTTTTTCAAAATAGTTTTCAATCAAATCTTTTTGATTTCTAATTTCAAATCCTCTTTCAAAAATCACTTGATTTCTTTTTCACTTTGAATTTTCGAAAATTATCAATCAAATTTTCAAAATGTTTTCAAAATCTTTTAATTGAATTTTCGAAAATCCACTTCCCTCTCTCTCACATCCTTCTATTTATGGAGTACTACTCCTTCTTAATGCACAATTCGAACTCTATCTCATCAAGTTCGAATTCTTCTACCTCCTTCTTCTATTTTTCTTTTCCTCTGACACTTCAAGGAATCTCTATACTGTGACATAGAGGATTCCACATTTTCTTTTTCTCTTCTCTTTCATATGAGCAGGAGCAGAGACAAAGGCATTCTTGTTGAAGCTGATCCCGAACCTGAAAGGACCTTGAAGAGAAAGCTAAGAGAAGCTAAAGCACAACTCTCTGTTGAGGACCTGACCGAATTCTTCAAGGAAGAAGAACCCATGGCAGCCGAAAACAACAACAATGCCAACAATGCAAGGAAGGTGCTTGGTGACTTCACTGCACCTACTCCTGATTTCTATGGGAGAAGCATCTCTATCCCTGCCATTGGAGCAAACAACTTTGAGCTTAAGCCTCAATTGGTTTCTCTAATGCAACAGAATTGCAAGTTCCATGGACTTCCAATGGAAGATCCTCATCAGTTCTTAGCTGAATTCTTGCAAATCTGTGACACAGTCAAGACTAATGGGGTTGACCCTGAGGTCTATAGACTGATGCTATTCCCTTTTGCTGTAAGAGACAGAGCTAGAATATGGTTGGATTCTCAACCTAAAGAAAGCCTGGACTCTTGGGAAAAGCTAGTCAATGCCTTCTTGGCAAAGTTCTTTCTACCTCAAAGATGGAGTAAACTTAGAGTGGAAGTCCAAACCTTCAGACAGAAGGATGGAGAATCCCTCTATGAAGCTTGGGAAAGATACAAACAATTAATCAGAAGATGTCCCTCAGACATGCTTTCTGAATGGAGCATCATAGGTATTTTCTATGATGGTCTCTCTGAACTATCCAAGATGTCTTTGGATAGCTCTGCTGGAGGATCTCTTCATTTGAAGAAGACGCCTGCAGAGGCTCAAGAGCTGATTGAAATGGTTGCAAATAACCAATTCATGTACACTTCTTAAAGGAATCCTGTGAACAATGGGACTAGTCAGAAGAAAGGAGTTCTTGAGATTGACACTCTGAATGCCATATTGGCTCAGAACAAGATATTGACTCAACAAGTCAATTTGATTTCTCAAAGTCTGTCTGGAATGCAAAATGCACATGGCAGTACTAAGGAAGCTTCATCTGAGGAAGAAGCTTATGATCCTGAGAATCCTTCAATGGAAGAGGTGAATTACCTAGGAGAACCCTATGGAAACACCTACAATTCTTCATGGAGAAATCACCCAAATCTCTCATGGAAGAATCAAGAGAGACCTCAACAAGGTTTCAACAACAACAATGGTGGAAGAAACAGGTTTAGTAATGGCAAGCCTTTTCCATCATCTTCTCAGCAACAGACAGAGAGTTCTAAGCAGAATACCTCTGACTTAGCAACAATGGTCTCTGATCTAATCAAAACCACTCAAAGTTTCATGAATGAAACAAGATCCTCCATCAGAAATTTGGAAGGACAAGTGGGACAGCTGAGTAAGAAAATTACTGAACTCCCTCCTAGTACTCTCCCAAGTAATACAGAAGAAAATCCAAAAGGAGAGTGCAAAGCCATAACCATGGCCGAATATGGAGAGGAAAGAGAGGAGGTGGACGCCACTGAGGAAGACCCCAATGGGCGTGCACCAATCTCCTCTGAGTTCCTCAATGAGGAACAATGGGAATCTGAGGCTCAAAATGAGACCATAGAGATTCCATTGGACTTACTTCTGCCATTCATGAGCTCTGATGAGTATTCTTCCTCTGAAGAGGATGAGTATGTCACTGAAGAGCAAGTTGCTAAATACCTTGGAGCAATCATGAAGCTAAATGCTCACCAAAGAACTGGATGATCTGCAGAAACTGCCTCAAAAGAGGCAGGGTCCTGGGAAGTTTTCCATACCTTGTACCATAGGCACCATGACCTTCAAGAAGGCCTTGTGTGACTTAGGGTCAAGTGTAAACCTCATGCCCCTCTCTGTAATAGAGAAATTAGGGATCTTTGAGGTGCAAGCTGCAAGAATCTCATTAGAGATGGCAGACAATTCAAGAAAACAAGCTCATGAACTTGTAGAGAATGTTTTGGTGAAGATTGAAGACCATTACATCCCTACTGACTTCATAGTCCTAGAGACTAGGAAGTGCATGGATGAATCCATCATCCTTGGCAGACCCTTCCTAGCCACAACAAAGGTTGTGATTGATGTTGATAGAGGAGAGTTAATCATTCAAGTGAATGAAGAATCCTTTGTGTTTAAGGCTCAAGGATATCCCTCTGTCACCATGGAGATGAAGCTTGAAGAGCTTCTCTCAAAACAGAGCCAAGCAGAGCCCCCACAGTCAAACTCTAAGTTTGGTGTTGGGAGGCCACAACCAGACTCTAAGTTTGGTGTTGAACCCCCACATTCAAACTCTAAGTTTGGTGTTGGGAGGTTCCAACACGGTTCTGAGTATTTCTGAGGCTCCATGAGAGTCCTCTGTCAAGCTAATGACATTAAAGAAGCGCTTGTTGGGAGGCAACCCAATGTTTTATAGTTAACTATTTCTTTGTTATTTTATCTTTTTTGTAGGTTGATGATCATAAGAAGTCACAAAAATAATGAAAAAAGCAAAAACAGAATGAAAAACAGGAAGAAAAATAGCACACCCTGGAGGAGAAGAAGCTGGCGTTCAAACGCCAGTAATGCTAGCTGTTGGGCGTTTAACGCCCAGTCTGGCACCATTCTGGGCGTTTAACGCCAGAAAGGGGCACCAGACTGGCGTTAAACGCCAGTAAAGGGCAACAACCTGGCGTTAAACGCCAGGAATGGGCACCAGCCCGGCGTTTAACGCCAGAAATGGCTCAAAACGTGAATTTTGAATTGGTGCAGGGATGACTTTTCCTTGACACCACAGGATCTGTGGACCCCACAGGACCCCACCACCACTCTCTCTCTTCTTCCCCCATTCACCAATCACCTCAAAACCTCTTCCCCAAAAAACCCTTCACCTATCAAATCCCATATTTCTCTTCACCACTCACATCCATCCTTCATAAATCCCCACCAACCTCACCCTTCAAATTCAAACCACTTTCCCTCCCAAACCCACCCATAATGGCCGAACCATTACTCCCCCTCTCTCCTATATATACCCTTCTTCAACCCTTCATTTTCACACAACCTAAACACCCCTTCTTTCCCTTCTTGGCCGAACACACCACCTTCTCCCTCTTCCTCATTTCTTCTTCTTCTACTCTCTTCTTTTTCTCTTTTGCTCGAGGACGAGCAAACATTTTAAGTTTGGTGTGGTAAAAGCGTTGCTTCTTCATTTTTCCATAACCATTATGGCATCCAAGGCCGGAGAAACCTCTAGAAAGAGGAAAGGGAAGGCAAAAGCTTCCACCTCCGAGTCATGGGAGATGGATAGATTCCTCTCAAGGGTGCATCAAGACTACTTCTATGAAGTTGTGGCCTTGAAGAAGGTGATCCCCGAGGTCCCCTTTTCACTCAAAAAGGGTGAATATCCGGAGATCCGCCATGAGATCCGAAGAAGAGGTTGGGAAGTACTTACCAACCCCATTCAACAAGTCGGAATCTTGATGGTTCAAGAGTTCTATGCCAATGCATGGATCACCAAGAACCATGATCAAAGTGTGAACCCGAATCCAAAGAATTATCTCACTATGGTTCGGGGGAAATACTTGGATTTTAGTCCGGAGAGTGTGAGGGTGGCGTTCAACTTGCCTATGATGCAAGGAGATGAGCATCCTTATACAAGAAGGGTCAACTTTGATCAAAGGTTGGACCAAGTCCTCACAATCATATGTGAAGAGGGCGCACAATGGAAGCAAGATTCAAGAGGAAAGCCGGTTCAATTAAGAAGGCATGACCTCAAGCCCGTGGCTAGAGGATGGTTAGAGTTCATTCAACGCTCAATCATTTCCACTAGCAACCGGTCCGAAGTTACCATAGACCGGGCTATCATGATCCATAGCATCATGATTGGAGAAGAAGTGGAAGTTCATGAGGTCATAGCCCAAGAACTCTACAAGGTGGCGGATAAGTCCACTACCTTAGCAAGGTTAGCCTTTCCTCACCTCATTTGCCACCTCTGTTATTCAGTTGGAGTTGACATAGAGGGAGATACCCCCATTGATGAGGATAAGCCAATCACCAAGAAAAGGATGGAGTACACAAGAGACCCTCTCATCAAGAGATCCCTGAGATGCCTCAAGGGATGCACTTTCCTCCACAAAATTATTGGGAGCAACTAAACACCTCCCTAGGAGAGTTGAGTTCCAACATGGGACAACTAAGGGTGGAGCATCAAGAACACTCCATCATCCTTCATGAAATTAGAGAAGACCAAAGAATCATGAGGGAGGAGCAACAAAGACAAGGAAGAGACATTGAGGAGCTCAAGCACTCCATAGGATCTTCAAGAGGAAGAAAGAGCCGCCATCACTAAGGTGGACCCGTTCTTTGATTTCCTTGTTCTTATTCTTCTGTTTTTCGAATTTTATGCTTATGTTTATCCATGTTTGTGTCTTGTGATCATTAGTGTCTTAGTGTCTATGCCTTAAAGTTATGAATGTCCTATGAATCCATCACCTTTCTTGAATAAAAACGTGCTTAATTGAAAAGGAAAGAATTGCATGAATTCTGAACTTTATAATAGTTTAATTAATTTGATGTGGTGGCAACACTTTTGTTCTCTGAATGTATGCTTGAACAGTGCATATGTCTTTTGAATTTGTGGTTCATGAATGTTGGCTCTTGAAAGAATGATGAAAAAAGGAGACATGTTACTGAGGATCTGAAAAATCATTAAAAATGATTCTTGAAGCAAGAAAAAGCAGTGAATACAAAAAAAAAGGGGGGCAAACGAAAAAAAAAAAACCAAAAAAAAAAGAAGAAAGAAAAAGAAAGAAATAAAGTTGTGATCCAAGGCAATAAGAGTGTGCTTAAGAACCCTGGACACCTCTAATTGGGGACTTTAGCAAAGCTGAGTCACAATCTGAAAAGGTTCACCCAATTATGTGTCTGTGGCATGTATGTATCCGGTGGTAATACTGGAAGGCAGAGTGCTTTGGGCCACAGCCAAGACTCAATAAATAGCTATGTTCAAGAATCATCATACTTTACTAGGAGAATCATTAACACTATCTGGATTCTAAGTTCCTAAAGAAGCCAATCATTCTGAATTACAAGGGATAGAGTGAGATGCCAAAACTATTCAGAGACAAAAGCTAAAAGCCCGCTCATCTAATTATACTGATCTTCATAGATGTTTTGGAGTTCATTGCATATTCTCTTCTTTTTATCTTATTTGATCTCAGTTGCTTGGGGACAAGCAACAATTTAAGTTTGGTGTTGTGATGAGCGGATAATTTGTATGCTTTTTGGCATTGTTTTTAGTATGTTTTTGATATGATCTAGTTAGTTTTTAGTATATATTTTTATTAGTTTTTAGTTAAAATTCACTTTTCTGGACTTTACTATGAGTTTGTGTGTTTTTCTGTGATTTCAGGTATTTTCTGGCTGAAATTGAGAGATCTGAGCAAAAATCTGATCCAGAGACTCAAAAGGACTGCAGATGCTGTTGGATTCTGACCTCCCTGCACTCGAAGTGAATTTTCTGGAGCTACAGAAGCCCAATTGGCGCGCTCTCAACGGCGTTGGAAAGTAGACATCCTGGGCTTTCCAGAAATATATAATAGTCTATACTTTGCCCAAGATTTGATGGCCCAAACCGGCGTTCAAAGTCACCTCAAGAAATTCCAGCGTTAAACGCCGGAACTGGCACCCAAATGGGAGTTAAACGCCCAAACTGGCACCAAAGCTGGCGTTTAACTCCAAGAAGAGTCTCTACACGAAAATGCTTCATTGCTCAGCCCAAGCACACACCAAGTGGGCCCGGAAGTGGATTTTTATGTCATTTACTCATTTCTGTACACCTTAGGCTACTAGTTTTCTATAAGTAGGACCTTTTACTATTGTATAAATCATCTTCTGATCTTTGGAACCTTTTTCTTTAGATCTTTTGATCACTTTGGGAGGCTGGCCATTCGGCCATGCCTAGACCTTATGCTTATGTATTTTCAACGGTGGAGTTTCTACACACCATAGATTAAGGTGTGGAGCTCTGCTGTACCTCGAGTATTAATGCAATTACTATTGTTCTTCCATTCAATTCCGCTTGTTCTTTGTCCAAGATATCACTTGTTCTTCAACTTGATGAAGGTGATGATTGACGCCCATCACCATTCTCACCATGAACAAAGTGACTGACAACCACTCTTGTTCTACAAGCATCTGAGGCTTAGTGAATATCTCTTGGATTCCTGATTGCACGATGCATGGTTGATCGCCTGACAACCGAGTGCTCGCTGACAAACGAGCCAGCCATTCCGTGAGATCAGAGTCTTCGTGGTATAGGCAAGAACTGATGGCGGCATTCAAGAGAATCCGGAAGGTCTAACCTTGTTGTGGTATTCTGAGTAGGATTCAATGATTGAATGACTGTGACGTGCTTCAAACTCCTAGCAGGCTAGGGCGTTAGTGACAGACGCAAAAGTATCAATGGATATTATTCCGGCCTGAACGAGAACCGACAGATGATTAGCCTATGCTGTGACAGAGCATCAGGGACGTATTTTCACTGAGAGGATGGGAGGTAGCTGCTGACAACAGTGAAACCCTACACGAGCTTGCCATGGAAAGGAGTAAGAAGGATTGGATGAAGGCAGTAGGAAAGCAGAGAGACGGAAGGGAAGGCATCTTCATGCGCTTATCTGAAGTTCCTACCAATGAATTACATAAGTATCACTATCCTTATCTTTTATATTATTTTCGTTCATCACCATATCCATTGAGTCTGCCTGACTAAGATTTACAAGATGACCATAGCTTGCTTCAATGCTAACAATCTCCGTGGGATCGACCCTTACTCACGTAAGGTATACTTGGACGACCCAGTGCACTTGCTGGTTAGTTGTGCGAAGTTGTGTAATGCCATGGAATTGAACCACCAAGTTTTTGGAGTTCATGACCAGGATTATGAGAGTTGTGAAAGTATTGTTCACAATTTCGCGCACCAAGTTTTTGGCGCCGTTGCCGGAGATTGTTCAAGTTTTGAGCAAGCTTTTGGTAACAATGCCTGGGATTGTTCTAGTTTGGACAACTGACGGTTCATCTTGTTGCTTAGATTAGGTATTTATTTTTTTCGAAATTCTTGAAGATGAATTCTAGAGTTTCATGATGATTTGTTGAAATCTGGCTGGCTGAGAAGCCATGTCTAATCTGATTGGACCGAGGTTTCAACCTATCACCACAAGAGCTTGTTGATTTTCATCAATTTTGCTTTTGGAGCAGTGATCTGCTAAGGCTTGGCTGACCTTTGGTCATGTCTAGTGTTTTGGACCGAAGCTTTCTTTGAAGGCTTGGCTGGCTGTGAAGCCATGTCTAATTCTTGGACCGGAGTCTTAGACTAGCATTGCACTGATTCCTGGAATTCTCATTAAGAATTTTGATATCTTTTTCCACTTAATTTTCGAAAAACACAAAAAAAAATTACAAAATCATAAAAACCAAAAATATTTGATGTTTCTTGCTTAAGTCTAGTGTCTCATCTTAAGTTTGGTGTCAATTGCATGCATTCATTCATGAGTCTTAAGGATCTTTAAGTAATTCTTGATGATTTCTTACTCTGATCTTTGAATTCTTTTGGCTTGAGTGTTTATGCGTCTCATATAGTGTCAAACTGCTAAGTTTGGTGTCTTGCATGCATTGTTATTTGATTCTTGTTGCATTTTGATTATTAAAAATCCAAAAATAATTTTAATTTGTGTCTTTTCAAGTCAATGATACAAAGAATTGAAGATTCAGAACATACTGCAGAGGAATTATACAGAAAAAGCTGAGCATTCAAAAATGCCCAGTGAAGAAGACAGACTGGCGTTTAAACGCCAGCCAGGGCACCTGGTTGGGCGTTTAACGCCCAAAGAGGTAGCATTTTGGAATCAAAGAAGAACAACCAACAAGGATAGCACTATAAATGGCAGATAAATCTTTGAAGTATGCACATGGAATAGTGGAGAATATCATCGTCAAAGTGGAAAGTTCTTTCTCCCAACAGATTTTGTGATTCTTGACATGGGAAGGATGAAAACGCCTCTATAATCCTAGGAAGATTATTCCTAGCCACTGGGAGAGCTATCATTGATGTAGAAAAGGGTGAATTAGTGCTTAGAGTGCATAATGAGTAACCTGGCCTTTCATGTCTTCAAAAATATGTATTCATCAGGTGAAGAGGAGAGGTACATGTAGATTAAGCTTGTTGATCCAAATCTCTAAGAACCTCCTGATGATGTAAAATAGAGTTTACAGCTCAAACCTCATTTGGTGGGAATTAATACAATTTCTCCTCATATCAAATCTAAGTTTGGCAGGGTGCGCGTCATCCACCAAGAAGAAAGTTCCTAAGAAGAAAGTGTCAATGGGATGGAGAAATAAAAAGATCCCCACTGAAGTTTTCTCACCAAGATTAAAAGTAGTATTAACTCGAAATACAAAGTTACTTTATATAGTCAACAAAATTCTCTCTCTTGAGCATATTGAGGTAATCCATGAGGAAGATGATTCATAGTGATAGGTGAGGAGTTGAAGCATTATGATCAACCCCCACCTTAACAAGAAATCAACTGTCAAGCTAGTGACGTTAAAAAAGTGCTTGTTGGGAGGCAACCCAACCCGAGTATCGTTTGATTTTCTATTTATTTTTATTTTGATTTTTTATTTTTGTTTTAATTCTATTTTATTTTTATCTATCAGTAGTTTTCCATGTTTTTAATTTGATTGGCTCATACAAAGTGTTTAAAACAAGAACAGGTGCATTTAGAATGAAAATTGGACACCCTGGAAGGAATTTGTAACGCAAGGGGTGGTGCCAAACTTCATGACGTAAAGTTTAGCACTGCGACGATGTAAACCAAGATGAAAATTTCCAAGGGGTGGCACCAAACTCTACAGCAGAAAGTTTGGCGCCGCAGTGACGCACATTTTTTTTCAGTTGTTTTCATTGAGGGGCTCCATACTTAGATTCTCCCAAGTTTGGTGCCATGAACCAAGAAGCAAAAAAAAAAAGGGGCGTCTAGCGTAAAAAAATTAAAAAAAAAGTTTTTTTATTTTTCGTTTTTTTTTTATTTTTTTTCACTTACTATTCTCCCCCTGGCCATTACCCTTCCTCTCCCTCCTTTTCTCTTGGTCTAGTTTTATTTTGCTCAAGAATGAGTAAATTTTTAAGTTTGGTGTTGTGACTCCGCTAATTTTTCTATTTTTTATCCATGGTAGCAGCTGACCTCTTCAGAGGACCCTATGGAGCATTGCATGAGCAGGGAGATGACCACCATGATGACTCAGGTAGTTGAGTTCCCTTTTTCATTCTTATTTTCATTCCTTTATTATTATTATTATTATTATTATTATGTTATTTTCCTATTTTCTGTTTGATTTTTAGTGTCCTTTGCATGAGCCTGAGTCAATTTTAGTTATTCTAGTTCATTTTAGTTATTTTAGTTTTATTTCAATCCAAATATATCTCATGTATCACTATCTAAGCTTGAATTAAAAAAAAATGAAGAGAAAAGCGGTGTAATGTATAAGTTATTGAGTTTAAATTTTATAATTGTCTTGTCAAATTATATGTGGTGGTATTTATCTGTGATTGTGATTGCATGGAAAGAATAGTGCATGAATGACTTCAGAAATAAGGAGATGTTAGTTCATAATAAATAGGAAATTAGAAAAGTGTTATGAGATCTCCAAGAGTTAAACAAAAAATTGACCCTTGAAGCAAAAGAAACATCAAGAAAAGAATAAGAAAAAGCAAGGCTCAAGACTTTGAGCATCAATGGCTAGGAAGGTTCAATTGAACAAAAGCTCAAAAGAGTTGTTTTCCTAGCTATATGCTTGTGGTGTGAATGTGTCAAGAAATCTTAAGACAGAACACTTAGAGTCAAAGCCAAATACAATCAATGAGAAGCTAAAGGCTCTAAGCACTACTGACTGGAAAGAATATAAAGAAAAATGATCAAAGCTCAAAGAGTTCCCTAGTTAAGTGCTTGTAGTGTTTTTGTGTCGAGTAAAACTTGAGACAAAACATTTAGAGTCACAGTTAGGCTCAGGGGTGCAAACCACCTAAGGAAAAAAAAGAAAAGAAAAATGCTATGTTCAAGGATCAATCAGGAGTTAAAAGAGAGAGAGTTCATAACATCATCCGGGTTCTAGTTTTGTATGACATTGATATCACCAAGTTTTTAAAAGATAGAGAGATGCCAAAACTATTCATAATCACAATGTCATTAACCCCATTCAAAGGACAGACATGAGCTTGATTGACAGCTCAACTCTTAATCAAACCCACATCTCAAATTTCTATTGTTTAAGTTGCTCGAGGACAAACAACAATTCAAGTTTGGGGTTGTGATGCGCGAGCATCTTTCTTATTCTTTCTTAGTAATTTGCATGTGAATTTGCTATATTATTATGAGATTTAGGTGTTTTAAGCCACCATAAATGCTATTTTGAGTTGTTTTGCAATTTGATTTATTACAGGTGGCGTTCGCCGAGTTTAGCAAAGTGCAAAGAGAATTCGTGGATGCTGTTAAATCTTGACTTTTTTACACTCTAACGAGCATAACTTTAGTTATAGAGGTCTAAAAGATGCAATTCTAATGGCATTGAAAAGCCAACTTCCAGAGTTCTCCAATGATTTATAATAGTTTATGCTTATTCTCTATATTTGGAGCAGGAGGTGGCGCCAAACGCCACGTCACGGCGTTTGGCGCCGTGATCAGTGCCATATACATCATAAGCCTCAAGTATGGCCCCTGGAATACTAAGTTTGGAACCACTCAAGGACTACCAAGTCAAACTCTACTTCTCTTAAGTATGGCACCATGCACATCCCAGGAACTCAAGTTAGGCACCACTCCTCCCAATTATGGTGCCACCTTTTACAATCAGGGTGGTCCCGCATGTATTTAAATTTTATTTTAATTTATTTTTAATTAAAAAAGATATTTAGGTTTCTGAATTTTATTTCTAAATCAATTAGGTTAAATATACAAGGAGAAAAGATTTAGCCCTTGGTGTCTCTTCTCTTCTCCTCTTCTGCACTTTACATTTTTTTTCCGCTAGGATTTTTTACACCATGAGCAACTAAACCTCTATTGTTAAGGTTAGGAGCTCTGTTTATTTAGATGAATTAATACTATTATTTTCTACTTCTGATTAATGCATTGATTTACATTCAAGAATCAGTTTCGTTCTTCATCCTACGGATTAAAGTATATTGAAAAACAACTCTTTTCTAAATTGAATTCTTGTTGAATCTTGGAAAAGTTATATCACCTGAATAATAGCTTAAAACTGAATTCCCATGACTCTCTAATTACCTGGCCTTAACATGATACGTGACATATAATCATCTTATCTTTGGGTTTTCAGGATTTTGTGTGGCTTATAAACTAGGATTTGAACTTAAACCCTCTAATTAGATTAAGTGACCAAGGAATTGGCGGTTAATTGAGTTAGAGGAGGATTAAATTACCAAAAAAATGGAGTTTAATCACTTAAAGTTTGTTGTGAATTGAATCTTTGCATAATCAAAGTAGTTAATAAGAATTGTTAATCCGACAATCTGAACATCTGCAAAGTCTTAACTGTTTTCTCATATTAATCTCATAACCTATTCACTGTTTGCTTATTTAAGTTATCTCATTTACTGTTGTATACAATTTAGAACTCAAAATACTTAATTTGGTTTGTCTAACTAGCTTAATCACTCAACAATTGTTGCTTGATCCATTAATCCTCGTAGGATCGATCATCTCTCACATGAGGTATTACTTGGTACGACCCGGTGTACTTGCCAGTTCTGTTGAAGTATTTTAAAATCCGAACCACTCTTCTAAGAATCATTGTTGTGCACTCTACTATAGATCTATCAAGATCTAACATGGTATCTAGAACCAAATTTGTCCCTCTCTCCATCCCTTTGTAATTAAATTCCTCATTCTTTCAACCGCGGAAGTCTTCCTCACAGATAAATTTAGCAAGAAAGCTTTCTCTCCCATCCCAGATAAGCTCAATGAAAACAATTACGTTACATGGAGATATCAAGCTCTTATCACCATTCAAAGCATTGGCATGGGAGATCATCTCTATGTTGATAAAATTCCAGAGCAGTTTATTTCTGGTCCAATCAAGAAGACACAATCTGAATATGATTCCTACAAGACCTAAAAGCTTTAAGATCTCACACTCTCTACATGGATAGTTGCATGCATGGCCACAAATTTCCAAACTAAAGTCATTGATTCAGCTTGGTTTTATGAAATTTGGGAGAAAATTGATACCTATTTAACTACTATATCAAATGCATGAGTCCAAACCTTAAAATTGCAGCTAAAATCAATAAAAAATAGCTTCTGCTTCAGATTCTTTGGCACAAATTTGAAAGATTTTTTATTCTCTATTTGCAATAGGCTATGTAGTTCCAAAAGGTGACCACCTTCAAGCTATTTTAGATGATTTTTAAAAAAGAATACACTATATGAATAGGCACTGTTATATCAAAGCTAAGTTTCTATCTACACCTTCTTCCATTAGTGAAGCTGCATGGTTGCCAAATTTTAGTGCAAGCCATCACATGACCAACGATGCCTCAAATTTGTTAATTTCATCCTCAAGTCCAGTGGATTTAGAACATTTGGATGTGAGAAACGGTACAGATATAAGTATCACTGCTAAAGGCTCTTCAATTCTAGCTGATCCATATAAAAATATTGCTTTTCGTTTGAATAATTTGTTAATTATTCTTGAAATCACACACAATCTTATAAGTGTATCAAAAATTGCTTCTGATACTTATGTTTTCTTTAAATTTTGGTCTGATTTTGTTGTTATTAGTGATCAGGCTATGACAAACAGATTTTGGTATGGTCTAGAATTTCACAAATAAGTTCTCGTTGAAAGTATAGCTTCTAAACCAACAAGAATCTTTTTGTACAAAAACTTGGTTGTCACAAGTAACAAACCCCTAGTAAAATTGATAACCGAAGTATTTAAACCTCGGGTCGTCTCTCAAGGAATTACAGAGAAGTGTGCTTATAATTGGTTATGGAAAAGTGTGTTTTTGGGGTTTTTTGAATAAGAGAACAAGAAAATAAAATGGCAAGAAAGTAAATTAATAACTAGAAAAGCTCATGGCAAGGTATGAGAATTAGACGTCATATCCTAGTTATCCTTATCAATTATGATGATAATCGTCTTTTTCTCCCACTTAGTCAACCTCTAGCTATGAAGGAAGGTCAAGTGGATAAATCAATTCGATTCCTCAAGTCCTAGTCAACTCCTAAGGAAAGACTAGCTTAGAGGGATCCAAATCAACCAGCAACTTTCAATTATCAATCACAAAGGAGTTTGATAACTCAAGAGTCTCCAATTACTCTACCAAAGCCAAGAAGACATAAAAAGCTAATTTAAAATCCTCCCAAGCATTGTATCAAACACTTGGAAGGCACAACATAAAAACATAGAAAACTAGCAAGAAATATTAAATCCAAACAACCAATTGCAAACATCAATAATATAAATTGAAGAAAGCAATCATAAATCTAAAATACCTCAAATTGCATTAAATAGAAAATCAAATCTAACATGAGAATTCATAAACTAAATGAGAAGATAAAGTAATCAACAAGGGAAATAAATAAACTAGAATACTAAGACAAATAAGAGTAGAAGAGAAACTAAATTAAAGTAAGATAGAAATCTGAATTTAAGAAAAGCTAATCCTAAAATCCTAAAACCTAGAGAAAGAAGAGAGCTTCTCTCTCTAGAATCTACATCTAAAACCTAAAATTGTGCGAATGAAAGTTGTATCATTGATTCCTCCACTTTGCAGCCTCTAATATGTGTGTTCTAGGCCAAAAACTGGGTAAAAAATAGCCCAGAAATTGCTGGGGGCAATTTCTGATACGCACAGCACGTGGCTCATGCGCGCGTATGCATCATGCACGCGTACGCGCCGCTGGTCTACGCACTATCCACGCATACGCGTGCTTTGTGCGTGTGCCTCCCTAAACACCAAATCAATTATGGCAAATTATATATCGTTGCGAAGCCCCGGATGTTAGCTTTCCAACGCAACTAGAACCGCCTCATTTGGACCTTTATAGCTCAAGTTATGATCGATTGAGTGCGAAGAAGTTAGGGTTGACAACTTTGCAGTTCCTTCAACTTCTTGTATTCCTTCCACTTTTGCATACTTCCTTTTCCATCCTCTAAACCATTCCTGCCCTGTAATCTCTAAAAACACTTAACGCACATATCATGGCATCAAATTGTAATAAGAGATGATTAAAATTAGCTAAATTAAGACCAAAGAAACATGTTTTTAATCATAGCACAAAATCTGGAAGGAAAATGTAAAACATGCAATTTACATGAATAAGTGTGAGAATAGTGGATAAAATCCACTCAATTAAGCACAAGATGTACCACGAAATAGTGGAGCATCAAATCTTCCCACACTTAAACATTAGCATGTCCTCATGCTAAGCTCAAGAGAAGCTATAAGAGTGAAGAGGAATGGTAGAAAGTATGAGACGCAACCTATCTGTATGAATGCAGCTAAATGCAAAATGTTTCTACCAACTTGGTGAAAAGTAAATAAACCTTTCAAGAACAAATATGAACTGAATTTCACTAATTCAAATCATAAAAATGAAGTACAAATAGACTTGCAAGAAGAAGATAGCTCATGAAAGCCGGAATCAAAGAATTGAGCATCGAACCCTCACTGAAAGTGTATACACTCTAATCGCTCAGGTGTTTAAGGTTCGATTCTCTCAATTCTCTACTAACCTTGCTTTCTAAGACTTGCTCTTCTTCTACCAATCAACAGAAATTTAATGCATGACTACGCAAATCAAGAGGTCTTTTAAGGGTTGTAATGGGGTCAAGGTCAAGGTAGGATTGTATTTGGTCAAGTAGACTAAAATCTGAATCCTTAATTAACATAAACTTCTCACCTAACTTAGGACAATCCATGTAATCATGATATAAATTCTAACTGCCCATTAACTATGTTTTGCCACATATTCATGCATCCCAGTTTTAGTACAACTCATATGCATTGTTTTCACCATTTACTTTGGGGCATTTTGTCCCCTTTTATTATTTGCTCTTTTTCTTTTCTTTTTTTTTTTCTATTTTTTTCTATTTTTCTTTTCTTTTCTTTTATTTTTCTCAATGCATATGATTAAAGTATTGAGTGCAAGAATATATACGCTCAACATTTTTTTCACATTTTCACAGAAAAGTATAATATACTCAATTCCCAAACCAAACGTTTCCAAACCTAATTTCCCCACACTTAATTCATAAGCACTCTTACTAGTCTAAGCTAACCAAGGATTCAAATTAAGGACATTATTGTTTTCCGTTTAGAGTTAGTGATGTGCTAAAGTAGAGAACAAAAGGGTTAAATAGGCTTAAAATTGGTTTGCAAAGGATAATGAAGGGTTAAGGCCATATGGGTATGTAAGCTTTGTGAAACAAGGCCTCAATCATATAAGTGCATGCATACATCAAACAATGGAAATATAGAATTGAGCAAGACAAAGATCACAATTTTAGAGAGAACAACACACACCAAAAATAAAATGTTGGTTGATAAAATGCAACCAATCAAATAGGCTCAAAATCTCACTGGTTTTATGTGTTCGAGCTCTAAACCGTGTTCCAAATTAAATATCTTCAAACAAGTTTAACAAAAATATTAATTCAAATTAGTGAAATGTTAAAAAGGTTTCTTGAAAAAGAAAATATTACTTCAACCAAGTAGTTGGTAAAATATGCACAAAATCAAACAAACATACAATCAAACATGCAAATACAACAACTAATTTAACAAAGAAAACTAAACATTGGTGTTAAGACAGGAAAGTAACTAACCCACAGTGATTGGTATCGACCTCCCCACACTTAAAGATAGCACCGTCCTCGGTGCATGCTGAGATGTGCAAGTGGATGGGTTGCTACAACTCATGTTTTTCACCAAAGATTGTGTAGATGGACTTCTTTGTTGCCCCATTGAGAAGCTTTTCCTCTCCCTTCTCGGTGGCCATCCTAAAAGAAGAGAAAAGGAAGAAAAGTAACCCAGAAATAAAAATAAGGAAACAAATAGAAGATAGGTGTGTTGATGTCAAATAATGAGGATCTCAACTACATGGTAGCTACAACATGCAAGTGAGAAAACAGTAGAAGCAAATGGCATATGAATAGTGCAAAAATTACAAAAATGGGGGAGAGAGTGTGGGTAATGAAAGACAATATAAGTGCATATCAATGCAAATGGAAGACAAGTATCATAAAAATTAGCATTGACTTATAATTAATAACACCCAACAGTTTAAAACAAGTCACGAAGCACCAAAAGAATTCAAGAAAAGATGCAACAGTTGAATAAGAACATGTAACACCAATGGTAAAAGAGAAAATTGGAAAAGGAGAGAAAAATATGAATAAAATTAAAATGCAATGAAGGAAAGTATGCAAATGCAACATGTAAAAGAGAAGGAAAGAGAATAAGGAGGAGAAGGGAGGAGAGAAATTTGGAAGCTGGCGGCGCAATCAACGCGTACGCGTACGATGCGCACGCGTACGGTACGCGTACGCATGCATGGAGAGAAAAGAAAGGGCGCGAAGGCGCACAGTGCGCGGACGCGTGGGTGGCCATGTGTGGAAAAGGACGCGCCGCGTCAGGGACGCGTACGCGTCGGTGATTTTGAGCCTCGAGCACAGTACCAGCCCAGTCCAGCATAACTCTTGGGTAAAACAAGGTTTTACGCTGATTTTTCCAACCACGCAGACGCACCAAGGGCGAGGACGCGTGGGTCGCCAAAAGTGGAAACGGTGCGCACGCGTACAGTACGCTTGCGTGTGGGCGGGATTGTGCCTAAGGCACGTTTCTCGCCCAACTCCCGCGCCATTCTCTGTTCAATCTAACCCAAGTCGCATCCATAAAGGATGCGGTTGCACATTAGGCGCTGGCGCATCGATTCCCATTTTTTTATGCAGAATGCAGATGATGATGCAGAATGTATGAATTAACACTGATGAAAATAAAACAAAATAAAACTAAGAATGAAAAGGAACGATCATACCATGGTGGATTGTCTCCCACCCAGTACTTTTAGTTATTGTCCTTAAGTTGGACAGTTGGTGAGCTCCTTGTCATGGTGGCTTGTGCTTGAACTCATCCAGAAATTCCCACCAATGTTTGTAATTGCAATGGCCTCCGGGATCCAAAACTAGGCGCAAAGAGCCTTCAAGCAAGTTAAAGCAAGTGACAAGGCCCCTAGAGTGTTGATTGCTAGACTGAATTCCAGGGTCCCAAATATTACTTTTGCACCCGTCTTCGTGTTGATCATCATTGTTCCAATCGGGTGGCAAGCAATTTGAATTCTCACTGAAGCGCCCAAACAACTTCCTAGACCCATTCAATTAAGCTCTACACCAACCCTTGCACTTCAATTTGGAGCATGCAACCATATCGAACCTTGCCTGACAACTCCTACCACTAACCATCTCCCTCTTACTCTTAAAGCCACAAAGAGCTCTAAGTTGACCATCCGTCTCAAGCAAACCATATTCAAGTGGGAAAGTAAAGGTCAAGGATAAGGATTTTACCCACTTGAATGTTGTATTGGATGGTAATGGCTTTGGGAGAGGTGTTTTCAATGGTCTTGCAATCTCCACTCCCTTGTGCTCTTCTTTGAATTCTTTCACCTCTTTGCAAGCCTCTTCAACTTCAACTGCTTTATCTTGGTAGCTTTCTTCTAATTCAATCTCTTCTTTATTGCCTACCAAGGCCATGGGAGGTTGTGCTTCTTCTTCTTTAATCTCCATCTCTTGATCAACCTTTGCAAAGTCTTCAACCATGATATGCTTTGGAGGTTGTACACCCTCCTCAACATCAAATTCAAACTCCTTAGAAGGAGGCTCTATGACTTGAGGTTCCCATGGAGGTTTCGCATCTCCCAAGTCTTCAACCACTTCCTCTTTTGTGATAATTTTGGCTTTCTCCACTTACTCCAATACAAAATTAAAATCCTCCTTGATGTCTTCCTTTACTAATTCTTCAATCACTCTTTCGCCTTCAAAGTTCTCTACTACCTCCACCTTTAGGGCCTCTTCTAGCTTCTTTTGAAGTATGAATTCGCGAAGACGATCCCTTCTCTGTTGTTCCATGTCCATAGCATAATTGGGATCATCTTACTCTTGGATTGATGGATATGGGTATTCTTGCACGAAGGGTGGTGGTGCACTAAAGTTTGAGGGTTGAATATTAGAGGTAGAGGGTTGGTCCCTACGGGATATAAGACATTGAAGTTTAGAGGTGAGACCAATGAGATTAGAGATAAGTGTGTTGTTATCCAGTGGAGGTTGGGGTAGATAAGAGGGTTCATTTATTGGGAGAAATGGCTCATAATACGGAGGTGGTTCTTCTTGATAAGGACATGAAGATGTTGTATATTGAGGTGGTGGTTCTAAGTATGTCTCATAAGGCTATTGGTATGGTGGGTAAGGATTAGGATCATATGGGGGTGTTTGGTGGTAAGGTGCTTGTGAGTATGGTGGTTCAAAATTATGTTGAGGAGGGGGTTCATAGGCGTATGGTGGTGGTTGTTGATAATCAAAAGAGTGCTTACCATAGCCGTCATCTTGATATGCTTCTTGGAATGGCTCTTGGTTATAGTATGTTGGTGGAGGTTGTTGGCAAGCGGGTTGATCAAATCCTTGTGGCTCCTCCCATCTTTGATTCTCCCATCCTTGATGCATATTCTCATTGTAATCTCCTCTTCCTGCAACATAATTGTAACCAAACTCATAGCCAAAGGGGTGATAGTTCATAGTAGCTAAAGAAAATAAAAACAAAAACTAGCAAAAATAAGCAACTAATTCCTAAACTAACAAAAACTAACAAACAAGCAAAAAGCAAATATTTACAATAAATAATAATAAGGTACACGTTTACAATTCCCCGGCAACGGCGCCATTTTGACGAACAGATTTTTGTGTGGTCTAGAATTTCACAAATAAGTTCTCGATGAAAGTATAGCTTCTAAACCAACAAGAATCCTTTCGTACAAAAACTTGGTTGTCACAAGTACGAAGTATTTAAACCTCGGGTCATCTCTCAAGGAATTGCAGAGAAGTGTGCTTATAATTGGTTATGGAAAAGTGTGTTTTTGGGGTTTTTGAATAAGAGAACAAGAAAATGGCAAGAAAGTAAATTAATAATTAGAAAAGCTCTTGGCAAGGTATGAGAATTAGACGTCCTATCCTAGTTATCCTTATCAATTATGATGATAATTGTCTTTTGCTCCCACTTAGTCAACCTCTAGCTATGAAGGAAGGTCAAGTAGATAAATCAATTCGATTCCTCAAATCCTAGTCAACTCCTAAGGAAAGACTAGCTTAGAGGGATCCAAATCAACCAGCAACTTTCAATTATCAATCACAAAGGAGTTTGATAACTCAAAAGTCTCCAATTACTCTACCAAAGCCAAGAAAACATAAAAAGCTAATTTAAAATCCTCCCAAGCATTGTATCAAACACTTGGAAGGCACAACATAAAAACATAAAAAACTAGCAAGGAATATTAAATCCAAACAACTGATTACAAACATCAATAACATAAATTGAAGAAAGCAATCATAAATCTGAAATACCTCAAATTGCATTAAATAGAAAATCAAATCTAACATGAGAATTCATAAACTAAATGAGAAGATAAAGTAATCAACAAGAGAAATAAATAAACTAGAATGCTAAAACAAATAAGAGTAGAAGATAATCTAAATTAAAGCAAGATAGAAATCTGAATTTAAGAAAAGCTAATCCTAAAATCCTAAAACCTAGAGAGAGGAGAGATCTTCTCTCTAGAATCTACATCTAAAACCTAAAATTGTGTGAATGAAAGTAGTATAATTGATTTCTCCACTCTGCAGCCTCTAATCTGTATTTTTTGGGCCGAAAACTGGGTCAAAAATAGCCCTTGCTGGGGGCAATTTCTAATACGTACAGCACGTGGCTCATGCGCGCGTATGCGTCATGCACGGGTACGCGCCGCTGGTCTGCGCACTATCCACGCGTACGCGTACTTTGCGCGTGCGCGTCCCTAAACGCCAAATCAACTATGGCAAATTATATATCGTTGCGAAGCCCCGGATGTTATCTTTCTAACGCAACTGAAACTACCTCATTTGGATCTTTGTAGCTCAAGTTATGATCGATTGAGTTCAAAGAGGTCAGGGTTGACAGCTTTGCAGTTCCTTCAGCTTTTTGTATTCCTTCCACTTTTACATGCTTCCTTTCCATCCTCTAAGCCATTCTTGCCCTGTAATCTCTGAAAATACTTAACGCACATATCATGGCATCGAATGGTAATAAGAGAGGATTAAAATTAGCTAAATTAAGACCAAAAAAACATGTTTTCAATCATAGCACAAAATCAAGAAGGAAAATGTAAACATGCAATTTACATGAATAAGTGTGAGAATAGTGGATAAAATCCACTCAATTAAGCACAAGATGTACCACGAAATAGTGGTGCATCAGGCTACCCTGGAGCATCTTTTCCAAGACGTAGCTAAGAATGACATCTAAACCTTTGATCAACTTTGTGCGTCAAAATCCATTCCTACAATTTGTTTTGATCTGTGTACTACTACAACTATGAATAAGCCTTAGACTAGTTTAGTTAACAGTTATAGTAATCAGTTTTCTCTTCATTCTAGTCATTCACTTAATCAAGATAGTCAAAGATATAATGTGACTACTTTTAACTGTAATCAAACATCAAATATTGAATTGTGGCATAAAAGATTAGGCCATTGTGCAATAAATACTATTGTTACTGTCCTTAAACGATGTTCTTTCTCTACACGCTCTAGGTTATATTTGTTTACAAGGACAAGACATTGAGATATGAACACAGAGACACAAAATCGTGTTTGACAGGTGAAATATAGGCAAAGATATCATGTCTTGGACACTAAATTAGTGTATTTTGTGTCCTTTTTGTTAGGAAGGACACATAGACACTAGACGGAGATATAACCTTTTTTTTCTTTTATGATCACTATTAAATTTTTATAATTATATTTTTTTATCATTTTATTTTTTAATCTAAATTTTTTGTAAAGAAAAATGAAGTTAAATTGGACTTTTTATTGTTTGTTCTATCTTATATTTAGTTTTTCACCAAACAAAATACAAAACACTAATTTTTGTATCTTTATCCTTTGTATCAGGTTCTTAGTGTTTTGTCTTGTCCTATTCTCAAAACCAAATACAACCCTAATGTTCAACTTGATAATGTGTGTGAACTTTTCTCTCTTGCAAAAATACACGTTTACACTTTTCCAACATTGACTACAAATCACTCATTGAATTGGTCCTTATTGATATTTAGGGCCCTGCCGCAATTATCTCAAGAAATGGATATAGATACTATGTATGCTTTATTGATGCATATTTCTAAATTTGTTTGTATCTTTATGCATATTAATAAGGAACAATCTCTCTTAACCTTACAAAATCATAAAAATCTAATGGAAAAATAGATTGGATGTAAATTGAAATCTTTACAAATTGACATGGGAGCAAAATTTCTCTCCAAAACTTTTACTTCTTTTCTTGCAGCAAAAGGTATTTTTCATAGAAAATCCTATCCAGATACACATCATCAATAAGAATCTGTTAAAAGAAAGCACTGGCATATAACTTAGATGAGACTTTTTTTTATTAGCCACATCCTCTTTCTCCTAATGTCATTTTGGAAAAATGCTTTTTCTAGCTTTGTCTATATTATCAATAGGCTTCCAACTACTAGTTTGGGAAATACAAGCCCTTATGAGCTTTTATTTCAACATAAACTAAACTACACTTTTTTCAAAATTTTTAGGTGTGCCTGCTACCCATTTTTAAAATCTTACAATAAAGTCAAATTTGATTACAAGTCTAAATTTGCTTATTTCTTAGATATGACACTCAATATAAAAGCTATAAATTCATGGCAAAGAATAACAAATATATATGGCTAGACATGTCAAATTTGATGAATGAAAAGTGATTTCCTTACTCTAAACTATTTTCTTATAATCTCAATACTAAATCTCAATATTTGCCAATTACATCTCAATTACAGCCTCTATGTTTCAGTTACCAAGCTCATCAGCTCCATCTAGTTCCCATCCACTTCCATTACAACAATCAACAACTAATGATACAACAAATATTAAGAATATGTCAGATGATCATGCTACTCAAATAGTTATTACACAAATCTCAAAAGGACATAACACTACTAAGTCACATGACAGCAATTTTGATCACACTTCTGATCTCTTATTGAATTCACCTCCTGAACTAGACAAGAAGATTGAGCATCTTTTATAAACATCACCAAGTTCTATAATTCCCATAGGAGAGTTAAAATTTGATTACCCTCTATTTCATCTCATAACACTCACAATATGATAACAAGGTCTAAAGCAAAATTGAATTCCTTTATTACATTAATTGTATCTAAAAATATTGAACCTGATCTTATAAATAATACTACTAAAATGTTAAACAAGCATTGTAGTCTCCACATTGGAAGGCAACAATGGACTCAGAATATAAAGTTATTTTTAAATGTGAAACTTGGACTCTTAAAAAAGCTCCACCAAATGCTTCTATTTTGGACGGCAAATTAGTTTTTGCCATGAAAAGAGATTCTCATGACAAAATTCTCAGGTATAAAGCACGTTTGGTGGCCAAAGATTTTCACCAAATAGAAGGAATAGATTATGATTAGATATTTAGTCATGTCATTAGGTTTACAACTAACTCCGCCTATGTTACACTTGCGGTACATAGCCGGTCCCAAGCCCGGATAAAGGAGGAGGGTTGTGTTAGGTTTTCGACAACCAACATAAAAATATAGTCGAATCCTCATGACATGAATCAAACACATTATTGCGCTAAAGCTAGGTCGTTGCCCGAAAGCAACGCGTTGTATGGCTCGAGTACGGTGTCAAATGAGCAAGAGCCACTGTATTGGTGCCCGGATGTAGTGTTAAATGAGAAAGGGTTCTCGCATTTTCGTGAACAGACGAGGATAAATAAGCTAGTTCACAAAGTAAAAGGTAAAGGTCGGAGCGACAAAAGGTTGAGATTTGGGACATGAAATATAGGCACCCTAACAGGAAAGTCTATGTAGGTGGTGCACACCATGACAAGGAGGAAAATTAACATTATGTGCCTACAAGAAACAAAATGGGTTGGTGTGAAGGCTAGGGAGTTGGATACTTCTGGTTTCAAACTTTGGTATATAGGAAAGGTGAAGAATAGGAATGGGGTTGGAATTATTATGGATAAGCAGTGGAAGAAGGACGTAGTGGATATCAAGAGGGTGGGAGATCGGATCATCTCTATCAAACTTGTGGTTGAGGTAGGTACTTTCCATGTGATTAGCGCCTATGCACCGCAAGTGGGTTCAGATGAACAACACAAGATAAGGTTTTGTGAGGATTTAGAGAGTTTGGTTCAAGACATACCTTTGGGAGATAAGATTTTCTTAGGAGGAGATTTAAATGACCATGTTGGGAGAGAAGTGACTGGATATGGGAGTATTCACGGAGGCCATGGTTTTAGGGTGATCAATGCCGAGGGTAAAACTATTTTGGACTTTTCCTCAACTTTTGATCTTCTCATCGCAAATACATGTTTTAAAAAGAGAGGCGAACATCTTATAACCTATAAGAATGGCATGACAAACTCTCAAATCGACTTCTTTTCGTTGAGGAGAGTCGACCAAAAATTTTGCATCAATTGTAAAATTGTCCCGGGAGAGAGTTTGACAACACAACATAGGGTGCTCATCATGGATTTTCGCATTGAGCAAAAGTTGAGGAAAAGAGGCAAATTGGAATGGGAATGGAAGCGCGAAAGAGATGTGGAGGGAGATGGCAGAAGTTATTAGAAGAACAGCAAAAGAAAGCTTTGGTAAATCTAAAGGAATAGGACCAAGAGACAAGGAGTCCTGGTGGTGGAATGCGAGTGTACAAAAAAAGATAAAGATAAAAATGGAGTGCTTTAAAGAGTGGTCTTTATGCTGCAACGCAGATAACTGGAAAAAATATAAGGCGGCTAAGAAAGAGACAAAAGTGGCTATAATGAAGCAAGAACAAGAGCATATGAGGGTCTTTACCAGCCTTTGGGCACGAAAGAAGGAGAAAAAGGTATATATAGAATCGCAAAGAGCCGTGAAAGAAGAACGAGAGATTTGGATCACGTTAAGTGCATAAAGAATAAGGATAGAGAGGTGTTTGTAATACCCTCACTACCAGAATGTCACGCTTCCGGCGGTGCCACTCTGATAGCGAGAAGTATTACGACTACTTTATATACTAAATATTAAAATAGGAGTCTGTGACTCGACACCGTATCGTTGATTTATTTGAGAACCGGAAATAAATACTTTATTTTAAGAAAAATACAAGCAGGCATAGATTCATATACAAGACTTCTTACATAATATCTCATAGTATAATATACATATAAAACATACAACTCCTACCCCTCTTACAAACTTGTAATAACAAAGACAATGGAATAAAATAATCTAATTAATACAACAACATATAAACCAAACACAGTATAACTCACAGCAGCGGCGCACATCTTGAGAAGGCAGAGGCTTCAGTTACGGTAATGGACCTTCGGCGACGGTGGAGGAACGGCGGCGACTCCACACGCGACAGTGACAGCAACGACTTCTCCTCCTCTGCATGCACGCTCTCTTCTCCGTCCGTGGTTGTTGTTCGCGCTCCCTTCTCCCTTAATAGCAACATAATGGCGAGGCGCAGGGTCGGGCTCAGCGATGGCGGAGAAAACAGTGGCGGTGACGGACCCTGAGGCGGTGACTTTGCTCAATGGTGACGGACCCAGAGGCGGCGGCTTTGCACCATTTGACCTCCCAAATGCCCTTGCGCTGCCGGAGACTAAGCCGAATCAACCATGTGCAGCCATTCCCAAACTCAGAACACTTTCCAACATACCGGCGATAGTCAGACTCTACCACCTTGTATCTAGCACCAAATCCAGCAGGCTCCCCAGGAACCCCCTCCTGCCTCATGGCATCTAAGTCCAAACATGAAAAGTGCGGAGGGTACTGCTGTGTGCCAGAGCTAGAACCACCTCCCACCGCAGCTGGCTCACTTGCTCCAATATCATCGCCACTGTCATCAACAACGATATCCGGCTCTACATCATCATCGTCTAGATCATCCAACAATGCATCTCCAAGACCAGCCGGTGCAGCACACTGTGAAGACGTCAGCACAAAATCCCCTATTCCAACCTTGCCGCCTCCACTATAGTTGAGTTCAACAGCGAACGAAAGGGAGGTGACAGGCTCGACCGGAGGTTCATACACAGGGACGGACGAAGATGCACCAGCAGGTCTGGAGCTAGAACCAGCTACTGTGCCTATAGTGGGGGTATTTCGGTTCGAATCCCCCGAGCTGGATACCACATTAATCAGCTTCGCCAACAATTTAGGTGTCCTAACTTCGGGAAAATGCCGGCGGGCAATGAAACATGACCTGCAAGTCCTCATCACTCCCGATCGTGAAACAATCATACTTCACGATTTCTTGCAGCACCGAGATTGGAATGCGATGGAAAAACTTCTTAACCCGTTTCACGCCTTCCAACCTAAGTTTCTGTAGTACAGAATTAACAAGCTCATCATAGCTCGTCGTAGGCCTCACGAAAATACTGAGAGGATCCTTATCGGTGAACTTCACACCGGATCGTGTTTTCCTCTTAATCGATCCAAACTCTCTTCACTAGCCATTCACCCATTCTAATGAGATCAATTCACGTTCACACCATATATATACACCTCTGGTCCTTTATAATTCAAGCCAGCCTAATTCGAACTATACAGTGTGTAATTCGAATCAACTTGTTTCGAACTACTTGGGATTGCGTGTTGGGGGTAATTCGAATCACCCTTATTCGAATTACTGTGTGTGTGTAATTCGAATCAGGTTGATTCGAATTGCTGTGTGTCTGCCTCTCTCTATAATTCGAATCAAGGTCATTAAAATTATGTTCAAATGGAGTTCGAATTTAGCCAGTTCGAACTACATATAAACGTGCATTGGTTGATTCATGAATCAGAATTTGGTTTAGTGGATTTGGGTAAAAATTTCCTCACCTTGGCTTAATTGAGTTTTTTGCCCTAAATTTTAGGGTCAAAATCAAATTCGTCCCTAATGTTATTTTAGATTTAAAGTCATCCCCAACATTTTATTTGGTATCAAATCGTCCTTTTGAATTTTTACGGACAAAAATATTCTTCACCACCACTACCTTTACCACCACCACCACCTCCCCTACTCCCACCAAATGCGAATAATCAAATTTAAAAACACTAACAATAACACATTATTCAAATTCAGAAACTAACAACATCAAATTCAACAACAAAATCAACACACAACAATAATAAAATCAGAAAAATAACATTAAAATTAGAATCAAAAGTAGAAGTAAAGCAGAAACAAAAGAGAAGCAAAAGCAGATGCAGACATAGAAGCAGAAGCAGATATAGATGCAGAAGCAGAATCAGAAGCAGAAGCCAAAGAAGAAGCAGAAGCAGAAGCCGAATCTGCGAGGTGCAGCGGCGAGGATGTGAAGTGGCGTAGTAGCGACGGCAGTGGCGGAGCACGACTCCTTAGCTCGTGTCTCCTTTTTCCCTCGCGAGCTCTCTCTCCCTCTGGTTCTGATTTCCAACAGCAACGGCGACTCCAATCTTTGCCGACGCCGTCCCCCTTCCCCTTCTTCTTCTTTCCCTTCATCTTTCCCTCCCCTCCCCTCTTCCTTTTCCATTTTCCTTCCCCCCTCGCGTCCTTTTTTCTTTTCTTTTCTCCGCCTGGCTTTTTTTTTATTTTATAATTTTTTATTAGGATATAAGTAATTTAGTAATAAAATTAAAATTTTTATTAAAAATGACGATTTTAATTCTAAATAAAATATTCGAGACAATTTTAAATAAAAAAATATAAGAGACGAATTTGATTTTGACTCTAAATCTTAGGACCCGAACAATACTTATGCTTTATTATTATTCTTATCAATAGTGACACAAACAATAAGCAGAAGTAGCGTCAACAAACACGAATAACAACAACAATAAGAAAATTAACACAAGATGAGATTAACAAAGCCACCAACCAAAGGGTCATCAGCCTGCAGAGCCACAACAAGCAACGGTGATGAGCCTTAGGAGAACAGGGGACAAGGGATTTGGGGTTAGGGTTAAAGAGAGAATATCACGGGTTTGGAATTTTAGTTTTGCGCAGTTGAGGTTGAGTGACATTGAAATAGAAGAGATTTTGAGTTTAATTTTAGGATCTTAATTTGTGGGGGATACAAAATTATTGCTACAAATTAGTCTTCAAAAATTTGAAAGAAATAACCTATTTTTGCTCAAAATTTGCTTGTCCTTTTTTAACGAGATTTTAGAAGAAAGTTATCATGAAAAAAAAAAAAGAAGGAAAGAGTAGCTCTTTGTTAATGGAATGAGTTTATAGATGATTTTTGATATAGAATTTCAAGAAGTTGAAGATGATTATGGAAGAGTAATTTAGGAATTTAACCTACTTTTTTAGTAGAGTCAAGAAAAAATTTAATGATTAAATATTTATGAACAAAGAGAAAGGAGCAAGAGTGAGATGAGAAATAATTGACTGATATGACATGCAACATGATCTATCTATCTATAGAAATTTGAATTTTAAAATGAATTGTTCTCTCCAATGGCTTGTGCATAAATCAGAGAAAAATTCATAGCAGAGAAAGAGACAAAAAGAAGATGTTTATATGTTAATAAATGTAAATACATGCATAAGAAGAAATTAGAACCATGGATGGGGACATGACCATGGTGAGAGATGAATGAGTCTTTATAAAACCAATGAATATGTATGTATAAATTGAAGCATGGCATGTGTTACATGATGGAATACATAAATAGTACCACCATCTCGAAGGAGTTTGACAGGCGTTAAATTTCAATAATTGCAAGCTCTCTTTTTAGAAAAATAGTATAGGATAGGATTTGTTTACTTTTACATCTCATGGCCTCAAAAATGCTGATTTGGCTCTACTTGAGCCTTTACGTTAAGGTGAGACTTGCCTATATCATCATGTATAATATATATGGAGATAATGCTCAATTTGTTTGCTAAAATTTTGAGCACTCAAAAATTTATAAATTGTGAATCTCCATTTACCTTGAATTTAACTGCTGTAAGTGTTAAAATGGAATTTTAGTATACAAATTGGTTAATGAGACTTATTTGAGTCTCTACACCAATATAAAACTAATTAATTAACCAAAATGAGTCTAATCCAATTTGAGACACTTATTTAATCATATTGTGAAGTTTTAGTCACATTATCTTACCGTTGGAATGTTATACTAACACTGTAACACTTCATATTAGCATTGTATTAACAATAGTTAAATCTAAGATGACAAAAATTCACAGTTTATAAATTCAAAGGTTTAATTTGATCATTTTTAAAAATCAGAAATTATTTTAATAAGCGTTTAAAATTTCAGAGACTAAATTAAATATTACATTAATATATATGACTTTAAAATGACCTACCATTTTCCTAATTTGAGTTTAATCCACCACAGTTCACAAATGTATGTAGAAGTCTTTTTAATATATTAAATAAAAGTAAAATAACGTATAATTAATACCTTAACTTTTTAAGAAACAATAAATTCTTGATTTGCTTAAGTTTCCATCCTTATAAGTTATAAGTTTGTGTTTTGTAATTTAACTAATTTCTATTTATTTAATCATTGTAATTATTTTCATTATTTGGGTCCTAAAAATTCAAAACAATGGTTTTGGTGAATACAATTTTTCTGTCACCATTAGGCCAAACGAGAGACTCTGTAACAAACAGAAAATGATAGTAGTATCCAAATCGAACATTTTAAATTCTTTAAGACTAAGAAAAGAAAAGTCTGCGGACTAAAAAATTTGAAGTTTTTAATACTCTTACAATAAAATTTTTGAAAAATTAAAAAAAAAATCATTATAAGTACATACGGACTGGTGTCCGAACAAACACTAGCATGTGTGTTGGGTTGCTTTATGTATATAACAAAATAAATATAAAAACAATCATACTTACTTCAGTAGTTAAAAAATTTCGTTAAAGAAATAACTAAAAAACAACCAAATTTAATTTCCACAATAATTATTTTACAAAAATGTGCCAAAAAAAACTACAAACAAACACCACAATTGTTTTGACAATAGGTATAAATTAGGAAATGGATCCTCTCCAATTTTTTCAACACTTGATAAAATACAGTGCAATCTCTCACATTTGATTTTAATAGTGGGACCAGAAATAAATAAGAGAGAGTGTGGTGAATGGTTAGATTAAACACTGCACACCATCCAGTTTTTTATTCATCGGAGAGGATCCACTCCCGTATAAATTACGGATAAAACACAATCTCGCTCCTACGAAAACATTTCACATTATGCAAGTTTTTTTAATTTAGAAATCAAAGCAAAAAAAAAAAGGTAAAACACATCAACAAATCAAACACTAACCATTTAAAATATTCTCGTGTATATATTTATATAAATCAAATTGATTAAATTCGAATAATACACTGTAGCACTAAATCGAATCGAATTAGAAACAATATAAATCGAAACTATTTATTTTGATTTACAACAAAAAATGAAATTTAAAATGCAGGAGATATATACTAAATCGAAGTAATTTGATTCAATTTAGTACTATATCTATTACAAATAGCATATACGGTAAAAATCGAATCAATTTGATTCAATTTAGTACTATATTTATTACAAATAGCATATAATATTGGTTGGTGTTTGATTTTAATGATGTATTTCACACTAAAAAAAAGGGTAAAACGTGCATATAAGTCAAAGCCGTACCAAAATTTTACAAATAAGCCAAATTGAAAAGCGATACATAAATAAATCAGAAGCACATTTTCATATAGTTCGAATTAGGAAAATTCGAATTACACACACGCATACTAAAACACTAATTCGAATTGGGTAGCTTCGAATTACTCATGTTTTAGTGTCCATAATAATTTAAAACAGGGTGTTTCGAATTACTCATGTTTTGCCTATAAGAAGAGTTCGAACCAACCTCATTCGAATTACAAATATTATTATGCACCAGCTATTACAAATTTTTACTGCACCCTTAATATTTTTTAAGTCATTTTTTTAAATTATTTTGCATGGAATCAAATCTTTTTTGTGGTATAATTTAAATAAATTTATTAAAAAATTTTATTAAAATTATATTTACTCAAATTTCAAATATAATAATACTCTTTTACATAATTAATAATTTAACAATTAAAAAAATTATTTCATTTCATGCGAAACAATTTAAAAAAAATAAATTTAAATGCAAATATTCATGTATGTACTCAAATCTTAAATAAAATACTCTATATAATCAATAATAATTTAAAAATTTAAAAGAATTATTTTATTCCATACAAAATCGTTAAAAAGAAAAAATGAACTAACAAACTATTTAATTATGAGACTTTTTCAAAATATTCATGAGTTATCAAGAATTGGCTGAAGAGTATTGTATAGAATTCGAATGGATATGTTATTAATATTTAAAAAAAAGGCTCGTAATTAAATATTTTGTTAGTTTTTTTTAATGCATAGAATAAAATATATTTTTTTATTTCTAAATTATTAATTTTTTTAATAAATTTATTTAAATTATATCACACAAAAATATTTTATTCCATGCAAAATAATTTTAAAAAATGGATTAAAAGATGTTAGGAATACTATCAAAATTTGTAATATCCTAGTGACTTAAGTAAATACATGCATGTACCCAAATTTTAAAAGAAATACTCTGCATGGTTTATAATAATTTAAAAATTACAAATATATATTTTTGCTTACCTAAGTCACTGGGATATTACAAATTTTTCCAGTACTCCTAACATCTTTTAAGCCGTTTTTTTTAAATTGCTTAACATGAAACAAAATAATTTTTTTAATTTTTAAATTATTAATTAGGTAAAAGAGTATTATTATATTTGAAATTTGAGTAAATATAATTTTTAATTATTTTTTAATAAATTTATTTAAATTATACCACAAAAAAGATTTGATTCCATGCAAAATAATTTTAAAAAATGACTTAAAAAATATTAGGGGTGGTGTAAAAATTTGTAATAGCTTATGCATACTAATACTTGTAATTCGAATGAGGTTGGTTCGAACTCTTTTAGAACATGAGTAATTCAAAATACATTTTTTCGAATTATTATAGACACTAAACATGAGTAATTCGAAGCTACCCAATTCGAATTAGTGTCTTAGTGTGTATGTGTAGTATAATTCAAATTACTGTGAATGTTTAATTCAAATTCTCCTAATTCAAACTATATGAAAATGTGTTTCTGGTTGATTCATGTATCAATTTTTAATTTGACTAATTTGTAAAATTTTGGTATGGCTTTGGCTTATATGCGTGTTTTACCCTAAAAAACCCATTAAAAGAAATAAAGAATAAATCAGTTGTGATTCTTGTCATCCCCATTCATGAAAACTTTAGATTCATGAAGACACTTTTATCCTCTTTCTGAGTCCTGAATCAGAAACTGCCACTTTTTCACATAACAAAAGCAAAAATCCCACCCAATTTTGTCACTGATACATAGAGACAGAGGCCCACCCTCGCTTTCTCTAAACTTGTGGGCACTTGAATTTGCAACTTTTTCTGTGTTTTCTAGTATCTTTTCAACTTGATCAGTTTTATTATTACTAATGTATTAATAATTATAAAATTACTAAGCTAATAAAATTTTTTTAATTCAAATGAAAGATAAATCTATTAATAGTAAGATATATTTTTTTATGAACTATATATAATAAATAGTATTTAAAAAAATAGGTGTATTAAAATCTTTACAATTCTCATTATATATACTAATTTATTAACTTTTTTTTTTTACCAAAGATAGAAGACTCGAACCCGCAACCTCTTATATGAGTATGGAGAGATTATATCATTTGAGCTATTACTCATTGATAATTTATTAACTTCTTTATTAATATATTTTTTATTATTTAATATATAAAATTATATCAAATATAAAAATAATTAAGATAGTAATATTTTAAAATTTTAATAAAAGAGGTTCGGGTTTAAATTTTATAAATAACATAAATACCTTTCTTTATGAATATATGATGAAAGATATTTTTAGAGCAACAAATTATATATCAAATCTTTTCTAAGGTATAAATTAGATGTTGAATTAGCACTATTCATATTCATTATTAAAAATTTGATTAATTCGATATAGATATAACTGTATGAATGATTAAAAATTTCCTAACAGTAACTTTTTATTTCTAAAAGTTGAATTGTAAGATATTATATTAATTAACAAATAGGTAAACTATAAAAAATATACTTGAATTATTTTGGTACGTCGATAAAAATGTTCTTAAAAATTTTGTTTTTAACAAAAATATTTTTAAATAATTTAAAAATATATTAAAATTGTTCAGTCGTGATCAAAGACATATTTCATTAATAAAAAAGTATGACGGACTCACTTGCCAATATTAGAATTTCATTTATCACATAAATAATTCTATTTATCACATTACTCTTTTTGTTAATCTAAAATATCTCATAGCTTAAATACGTATTTTTATTACATTTTGAAATAATTTGAGGACACTTTTATTATTGACAAAAAAATTATAAATAACAAAATTTGAGAACATTTTCGCCAACAACAAAATAATTTGAATATATTTTTTGTAATAAAAATACTTTTAAATTATTTAAAAACTTGACCAAAATGTATATTCGTGAATTAAAATATTTTACATTAATAAAAAATAATATTATAAAAAAACTTCTTATGTAAAAGGTCAAATTTCGATATTAAGTCACGCCAAATCATTTTTGTTACTAGAACAGGTCTTAAATTACGATTGGATATTTTGACACTTTTTAAAATTATTTAAAAATATTTTTATAAATAATAAAATTTAAAAATATTTTTATTAATATTAAAATAATTTAAATATATAAAATTTTTTATTTAAATAAATAAATAAATTATAATAATTATCGAAATAAATAATTTAAAAAATATTTATCGAAATAAATATTTCTCTCTTATAATTTATTAATTTATTTAAATAAAAAATCCCGAACATATATTTTTATCAATTGGAGGCTCTTTTTTTAAAGCAGGTTACCCGTTATACTGACCAGTGCTAGGCAAGCATGAATGGGTATGAAAAGTCAGAAAGGAGGGCTATCAGCACAAAAGTAAACATAAAAGTATGGTCATCACATTCACATTCATCGGCACTTGTATGTAGGCCCCACATCAAAAGAAACCAAAATTACAATTTTTTTTTGTATTTCAGAAATGTTATATGTATTATTTTAATATATATTTTCTCAATATTAAAAATAATTGATAAAACTAAGAAAAAAAAACGCACCCTACAAATGTATACTTATTAAGTTATTAGTAAACTAAAAGTAATATTCATTTAATTTTTTTGGATAAAAAAATTAAATGAGTTTGACATATGTTCTTTTAAATACTTTGACAATATTTATAAAGAATTTATTTAATTGTATGTTAATAAAAGAGAATTTTATACTACTAAAAGAAACACTTAAAGTCGTTAGATTTATTATTAAAAATTTTCTATCACTATTACAATCGAAATTATTATTGGATTTTTCGACGATAATAATCGAAATCGTCGATTTTGCGTATCAAATCCAACAGTAATTAACATTCTTCTTGTAATGCTAAGTAAGTAAATCATTATTCTTTTTTTTTTGTGCTCTTGTGTTGTCTTTCAATATGTATTTGCTTCTTTCTTTTCATATTATATTATTTATACAGAATTTGTGATTTTATAATAAAAAAAATTCAAGCTTTATTTGTGTTTATTATAAGAAATTTGTATTTGTTTCATATTATTTGTCTTTGTTGTTAGAAAAAAAATCAATAACTTTACAAAAATTTGATTGATATTTGATTACAGAAAAAAAAATTTTTTGAAAGAAAGAGTTCAATACAACAAGTAGAGCATAACAAAAATTATAAAATACTAACCTAGAAGAAAAAAAGAAAGCAACCAAAGTAAAGCACACTATAAGATATTCTTCTGTCATCTTTCGTATTGCCATCAACAATAGAAGAGATTTACACCTAATCACTCCTTAGTCCTTATAGTTCACAAAGGACCAATGGATAATATTCTCAACTCCTTTTCTTTTATTCTGAAAAATTCTTCTATTCATTTCCAACCAAATATTTCAGATAATCGCACAGAAACACACCATTCATCTCTTGCGCTCCTCCTTACAAGTTGGTAATTTAGTCCAACTTTAAAAATGTTCCTTTAGGATCCCCAGGCATAACCATTTTCTTCCAATAAAAGAAAACCATGCACACCAAATATGCAAAGAAAATTCACAACCAATAAACAAGTGGTGACCATCTTCAACTTCTTTACTACATAATACACATATAACATCTTCCTGGTTTAACACACATACAAAAAATTTGTTCGCCCAGTATTTTTCAATATATGATAGTTAAATTCTTGGTTACCCCTCAATTTCTATGAATAAATATTGTAGAAAAATTGGACATATTATTTAATTAAATGTTATCACAAAACTTTAATGGTGAAAAACCAAATACACATCTTTATTTGGTATAAAGTGTATCTTTTATTCTTAATACTTTTTAAAAACCTCCCTTTCTCTACCCAAACTTTCAACCAATTATTCCACCACTACAGTAACTCCTCCTTCTTTCTCACCAATTTCACCATTACATCCTTTCTTGGAATTGTTGTTACCGCACTACAACCACCACCGCCAACTCCTCCTTCATTTTCATCCATCATTTTTATCACAACCACCACAACAATCCAAAATTTTCACCATCACTATCATCTCCTCCCTCATTAATTAACAACTTGTTGAATTCGAAAATGATTTTACATTTTATTATGATGACAAACATTTAGTTGATTGATTAAAGATTGATCTTAGTTAATGGTTTGAGTGATTGTGCTATAAAGTTTCAGATTTAACATTGGTGTAAATGTTGATTTGGTTATGATTGAAAAAAATTAACTAATTAAGAGCAAGATATGAAACATATGAAAAGAGTTGTTGCTACCAAATAGATAAGGAAACAATCTTAAACATCATGAGAAGATCATGGACAGCAACAGCTATAATCATCTTCAATGCAATGACCTGATCTTATTCAGATAGAAGAGTTGCTGCATATAAGGAAAGATGAGAAGAATAAGGAAAGAAAAACTGTTGTTTATAGAAAAGAAAAAATCACACCATTAAAGAGCATTAAACCTGCTGCAACGGCTAACAGAGGCTGAACTTTTGAATATAAGAAGTTGAACAAAATTTGAAGAAATTAAGGAGAATATTCATAAATTAAACATTGCACTATTAAGTGTCTTTCTTCTTCACTTTGGTTTGTATCTGATATTCAGCTTTGAATCTTCCTAGTACTAAGAAAAAGACATGTGATTTATTGAGAGATTATTTGAAAAAACCTACGGGTAAAAAGTCATAAACTACGAAGAAAAGACAACATAGGTTCAAATTCAATTTGTCCTTGATTTTGTTTGGTCATAGTGATTTAGTTTGGTCTTGGTGTTGGTTTGTGAAGCATGAATTGTTGCTTTGATTGTCTTGGATAGAACCGATTTAGTTCGATTTGTCTTTGAAATAGTCATGGCAATGGTAATCGTAACCTTAAATTGGATATAGTGAAATTCTATAATTGTTGTGGTAGAAACTAAACTTACACCTCATTGCACATTAAAATTGAACCAGGATACCTGCTCGTGTGAATCTCTCTACTCTTTCCTCATTTATCTTCTGCAGTTGCCAAGAGACAAAATCAAAAAATCTCCTTTTTAATCAGTAACGCGAATAAACTTTAAAAGAGTGTCTTGATTCAAACTCTCTTTTTCAAGGCCTACAAAACTTTCAATTAGTATCAGAGTTTAGACTCCGGAAGTCAAGCTTAACAGCTTCGATAAAAAAATTTGTGGTGACCAATCAACTTCCTTTCAACCTAACCAAAGGACAATCTTGCTATAGACTTCCATATTTCAATGGCAACAATTACTCATATTAGAAGAGAATGAAGATCTTCATTTAAGCAACAGATTATAATCTTTGAAAGATCATCATGAACAGACCTGATGTTCCAACAAAGCTAACACTCGAAGAACAGCAAAGGAATAATACAAAAAAGTCTCCTGATGTAAAACAGCAAAGGAAATATGGGAGAAGCTTTAAGTTACTCATGAAGGAACAAACTAGAATAGAGAAATTAGAATCGATATGCTAATGAAACACTATGAATTATTTTTCATGAAGGAAGAAGAGTCCATAAACGAGAAGTATGAGAGATTCTCAATCATAATCAATAATCTCAATGCATTGAAAAAACTATTCACTGAAAAGGAGCTGGTTAAGAAGATTCAGAGAAATTTCACAAAGCAATGAGAGACAAAAGCTACTGCAGTATAAGAAGGAAATGATCTTAACAAAATCACTTATGATGAGTTAAGAGAAAAGCTACTAGCATATGAAGCTACTCATTTAAATTTTAAAGACAGAAAACAAGAAGAAAAGTGTGGCTCTGAAGTCGAAGGTTAAAACCGAATCAGATGAGAAATTTTCCAACGATGGTGAGATATATTTTTGGGACAAAGGCTGAGAAAAATGACGAAATATAAAAGCAGAAAAACAGGTTATTCATCAAAGGTGGACAAAAAGGAATACAACAAAGGAAATTACCATTACTACAAAGAACCTAGACACCTCAAAACAGAATGCCCGCTGCTGAAATGAAAAGAAGAAATAAAGAGGAAAAAGAAGAAAGTTTTGATGACATCTTGAAAAAATTTAGAAAATGATTCATCCGATGATGATAAGGAAGAACAAAGAACACACGTCTTATGGTTAAGGACAAAGAATCCAATGATGAGGTAAACATTTGTGAATGTACAACTGAACAGCTGCATGATATTATTGATGATTTATCTCATAACTAGTAAACTTTTGTCAAAATATTCTAAATACAAGAAAGAAACTTAAGCTTATATGAAATGTCTTCATTAAAAGCAAAATTAGATAAGTATGATAATACATCTGTTGTAAAATTAAGAAATGAAAATGATGTTTTAAAAAGAGAAATGGATGCTTTGAAAACTGAAATTAAGAACTTACAAGAAAATTCTACATCTAATCTTGCCAAAGTTATTGCTGAAAATGAAAAATTGCATGAAACAATTAAGTCTTTGAACAATGATTTATCAAAATTTGTCCAAGGATCTAATAGCTTAGATAAAATTTTAGCCGTTCAAAGACCTATGTCACAATTTTTATTTCAATACACTTAAACACACTTTTGTGCCTCTATGTGGATCAATCATTTGAAGATTAATGGAATGAACCCAGCAGTTTAATCAATGATCCAGAGACTACAAATTTCAATGCAAATACAACACTCATATGAACAAATGTTGACAGTACTTTGCTCAAGAGGCTGGTTGTTGCTGAGTAATGCAGTGTATATTTCCACCAGCTAAAACAATCTCCCTCGAACCTTCGATTCCAACAACCTAGATATTAGCCACAACTAAGAATGTCAGTAACCAAAAAAATACATCAAGAACCCCAAAGAGAGAGAGAGAGAACAAAACACAAATTTTGTTCTTTCTTGTACTGTATTCATTTTTTTATTCCAAAACAATTTTGAAAACCAAAAACATTGAAAATAAATACATAAACCAAATAGACTCTTAGGTATTCAAATTTGGTATTCTTCCAGATGTTTAGGATAACGCCTTGATTTGCGAAAGCTGAAGTAATTATTGCAAATAATACTTCACTCTGAAAGGTTACCATTTGGTGAAACATTCTTCAACAAAAATAGCATTTTAACAAGCAGTTTTACTTACTTTGTGATCTGGGAAGGCCTTTGATAGGACTCGAACAGCTTCATCGTCCCACTTCTTATCTCCGAATTGTGGTACAATGATACCTCCATTTGCAATGTAAAAGTTCACAAAGGAAGCAGCAAGCCTAGTACCTGGAAGTCTTGCCTTACCATCATCACCCTGAAAAATATAGTTATATTAGAAGTTCAGAAAAGGCATTGAGTGAACTGATTCAACAGCAGTTGCATGAATATTGAATAATTTCAGTCAGAAGTGTGTAAATTAAATTCATCACTTCAGTCATCAACATTTCTCTAAGCTTGGTAGACAAGTTTTTTGGTATAACCAGTTAGCAAAGTCATCAAAAGAAACAGGATATCTCAATTTAAACTGTACACCTGATCATAAACCACCACATTCTAACAAAACAGAACTGGTTCATATCTCTGAATTTTCCATATAAACAGAGAGAAATTCCATCAAAGAAATCACACATAATACTTGGTAGATACTATCCAACATTAGAACTTAGTATTAACCAAAATAGAGGGGTATGACTTGATATATGCCCAATCAATTTCCCATTAAGAAACAGAATGGCCTCAAATATTACATCAAGAATTGATATAGATGGTGACAAACTTTGTATTAAATCTTGCAAAATATTAGCATAAGTCTTCAAATGAAATGAAATAATAAGATGATACCTTTCTTTTATAACATCCAACTTTGAAGAAATTATATTTTTTATTGACAAGACAAGAAATATGAACTTGGATGCTTACTTGAACTACTCCAGCTGCCTCTTTCTCTGTCATATATAGTGGTCCAGGAACATGGAGTTTAATGATTTCAAATTTTCTACCATTGGCATCAGTTTCATTAGAAAGCAGAGAATATGCTTCCATAGATCTTTCATATTGAGGATCACTTTCATCATCAGTCCAAGACAGCAAAACCACACCAGGCCTAGTGAAACAGCACATGTTATCAATATGGCCATTAGTATCATCATCTCCTGTACAAAAGCAGCATACTTCTCAATCAGATCTTAGGGAGTGAATAACATTTAAGTATCATTTTGAACCTAAAACTTGTATCACAATATTTTTCACATCATCTCTACATAAGAGCATAAGATTCCTAGCGCAGAAATTGCTTTAATCAGTATAAATGTAATAATAACATTACATTGCAGAAAAAAAAATGTACTAATGTGTAGACGATAATAGTGAAGCTCTGGAGTCTTTAATTTACCGGCAAAAGCATATTCAAAATAACAAGATACTAATTTCCAGACAGAATGTGCATTAAAAAACACACATTCAGATTTGAACTTATTGAACCAGAGTGGTATCATTAAATGGGTGTACAACTTTAAGCTATATTGCATACTAAGCTGCAATTGGCCCAATTTTTATGACAAATGAAACTAGGCTTTTATTCATAAATGGAGTTATTCTTATCCAAACACCAATCCATATCAGAACATATACTGCACCTCATGATAAATGGTCTTTACAAAAATCTTTGACTACACCAAATTTAAAATTGTGATCATTATAATATCAATTCATAGGAAGATTCTTAGTCTAAAAGATCAGCATCAAGTTTATATACCATACAATCCACGGGGCAACCATATAATCTTGCTGACTCCAAGATATGTCTTAAGTTGATCCTCTATTTGGTTCTTACTCATATGAGGATTTCTGTTCTTGTTCAAGAGACATTCTTCAGTGGTAAGGCAAGTACCTGAAGCAAGAAAAGGTTGCTGAAGTTAAAAGAAGAACTTATAAATTTTGTAAGCTATATAGCCACAGAACATTATATTCAAGCACAGTTCATTTGATCTCAGAACATATAGAAACGAAAGAATAAACTTAGACCACAAGTTCATGAACATAATTACATATAAACAATCATCCAGCCTAGTTAGCACTTAATTTATGAAAGGATTAGCACTATAAAACTACATCTTAGAGAAGTTTAAGAGCAACCTAATAGCATTTAATAAGCAGACTCATTGTCTACTTTATATCAATTATCAAAAGTGTATATTTCTTCATAATATGGGGGAATTTATATTAAACAACAAGAAAACCAGGAATATATATATATATATATATATATATATATATTAAAATTCAGCAAGCCAACAACTCTTACCTTCTCCATCAACATGTATGCTTCCACCTTCAAGTATCATTGAATGTGAAAATCTATGAACCCTCTCGATTGCCAAAATCTAGCAAACATATGATGATAGCGAAGTCATGTAGGCATTTTGCAATAGAGTAAAAGATGACAAAAATAAAAATGTTAAATATTTAACTACACACACCTTCCTAGCAACAAGGATGTCCAAACTCCAATCAGTATAACATCCATCTTCTAACCCTGGAAAAGATTTATAAACTCCATTAGCTGAACTAACAATAATGAAGACATAACATCAACTAATCATATGTACTTCATTCATTCCACAAAAGAAACAGTCCTTGTTTGGAAATAGAACGTCCAATATCAAAGGTCTTAAGTGCTTACCTCCCCAGCTATTAAAATTCCAGTCAATTCCTGCAATAGTTTGCTTACCAGACTCTGATCTTTTCACAACAAACTATTGAACAAAACAGAGAAAATTTTTGTCAACAATGAAATTCTGCATGTGTAGAAATCCAAACATCTAGTATCTGACTTGATCAGAAAACTCATCCATGTATAAGGAGAAAAACTCACAGTTGGTCCGGTGTCACGAAACCAAGAATCATTCATGCTGATCTCAAGGACCCTGATATGTTCAGGTAGCATTCTCCTGGCATTCTCCCACTAAAATGGCAAAGAAATTTCAAGCATCAAAAGCCACATATCATCAGAAACAACTGAGTCCACTCCTCAAGATACTAGCCAAATAATGAAAATGTCAAACTTCAACCAACCTGGCCAGAACTAGCACAAACAGTTACATCCTCAAATCTTGAGATTGCAGATGCTACCTTGGCAAACACATCTTGAGCAGGAACAGCATTCTCTCTCCAGTTATCTGGGCGTTCCTGTCAAATAACACCAACCTAGTACTCATAACAATCACCAAAAGACCCCAAAAGTCCACCACCAAACACTGTTTCACTAGTTTTTCAAGGCTGCCTTGGGCGGCTAAAACACGACACAAATATCAAAGAGACAGGTACACAAAATTGAGAGTCTCAAGACACTAGGTTTCATATATTTTCTATAGTGGACACAAATTTACAATCTCTATGTTCCTATATTTGTGTCACGTCTCAATAACAACCATCTGTGATGAGAGATGTGTGAAACCATGTTCAAAGCTATGACCATGAATTGAACCTTGTGATTACTTTTGGTGCTGTGAAGTGTCTATTTGCTTTAAGAAAAATAAGAATAAAAGAGTGTGAATTATGCAACTCACAGGCCAACCCATCCAACATTGAGTGTGAGGTTCCCACTCCGCAGGCATGTGGAATCCATGACTCGCAGGCAAGCCTTGTAGATCCATCACAACAATCTGCCTTCACACTATCCTCTTGTGATTTTTTTGTGTCAAAGACTGAGAACCGAAATAATGAAGGAAATATCTTACTTTACATCATTCAATTATATGCAACAATGAGAATCTTCAGTTCTGCACCTATATTTTACATGACTTTAAATTATATGAGTAAAAAAAAATCTTATTAAAAAAAGTGAGTAGATCTACCCTAAAACTGCATGCATGACCTTTGCAAAAGTAATGGTCCCTAGTATAAACCTCCAACGATAAGAACACTAATCTTCAAATATAACCCAGCCACAACACAGAATTTGATTTTCTCTTACACATGATTTTACTATACTATAAGATTTACAATTTCAATATGAAATTACAAATTAGCAATTCATTTTGATAATATGTGGGCAGAAAATACTGGTTAGATGACTAATTTAATTTTCTTTGCTCCAACAATCGAGATAAAAATGTAAAAAAGCAAGAGATACATGGCTACCAAAATGCATGACGGTGAATGGCAGAAGAAAAGTGTGAAATTGGAATCTACTGATGTCAGCGAGTGGGCACCATGTTAAGATAGGGCAGGCACACTTTTCGATAACACTTGTTTGAGAACTGATTCGATATGGGTTATGGGTTTTATCCAAGGTTCTGAAAACCGAACCGGTCATCGAATCGTTTTAGTCACTGGTTCACTGGTTTACTGGTCCAACCGGTCTAACCGTGGTTCAACCGAAAAAACCGTTCCTTAATAAAATAATAAATAAATTATAAATAAACATCCTAAGGTATCTTTCAAATTTAAAACCCTATATAACATATCACCAATTAAATGTAATTAATCATCAAAATACTCAAATACTTACAGCAAATATATTGGCAATTAACATAATTATACTTTCATTAAAAATAGTTGAATTGAATTGCAGTGCACAAGTTAAAGACAGAGAATATTGCCTTAATGTAGCTAAGTCAAAAAGTAAAACAAAACAGGCCCTTTTAATTCTTACGCTTGTAGGCTTCAATATAATCATTACCATACAAAGAAACTTTCTTGAAGGGATTTATGGCAACCAAAATAGGCCCTGCTTTTGTCTGAATTTTACAAGATATGATTAACAAGGTTAAATTAAAAGAATATTTTTCAGTTGTCTCAGTGAGTCCAGCTAGATAGAACAAACATCACTGTGTACTGTGGTAATTCTAGATCATATCTTACTTTTCTATCAGGCAGTGAAACAACAGACTCAGTTCCAGAAGATGTTATTATCTTCACCAGCTCCCAATTCCTATTTGAAAGTTGAAGCCAATACTGAACCTTTGAAACAATGAACTTCAGAAGTAAGGGAAAGAAATAGAAAATACTAAGCTATCCATGTCTTACTAATAATAGAATAGAAAAACTCAATCTCTTAGAACTCAATAATTACATCAGTTATCCAACTAAATAATTGCATCACAGTTATCATAACCTGATTTCAAAGCCTAGAAGCAAAGTGAAATTAAAAACATGAGACATACAATAAATCAAAAGATCACCAATTGCAAATTTTTTTAACAAGAACAGAAGTTAAGAACAATAAAATTAATAAATTATTCACGAAATTAAAAATAGTAACAGCATTCAGCAACAAACATTTAGCATTCAGCACAAACAGCATTCAGCAACAAGACCATATCTGAACTCAACAATCAGCATTCAGCAACAAACATTACAAAATATTAACCAATAATCACACTAAACCTCCAACTAGCAACCAGCAACCAACAATGACAAAATAGCAATAAACATTAGTACATAAACATTCCAAAACAGTGATGACTCTAAACCTGCACCCAGCAACCAATAATTACAAAGCAGCAACATTATAAAACATTACACAAAAATTTGAACAAAAATTCCAGAAATTAAAAAGAACAAGAAGAACCAAGCATTCAGAAATTAAACAGAGCCATCACTCATCAGTAAACAGAACAAAATTAAAAGGAAGGAGCCGATCGAAGCAAAATTAAACAGACCCATCAGTAACCAGAAGCAAAATTAAACAGAGCCATCACTCATCACTCATCAGTAACCACTAACCATGGCAATGGCAAAATTAAAAGGAAGGAGCGAATGCGAAGCAAAATTAAACAGACTAACAGAGCCATCGGTGACCAGAAGCAAAATTAAACAGATCCATCACTAACCTTCGACGGAGACACGGATGGAAACCGACGAGACGACGACAATAGGCAAGGCGACAGCAAGCGGCGACCCAACGGCGAGCTGCTCCAAGCCACGAACAGAGAAGACAGGGAAGATGGGGATGACGAACCAAGCTACCTGGGTTCCGAACAGCGAGAAGAAGAAGAAGTGGAGGCGCCGAGAACCTGGGGACGGCGGCGGCAAGGATCCTAGGGCTAGGGTTCTCTTTGATTTTCTTCAGAAGGGGCTAATGGGGGTGCACGATGCACGAATGATTCTTGATTCGGGGAAGGTGGCCGACGTGGTCGTGTGGAATAGAGCTGCCATCGGCGGGAAGTGACTGCACGACGGAGGCAAGAGGTGAGACCGGCGACGGTGGCTTCGATTTTCGAAGCTCAAACGGCGGTGGCTGGACGAACGTTGCGCCGTTGCCTTCGAAGCTCGAAGTTGGGACGGTGGCGGTGGCTGGACGGACATGCGCCAGCGGCTTCGATGAGGTTGAGAGAATCTGGACTCTGGACTGCTGCTTCGCGTTGTGGAGGCTGGAGACTAGAAGGAAGGGGGGAACTTAGGGTTGCCATCCTGCACAGCGAAACGCAGCGTTTTTGGTTAGATTAAAAAACCGGTCGGGTCACGGTTCGGTACGACCGACCGGTTTCCGGCCGGTTCAACGATCCAACGACGGTTTTCAAATTTGCCGGTTTTGCCTTCTGTCCGAACCGTAATTGATAGCGGTTCGCGGTTCGACCGGTTCGACCGTCCGGTTCGAACCGGTTTTTAGAACCTTGGTTTTATCAACGTTCTGAAAATCAAACCGGTCAGTGAACCGTTTTAGTTATTAATTTACTGGTTTATTAGTCCAATCAGTTTAATTGTAGTTCAATTAGAATAATTGTTTTATAAAGTTTTGAAAATTGAATCGATTATTAAACCATTCTAGTTACTAGTTTATTGGTCTAATCGGTCCACCGTAATTTAACCGAAAAAACCGTTTTATAATAAAATAATTTTAAAATTATAAATAAAAACACCCTAAAAAATACAAACATCAAAATATTATTCAAACTTTAGTGGCATTATCTATATCATTTGTTGACTAACATTAAATTATTATTGCTGTTATAGAATAACTAAATAAATAAATAAGGAAGAGGTAACAAATATAAAATAAAGAGAGAGAGAAAGAGAAAGAGAGAGAGAGAGAGAGAGAGAGAGAATTTTATTGATTGTTCGTGTATATATGGCCTCAGATCATTCCCTATTTATACATGCATGAAGTGTTTATTTTTCAACCTTCATTTAATGTGATTCTTTTGGAAATGGGCATCCACATCCTTAATTCTTATCACAACACTTCCCCTTGGATGACCATTTAGGATTATGCCTCGTTAAAACTTTACTAAAGAAAAATCCAATAGGAAAAAACTTTAGTGAAGGAAAAAGAGTACAATATCCTTTGTGATGGGGACTGCTTCATTAAAATCTTGTCAAGAAAAAACCAATGAAAAAAAACTGACCAAGAAAACAAGAGTACAGTCTCCCCCTCTTGTCGACATCATTTAATGTCTCGAAATCGGTGCATCCCAAATTGATGTACCAATCTTTCAAAAGAGGATTTTGGGAGTGACTTTGTAAATAAATCTGCCAGATTATCACTTGAGCGGATCTGTTGGACATCAATTGTCCCTTGATTTTGAAGATCATGAGTGAAAAAGAATTTGGAAGAAATATGCTTTGTCCTATCGCCTTTGATATATCCTCCCTTAAGTTGAGCAATGCATGCTGTATTATCTTCAAACAGGACAGTTGGAGCTATCTTCTGATCAATTAATCCACATGATGACATAATATATTGAATCAAACTCCTAAGCCAAAAACACTCGCGACTAGCTTCATGTGTCGCGAGTATTTCAGCATGATTAGAGGAGGTTATTGCTATCTTCTGTTTTGTGGACCTCCATGATATAGCTGTACCACCATATGTGAACAGATATCCTGTTTGAGATCTACCTTTATGTAGATCAGACAAGTATCCAACATCTGCATAGCCAACTAATTGTGACTTGGATTCATATGGATAATACAATCCCATGTCAACCGTTCCTCAAAGATATCGAAAGATTTGCTTAATTCCATTCCAATGTCTTCTGGTTGGAAAGGAACTATATCTTACTAGTAAATTCATAGCAAATGATATATCGGGACGTGTATTATTAGCAAGATACATTAGTGCTTTAAAGGCACTAAGATATGGTACTTCAAGACCAAGGATATCTTCATTTTCTTCCTTAGAACGGAATTGATCCTTATTCACATCCAAAGATCTTACAATCATTGGGGTACTTAATGGATGTGACCTATCCATATAAAATCTCTTCAAGATCTTTTCTGTGTATGTTGTTTGATGAATGAAGATCCTATTTGTTAAGTGCTCGATCTGCAGACCGGACAGAATTTAGTTTTTCCAAGATCTTTAATCTCAAACTCTTCTTTTAGAGTTTTTATAATTGTTGGAATCTCTTTAGGAGTTCCAATGATATTTAAATCATCAATGTACACAGCAATTATAATGAATCCAGATGCAGATTTCTTTATGAAAACACATGGGCAGATATCATCATTCTTAAATCCGTTTTGGGTCAGATACTCAGTAAGACGATTATACCACATTCGTCCAGATTGCTTTAGACCGTATAAAGATCTTTGCAATTTAACTGAGTATAATCCTTGTGAATATTCATTGGATGGTTTAGATATCTTCAGTCCTTCAGGGACTTTCATATAGATATCACGATCTAATGAGCCGTATAAGTAGGTTGTTACCACATCCATTAAATGCATATGTAGTTTATGATATGCAGATAAACTGACCAAATAACGAAATGTTATCGCATCCACTACAAGGGAATATGTTTCTTCATAATCTATACAAGACCTAAGTGAGAAATCTTGTGCCACAAGTCGGGCTTTGTAGCGCACAACTTCATTTTTCTCATTTTGTTTTCTCACAAATACCCATCGGTATCCAACAGGTTTTACATCTTCTGGTGTGCGGACTACAGGTCCAAAGACTTCACATTTTGCAAGTGAGTCTAACTCAGCCTTCATGACTTCTTCCCATTTTGGCCAATCATTCCTTTATCGACATTTTTCGAATGATCTTGGCTCAAGATCCTCACTTTCATGCATGATATTTAATGCCACATTATATGAAAATATTTTATTGACAATTGTCTTATTTCGATCCCATTTCTCTCCTGTAAAGACATAATTTATCGAGATCTTGTCATTTTCACAATTTTCAGGTACTTGAACGTCTTCTGGCGTTAAAACTATATCAGAACTTCAGACAACTGCAAGTGTCTCTACTATGTCTTTTTCAATAGGGATCGTATTTACCTCTTTTCTTTTTCGAGGATTTTTGTCTTTGGAACCGACAGTCCTACACGCTTCTGGCGTAAATTTGCTTCAGTGGCTACTTGTCCTACTGGGACATCAATTCAAATTGGGGCATTTTTCGCTGGTGTATAAGATTTGGTTATCCTCTTTGTATCAGAAAATGCATCAGGCAATTCATTTGCTATTCTTTGCAAATGTATAATCTTTTGAACTTCTAGTTCACATTGCCCTAATCGAGGATCTAAATGCATCAAAGATAATTCTTTCCAATTAAGTTCCTTTTTAGGAAGTTTATTCTCTCCCCCTAATGTTGGAAATTTTGATTCATCAAAATGACAATCCGCAAACTGGGATTTAAATACATCTCCAGTTTGTATCTTGAGATACCTCACTATAGAGGGAGAATCATATCCAACATGTATCCCCAATTTTCTTTGGGGTCCCATTTTGGTGCGAGAATGTGGTACAATGGGAACATATATCACACACCCAAATATTCTTAAATGAGAAACATTTTGCTGCTGGCCAAAAGATAATTGCATAGGAGAGAACTTATGGTAACTTGTTGGTCTCAAACGAATAAGTGCTGCGGCATGTAAAATAGCATGCCCCCAAACTGAGGTTGGGAGATTTGTGCTCATAAGTAAGGGTCTAGCAATTAATTGGAGACTAACCATTTTGTGTGTGAACATAAGCTACTAGATGTTCAACACTTACTCCATTAGCCATAAAATAAGCATCAAAAGCTTGGAAAGTAAATTCACCAGCATTATCAAAACGAATTGCTTTGATTGAATTTTCTAGAAATTGTGCTTTTAATCGAATAATTTGAGCAAGTAATCTCGCAAACGCCAGGTTGTGAGAATATAATAAGCACATATGTGACCATCTCGAAGATGCGTCTATTAGGACCATAAAATATCTAAAAGATCCACATGGTGGATAAATAGGTCCACATATATCGCCTTGAATCCTTTCTAGGAATTCAAGGACTCAAATCCAATCTTTATTGGTGATGGCCTTAAAATTAATTTTCCTTGAGAACATGCAGCACACCAAAATTCACTAGATTTAAGAATCTTCTGGTTCTTTAGTGAATGTCCATGGGAGTTTTCAATAATTCTCCTCATCATGGTTGTTCTCAGATGACCCAATCAGTCGTGCCAAGTTATGAATTCGTTTGGGTTAGTAAACTTCTGGTTTACAATGGCATGTGATTCAATTGCACTAATTCTAGTATAATACAACCCAGATGAAAGTGAGGGTAACTTTTCTAATATAATCTTTTTATTTGAATCATGGGTTGTGATATACAAGTACTCATGATTTTCCTCATTCATTGTTTCAATATTATATCCATTTCGGTGAATATCTTTCAAACTCAACAAGTTTCTCAGAGACTTTGTAGATAATAGTGCATTATTATTATGAATTTTGTTTCTTGCATTATTTATTATGAATTTTGTTCCTCCAAGAAACAAAATTATAGCTCTTTCGGAGCCTTCTATCATATTGTCTGAGCCAATAATAGTATTGACATATTCTTCTTTTGGCACAAGATGGGTAAAATATATATTACTTTTGAGAATGGTGTGTGAACTTGCACTATCCGCAAGGCAAACATCTTCACTATATATCATTGCCATTCTCTTCAAAGACAAATAATAGAATGAGTAGAAATGTTTGCTCAGTAAAATTATTTCCTTGATTGAAAATATTTTTCTAAAAAGTAGAGTATATACTAAAAATTTTATTATTATTAGCACATTCAGTAATTTTAAAATTCAAATGTATAAAACTTAACAAAAAATTTCTTACATTATTTATTCACATGAATACTTAATAACTACACATATTAAACTATTCCATCATTGATCAAATGGCCAATATTTCCTTCAAGATCCTAAAAAAAAATCAGATACATCATAATGAGTGGTGGAATTTTCAACATCATTTGAAATAAAATTTGTTTCCTTTTCTTTGTCATCTTTTTTAAAAGGTGTTTGATAAAGATCGTCTAGGTGCCTTGGTGTACGACAGGTACGCGACCAATGGCCCTTTCCACCACAACGGAAACATTTATTCTCAATTGATTTATTTTGCCCATTATTTGTTTCTTTATCCCACTTCTGGTGAGATCCTTTGTGAACATAATTCCTTTTCCTTCCATAATTTTTCTCGTTACTAAAACCTTGCCATTTACCTCTTCTGGGGTAATGATTTGCCGCATTTACTTCAGAAAATGGGGCGGCGCCAGCTGGGTCGCTTCATGATTACTTAGAAGTAACTCATTGTTGCGTTCAGCAATAAGAAGGCAAGAAATTAACTCAAAATATTTTTTAAATCCTTTTTCTCGATACTGCTGCTGCAGGAGTACATTCGAGGCATGGAAGGTTGAAATTGTTTTCTCTAACATATTGGGCTTGAGGAAGTATCACCGTCTTTTGATGATTGTACCTTTCTTCAAGGTCTTTCCACAGATATACAGGATCTTTTAATGTGAGATATTCATTTTTCAATCATACGTCAAGATGACGCCGAAGGAAAATCATGGCTTTGGCTTTATCTTTCTGGGATACATTATTTTCAGCCTTAATAGTATCTCCAAGATCCATTGAATCAAGATAGATTTTAGCATTAAGTATCCATGATAAATAATTGTTTCCAAATATATCAAGAGCATTAAATTCAACACGAGAGAGCTTCGACAAATTAAAAATTTGTTACCTGGAGTCTTCTAAAATTTGGTTAGAGTCTCGTGCTGATAACGTGTTATAAAATAACTAAATAAATAAATAAGGAAGAGGTAACAAATATAAAATAAAGAAATATAAAGAGAGAGAAGAGTGTGTCAGTATAAGAGAGAGAGAGAGAGTGAGAGAGTGAGAGAGAGAGAGAGAATTTTATTGATTGTTCGTGTATATATGGCCTCAGATCATTCCCTATTTATACATGCATGAAGTGTTTATTTTTCAACCTTTATTTAATGTGATTCTCTTGGAAATTGGCATCCACATCCCTCATTCTTATCACAACAATTGCATAATAACATGATACTCATAATTTATATGGAAAAATAAGATAATAAATAAAAAACAAAATTTTTCACCATATCACCATTGAAAAACTCATGTAGCACGTATTCACCTTAAACTAAGACAAATAAATTAATCTGAAAAAATAATTTGTGAAGCTAAGACAGTCATAATGCAACATAATGTATGAAGCTACATACTCTTAAGACTCAAAATAATTTGTGAAGCTACACACTCTTAAGACCCAAATAAAAGGGTGCTTATAGAACATAATTTATATTTTCTAGCACTAGTATAAACATCCTAAAATATAGCAACATGGCAGAACAACCATCCTATATAAAAATCATAATAATTCCAACACACTTGCAGCAGATTCAAAGATCTCAAGTTCTGCAACTATTATGAACTTTTCAGCTGAACATATATACTGAAAGAGAGTAAACCAACATAGCTGCAATATCTCCAAAATAAAATGATACTGACCACACGGAGGTGGTAAGAACAATTTCTCTTTTGGTATTGTAATAATCAATTAATAATCATCCTAATCAATAATCAATTAATTCAGCAGAACAATCATCCTAATCAATAATCAATTAATCATTCAATTTAAGCACAATTAAGTCACAAAACACAAAACAACAGCACATCACTATATATAAAAATCACAAAACACAAAACAGCAACACATCAAAACAGCCATAGCTAATCAAATAATCAATTAATCATTCAATCTAAGCACAATTTTAAGTTATTAAGACAGTCACAATCTAAGCACAATCGAGTCACAACACAAAACAAAAGATAGCACATAATTTTAATGAAGATTAACAAGATTAACCATTGACCTAAATCAATTGAATCAGCACAATTTTAACAAAAATTAACCAGCAAAATAAATCAACTAATCATTTAATCATTCAATCCAAAACAAGAAAATAAAGTATAATACAGCTAGATTCAAATTTCAATCTGATTAGCATTAGCAAAATCCAAAAATAAACAATGTATTGAGTAAAGAAGGAAGAATAGAGAATGAAAATTAAAAAAAAAATAAAGCATTTGCCTTCGTTCTGAGCGGTCAAAGCCAACAGGCAGAAGCGCAACAGAGACGGAGACCAGGCAACGAACAAGATGACGGACTGTGAAGAATAGAACGAAGACTACAAGCAATGAGCCTGACCTTCGAAGGACGACTGCGAGCAGACGATGGTAGAGAACGAATACTGAGAGCCAACATGGGTTCTTCTTTGGAGGACGCCGACGAAATGAAGAGAGGAGTCCCTGACTGCGACAGACGGCGGTGAGGCTAGGGTAATGAGATAAAAGAAACTGGAGAAGGGGCTTTAGGGTTGGAAGGAGAGGCTTCTGTGCTTCACAGGTGCCCCTGACTGCAACGGACAGTAGCAATGGCTCACTTCTTGTAGCTTGCGGCGGTGAAGCTAGGGTTTCCTGTTTCTTTGGAGAGGAGGAAGGAGATGGAAGAATTGGAGAAAGGGTTGGTTGTGGCTGGACTAGCTTTACGCGTGCTTTTTTTGGTTTTGTTTACGTAAAACGGCACCGTTTGATGAGAACTGGCCAGGTCCCAATCCGGTCTGACCGATCGGTTTTTGGCTGGTTTAGCAGTTTACAACTGGTTTTTAAAATAACGGTTTTGCATGGCAAACCAAATTGTTTTAGCTGGCAGTTTACGATTGAACCGGTCGAACCAGGCAGTCCGGTCCAGTTTTTAGAACATTGCCGTTTTATAATAAAATAATAAATAAAATAACTAACAGCAAGGTTCCCAAATTAACTAACAACAATTATTCAAAAGTTGTTACATTAAAGAATAAAACCATAAAAAGATGTACTATCTTCTACATTCCAATTAAAGAAAATACCTAATATGTTCTATCTGACATATTTAGAAAAGAGTAATCACCCAAATTTCGGTTCAAAAGAAACAATTTCGTTTTCAAAAGTATATACATTGTTCTATCTGACATATCTCGAAAAGAAAAGAAAATAAAAGAATAAACTACTCTGCTTACTAATTAATACCATATGTCACAAAATTTGATACCTTCTATCTACCAATATGCAACAATAACTAACAAAGGCTTTGGGATCAAAAGAATACAGATCACTACAATTTAGTGAGGAATATGAAAGAATATATTTACACATCAACAAGCAAAATTACTAGTATCAACAAACAAAATTTTGATATTCGATTTAAAAAAGAAACTAAAAAGTTAATTGCTAAAGTGGGTCACAAGATTTACATCCTTAATCATTACAGGGCCAACCTCAGAGAGAAGGTCCAAGCATGGTGGTAGAATCTCTTTGGAAAAGGGATTGAGCCATACAAAACCAATAGGAGTAGTTTTAATATGACAGGTTTAACATGGCAGGAGCAGTTTTAACATGGTAGGTTTTCATTTTCCACTCAATGAACAATTTAGTAAATCAACAATAGCAAAACACAATATAACAATCAAAAGGTCAAGAACAACACCAAAATAATAATTTATCAAATTAACAAGTTAATAAGATCAATTAAAACTGAAAATCAAAATAACAAGAAGAATTAAAATTTTAAGCTACGGTAAACCAACATAAAAATAAGAACTAGAAAACATACTAATCATGAAAACAACAATCAAATAAAACAATAACTGAATAATTAATACAAGAAAGAACAAGAAGAAGGAAAAAATCACCCTAGGATGGAATAGTACCAAAATTCAAATAGTATAGGGAGAGGAAGGAGCTTTAAAACGCGACGGAGATGGCTAAATGGAGGCTGAACAATGGCGGAACGGTGGCTGAAAGGTGGCGGAATGGTGGCTGAAAGGTGGCGGAACAGAGGCTCAAACACGCGGCATAGAGGGTTGAACAGAGGGCTAAGTTGCTCGAACAAGGGTAGAACAAGGGTTGGCCAAAAAACAGAGGCAGAAGCTTGGCCAAAAAGGAAGCGGACGCGCGGCGAACAAGGGCGACGTTGCACCAAAGCTGTAGCAATGCAGACAACGGCGGTGGCTGGACGTTGAAGAACGACGACGAGAGAGGACTGCTTCGGTGCTTCCTCCAAGCTGCGTTCGAGTTCTCTTCTCTGCGTTCTTCAGCATGTTTATTCAGAGGACACAGAGAGTGAAGTGAGGGAGTGAGGGAGGAGCTCGATGAGAGGAAGGAGGAGAGTGGCTGAGTGAGACTGAGAGAGAGGAGAGGCCAATAGTACTGCACACGGATCGGATCGGATCAAATCGGATACGATATCCGCATTTTTTCAAGTTAGATCCGATCCATATACTTTCAGATTAGATCGGATCGGATATCGAGTATATCCGCATAATTAAAAAAATTGTTTTAAGGTCCTTTTTGGCTCTAGAAAATCTATTTTTTCACCTGTTTAAGCATATCTACTCTTAAAATATTATCAATAAAAGTTATCTTGAATAGAAAAATAATAACACAAGATCTAAGTTTAATTATTCTAAATTAAAGTAGAACATAAAAAATTAAAAACAAGATATCATAAAATTCATAAAACAACACACTAAAATTCATATCACATTAGGGTTTACTTTCTTAAACTATGCTATTTATATGAGACGTGCGGATATATGGATCTAAGGATCAGATCTGCAAATATCACTGTCAAATCTGCAATCCGATCCTACCATAGTGTGATCGGATAATATCCGCAAAATTCGGATCGGATGCGGATAATTACCGCAGATATGCGGACATTATCCGATCCATGTGCAGCCCTAGAGTCCAAGAGGGTGCTGCGCGTCTTGGTTAATGGTTAGGATTCCTCTAACCAACGGCGCCGTTTTGAGCAAATTTCAGAAATCCAGTCGGGTTCCGGTTAGATTCGACCGGCCGGTTTGACGGTCTAATGGCGATTTCTGAATCTTTTGGATTTGGTATATGACCGATTCGTTTTTTATACCAGTTCACTATTTGACCAGTTCGACCGACCAATTCGAACCAGTTTTCAGAACCTTGGATTTTATTGGAATAGATTCACGCGTGATGAAAACTCACATTCAGTTGTCTTCACGTAAAGTTAATAGTTGAACATTATTAGATGACAATTTAGTCAAACTTGTCTAAATAATTTTTAATTGCTAACCAAGGCTGCAAAAATCGAACCGGTCAAGTGATTGGTTCAATGGTCCAATTGTCTGATTGAGATCAAACTGTGGTTGAACCGATTTAAATATAAAATAAAAGTGAGTAAATGGTCAAAATATGAAATTAGTCCTTGAAAGATTACTCGTTCATGTTAGTCCTTCAGTCACCTCCGTTACTAACTGGTGCACGAAATTGTGATCATCAATGGCGCCATCAACATGGTACGCTCATTGCAATCTCAACTCTTTATCACAACTCCGCACAACTAACCAGCAAGTGTACTGGGTCGTCCAAGTAATAAACCTTACGCGAGTAAGGGTCGATCCCACAGAGATTGTTGGTATGAAGCAAGCTATGGTCACCTTGTAAATCTTAGTCAGGCAGACTCAAATGGGTATAGATGATGAATAAAACATAAAGATAAAGATAGAGATACTTATGCAATTCATTGGTGAGAACTTCAGATAAGCGAATGGAGATGCTTTGTCCCTTCCGTCTCTCTGCTTTCCTACTGTCTTCATCCAATCCTTCTTACTCCTTTCCATGGCAAGCTTATGCAAGGGTTTCACCGTTGTCAGTGGCTACCTCCCATCCTCTCAGTGGAAATGTTCAACGCACCCTGTCATGGCACGGCTATCCAGCTGTCGGTTCTCGATCATGTCGGAATAGAATCCAGTGATTCTTTTGCGTCTGTCACTAACGCCCCACAATCGCGAGTTTGAAGCACGTCACAGTCATTCAATCATTGAATCCTACTCAGAATACCACAGACAAGGTTAGACCTTCCGGATTCTCTTGAATGCCGCCATCAGTTCTGGCCTATACCACGAAGACTCTGATCTCACGGAATGGCTGGCTCGGTTGTCAGGCGAGCGCTCGGTTGTCAGGCGATCAACCATGCGTCGTGTATCAGGAATCCAAGAGATATTCACCCAATCTAAAGTAGAACGGAGGTGGTTGTCAGTCACACGTTCATAGGTGAGAATGATGATGAGTGTCACGGATCATCACATTCATCAAGTTGAAGAACAAGTGATATCTTGGAACAAGAACAAGCGGAATTGAATAGAAGAACAATAGTAATTGCATTAATACTCGAGGTACAGCAGAGCTCCACACCTTAATCTATGGTGTGTAGAAACTCCACCGTTGAAAATACATAAGAACTCCACACCTTTTTTTTTTATTCACTGCTTTTTCTTGCTTCAAGAATCATTTTTATGATTTTTCAGATCCTCAGTAACATGTCTCCTTTTTCATCATTCTTTCAAGAGCCAACAATTTTAACATTCATGAACCACAAATTCAAAAGACATATGCACTGTTCAAGCATACATTCAGAAAACAAAAAGTATTGTCACCACATCAAACTAATTAAGCTAGTTTTAAAGATGAATTTGAAATCCTGTACTTCTTGTTCTTTTGTGATTAAAAACAGTTTTCATTTAAGAAAGGTGATGGATTCATAGGACATTCATAACTTTAAGGCATAGACACTAAGACACTAATGATCATAAGACACAAACATAGATAAACACAATCATGAAAATTCGAAAAAATAGGAAAATAAAGAACAAGGAGATTAAAGAACGGGTCCACCTTAGTGATGGCGGCTTGTTCTTCCTCTTGAAGGTCTTATGGAGTGCTTGAGCTCCTCAATATCTCTTCCTTGCCTTTGTTGCTCCTCTCTCATGATTCTTTGATCTTCTCTAATTTCATGGAGGAGGATGGAATGTTCTTGGTGCTCCACCCTTAGTTGTCCCATGTTGGAACTCAATTCTCCTAGGGAGGTATTTAGTTGCTCCCAATAGTTTTGTGGAGGAAAGTGCATCCCTTGAGGCATCTTAGCGATTTCATGATGAGAGGGGTCTCTTGTTTGCTCCATCCTTCTCTTAGTGATGGGCTCGAGGTTATGCCTTCTCAGTTGAACCGGCTTCCCCCTTGAGTTTCTCTTTCATTGAGCGCCCTCTTCACAAATGTCTATGAGGACTTGGTCCAACCTTTGATCAAAGTTGACCCTTTTTGAGTTTGAAAGGGATCTCGGGGATCACCTTCTTCAAGGCCACAACTTCATAGAAGTGGTCTTGATGCACCCTTGAGATGAATCTCTCCATCTCCCATGACTCGGAGGTGGAAGCTTTTGCCTTCCCTTTCCTCTTTCTAGAGGTTTCTCCGGCCTTGGATGCCATAAATGGTTATGGAAAAACAAAAAGCAATGCTTTTACCACACCAAACTTAAAAGGTTTGCTCGTCCTCGAGCAAAAGAAGAAAGAAGAGAGTAGAAGAAGAAGAAAATGGAGGAGATGGAGGAAGCTTATTTTTCGGCCAAAGGGGGAAGAAGTAGTGTTTAGGGTGTGTGAAAATGAAGGAGTGAAGATGGGTTTATATAGGGGTGAGGGGAGGGGTAGGGTTCGGCCATTATGGGTGGGTTTGGGAGGGGAAGTGGTTTGAATTTGAATGGTGAGGTAGGTGGGGTTTTATGAAGGATGGATGTGAGTGGTGAAGAGAAAGATGGGATTTGGTAGGTGAAGGGTTTTTGGGGAAGAATGGTTGAGGTGATTGGTGAATGGGTGAAGAAGAAAGAGGGTGGTGGGGTTGGTGGGGATCCTGTGGGGTCCACAGATCCTGAGGTGTCAAGGAAAAGTCATCCCTGCACTAAATGGCATGCAAAAATGCATTTTGAGCCAATTCTGGCGTTAAACGCCGGGCTGGTGCCCATTTCTGGCGTTTAACGCCAGGTTCTTGCCCTTTCCTGGCGTTTAATGCCAGTCTGGTGCCCCTTTCTGGCGTTAAACGCTCAGAATGGTGCCAGACTGGGCGTTAAACGCCCACCTGCTAGCCTTACTGGCGTTTAAACGCCAGTAGGTTCTTCCTCCAGGGTGTGCTATTTTTCTTCCTGTTTTTCATTCTGTTTTTGCTTTTTCAATTGATTTTGTGACTTCTCATGATCATCAACCTACAGAAAACATAAAATAACAAAGAAAAATAGATAAAATATAGCATTGGGTTGCCTCCCAACAAGCACTTCTTTAATGTCAGTAGCTTGACAGTGGGCTCTCGTGGAGCCTCACAAATGCCCAGAGCAATGTTGGAACCTCCCAACACCAAACTTAGAGTTTGAATGTGGGGGTTCAACACCAAACTTAGAGTTTGGTTGTGGCCTCCCAACACCAAACTTAGAGTTTGATTGTGGGGGCTCTGTTTGACTCTGTTTTGAGAGAAGCTTTTCATGCTTCCTCTCCATGGTGACAGAGGGATATCCTTGAGCCTTAAACACAAAGGATTCTTCATTCACTTGAATGATCAGTTCACCTCTGTCCACATCAATCATAGCCTTTGCTGTGGCTAGGAAGGGTCTGCCAAGGATGATGGATTCATCCATGCACTTCCCAGTCTCTAGGACTATGAAATCAGCAGGGATGTAATGGTCTTCAATCTTTACCAAAACATCCTCTACAAGTCCATAAGCTTGTTTTCTTGAATTGTCTGCCATCTCTAGTGAGATTTTTGCAGCTTGTACTTCAAAGATCCCTAGCTTCTCCATTATAGAGAGAGGCATGAGGTTTACACTTGACCCTAGGTCACACAGAGCCTTCTTGAAGGTCATGGTGCCTATGGTGCAAGGTATTGAAAACTTCCCAGGATCTTGTCTCTTTTGAGGTAATTTCTGCCTAGACAAGTCATCCAGTTCTTTGGTGAGCAAAGGAGGTTTGTTCTCCCAAGTCTCGTTTCCAAATAACTTGTCAATTAGCTTCATGATTGCTCCAAGGTATTTAGCAACTTGCTCTTCAGTGACATACTCATCCTCTTCAGAGGAAGAATACTCATCAGAGCTCATGAATGGCAGAAGTAAATTCATTGGAATCTCTATGGTCTCATTTTGAGCCTCAGATTCCCATGGTTCCTCATTAGGGAACTCATTGGAGGTCAGTGCACGCCCATTGAGGTCTTCCTCAGTGGCGTTCACTGCCTCTCCTTCCTCTCCAAATTCGGCCATATTGATGGCCTTACACTCTCCTTTTGGATTTTCTTCTGTATTGCTTGGAAGAGTACTAGGAGGGAGTTCAGTAACTTTCTTGCTCAGCTGTCCCACTTGTGCCTCCAAATTCCTAATGGAGGACCTTGTTTCAGTCATGAAACTTTGAGTGGTTTTGATTAGATCAGAGACCATGGTTGCTAAGTCAGAGTGGTTCTGCTTAGAATTCTCTGCCTGTTGCTGAGAAGATGATGGAAAAGGCTTGCCATTGCTAAACCTGTTTCTTCCACCATTGTTGTTGTTGAAACCTTGTTGAGGTCTTTGTTGATCCTTCCATGAGAAATTTGGGTGATTTCTCCATGAAGAATTATAGGTGTTTCCATAGGGTTCTCCCATATAATTCACCTCTTCCATTGAAGGGTTCTCAGGATCATAAGCTTCTTCTTCAGATGAAGCATCCTTAGTACTGCTTGGTGCATTTTGCATTCCAGACAGACTTTGAGAAATCAAATTGACTTGCTGAGTCAATATTTTATTCTGAGCCAATATGGCATTCAGAGTATCAATCTCAAGAACTCCTTTCTTCTGACTTGTCCCATTGTTCACAGGATTCCTTTCAGAAGTATACATGAATTGGTTATTTGCAACAATTTCAATTAGTTCTTGAGCTTCTGTAGGCGTCTTCTTCAGATGAAGAGATCCTCCAGCAGAGCTATCCAAAGACATCTTGGATAGTTCAGAGAGACCATCATAGAAAATACCTATGATGCTCCATTCAGAAAGCATGTCAGAGGGGCACTTTCTGATTAATTGTTTGTATCTTTCCCAAGCTTCATAGAGGGATTCACCTTCCTTCTGTCTGAAGGTTTGGACTTCCACTCTAAGCTTACTCAATTTTTGAGGTGGAAAGAATTTTGCCAAGAAGGCATTGACTAGCTTTTCCCAAGAGTTCAGGCTTTCTTTAGGTTGTGAGTCCAACCATGTCCTAGCTCTGTCTCTTACAGCAAAAGGGAATAGCATTAGTCTGTAGACCTCAGGGTCAACCCCATTAGTCTTGACAGTGTCACAGATTTGCAAGAATTCAGCTAAAAACTAATGAGGATCTTCCAATGGAAGTCCATGGAACTTGCAATTCTGTTGCATTAGAGAAACTAATTGAGGCTTAAGCTCAAAGTTGTTTGCTCCAATGGCAGGGATAGAGATGCTTCTCCCATAGAAGTCGGGAGTAGGTGCAGTAAAGTCACCCAGCACCTTCCTTGCATTGTTGGCATTGTTGTTGTTTTCGGCTGCCATGGGTTCTTCTTCCTTGAAGATTTCTGTTAGGTCCTTTACAGAGAGTTGTGCCTTAGCTTCTCTTAGCTTTCGCTTCAAGGTCCTTTCAGGTTCAGGGTCAGCTTCAACAAGAATGCCTTTGTCTTTGTTCCTGCTCATATGAAAGAGAAGAGAGCAAGAAAATATGGAATCCTCTATGTCACAGTATAGAGATTCCTTGAGGTGTCATAGGAAAAGAAAAATAGAAGAAAGAGGTAGAAGAATTCGAACTTAGTGAGATAGAGTTCGAATTGTGCATTGAGAAGGAGTGGTACTCCATAAATAGAAGGATGTGAGAAGAGGGGAAGAAATTTTCGAAAATTAAGTAAAAGATTTTAAAAACATTTTGAAAAACTTTAATTGATTTTCGAAAACCAAGAGTGGGAAAGAAATCAAGTAATTTTTTTTAAAAAGATTTTGAAATTAGAAATTAAAAAGATATGATTGAAAACTATTTTGAAAAAGATGTGATTAAAAAGAAAGTTATGGTTTTAAAAAGATATGATTGAAAAGATATGATTTGAAAACAATTTTAAAAAGATTTGATTTTAAAAATTAATGACTTGCCTAACAAGAAAAGATATGATTCAAACATTAAACCTTCCTCAACAGAAAAGGCAACATACTTGAAATGTTGAATCAAATCATTAATTGTTAGCAAGTATCTTTGAAAAGGGAAAGAAATTGATTTTGAAAAAGATTTGATTGAAAAGATTTTATTTGAAAAAGATTTGATTTTGAAAAACTTTGAAAACTTGGGAAAAAAATTGATTTGAAAACAAAATCTTCCCTCTTGTGCCATCCTGGCGTTAAACGCCCAGAATGGTGCACATTCTGGCGTTTAACGCCCAATGCTCTACCTTTTTGGGCGTTAAACGCCCAACCAGGCACCCTGGCTGGCATTTAAACGCCAGTCTGTCCTTCTTCACTGGGCGTTTTGAACGCCCAGCTTTTTCTGTGTAATTCCTCTGCTGCATGTTCTGAATCTTCAGTTCCCTGTACTATTGACTTGAAAATAGAACCAAGATCAAATAAACAATGCATGCAAGACACCAAACTTAAAATAAGACACTAGACTCAAACAAGAAACATAAAATATTTTTGTTTTTTTTTATGATTTTGTAATTTTTTTTGGTTTTTTTTCGAAAATTAAGTGAAAAAGAAAATAAAGGTATCAAAATTCGTAATGAGAATTCCAGGAATCATGCAATGTTAGTCTAAAGCTTCTTAGACATGAATAGCCAAGCTTCAGCAGGACATTGCATTCAAGAGCTAAATTGATGATAATCAATCAGCTTTGGTGATGATAAGAACATCACCTTGAAACACTAGAATTCATTCTTAAGAACTCTGAAAAATACCTAATCTAAGCAACAAGATGAACCGTCAGTTGTCCATACTCGAAACAATCCCCGGCAACGGCGCCAAAAACTTGGTGCACGAAATTGTGATCATCAATGGCGCCATCAACATGGTACGCTCATTGCAATCTCAACTCTTTATCACAACTCCGCACAACTAACCAGCAAGTGTACTGGGTCGTCCAAGTAATAAACCTTACGCGAGTAAGGGTCGATCCCACAGAGATTGTTGGTATGAAGCAAGCTATGGTCACCTTGTAAATCTTAGTCAGGCAGACTCAAATGGGTATAGATGATGAATAAAACATAAAGATAAAGATAGAGATACTTATGCAATTCATTGGTGAGAACTTCAGATAAGCGAATGGAGATGCTTTGTCCCTTCCGTCTCTCTGCTTTCCTACTGTCTTCATCCAATCCTTCTTACTCCTTTCCATGGCAAGCTTATGCAAGGATTTCACCGTTGTCAGTGGCTACCTCCCATCCTCTCAGTGGAAATGTTCAACGCACCCTGTCATGGCACGGCTATCCAGCTGTCGGTTCTCGATCATGTCGGAATAGAATCCAGTAATTCTTTTGCGTCTGTCACTAACGCCCCACAATCGCAAGTTTGAAGCACGTCACAGTCATTCAATCATTGAATCCTACTCAGAATACCACAGACAAGGTTAGACCTTCCGGATTCTCTTGAATGCCGCCATCAGTTCTGGCCTATACCACGAAGACTCTGATCTCACGGAATGGCTGGCTCGGTTGTCAGGCGAGCGCTCGGTTGTCAGGCGATCAACCATGCGTCGTGTATCAGGAATCCAAGAGATATTCACCCAATCTAAAGTAGAACGGAGGTGGTTGTCAGTCACACGTTCATAGGTGAGAATGATGATGAGTGTCACGGATCATCACATTCATCAAGTTGAAGAACAAGTGATATCTTGGAACAAGAACAAGCGGAATTGAATAGAAGAACAATAGTAATTGCATTAATACTCGAGGTACAGCAGAGCTCCACACCTTAATCTATGGTGTGTAGAAACTCCACCGTTGAAAATACATAAGAACAAGGTCTAGGCATGGCCGAATGGCCAGCCTCCCAAAGTGATCGAAAGATCTAAAGATCAACAGATTCCAAAGATCAGAAGATGAAAAATACAATAGTAAAGGGTCCTATTTATAGGGAACTAGTAGCTTAAGAATTACAAAGATGAGTAAATGACATAAAAATCCACTTCCGGACCCACTTGGTGTATGCTTGGACTGAGCATTGAAGCATTTTCGTGTAGAGACTCTTCTTGGAGTTAAACGCCAGCTTTTGTGCCAGTTTGGGCGTTTAACTCCCACTTTGGTGCCAGTTCCGGCGTTTAACGCTGGGAATTCTGAAGGTGACTTTGAACACCGGTTTGGGCCATCAAATATTGGGCAAAGTATGGACTATTATATATTTCTGGAAAGCCCAGGATGTCTACTTTCTAACGCCGTTGAGAGCGCACCAATTGGGCTTCTGTAACTCCAGAAAATCCACTTCGAGTGCAGGGAGGTCAGAATCCAACAGCATCTGCAGTCCTTTTCAGTATCTGAATCAGATTTTTGCTCAGGTCCCTCAATTTCAGCCAGAAAATACCTGAAATCACAGAAAAACACACAAACTCATAGTAAAGTTCAGAAAAGTGAATTTTAATTAAAAACTAATAAAAATATACTAAAAACTAACTAAATCCTACTAAAAACATACTAAAAACAATGCCAAAAAGCGTATAAATTATCCGCTCATCACTAACGACATTAGAGTTTGTTGATGTGGCACGTTAAGTAACACCACAACACACCTAGTAGTACTAATTGACGACTAATATGATAAATTTATGAAATTAGATCAAATAAACCCCAAATTGAGGGATTCCAATGCCTCAAGGTCCCTGTAATTAGGTTTTAATTTAATCTAATTTCATAAACTTATCATGTTAGCAACCAATTAAGACTTCTAGATGTATGTTGTAGTATTACCTAACGTGTAATACCAGCAAATTTTGACGCCGTCAAAAGAAGTGACAGAAGGACCAATGCGATTAATTTAAAATTTTTAAAGAACGAATTTAATTAAAAAAATTTCACAAATCAATTTGGAGAATAAATGATCTTTCATAGATAAATTTGACTATTTACTCAAATAAAATTATTAAAATTTTAATATATAATTTGAAATAATTCACATTTGAGACAAAGTAAAACAAAAAAATACTACAAATTTTGATAATAACTATAATGAAGTTTAAGCAGATTGATTGCACCTACTAACCAAAATCCTAAAAGTTCAATGGATTAGGGAATTGGAGGCCCACACTCTCCATATCTTGAGTCCTCCAAAAGAAGAATTGTTTACTAAATGGTTCGGATTATAAATGTGAATGTTTTTTAGGAATAATTTTTGAATATTTGTTTTCAAATATTGCATTTGTTTTTAGGTTTAGAAAGACAAAGTACCATAAACAATGTTTTCTTTGTATACAGATAGCTGAAGCAAAGAGAGTGTTAATTAATCAGCAAAGAAAAATCGAAGAGCTTAAAGTGCAATTGAATGAGGTAGAGAATGTTATAACAAAAATAGATCCCCGTTAACTCGGAACAAAAACAGACCTTTACTAACTCAGAAAATTAACAACAATTAACTCTATTAAAAATAAACAACAATCAACAATTAACTCAAAAAATTAACCATCAACAAAAACAAAATTAACTCAAAATTCACAAAATGAGAAAACATTTAACTCAAGAAAAATGACTCAAAGTAGTGAAACAGTGGCGGAAAGAGTGAGATAAAAGAGGAGAGATGCCAAGGAGAGAACGATCCACCGCAACGCCGAGAAAAGGATGACGACGATGGAGAAACGGAGAGCTCCGGCGAGAAAACGAAGGTGCTCGTGGGTTTTTTGCACGCGAACGACGCTGACCTGAGAATTGGGACGCTCAGTTGAAGCTCGTCCGGCAGCGACGGCACCCTCTGGCCGACGGGAGTAACTCGGCGATGGAGAAGGAAGGGGTGAGCGGCTGCTAGGGTTTAATGAAATTATTCCAAGGTTTTATTGTTAATGAACCATGTTTAATTTCCAAATCATGAATAAATTTTTATAATGATTCATGAGATTCACGAAATTATCAAATTTAATTTTTGATATTACAATTTGAATATAGTGATCTCTCAAATAGAGCTTCATGTATTATAGTGATTCCTTGAGTTCTTTTTGGTACTAAGTCAATGATTAGAGTGCTGATATGGCTATCTTTTTCCATGCTAAATTGTTCCAACGACTAAGTAACATGGATACATTTCTATTGAATCCAGTTTAGTCCCTTTCCCAATATATAACCTTAAATCAATCTTAAATATTTAGAATACATTCTTATGGAGAAAATAAAGGTTGGCATGAAAGAACATTATTGATATATTTTATATAGTTCATTGATTACATAGATTAAACAGCAATAAATACCATTTATACTTTACATAACATCACTACAAACAATACTACCACTACAAATAGAACCAAAACAACCAAATGGATAATCAATTTTCTCCTAACGTCATTTTCTAACTTCTCAAGTCTCCAAAAAAAGTTCATCTTCAATTTATTAGTCAGAGTAATAGGTTTTGATTTTCAAGTTTTATCATGCCCAATATCAACCCACACAAACCATCCACACACCTCTTTTCACTTGTCTGAAATCAACCAAAAATTACAAGATGTTGAAAAAATAGAAAAAAACTAACAGATCAACATAGAGAACTAACTTCTTCACTCACATTATAATTGAGACAACTAAAAAAGAGTTCGTTTTTATTCGAATCTATTCTAGACTACCTCAAAATCAGACGACAGGTACAACTACACCACTCCGGCACCTGCACTAACCTCCAACGATTTTGCATCCTCGTCATATACCCATTAGAAGGTGATTGGATAGAACTACCTGCAGCAGTGCTCTCACCTCCCATCATGATTTTTCAACATCAACTTACTACAAATAATCTGAGTGCTTCAATAAGAAGAAGATGATGATGAAGAAGAAGAAAAAAAATGCACTCTAAATAGTTGAGATTGATTTAGGGTTATATGTTTGGGGAGGGACCAAATTGAGTCTAATTGAAATGTATCCACGTCACCTATCCGTTGGAACAATCTAGTGTAAAAAAAGATAGCCACATCAACACTTTGACAGATTACTCAGTACCAAAAAGATTTCAGGGACTACCATAGTGTCTGAAACTCTATCTAAGGACCACTATTATAAAATTGGGATGTCGATAATTAAATTGAATAATTGCGTGAATCTCAGAGACTATTATAAAGATTTACACTCTAAATCACTGTCATTAGTTGCAAATGTATCCATACCAGGTTTCATCCTTTTGATGGCAACCAAGCACATTGGCACCACATTTGTAGCAAGAGTAGACCTACCATATATATAGCAAATTCTACTATGAAGATGTTTCGGTGGCAATATAAGGATTTTTAACTTTAAAGTCTTTTTTTTCATTTTGGTAACACTTTTTCTTTTATTTTTAAAATTAAAAATATTGTAAATAATAAAAAATATTAATTTACTTTTAACAACACTTTTTAAGCCACCGTAGTTATTATTACATAGACATACTAACATGCATATATGGGTCATTCTAGCATGACTATTTTACAATAATTATAGTGACTATATTTTTTCAAAAAGTGTTACTAAAATTAACATAATAATTTTTTTATTGTTAAATAACACCTTTTAAAAAATATTGCTTAAAAAAATGTTACTAAAATATTAAAAAAATGTGACTTTAACATAGACTTACTAGAATGACACACAGAAAAGTTTTCATGTATTTCACTCTATTTTATTGGAACTTTGCTATAGTAAGTACGGACCGATTGCAAGTTAAATTTTTGTACGCTAATGAAAAATCTTTTAAATAATGGATAAAAAGATAGAAAAAATAGTTTGGATTGACTTTTAAAAAAAATTACTTACTATTTCATGTTTTTAAAAAAAAATTTTTAATAGACGAAAACTATTTCATATTTAGATAGACTTTTTAAAAAAGTTTTTTAAGTATTAAAAACGTCTTTTATTTTTATTTTTTTTAGAGAAAAGTATTATTAATTTAAAAAAAAAGTAAATAATTTATATTTTCAATAAAAGTACTTTTTTAAAAAGATGTATCTAAATAATTTTAAAATTAAATAAAAATACTTTATTTAAAAAAGATACTTTTTTAATTCAAAAAATCCAATCCAAACAAACACTAACAAATTGGTATATGATGAAAAGAATTTGAAGCCAATTGAGTCCAAGAAAGAGATAAAAATAAAATTAAATAAATTTTTTTACATATAACAAATTTGTGTCAAATAAAAAAAATTTTAATAATAATTTTTAAATTTAATTAAAAATCAATGTCAACATAAATATTTTTATCTAAAAATAGTTTTATTTTATTTAAGTTCTAGAATAAAATTCTTTCTTATAAAAACATATAAGGTCAATTATACTGTAAAGATATAAATTCATACAAAAAATACAAATATTTATTTTAAACCATGCAAATTATTATTTAATAATACTAGTGACACTGTTGTTACATACGTGTAGCTATTTTGAACCATAAAAATATAATCTATACAAAATAAATATTTACAGTAGTATTTCTCAACATATAATTTATTAAATAAAATAACTAAATTTGCATAAAATTTGTGAAATTAGCATGAAAAATTCTGATAATTATTGTAGTTTACTTACTTAATTAGTTTAAAATGCATAAGCGCAATGAAAAATGTTGTATAAATATTTCAGTTTAAAACTTAGAAAGTGTGTGATAATTGATCCTATCACATAAATATAATAGGAGAAAAATTGTTTAAATAAATAACATTAGCAAAATATAGTTTGCGGTTCTACGGTTTTTCTGCCAAACATACATGTGAATGTTACCTCAAGTCAAAGTCGATGGTTCTGCCTCCATTTGTTTGGATTTAGAAAAAAATTGAGACTTGAATCATTAAATTTTAATTGGTTCACGTTGATTCGGATTTGAGGGTTTTTTGAGTGCATCTCAACCAATTTAAACAGATTAAACTCAAATTGAATCAATTTGAATAATTAAATATCTAATTAAAAATGATATTTAAAAAAATTTTAAAAAATAAAAAATGAGAAATAATTATGTAAATTATATAACAGTAAAAAACAAATACAATATATTATCAAATTTATACTTAAATAGATATCATAATTTCGTAGGTAACCTTAAAAGTTGTATATCTATTGTTATATATTTTCTAAAATTAAATTTATTTAATTGGATAATTAAGTTATTAGTTCGAGTTTGCGACTCCAAAATCAATACCTGAATTAATTAAAATCATATTTAATCGAATCTGACTGGATTATATCTAATCACCCATCAAATACAAAATCAATATAATTGTGTCGAATCGGGTCAATTTTGATTGGGCGATAATCAAATTAGCCATACTTATGACCATCTATAATAATTTTGGTCAAAAGTCATAACAAAAAGAACAATTTCAATTAACAGCCATATACTAACAAAAAAATAATATTCTATTAAAAAATATATTATTGTAAAAAATTTTTTGAGAGATATTGTGTGTGTAAGAGTATCTCCATTCAATTTTAGGGATAATTCAAAATATCGTCAACTGAAAATTTAATTGTGTGTAATCAAACTACAATGTCAATTACCGAAGCAAGGAGAGAGACATTTAGATCAGGTTAATGATTTTGATGAGAAAGTGGTCATTTTGGAAGAAGAATATGTGAGATCAGGTATCGAGAATTGTTTCAGGAGTCTGGTGGGGAGAATTATGGCAGATTACGGGTTTGGTATGAGAACTATCGAAGGTGCTTTCACTGCTATCTCGAACTATCCAGAGGGATTCAGAATCAAAAGCCATGGAAAAAATATTTATTAGTTTTTCTTTGCCAACAAAACTGATCTGATCAGGGTGGAAAGGGGATCTCGATGGCTAATAAAACAATTTGTGATTCATCTAAGATGGTGGAATCTAGAATTAAAGCCTACAGAAAAGGACTATTTGAGAATTCCAATGTGGATCCAACTGTGGGATATACCGGAATTTTGTAAAACAAAAGAGGCTGCAAGGAGGATAGGGGGAGAATTGAAAGCATCTTAGATGTCAATTTCTTTGTAATGAGAGCTAGGAGGACAGAATTCTGAAAGTGAGAGTGGAGGTGGATGTGACTCAACCACTCAAGCAAAACATGAAGGTAATTAGCCCAGATAAAAAGACATGCGTGCTACAACTGAAGTACAAAAAGCTTGGGGTTTATTGCTATTTTTGTGGATTTCTAGGACATAAAATGCGAAACTACAATCAACTCCTTGCAATTCCAGAAACAGAAGTAAAGAAAGAGTTGAAATGGAGGCCTGATCTAAAAGCTGAACAGGTAGGATGGAGAGTTGGAAAGATAGAAGAAACCCAGAGCCCTAACCTGACAAGAAAAAATTCAGCTGCAAAACCTACCCCTGTTAACTTATCAAAAAGCTTTGCTAAACTCTCTATTCAGAAAAGTAAGAGCCAAGGAGGCCCGGAAGAAAATAGAAGAAACGCAGTTCCATCGTTTCGTACAAGTAATTTGATTGATCAGAACAGCTTTCAAATTGGTGTACCTCATAAGAATGATGGGAAGAGTAATAAGAGACAAAAGATCAAGTATCTAGCTAGAAGAGGAGGGCCGGGAGAATCAATAATCAGTGTGTTAGGGAAAAAACGAAAAACAAATGTGATGAAAATGAAAGTCGATCAGGAGGATAAGAGAGCAAGGGAAGGTAAGAACGTTGAAGGGGGGAAGGGTGCAACCAAAATATGGCACCCCAAATGCAATGAAGCTGATGATGTGGAATTGTCCGGGCTTGGGAAAACCCTGGCAATTTACAACATCAAAGGGATAGTAAGATCCTATTCCCCCGAGGTGATATTTTTATGCGAGAATAAACATCAAACCTCGTTTATTAATGGTCAACTATGTACGCGTGGATTTAAAGAAACCTATTGTGTTGATGCAAATGGAACAGCTGGAGGTTTAGTGGTCGCTTGGAAAGAAGAAGTAAAGCTGTTGGTGAAAGGCAGTGGGGACTTTTACATTTAGTTCATAGTGGAGGACCAACACCAGCAACGCCACTGAGAGGTATTAGGGATTCACCTTCACAGTGTTGATCAGATCTACAATAGCCAGTTTGAAGTACTTCTTCCTATAATCCAGCATGTAGTTGAAAGATGCATTGTAGTTGGGGATTTTAATGCTATTTTGATGTCTGGTGCACGAATTCCCACACCTTCGTACAGCTGTACCAGCAAGTGCACTAAGTCGTCCAAGTAATACCTGAGTGAGTCAGGATCGATCCCATGAGCATTGTGGTTTGAAGCAAGATATGGTTATCCTACAGGTCTTAGTCAGGCGAAATTAAGAGTTGATAAATAAATATTTGTGAGATCTAAACTAAGTTGGCATGTAAATAAAGAAAAGGGTAATCAGTAATAGGAATATAGTTAAGGATTGGAGTTGCTTTGCCTTTTTGAATTAACTCTGGTATTACTGTCTTCTTTGCTTGTGAATGACTTCTTCAATGGTAGGCTATAAGTGATTGACGCTGGTTTGAGTAGCTGCCAATACTCCTCCAGATCTAAACCCCAGGGTTAGTGTGGATCCATTCTGATTCAGGGTGAAGCTCGTGCAGTTCATTCTTCTTTGTGATCCTACTCAAAATGCCACAGACAAGGTCGAATATTCCGAATCAGAGGATGCTACGCCTTTGGTTCTAGCTTCTACCACAGAGACCCTAATCTCCCCGTAGATCGGCTGAACTGATTCTTCGAGAAGTTCCCGATGAAGTCGTGGATTAGCCGTCTGAGAGATGTATAATCAAGCTGGTGGTTCATCATTGTCCGATGAAAGACGCACTCTGAACCCATGTAGAATGTGATAGCCTTATGCCAGTTCAACGAATTCATATTGATGAAGAACGAATATACATCTTAGAATTAATTAAACACGGATTGAAGAGAAACAATAATACTTTTATTAATTCATAGGACTCAGCAGGGCTCCCCCCTTCAACCTAGGAGGTTTAGAAACTCATACTGAAAGGAAAATACAATGTAAAATGAAAATAATGCTGAATGATGGTAAATATGTTCAAATAACATAAATCAAATCCCTTAAATACTAAACTAATGACTAGTAAGGGTAAAACAGTCTTTTTAGTGCTAAACTCCACTTATGGGGCCCACTTGGTGAGTGTTTGGGCTGAGATTTGATGAAATTCACGTGCTATGAGGTCTTTGGGACATGAAACGCTGGCTAGGGGATCCTCTCTGGGCGTTTGGACGCTGGGCTCTACTCCTTGGGCACTGGACTCCTGGAAGGGGACAGGAAGCTGGCATTGGATGCCAGTTTTGAGCCTTCTAATCGGAAGCAAAGTATGAACTATAATATATTTCTAGAAATTTCTAGAAGTCAGCTTTCCATAGCCGTTGAGAATGCTCTATTTGAGTTTTTGTAGCTCCAGAAAAGCTCTTCCGAGTTCAAGGAGGTCAGATCTGGACAGCATTTGCAGTGCTTCCTCTGTCTCTGAATTAGACTTCTGCTCCAGCACCTCAATTTTAGCCAGAAATTACCTGAAATTGCACAAAAATACAAAACTCATAGTAGAATCCAAAAATGTGAATTTAACACTAAAACCTATAAAAACTTAATAAAAACTAAATAAAACATAGTAGAAACTATATGAAAATATCACCAAAAAGCGTATAAAATATCCGTTCATCACAACACCAAACTTAAACTGTTGCTTGTCCCCAAGCAACTAAGAATAAAATAGGATGAAAAAAAGAGTAGGATACAATAAATCTCTGAGTTTCCAATGAAACTCAGTTTCAATCAGATGAGCGGGACTTAATAGCTTTTTGCTTCTGAATAGTCTTGGCATCTCACTATCCATTAAAAATTAGAATGATTGGCATCTTTAGAAACTTAGAATCTAGATGATATTATTGACTCTCCCAGTTCTGCTCTTTTTTATTCTTGAACATAGCTTTTTAGAGTCTTGGTCGTGACCCTAAGCACTTTGTTTTCCAGTATTACCACCGGATACATAAATGCCATAGACACTTTACTTGGGTGAACCTTTTCAGATTGTGATTCAACTTTGCTAGAATCCCCAGATAGAGATTTTCAGAGTTCTTAGGCACACTCTTTTTGCCTTGGATCACGACTTTAACCGCTCGGTCTCAAACTTTTCACTTGACACCTTCACGCCACAAGCACATGGTTATGGACAACTTAGTTGAGCCGCTTAGGCCAGGATTTTGTTTCCTTTAGGCCCTTCTAACCACTGATGCTCAAAGTCTTAGATCCTTTTATTCTTGCCTTTTGAATTGAAGAACTATAGGCTTTTTGCTCTTGCCTTTTGGATTAAAGAGCTAATGGCTTTTTCTTTCTATTTTTTTCTTTTCCTGCTTTTTCTTGCTTCAAGAATCAAATTTTGGATTTTCAAATTATCAACAATACTTTTCCTTTTTCTTAATTCTTTCAAGAGCCAGCATCCTAAAATTTAACTTCAAATATGCACTGTTTATTTCATACATTCAGAAAACAAAAGCAATGCCACCACATCAAAATAATTGAACTATTCTTTATTGGAAAACTCAAAAATTTATGCATCTTTAATTCTTCTAAAAAAATCTTCTATTTTATTCATGTTTAATGATGATAAGAGGAATAATTTATAGCTAATTGTAAAAATTAATTAATTACTACTAATGCTTATGTAATCTTAAGAATTAAAAGACATAAAAAATAAAAATAAAAATAAAAATAAAAACTTAAATATTACTAGTGATCATGCAACTCTAAATTAGGATGAAAATACGTGAGACAGGAATAAGAATAGGAATAGTCACAAGGTTGAAACTCAAAAACCTTTAGCTTGAGGGATGCTGGGCTCTTCAGGGGAGAGCTTCTAGCGCTTAAGCTCCTCCAGCTCACGCCCTTGCTTCTCCTGCTCCTTGATCAGTTTGTAAATCATGCTAGTCTGATCTTTCTGCTCCTCTCTGAGCTGATCTAAAGTGCTCTGCAAGTGTATTACAAACGCCTTTAGCTGGTCCCAATACTCCATTGGAGGGATCTATTGGGAAGGCTCAGGTGCCTTCCTTTTAGGGTGATCGTCTTCTATCTTGGAGCTCTCCATCACCTGCTTGGTGATTGGACTTATCACTAGGATAAAGTTGTCAGAGGGGATCAGGACCTTGGCCTCTTGGCATAGGCGAAAGATGAGATTTGGATAAGCCAGCATGACATTAGTAGACACCCTGTTAGCTATCTTGTAAATCTCACGGAGAATTATTTGGTGAACTTCCACCTCATTCGCCATCATGATGCAGTGAATCATCATAGCTCTTGAAATAGTGACTTTAGAGTGGTTATTTGTGGGGAATATAGAACGTCCAATAAAATCTAGCCATCCTCTAGCCACTGGCTTGAGGTTCGCCCTTTTTAACTAGCATGGCTGCCCTTTTGTGTTCTCAATCCATTGAGTTCCAGGCAAGCATATATCCTCTAGGACTTGATCCAGCTTTTGGTTGGCTACAACCCTTCTGTTGTATGATTCAAGGTCATCCTTTTGCAAAGGTCTTGAAAGTCCATAATAGAAGATGTCTAACTGTACCCATTCTGAAAATATTTTAGTGGGACATTTTCTTAGCATCCTTCTATACCTCTCCCAGGCATCATATAGAGATTCATTATCTCCTTGTTTGAAGCCTTGGATGTCCAACCTCAGCTGGGTCATCTTTCTTGGGGGGAAGTATCGGTTTAAAAACTTGTCCACTAACTGTTTCCAAGTTTTAAAGCTAGATCTGGGCTGGTTATCCAACCACCTATTTGCTTGGTCCTTTACAGCAAAAAGAAAAAGCAATAATATGTAGACATCTTGGTCTACTCCCTCACTGTGTACTATGTTAGCAATCTTTAAGAAATCTGCCAGAAACTCTGTAGGTTCTTCTTGAGAAAGTCCAGAATACTGGCAGTTTTGCTGCACTAGATTAATAAGTTGAGAGTTCAATTCAAAGCTACTAGCTCTAATGTGAGGTATGCTAATACTTCTTCCATAGAAGTCAGTAGTGGAATTTGTATAAGATCCCAGAGTTCTTCTAAACTCTTCATTCCCATTTGGGTTCATGATGAAGAAAGGTAGAAGAAGAGGAGGAAGAAATAAGAATAGAAGAAGAAATAGAAGTAGAAGAGATGAACAAGAATTGAAATATTTTTGTTTTTATTTTGTTATTTATTTAATCCAAAATTAAAATTAATTAATTAAAAGGAATGAAATTCAAAAAAGAAGAAAGAAGAGTAGTAGAGGAGATTTCGAAAATTAGGAAAGAGAAGAGTTAGTTAGGAAGTTTGAAAAAAAAAAGAAGAAAGGAGATAAGTAATTAATAAGAAAATATTTGAATTTAAGATTTGAAATTTGAAAATTAAATTTTAAATTTTGAAATTTTTTTGAAATTTGAAATTTAAATTTTAAATTTTAAATTTTGAATTTTAAATTTTGAAATCTTAAATTTTGAATTTTTGAAAAAGTCAACAAGATAAGATAGAATTTTGAAAAACATTTGATTTTTGAAAAGGTTTAAGTTTGAAAATTGAAATTTGAAATTTAAATTTTGGATTTTGAAATTGAATTTTGAAATTTTAAATTTAAATTTTTAAATTTTGAAAGTTGAAATTTTAAATTTGAAATAAGATAAGATAAGATTTTGAAAAAGATGAGATTTTTAATTTTGAAAAGATTTGATTTTTGAAAATTGAAAACTAAGATATGATGAGATAAAACTTTTGAAATTAAAATCTGAATTTTTATTCAAAGATTTCGAAAATATGGTTAAAATAAAATTAGAAAAGATAATTTTTTTTTATTTTTGAATTTAATGAGGAAAAAGAAAAACAAGTAAAAGACATAAGACTTAAAATTTTTAGATCTAGTGCACCTTATTTTTGAAAATTTTGGAGGGAAACACAAAGGGACACCAAACTTAAAAATTTTAGGATCAAACACAAAGAAGACACAAGAACACTTTGAAGATTAACAAGAACACAAAGAACAAAAATAAAAAACTCAAAGAACACAAGAACATAAAAAGGACACCAAACATAAAATTTTTAGAAAACTAAACACAAATTTTTTAATATTAAAAGACAAACAACAAGAAAATACCAAACTTAAAGATTTGACACAAGATTTAATCAAAGAAAATAATTTTGAAAAATTTTTAGAAAGAAAGACTCAAAGAAACGAAAATTTAACCAAGAACAAAAACAAAAGACTCAAACCAAGAACAAAAATTAAACAAAGAAATAAAAATATTTTTGAAAAAGGTTTTTAATTTTTTTCGAAAAAATAGAGAAGAAGAAAATAGAAATTAAAAAAACTCAATTAAAATTGATTAAGAAATAAATTACCTGATCTAGGGAGCAAGACAATCCGTCAGTTTGTCCAAACTCGAACAATCCCCGACAACGGTGCCAAAAACTGTGCACGAATCCCCACACCTTCGTACAGCTGTACTAGGAAGTGCACTGGGTCGTCCAAGTAATACCTGAGCGAGTCAGGGTCGATCCCACGAGGATTGTGGTTTGAAACAAGCTATGGTTATCCTGCATGTTTTAGTTAGGCAAAATCAAGAGTTGATAGATAAATATTTGTGAGATCTAAACAAAGTTGGCATGTAAATAGAGAAAATGGTAATCAGTAATAGGAATATAGAAAAGGATTGGAGTTGCTTTGTCTTTCTGTATTAACTCTGGTATTACTGTCTTCTTTGCTTGTAAATGACTTCTTCAATGGCAGGCTGTAAGTGATTGACGCTGGTTAGAGTAGCCGCCAATACTCCTCCAGATCTGAACCCCCGGGTAAGTGCGGATCCATTCTGATTGAGGGTAAAGCTCGTGTAGTTCATTCTCCTTTGTGATCCTAATCAAAACGCTACAGACAAGGTCGAATCTTTTGGATCGGAGGATGTTGCGCCTTTGGTTCTAACCTCTACCACATAGACCCTAATCTCCCCGTAAATTAGTTGAAGTGATGTCTCGAGAAGTTCCCAACGAAGTCGTGGATTAGCCGTCTGAGAGATGTATAATCAAGCTGGTGGTTCATCATTGTCTGATGAAAGTTGCACTCTGAACCCATGTAGAATATGATAACCTTATGCCAGTTCAACGCATTCATATTGATGAAGAACGAATATACATCTTAGAATTAATCAAACATGGATCGAAGAGAAACAGTAATACTTTTATTAATTCATAGGACTCAGCAGGGCTCCTCCCTTCAACCTAGGAGGTTTAGAAACTCATACTGAAAGGAAAATACAATGTAAAATGAAAATAATGTTGAATGATGGTAAAGATATTCGAATAACATAAATCAAATCCCTTAAATACTAAACTAATGACTAGTAAGGGTAACACAGTCTTTTTAATGCTAAACTTCACTTCTGGGGCCCACTTGGTGAGTGTTTGGGTTGAGTTTTGATAAAATCTACGTGCTATGAGGTTTTTAGGGCGTGAAACGCTGGCTAGGGGGTCCTCTCTGGGTGTTTGGATGCTGGGCTCTGCTCCTTGGTCGCTGGACGCCTGGAAGAGGGTAAGAGGCTGGCGTTGGACGCCAGTTTTGGGCCTTCTAATCCGAAGCAAAGTATATACTATTATATATTGCTGGAAAGCTCTGAGAACGCTCCATTTGGACTTCTATAGCTCCAGAAAAGCTCTTCCAAGTTTAAGGAAGTCAGATCTGGACAGCATCTACAGTGCTTTCTCTGTCTCTAAATCAGACTTCTGCTCCAGCACCTCAATTTCAGCCAGAAATTACGTGAAACTGCACAAAAACATAAAAACTCATAGTAGAATTCAAATATGTGAATTTAACACTAAAATCTATAAAAACTTAATAAAAACTAAATAAAAACATGGTTGAAACTATATGAAAATATCACCAAAAAGCGTATAAAATATCCGCTCATCAATGTCCCATGAAAAGAAGGGAGGCAAGGAGAATTCATCCCAAGCGATGCAGAAGTTCTAAGATTTTATCAAGAGGGGGGATTGATAGATGCAGGATATAATGGAGATAAGTTTACATGGTGGAACCGAAGTTGTCAAGATAGAGCAATAAAGGAAAGACTGGATCGGGTACTAATCTCTTCAAAATTCCGAGAAGAGTATCCTATGGCTAATGTTACTCACCTTGATGACAACGGATCAAATCATCGACAACTCTTAGACCACTCAGTGAATAAAATTGTGAAGGAAAATTAGAAATTGAGAGTGAGTGGGTCGGCTATGTTCCAACTATTTTAGAAACTCAAACACTGCACACATGAGCTGGTGAAATGGCAATCCTCAGGAGCAGGGAATAGCAGGTGAGCTATGAAACAATTAGAAGGCAGCCTATCAATCATGAAAGAACGGCCAAATGAGTACAAGAAGGAGGAAATACTACGACTGGAGGATCAATTGGCAAAAGCTTATACTATGGAAGAAAGGTTCTGGAAGGAGAAATCACGGGTGAATTGGCTGAGATAGGGAGATCAGAACACTAGGTTCTTTCATTCCAAACATCAAGAAAGGAATCGAAGGAATAAAATCTGGAAATTAGAAGATGAAGATGAAAAGTGGTGTACTACCCCCGAGACTATTGGAAAGAGAGCACGGAGATACTTTGAGGGCCTGTTTTTAACAAGCTATCCTAGTAATCCAACAGAAGCATTGGGCGGAGTAAGCAAAAAGATTTCAGCTAAAACTAATAAGGGGCTCACAAGACCAGTTATTGAAGAGGAGATTAAGAAAGCAGTGTTCTCAATTAATGCTGCAGTAGCTCCAAGAGATGATGGTTTCACCACTAAATTTTATCAGCACTACTGGAGTATCATTAAGGGAGATGTCTGTCGCGCTGTTAAAAGCTTTTTTGGAGGTAACAGAATTCTAAAAAGTTTTAATCATACACAAATTTATTTGATACCAAAAGTGCCTAATGCTATGATGATGCCTCAAATCAGACCTATAAGTCTATGAAAAGTTTTTTATAAGATTATTTCTAAAATTCTTGTTTATAGAATGCAACCACTTATGAGCAAGATTATTAGTGATAATCAAAGTGTTTTCTTTCGGGATAGACTTATTAGTGATAATATTCTGGTGGCACATGAATGTATTCATTTTCTGAAAAAAAAACCTTTGGTGATAATAACTGTTCATACCCTGGGTCGAGCTGACCGACTCGGGATGTTCGACAGACAAAGCGACCGACCTCTTCAGGTCAGGACAACCTGACCTCTTCCCAAAGAGCTCGGTCAAGTCCTCAGAAAGCCCAAAGAAGGGCCCAAATAGAGGAACACGTCCCAAATCCTAAGGCAGCCCAAGCCTACAGAAAGAAGGGCGGTTCCCTTAAAAGATAAAGATGACCTCACTTAAAGATAAGATAAAGATAAGATAAGATAACTAACTTATCTTATCCACAGAAGGCCACATCTCACCATTATAAATACACTGGAGCACCCAGGTATAACTGATACTCTGATTCTACCCAATACCTGCTTAATACCCTTGCTAACTTAAGCATCGGACCTATAGTTTCAGGTAACCCTCGGAACATTGGCGCCGTTACCGGGGAACCTGGAAGTCATCCCAACGCCATGGCGGACAACCATGACAATGACCACGACTCAGGTTTGGAAGATAGAACGCCACACAAGAACACGGATGCTGTATTTAAGAATACTCCGGAATCTAATGGAGACAAAAATTCATAAAATCCAAGGGTGATAAAAGCGCTTCAAAATCGATTGGAGCAACTTGAGAAAGAAGCCCAACATTAACGTGAAAAAGAAGAAGATCTACGTCGGGAGATAAGGCGACGCCGAGAATTAGAAGATAAGCTTATGAAACTCGAAGCTGATCTCAAAACTAAAGCTACTCGACCATCCACAGAGGATAGCTCTCAGAAAGATCAAGATCCATTCACCAGGAAAATTATGAAGACCAAAATTCCAAAAGATTTCAAACTTCCGGATATGACTCTATATGACGGCACCTCGGACCCCAACCACCATCTCAGCAACTTCAGAAGTAGAATGTACCTCACTGATGCCTCAGATGCAATTCGCTGCAAAGCCTTTCCAACAACTCTCACCAAGACAGCCATTAGATGGTTTGACAACCTACCTCCAAAATCCATCTCGAGTTTCGACGACCTGGCCAAAAAGTTCCTGGCCCGATTTTCCATACAAAAGGACAAAGCCAAACACGCACCCAGCCTACTAGGGATCAAGCAAGGAGATCAGGAGAGTCTTCGCAACTACATGGAAAGATTCAACAAAACATGCATGGACATACAAAGTCTACCAACAGAAGCTGCCATCATGGGCCTCATAAATGGCCTACGAGAAGGTCCATTCAGCCAATCTATATCAAAGAGGTACCCGACTTCCCTAGACGAAGTACAAGAACGGGCGCAGAAGTACATCAACATGGAGGAAAATTCTTGACTTGGCGAAGCCTCGAGGTTCGGTTCTGCCTACTGGTGCACGAATTTGTGATTCGCACAACTAACCAGCAAGTGCACTGGGTCGTCCAAGTAATACCTTACGTGAGTAAGGGTCGATCCCACGGAGATTATTGGCTTGAAGCAATCAATGTTTATTTTATTAATCCTAGTCAGGATACCAATAGAGTTCTTTAGCCTCGTATTTTAATAAAGAAAAGGGCATAAAATAAATAGTTACTACTTGAACAATAGAGTTACTTGTTTTGCAGTACTGGGGAATATGTTGGAGTTTTGGAGATGCTTTGTCCTTTGACTTCAACTCTTCCTTGAAATCCTTCAACACACGCAAGGCTCCTTCCATGGCAAGCTCTATGTAGGGTGTCACCGTTGTCAATGGCTACCTCCCATCCTCTCAGTGAAAACGTTCCTATGCTCTGTCACAGCACGGCTAATCATCTGTCGGTTCTCAATCAGGTTGGAATAGAATCCATTGATTCTTTTGCGCCTGTCACTAACGCCCAGCCCTCAGGAGTTTGAAGCACGTCACAGTCATTCAATCCCGGAATCCTACTCGGAATACCACAAACAAGGTTTAGACTTTCCGGATTCTCATGAATGCCGCCATCAATCCGGCTTATACCACGAAGATTCTGATTAAGGAATCTAAGAGATATTCATTCAATCTGATGTAGAACGGAGGTGGTTGTCAGGCACACGTTCATGGATTGAGGAAGGTGATGAGTGTCACGGATCATCACCTTCTTCACAATTAAGCGCGAATAAACATCTTAGATAAGAACAAGCGTGTTTGAATGGAAAACAAAGGAATTGTATTAAATCATCGAGACGCTGCAGAGCTCCTCACCCCCAACAATGGAGTTTAGAGACTCATGCTGTCAAAAGTATGTAATTCAGATCTGAAAATGTCATGAGGTGCAAGAAATGTCTGTAAAAGTTGTTTAAATAGTAAACTAGTAACCTAGGTTTACAGAAGATGAATAAACTAAGATAATTGGTGCAGAAATCCACTTCTGGGGCCCACTTGGTGTGTGCTGGGGCTGAGATTAAAGCTATCCACGAGTAGAGGCCTTTCTTGGCGTTAAACTCCAGGTTATGACGTGTTTTGGGCGTTCAACTCCGGATCGTGACGTTTTTCTGGCGTTTAACTTCAGACAGCAGCATGAACTTGGCGTTCAACGCCAAGTTACGTCATCTATCCTTGCGCAAAGTATGGACTATTATATATTGCTGGAAAGCCCTGGATGTCTACTTTCCAACGCCGTTGAGAGCGCGCCAATTGGACTCCTGTAGCTCCAGAAAATCTATTTCGAGTGCAGGGAGGTCAGGATCCAACAGCATCAGCAGTCCTTTTTCAGCCTAAGTCAGATTTTTGCTCAGCTCCCTCAATTTCAGTCAGAAAATACCTGAAATCACAGAAAAATACACACACTCATAGTAAAGTCCAGAAATATGATTTTGCTTAAAAACTAATAAAATTCTATTAAAAAATAACTGAAACATGCTAAAATCTACATGAAATTACCCCCAAAAAGCGTATAAAATATCCGCTCATCACCTACCGAGATAAAGAATCCAAGAAAAAGGAAGATCGCTCCGGAGAGAAAATAAAAAAATATCATAACTACACCCCTCTTAGGGTATCCTTGGTAGATGTTTACAAAGAAGTCTGCCATACGGAAAAAATACCCCCAGCTCGGCCACTTAAAAGCAAAAGGGGAGGAGGAAATCGGAACGAATACTGTGAGTATCATCGAGTTCGAGGACATTCCACCAACGAATGCTTTGACTTGAAAAATGTCATAGAGAAATTAGTTAGGGAAGGAAAACTAGATCGGTTCCTGGCCAATCGGGACGAAGAACCAAGGAAAAGAAGAAGGGATGAAGATGTCGGACGATCTGAACGATCACCCCACACACCGGAAAGACATGTCCACGTGATAAACGGCGGATTCGCTGGAGGATGAATCTCCAAGTCATCCCGCAAGCGACACCTCAAAGAAGTATACCACGTCAAAGGCAAGAAAGAAGTGCCAGACATCCCAGCAATCAGGTTTACCAAAGAAGATGCATCCGGAATCATTTCAGGACACGACGACCCCATGGTCATCACAATTATATTGGCAAACGCCAACCTCCACCGTACATTAATTGATCAAGGAAGCTCCGCCGACATTCTATTCAAAACTGCCTTCGACAAGCTCGGCTTAGAAGAGAAAGAGCTAAAAGCATATCTGAACAGCCTGTTCGGACTTGGGGACACCCCAGTATAGCCACTAGGATACGTATCGTTACACACAACCTTTGGAAAGGGAAACCAATCCCGAAAACATAAGATAGACTATATCGTGGTCGACGTAAGCTCAGCCTACAATGCCTTAATAGGTCGGACGACGTTAAATCAACTCGGAGCAATAGTTTCAACTCCATATCTATGTAATAGAAGGGATAGCTACAATAAAAGCAGATCAAAAGATGGCGCGTCGCTGTTATAACGAAAGTCTAAATCTCCGAGGTGAAGGAGGAGAGTTCCACACAATCGAACTCGGCGGAGATCAGAGACGAGAAGAACTTCGTCCACGACCCGAAGGAGAAATAGAAAGAGTTCAGATCGGAGATACTTCGGACAAAACAACTAATATTGGCACGATCCTGAAAGGAGACACAAAAGAATCACTAATACGGTTTTTACGAGATAATGTTGATCTCTTCGCATGGAAAGCTGCCGACATGCCAGGCATAGATCCCGAACTAATGAGCCACAAGCTGGCAGTCTACCGGGATCTCGGCCGGTACAACAAAGACGAAGAAAACTTGGGCCAGAACGATCTCAGGCTGTAGAAGAACAATTACAAGCACTACTGGAGGCAGGATTCGTAAGAGAAGTTAAAATACCCACTATGGCTAGCAAATGTCGTCTTGGTGAAAAAATCAAATAGGAAGTGGCGAATGTGCACTGACTACACCGACCTCAACAAAGCCTGCCCAAAAGACCCTTATCCACTCCCAAGCATTGACGCTCTAGTAGATGCCTCATCAGGATATAAGTATCTCTCGTTCATGGACGCGTACTCAGGATACAACTGATGAGCGGATAATTTATACGCTTTTTGGCATTGTTTTTAGTATGTTTTTAGTAGTTTTAGTCAAGTTCTTAGTATATTTTTATTAGTTTTTAGCTAAAATTCACTTTTCTAGACTTTACTATGAGTTTGTGTGTTTTTCTGTGATTTCAGGTATTTTCTGGCTGAAATTGAGGGATCTGAGCAAAAATCTGATTCAGAGACTGAAAAGGACTGCAGATGCTGTTGGATTCTGACCTCCCTGCACTTGAAGTGGATTTTCTGGAGCTACAGAAGCCCAATTGGCGCGCTCTCAACGGAATTGGAAAGTAGACATTCTGGGCTTTCCAGCAATATATGATAGTCCATACTTTTCCCAAGATTTGATGGCCCAAACCGGCGTTCAAAGTCACCTACAGAAATTCCAGCGTTAAACGCCGGAACTGGCACCTAAATGGGAGTTAAACGCCCAAACTGGCATAAAAGCTGGCGTTTAACTCCAAGAGGAGTCTCTACACGAAAATGCTTCAATGCTCAGCCCAAGCACACACCAAGTGGGCCCGGAAGTGGATTTTTATGTCATTTACTCATCTCTGTACACCCTAGGCTACTAGTTCTCTATATATAGGACCTTTTACCATTGTATTTTTCATCTTCGGACATCTAGTTCTTAGATCATTGGGAGGCTGGCCTCACGGCCATGCCTAGACCTTGTTCTTATGTATTTTCAACAGTGGAGTTTCTACACACCATAGATTAAGGTGTGGAGCTCTGCTGTACCTCGAGTATTAATGCAATTACTATTGTTCTTCTATTCAATTCCGCTTGTTCTTTATCCAAGATATCACTTGTTCTTCAACTTGATGAATGTGATGATCTGTGACACTCATCATCATTCTCACTCATGAACAAAGTGACTGACAACCACTCTTGTTCTACAAGCATACGAGGCTCTAGTGAATATCTCTTGGATTCTTTAACCGGTATCTTCGTGGTATAGGCGAGAACTGATGGCGGCATTCAAGAGAATCCGGAAGGTCTAACCTTGTCTGTGGTATTCTGAGTAGGATTCAATGATTGAATGACTGTGACGTGCTTCAAACTCCTGAGGGTGGGGCGTTAGTGACAGACGCAAAAGAATCACTGGATTCTATTCCGGCCTGATTGAGAACCGACAGATGGATAGCCGTGCCGTGACAGGGTGCGTTGAACATTTCCAATGAGAGGATGGGAGGTAGCCACTGACAACGGTGAAACCCTTGCATAAGCTTGCCATGGAAAGGAGTAAGAAGGATTGGATGAAGACTGTAGGAAAGCAGAGAGACGGAAGGGAAGGCATCTTCATTCGCTTGTCTGAAGCTCTCACCAATGATATACATAAGTATCTCTATCTTTATCTTTATGCTTTATTCGTTTATCATCATACCCATTTGAGTCTGCCTGACTGAGATTTACAAGGTGACCATAGCTTGCTTCATAGCAACAATCTCCGTGGGATCGACCCTTACTCACGTAAGGTATTACTTGGACGACCCAGTGCACTTGCTGGTTAGTTGTGCGAAATTGTAGTGATCACAATTTCGTGCACCAAGTTTTTGGCGCCGTTGCCGGGGATTGTTTGTGTATGGACAACTGACGGTTCATCTTGTTGCTTAGATTAGGTATTATTTTTCTTCAGAGTTCTTAAGAATGAATTCTAGTGTTTCAAGGTGATGTTCTTATCATCACCAAAGCTGATTGATCATCATCAATTTAGCTCTTGAATGCAATGTCCTGCTGAAGCTTAGCCGGCCATGTCTAATTCCTTTAGACTAAAGCTTTAGACTAACATTGCATGATTCCTGGAATTCTCATTAAGAATTTTGATACCTTTATTTTCCTTTTCACTTAAATTTTCGAAAAATCCAAAAAAATTACAAAATCATAAAAACCAAAAATATTTCTTGTTTAAGTCTAGTGTCTCACTTTAAGTATGGTGTCAATTGCATGTTTCTGTTCTTATTGCATTCATGCATGTGTCTTCATTAATCTTCAAGTTGTTCTTGATGATTTCCTTGTTTTGATCTTTGAATTCTATTGACTTGAGTGTTTTGTTGTTTCTCATATGCATTCTCATTTTGTTAGTGTCAATAGTATACAAACTGCTAAGTTTGGTGTCTTGCATGCATTGTTATTTGATTTTAGTTGCATTTTGATTATTCCTCATTATTAAAAATCCAAAAATATTTTTAATTTGTGTCTTTTCAAGTCAATAATACAGAGAATTGAAGATTCAGAACATACTGCAGAGGAATCACACAGAAAAAGCTGGGCATTCAAAAATGCCCAGTGAAGAAGACAGACTGGCGTTTAAACGCCAGCCAGGGTACCTGGTTGGGCGTTTAACGCCCAAAAGGGTAGAGTTTTGGGCGTTAAACGCCAGAATGTGCACCATTCTGGGCGTTTAACGCCAGGATGGCACAAGGGGGAAGATTTTGTTTTTCAAATCAATTTTTTTTCAAGTTTTCAAAGTTTTTCTAAATCAAATCTTTTTCAAATCATATCTTTTCAATCAAATGTTTTCAAAATCAATTTCTTTCCTTTTTCAAAGATACTTACTAACAATTAATGATTTGATTGAACATCTCAAGTTTGTTGCCTTTTCTGTTGAGAAAGGTTTAATGTTTGAATCATATCTTTTCTTGTTAGGCAAGTCATTAATTTTTAAAATCAAATCTTTTTTAAAATTGTTTTCAAATCATATTTTTTTTAAATTTGTTTTCAAATCATATCTTCTCAATCACATTTTTTTAAAACCAATCATATCTTTTTAACCACATCTTTTTCAAAATAGTTTTCAATCAAATCTTTTTTGTTTCTAATTTCAAAATCTTTTTCAAAAATCACTTGATTTCTTTTCCACTCTTATTTTCGAAAATCAATTAAGTGTTTTTCAAAATGTTTTCAAAATCTTTTACTTAATTTTCGAAAATTACTTCCCTTCTTCTCACATCCTTCTATTTATGGACTAACACTATTCCTTAATGCAAAATTCGAACTCCATCTTCTTTGATAAGTTCGAATTTTCTACCTCTGTCTTCCATTTTTCTTCCTCTGACACCTTAAGGAATCTCTATACTGTGACATAGAGGATTCCATATTTTCTTGTTCTCTTCTCTTTCATATGAGCAGGAACAAAGACAAAGGCATTCTTGTTGAAGCTGACCCTGAACCTGAAAGGACCTTGAAGCAAAAGCTAAGAGAAGCTAAGGCACAACTCTCTGTAGAGGACCTAACAGAAATCTTCAAAGAAGAAGAACCCATGGCAGCCGAAAACAACAACAATGCAAACAATGCAAGGAAGGTGCTGGGTGACTTTACTGCACCTACTCCCGACTTCTATGGGAGAAGCATCTCAATCCCTGCCATTGGAGCAAACAACTTTGAGCTTAAGCCTCAATTAGTTTCTCTAATGCAACAGAATTGCAAGTTTCATGGACTTCCATTAGAAGATCCTCATCAGTTTTTAGCTGAATTCTTGCAAATCTGTGACACAGTCAAGACTAATGGGGTTGACCCTGAGGTCTACAGACTGATGCTATTCCCTTTTGCTGTAAGAGACAGAGCTAGAATATGGTTGGACTCTCAACCTAAAGAAAGCCTGGACTCTTGGGAAAAGCTAATCAATGCCTTTTTGGCAAAGTTCTTTCCACCTCAAAAATTGAGTAAGCTTAGAGTGGAAGTCCAAACCTTCAGACAGAAGGATGGAGAATCCCTCTATGAAGCTTGGGAAAGATACAAACAATTGATCAGAAAATGTCCTTCAGACATGCTTTCTGAATGGAGCATCATAGGTATTTTCTATGATGGTCTGTCTGAACTATCCAAGATGTCCTTGGATAGCTCTGCTGGAGGATCTCTTCATCTGAAGAAGACGCCTACAGAAGCTCAAGAGCTCATTGAAATGGTTGCAAATAACCAATTCATGTACACTTCTGAAAGGAATCCTGTGAACAATGGGACTGGTCAGAAGAAAGGAGTTCTTGAGATTGATGCTCTGAATGCCATTCTGGCTCAGAACAAGATATTGACTCAACAAGTCAATTTGATTTCTCAAAGTCTGTCTAGAATGCAAAATGCACCAAGCAGTACTAAGGATGCTTCATCTGAAGAAGAAGCTTATGATCCTGAGAACCCTTCAATGGAAGAGGTGAATTACCTAGGAGAACCCTGTGGAAACACCTATAATTCTTCATGGAGAAATCACCCAAATTTCTCATGGAAGAATCAAGAGAAATCTCAACAAGGTTTCAACAACAATAATGGTGGAAGAAACAGGTTTAGCAATGGCAAGCCTTTTCCATCATCCTCTCAGCAACAGACAGAGAATTCTAAGCAGAACCCCTCTGACTTAGCAACCATGGTCTCTGATCTAATCAAAACCACTCAAAGTTTCATGACTGAAACAAGGTCCTCCATTAGGAATTTGGAGGCACAAGTGGGACAGCTGAGCAAGAAAGTTACTGAACTCCCTCCTAGTACTCTCCCAAGCAATACAGAAGAAAATCCAAAAGGAGAGTGCAAGGCCATAAACATGGCCGAATTTGGAGAGGAAAAAGAGGAAGTGGACGCCACTGAGGAAGACCTCAATGGGCGTGCACCAACCTCCAATGAGTTCCCTAATGAGGAACCATGGGAATCTGAGGCTCAAAATGAGACCATAGAGATTCCATTGGACTTACTTCTGCCTTCCATGAGCTCTGATGAGTATTCTTCCTCTGAAGAGGATGAGTATGTCACTGAAGAGCAAGTTGCTAAATACCTTGGAGTAATCATGAAGCTAAATGACAAGTTATTTGGAAATGAGACTTGGGAGACTGAACCTCCTTTGCTCACCAAAGAACTGGATGACTTGTCTAGGCAGAAATTACCTCAAAAGAGACAAGATCCTGGGAAGTTTTCCATACCTTGTACCATAGGCACCATGACCTTCAAGAAGGCCCTGTGTGACTTAGGGTCAAGTGTGAACCTCATGCCTTTCTCTGTAATGGAGAAGCTAGAGATCTTTGAGGTACAAGCTGCAAGAATCTCACTAGAGATGGCAAACAACTCAAGAAAACAAGCTTATGGACTTGTAGAGGATGTTTTGGTTAAGATTGAGGACCATTACATCCCTACTGATTTCATAGTCCTAGAGACTGGGAAATGCATGGAAGAATCTATCATCCTTGGCAGACCCTTCCTAGCCACAGCAAAGGCTGTGATTGATGTTGATGGAGGTGAACTGATCATTCAAGTGAATGAAGAATCCTTTGTGTTTAAGGCTCAAGGATGTCCCTCTGTCACCATGGAGAGGAAGCATAAAAAGCTTCTCTCAAATCAGAGACAAACAGAGCCCCCACAGTCAAACTCTAAGTTTGGTGTTGGGAGGCCACAACCAAACTCTAAGTTTGGTGTTGAACCCCCACATTCAAACTCTAAGTTTGGTGTTGGGAGGTTCCAACATTGCTCTGAGTATCTGTGAGGCTCCATAAGAGCCCTCTGTCAAGCTACTGACATTAAAGAAGCGCTTGTTGGGAGGCAACCCAATGATTATATTTTATATATGTCTCTTTGTTATTTTATGTTTTTTGTAGGTTGATGATCATAAGAAGTCACAAAATCCATTGAAAAAGCAAAAACAGAATGAAAAACAGGAAGAAAAACAGCACACCCTGGAGGAAGAACTCACTGGCGTTTAAACGCCAGTGAGGCTAGCAGTTGGGCGTTTAACGCCCAGTCTGGCACCATTCTGGGCGTTTAACGCCAGAAAGGGGCACCAGACTGGCGTTAAACGCCAGGAAAGGGCAAGAACCTGGCGTTAAACGCCAGGAATGGGCACCAGCCCGGCGTTTAACGCCAGAAATGGCTCAAAACGTGATTTTTGATGCCATTTGGTGCAGGGATGACTTTTCCTTGACACCTAAGGATCTGTGGACCCCACAGGATCCCCGCAAACCCCTCACCTATCAAATCCCATCTCTCTCTTCACCACTCACCTCCATAAAACCCCACTTACCTCACCATCCAAATTCAAACCACTACTTCTTCCCCTTTTGGCCTAACCACAAAGCCGTCTCCCTCTCCTCCATTTCTTCTTCTTCTACTCTCTTTTTTCTTCTTTTGCTCGAGGACGAGCAAACCTTTTAAGTTTGGTGTGGTAAAAGCATTGCTTTTTGTTTTTCCATAACCATTTATGGCATCCAAAGCCGGTTCAACTGAGAAGGCATGACCTCAAGCCCATCACTAAGAAGAAGATGGAGCAAACAAGAGACCCCTCTCATCAAGAAATCCCTGAGATACCTCAAGGGATGCACTTTCCTCCACAAGACTACTGGGAGCAAATTAACACCTCCCTAGGAAAATTAAGTTCCAACATGGGACAACTAAGGGTGGAGCACCAAGAACATGCCATCCTCCTCCATGAAATTGGAGAAGATCAAAGGATCATGAGAGAGGAGCAACAAAGACAAGGAAGAGACATTGAGGAGCTCAAGCACTCCATAGGATCTTCAAGAGAAAGAAAGAGCCGCCATCACTAAGGTGGACCCGTTCTTTAATCTCCTTGTTCTTTATTTTTCTGTTTTTCGAAAATTATGCTTTATGTTTATCTATGTTTGTGTCTTATGATCATTAGTGTCTTAGTGTCTATGCCTTAAAGTTATGAATGTCCTATGAAATCCATCACCTTTCTTAAATGAAAACTGTTTTTATTACAAAAGAACAAGAAGTACAGGATTTCAAATTCATCTTTAAAACTAGCTTAATTAGTTTGATGTGGTGACAATACTTTTTGTTTTCTGAATGTATGCTTGAACAGTGCATATGTCTTTTGAATTTGTTGTTCATGAATGTTAAAATTGTTGGCTCTTAAAAGAATGATGAAAAAGGAGACATGTTACTGAGGATCTGAAAAATCATAAAAATGATTCTTGAAGCAAGAAAAAGCAGTGAATACAAAAAAAAAAAGAGAAAAAAGAAGGAGAAAAACGAAAAAAAAGGAGAAAGAGAAAAAGAAAGAAAAAGAAAAGAAATAAAGTTGTGATCCAAGGCAATAAGAGTGTGCTTAAGAACCCTGGACACCTCTAATTGGGGACTCTAGCAAAGCTGAGTCACAATCTGAAAAGGTTCACCCAATTATGTGTCTGTGGCATGTATGTATCCGGTGGTAATACTGGAAGACAGAGTGCTTTGGGCCACGGCCAAGACTCATAAAGTAGCTGTGTTCAAGAATCATCATACTTAACTAAGAGAATCAATAACACTATCTGGATTCTGAGTTCCTAAAGAAGCCAATCATTCTGAACCTCAGAGGATAAAGTGAGATGCCAAAACTGTTTGGAGGCAAAAAGCTACTAGTCCCGCTCATCTAATTTGGAGCTAAGTTTCATTGATAATTTGGAGTCTATAGTATATTCTCTTCTTTTTATCTTATTTGATTTTCAGTTGCTTGAGGACAAGCAACAATTTAAGTTTGGTGTTGTGATGAGCGGATAATTTATACGCTTTTTGGCATTGTTTTTAGTATGTTTTTAGTAGTTTTAGTCAAGTTCTTAGTATATTTTTATTAGTTTTTAGCTAAAATTCACTTTTCTGGACTTTACTATGAGTTTGTGTGTTTTTCTGTGATTTCAGGTATTTTCTGGCTGAAATTGAGGGATCTGAGCAAAAATCTGATTCAGAGACTGAAAAGGACTGCAGATGCTGTTGGATTCTGACCTCCCTGCACTCGAAGTGGATTTTCTAGAGCTACAGAAGCCCAATTGGCGCGCTCTCAACGGCATTGGAAAGTAGACATTCTGGGCTTTCCAGCAATATATGATAGTCCATACTTTGCCCAAGATTTGATGGCCCAAACCGGCGTTCAAAGTCACCTACAGAAATTCCAGCGTTAAACGCCGGAACTGGCACCTAAATGGGAGTTAAACGCCCAAACTGGCATAAAAGCTGGCGTTTAACTCCAAGAGGAGTCTCTACACGAAAATGCTTCAATGCTCAGCCCAAGCACACACCAAGTGGGCCCGGAAGTGGATTTTTATGTCATTTACTCATCTCTGTACACCCTAGGCTACTAGTTCTCTATATATAGGACCTTTTACCATTGTATTTTTCATCTTCGGACATCTAGTTCTTAGATCATTGGGAGGCTGGCCTCACGGCCATGCCTAGACCTTGTTCTTATGTATTTTCAACGGTGGAGTTTCTACACACCATAGATTAAGGTGTGGAGCTCTGCTGTACCTCGAGTATTAATGCAATTACTATTGTTCTTCTATTCAATTCCGCTTGTTCTTTATCCAAGATATCACTTGTTCTTCAACTTGATGAATGTGATGATCTGTGACACTCATCATCATTCTTGAACAAAGTGACTGACAACCACTCTTGTTCTACAAGCATACGAGGCTCTAGTGAATATCTCTTGGATTCTTTAACCGGAATCTTCGTGGTATAGGCGAGAACTGATGGCGGCATTCAAGAGAATCCGGAAGGTCTAACCTTGTCTGTGGTATTCTGAGTAGGATTCAATGATTGAATGACTGTGACGTGCTTCAAACTCCTGAGGGCGGGGCGTTAGTGACAGACGCAAAAGAATCACTGGATTCTATTCCGGCCTGATTGAGAACCGACAGATGGATAGCCGTGCCGTGACAGGGTGCGTTGAACATTTCCAATGAGAGGATGGGAGGTAGCCACTGACAACGGTGAAACCCTTGCATAAGCTTGCCATGAAAAGGAGTAAGAAGGATTGGATGAAGACTGTAGGAAAGCAGAGAGACGGAAGGGAAGGCATCTTCATTCGCTTGTCTGAAGCTCTCACCAATGATATACATAAGTATCTCTATCTTTATCTTTATGCTTTATTCGTTTATCATCATACCCATTTGAGTCTGCCTGACTGAGATTTACAAGGTGACCATAGCTTGCTTCATAGCAACAATCTCCGTGGGATCGACCCTTACTCACGTAAGGTATTACTTGGACGACCCAGTGCACTTGCTGGTTAGTTGTGCGAAATTGTAGTGATCACAATTTCGTGCACCAACAACCAGATCCCAATGTATCCACCAGATCAAGAAAAAACCTCGTTTCTCACACCAAAAGCGAATTATTGCTACATCGTAATGCCTTTCAGCAATAAGATCCCTCCCCTTCTACGCCACCTTAAGGAAGGAAAAAAACTTCGAGTGGACAACGGAATGTGAATAAGCCTTCCGAGACTTTAAAGAATTCCTGGGACAGCCCCCCATCCTATCTCGACCACGAGAGGGAGAACCACTCATACTATACCTGGCCGTAGGAAGTCGGGCAATAACCTCAGCATTAATTAGAGAAGATGAAGGGGGACAACAATCCGTCTACTTCATTAGTAAAGCACTACAGGGGTCAGAGCTAAACTACCAGAAAATAGAGAAGTTCACCTACGCTTTAATACTCACATCCCAACGACTTCGCCCATACTTCCAAGCGCACACCATCAGAGTTCGGACCAACCAGCCCATAAAAGGGATACTGCAGAAAACAGATCTAGCAGGAAGAATCCTACAGTGGACAATCGAGTTGTCCGAGTTCGACCTTCAATACGAGGCGCGGACAGCCATCAAATCACAATACCTAGCCGACTTCATTGCAGAATTCACATACACCACAGAAATTCCCATAGAGTGGAACATATACGTGGACGGCTCCTCAAATAAAGCCGGAAGCGGTGCAGGTGTGATAATCGAAAGCAACCAGGAAACCCAACTTGAGCTTTCCCTGAAATTCGGATTCCCGGCCTCAAACAACCAGGCGAAATATGAAGCATTATTAGCTGGCTTGAAGCTGGCTAGGGAAGTTGGAGCTCAGAAACTCAACATCTACAGTGACTCACAAGTCATTACCTCGCAAATAACGGAAAGCTACCAAGCCAAAGATCCTACCATGAAAAAATATTTGGATAAAATCAAAGAACAGCTCGAACAACTTGGAGAATATAGGATCTGCCACATACCCCGCGAGCAAAATGCCCAAGCTGACGCGCTCTCAAAGCTAGCCAGCACCAAACCAGGGGACAACAATAGAAGCCTCATCCAAGAAATACTGCAGAACCCATCGATATCAGAAGAAGAAAAAATCCTAGTCATAACAGGTCGGGATCAAGGATGGATGACCCCCATAATTAACTACCTCAAAATAGAAGCGCTCCCCACAGATGAAAAGGAGGCAAAGAGGTTAAAAAGGGAGGCACAGTACTACACTATCATAAATAACATCCTATACAAAAGAAGGATCTCAACACCACTGTTAAAATGCGTACCGACCTCCAACACAAAAGAAGTCTTGGAGGAAGTACACAGCGGCATTTGTGGTAATCATCTCGGAGCGCAAGCTCTCACCTAAAAGGTACTCCGAGCAGGATTCTATTGGCCAACTCTACGAAAGGAAGCTACAAAATTTGTAAAGACATGTCCACCGTGTCAGAAGCATGCCAACTTTCACATCGCCCCGCCAGAAAAACTCATTAGCGTGACCTCACCCTGGCCATTTGCAAAATGGGGACTCGATCTTCTCGGACCCTTCCCACAGGGATCGGGACAAGTAAAATTCCTTATAGTAGGGGTAGACTATTTCACGAAATGGATCGAAGCAGAACCCCTAGCCAACGACACTGCTCAAAGAAGCCAAAAATTCCTATATAGGAACATTGTTACAAGATTTGGGGTTCCATACTCCATCACCACGGATAACGGCACCCAATTCACAGATGCAGGCTTCAGAAAGTTAGTGGCCGACTTGAATATAAAATACCAGTTCACTTCCGTTGAACACCCCCAAGCCAATGGACAAGCCGAAGCAGCCAACAAAGTCATATTGGCCGGGCTAAAACGGAGATTATAAGAAGCAAAGGGAGCTTGGGCCGAGGAACTTCCACAAGTCCTATAGGCGTATCGAACAACTCCACATTCCACTACAAACGAATCCCCATTTCGACTAGCATACGGAGTAGAGGCAATGATTCCAATAGAAGTTGAAGAAGGGTCTCCCCGAGTAGTCCACTACAATGAACAAACCAACTCTCAACTTCAAAGAGAAGAGCTCGACCTACTTCCGAAAATCCAAGAAAGAGCTCGGATAAGAGAAGAAGCACTAAAGCGGCGAATGGCTTCCAGGTATAATCAAAAGGTAGTGCCAAGAGACTTCATGGAGAACGATCTCGTCTTAATTCGAAATGATATTGGAACAACTCGACCTAGAGAAGGAAAGCTGGCAGCTAACTGGAAAGGACCCTACCGAGTCACAAAAGTACTTGGGAAGGGCTACTACAGACTGTCCAAACTCGAGGGACGAGAACTCCCCAGATCATAGCACGCCTGTAACCTAAGAAGGTACTATAGCTAGGAAAGGTAAAAGATCTCAAGATGCACTCTTTTTCCTGAAAAGGTTTTTTAATGAGGCGTCAAAGATTGAGATTTAATCCGACTTAAGGGTATGAAAAATTCCCGCCTGTATATATTTGCACTTTCTTTAAATAAAAATACATTTCAGATATTCTACAAAGTGCTCAAGACGCATTAATCTGAAGCATTCATCTTCCGATTATAAAGCAACGGATCGAACAAGAAGTGAAAAACAGATTCACTATACGATCTTGATAGGAATAATCGACCGACAAAGGTGAAAACACGATTCACCTAAAGGTCGATTAAACCAGGACAGAAATCACAATCTACAAATCGGCAAATGATGAACACAGAATAATGCAAGAAGTTATCGAAAGTGATCCTAAAAAAGAACCTGACGAGGTCTTATGGATTGCTATATAATAACTTAAAAAGACTGGCCGACACCAAAAAGTCGGACCAAGTCAACCCAAGTTATCAGCAAATCCCTGGAAAGAGGTCTGGCCAACCCTATTAAAGAGGAATTGCTATAACTTAAGAAGAGATCGACCTAACGAAGTCGGTCTCCTACAAAACAAGTTGTAAAAGTAATCCCTAAAAGAGACCTGACAAAAGGTCCAAGAAAGAGGATTACAAAAACAACTTAGAAGAGATCGACCTAACGAAGTCGGTCTCCTACAAAGACAAGTTGTAAAAGTAATCCCTGAAAGAGACCTGACAAAGGTCCAAGAAAGAGGATTACAAAAACAACTTAGAAGAGATCGACCTAACGAAGTCGGTCTCCTACAAAGACAAGTTGTAAGAGTAATCCCTGAAAGAGACCTGACGAAGGTCCAAGAAAGAGGATTACAAAAACAACTTAGAAGAGATCGACCTAACGAAGTCGGTCTCCTACAAAGACAAGTTGTAAAAGTAATCCCTGAAAGAGACCTGACGAAGGTCCAAGAAAGAGGATTACAAAAACAACTTAGAAGAGATCGACCTAACGAAGTCGGTCTCCTACAAAGACATGTTGTAAAAGTAATCCCTGAAAGAGACCTGACAAAGGTCCAAGAAAGAGGATTACAAAAACAACTTAGAAGAGATCGACCTAACGAAGTCGGTCTCCTACAAAGACAAGTTGTAAAAGTAATCCCTGAAAGAGACCTGACGAAGGTCCAAGAAAGAGGATTACAAAAACAACTTAGAAGAGATCGACCTAACGAAGTCGGTCTCCTACAAAGATAAGTTATAAAAGTAATCCCTAAAAGAAGACCTAACAATGGTCCAAAAAGAGGATTACAGAAATAACTTAGAAGGGGACCAACATAAAGAAATCGGTTATGAGGCGAAAAGCGAAGAAACCGAGAAACAAGTCGGGCCCCTCACAGTCATGGCCTTAAAAGGATCCAAGCTACAAACAATAAAATACGAAAGCAATCTAAAGAGGCCAAAGCAGCAAGATCTCAATAGATACCATAATAAAAACATAGTATGATAAAGCTCCAAGAGGCCACCACAAACCAACCTCGGAAGCTACTTTTGTTTTTCAAAAAAAAGTTGCAAGGCAGACAACTAGAAGCGTCAGCAGTTAAGAAGAACAAATAAAACAAGTTCAAAAGCTCACAAACCGGGCTATTTACACAAATATTCAGAAAAAGATCAGCTAAAGATCGAGAGCCTTCCCGGCAGCATCAGTACGGGGAGAAGGAGGGCGAGTCTGAAGGGGCACATCATCTACAGTTCCATCATTCCAGTTCAGGATCTGGCAATCCGGATCAGACGTAACGGGAGGAACCGAGGAGGTCGACACCTTAAGAGAAGGCACTTGAGGAGGGTCAGCATCATCATCATCCTGATCATCAGGGACAATTTTACCATCCCTCACAACATTGTCCAGGTTGACAAGAGTCAAGTCGGCATCAGGGGCAACAATTCGGAACTACTCCATTAGGTTCTCGGAGGCAGCAGTTACGCTGCCCACAAGGTGACCCTGAAGCTCTCCATAATTAGCCCGAGCAGTTTCCAACTCATCCCGGAGGCGCATTAATTCCCTATAGGCTGAGACATAGCTATCCTTATGCTTTAGAGCCATGTCCTCATCCAGCTTCAAAGAAGCAGCAAGGGCAATAGAGCTGGCCTTCTCACCCTCTAGCTCCTTCTCCACCTTTGCCAACTTCACCTCCAACTCCTCCTTCAGACCCTTGATCCGATCAAATTCTGACTTGGCCTCCTCCATAAAAGATTTGGTGGCATGAATCGGAATCCCCTAAACTATTTGGAAAATAGCCGCACCCATATAAGCCATCTTCACACTATTTTTAGTGATAAAATCCAAATGCTGAAGAAGAGACACGTCGTCCATGGAAAGCCCACCATAGGGGGCAATTTGCTGGTCAACAAACTCGATGGCATCAAAGTCCGGGGCATCCAAGTTAAAAGGCTCGGATGTTTTTTTGCTTTTTTGCTTTTTCAAGGGAGGGACACCAGAAGCAGCGGCAGAAGTCTGAGGAGGATCAACCTGATGAAACCGAGGAGTAGGAATTACTTTCCTCGGCCCAAGGGAACTCGGCACAGGAGGCTTCACGGGGACCTGTGAAGATCCCTCGCCGGCCACCTTGGCCAAGATGTTCAGAGCAGCAGTTGCCTTCTTTACCCTTTTGAAGGCCTTCATGGAGTCGTTGTTCTTTGACATCTCTACAAACACAAAAACAGCCACGACAAAGAGTTACAAAAGAGGAAGAAAAAGGAAATAAGTATAGAAACAAGTCAGGCAAATAGACAAACAAATACCCAAAGCAGTCCGAACCAAAGACGGATCATTCAAAAATCTTTTTGTATCAAGATGGGGTGGTTTCCCCCAGAGATCCTCAAGAACAACTACAAAAGCGCGTTCGACATCATCAAGCATCTCCCAAGTGTAGCGAGACACTCTTACATCCTTTTGCCACTCTAGAGGGAAGGAGGGCTCGTCATTTTCATCAAGAAAAAAGGGGCGGGCCCCCTCAACAGCTCAAACTTTAAAGAAGTAGTTCTTGAAGTCCTCAAAGGACTCATCATACATCGCAAACACTTTATGGCCCTGGGCGAACCGGAAAGAAACCCAAGAAGCTTTCTTTTTTGAAGAACCGCCAGGCTTGGCAGAAACAAACAAGTAAAGAAACAGAGTCTGGGAAGGTATTACATCTAGTTCACGGCAGAGAAGTTGAAAAATTTTAATAAAACCCCAAGAATTGGGGTGAAGTTGGGATGGAGCAATATTACACGACCACAACAGGTCGGTCTCAAAAGCAGTAAAAGGAAAAGAAACGTTCAACTGACTGAAAAAGTATTCGTAAGCATAAAAGAAGGGATGCTCTCCCTCAACAGAAGTCGGAAAGCAAACTCTCTCGTCAGAATCAGGGGCAACAAGCTCGTAATCCTCCTCACGGGCATTGTTACCACAAATCCTAGGGCGCTTCCTCAGTTCTGTGCAAAACTCAGCATCCATAACAGAAACACACAACAAAACAAGGGAGTCCAGCCAATCGGACATCCCCTCGGGAACTCTGGACGACATCTCTACAATATTATTGCGAGAAGACATGAGGCCAACTAATCCTACAAGTAAGAAAATAAAATAAGGTTACCACAAACATCTCGGACAAAGGAGAAAACAACTCGGTCAATACTTCTCAGGCAATGAAAAGCAAGAAAAGGAAAACCCCAAGACTCAAACCAAAGTCCTGGGGCATCTTTTGGAGGCAGTAACAAGGCAAGGTTTCCAGAAAAATAGTGTGAAGTTCACATCTCAGCATTTTTCAAACAAGAAAAAGACTTCAAACAAGCAAGCATTTTCAGAAGCATAAGTCATCACAGTTTACCAAATAAAAAAGCATTCCCAAAACTTCAAAACGACGTCAAAATGCGCCAAGTAGAAATCGCTAAAGGTACGAACTTTCTCAAAATCAGAAACAAAAGTGATCAAGTAAAGCAAGGAACAGATGCAGATTCTCTATCAGAAGCAACAACAAAACCCTAGAAAGCCTCGACGGAAATGCCAAAAGAGCGCACGAAAGAAAGCCAAGGAAAACACGTTTACAGCGACAAACAAATGCAAGATCACGAAAAGGTTCAAACTTTCAAACATGCAAAATCAAAGCTTCACCAAAAAACTAAAAGTAAAGCCGCGAAAGAAGCAAGAAAGTTAGTACCAACCTGAAAAAAGCAGCAGGCTTCGAGGAAGTTGAAAAAGGAAGGCAAAAATCTAGAATTGCTCTCTCAAAAGTAAAAGAGAAGACACGAGCAAAAGCAACGTCACTGGGCTGAAACGCGGAAGCACAAAACTCCAGGCAGAGGCTTCAGAAAAATCAAACAACGCTGCAACACAGAAAAAAAGTTGAAAGCGAGAGAAATGCGAAGAAGTTACGAAAAGGGTGAAGGAGAGAAACCGTTTCTGGGTTTTCAAAATCAAGATAAAAGAGCCAAAAGTAAACGGGGCAATTAATGTTAAAATTAATGTAGGCATTAAACCCTCGCACGTTTCCAAAGCGCCGATATAAAAGCGCGCGCTTTTAAGAAGAAAAACGTTCTACATTCAAAAGCTTCTACAAAGGAATCGACAAAATGCTTGAGTTCGGCTTCACTAAAGAATGACCGAAGTCAAGGACTCGACCTAAAAAAAAAGACCGAGTTCAAGCAGGGACACTGTTCATACCCTGGGTAGAGCTGACCGACCCGGGATGTTCAACAGACAAAGCGACCGACCTCTTCAGGTTAGGACAACCCGACCTCTTCCCAAAGAGCTCGATCAGGTCCCCAGAAAGTCCAAAGAAGGGCCCAAATAGAGGAACACGCCCCAAATCCTAAGGCAGCCTAAGCCTACAGAAAGAAGGGCGGTTCCCTTAAAAGATAAAAATGACCTCACTTAAAGATAAGATAAAGATAAGATAAGATAACTAACTTATCTTATCCACAGAAGGCCACATCTCACCATTATAAATACACTGGAGCACCCATGTATAACTGATACTCTGATTCTACTCAATACCTGCTTAATACCCTTGCTAACTTAAGCATCGGAGTCCCTTGCAAGTACCCCCCACTCTCCGGGGACGAAGGATCAGCAGCACTTTCAAGTGTCACAAGTCGGACACACAAGCTCCGGCGACTATATACCCGCCAGACACATCGGCTCCGACCAACGCAGAAGATCTCGACCGAGATTGACCTATAGTTTCAGGTAACCCTCGGAACATACTTATCTTATCCACAGAAGGCCACATCTCACCATTATAAATACACTGGAGCACCCAAGTATAACTCATACTCTGATTCTACTCAATACCTGCTTAATACCCTTGCTAACTTAAGCATCGGAGTCCCTTGCAGGTCCCCCCTACCCTCCGGGGATGAAGGATCAGCAGCACTTTCAAGTGTCACAAGTCGGACACACAAGCTCCGGCGACTATATATCCGCCAGACACATCGGCTCCGACCAACGCAGAAGATCTCGACCGAGATCGACCTATAGTTTCAGGTAACCCTCGGAACATTAGCGTCGTTGCCAGGGATAATCAACCACCTGAATGGAATTATTAGTGATAATCAAAGTGTTTTCTTTCGGGATAGACTTATTAGTGATAATATTCTGGTGGCACATGAATGTATTCATTTTCTGAAAAAAAAACCTTTGGTGATAATAACTTAGCTCTAAAACTCGATATGAGTAAGGCCTATGATCGTGTCAAGTGGAGTTTTGTATGGTTTGTTATGGAGAAATTTGGTTTCTATAATAAATGGATAGAGTGGATGAAGGAGTGCGTGTCAACTATTTCTTATTCTGTTATTGTGGATGGCTCACTATTTGGCTTTTTCAAGCCAGCTAGAGGGCTCTGACAAGGAGATCCTTTCTCCCCATACCTATTTTTAATTTGTGCAGAGGGACTTTTCTATCTACTCCACAAAGGAGAACAGAATAACCTGTTTCAGGGACTACGGTTGAACAAGAAATGCCCCTCCATCAACCACCTATTATTCGAAGATGATTGTATCCTATTTTGTAAGGCAAACCAGCAAAGTTGCATTCATTTATAAGCCATTCTAGAGATGTACAATAGCCTAAGTGGCCAAGAAGTAAATTTGAACAAATCAGCGGTATTTTTTTAGCAAGAATACGCAACAGGAGGTAAGAAGAAAGTTGGCAGATCTACTTGGAGTTCCGAATGTGGGAACCTAAGATAAGTATTTGAGCTTGACCTCTATGGTTAATAGATCAAAGAAGGAGACCTTTTCTTACGTGAAGGACAAGGTCACCAAAAAACTGAACTACTAGAAAAGAAGTCTACTGTTCGTCAGCAGAAGAGAAATCCTTATCAAAGTAAATGGCACTGCTATCCCGATATACTCACTAAGTTGTTTTAAGCTACCTCAGACATTAATTGATGAACTACATAGGTTGATGATGAAATTTTGGTGGGGACAGAAACAGAATAAAAGAAAGATGCATTGGATTAGATGGGATACAGTTAGCAGAGATAAACAGGAATGTGGTTTGGGATTCAAAGACCTAAAAGCTTTTAATCTAGCGATGTTGGTAAAATAGGGGTGGAGATTATTAACCAAGCCACATTCTCCATTCTAAAAAATCTTTAAAAATAAATATTACAGGCTTTCCTCCTTTCTTGAAGCTAAAAGAGGGAGTAGACCATCTTGGACATGGCAGAGTCTCTTGGAAGGAAGAAATGTACTAGAAAAGGGCGTGAAATGGGTAATCTCTCGGCAAGGGATGGTAAAGATATGGGAAGATCCTTGGTTTGGAGATGAACCCCCCTTCTGAATTCCACCAAATGGGCTAGGTAACCAACAATTTTTATGGGTTAAACAACTGATGGATGCCTCCGAAAATGGAACCTAGATTAAATCAATGCAATTTTCAACAGTGAAACTGGTTCTGATGAGCGGATAATTTATACGCTTTTTGGCATTGTTTTTAGGTAGTTTTTAGTATGATCTAGTTACTTTTAGGGATATTTTTATTAGTTTTTATGCTAATTTCACATTTCCAGACTTTACTATGAGTTTGTGTGTTTTTCTGTGATTTCAGGTATTTTCTGGCTGAAATTAAGGGACCTGAGCAAAACTCTAATAGGAGGCTGACAAAGGACTGCTGATGCTGTTGGAATCTGACATCCCTGCACTCAAAATGAATTTTCTGGAGCTACAGAACTCCAAATGGTGCGCTCTTAATGGCTTTAGCAAGTAGACATCCAGAGCTTTCCAGCAATATATAATAGTCCATACTTTATTCGTGATTAGACGACGTAAACTGGCACTCAACGCCAGTTTCATGCTGCATTCTGGAGTCAAACGCCAGAAAAACGTCACGAACCAGAGTTGAACACCCAAAACACGTTACAACTTGGCGTTCAACTCCAAGAGAAGCCTCAGCTCGTGGATAGATCAAGCTCAGCCCAAGCACACACCAAGTGGGCCCCGGAAGTGGATTTATGCATCAATTACTAACTTCTGTAAACCCTAGTAGCTAGTTTAGTATAAATAGGATAGTTTACTATTGTATTAGAGTCTTTGACTGTATTTTTTGATCTTTTGATCACGTTTGGGGGCTGGCCATTCGGCCATGCCTGGACCTTCATCACTTATGTATTTTTAACGGTAAAGTTTCTACACACTATAGATTAAGGGTGTGGAGCTCTGCTGTACCTCAAGTTTCAATGCAATTACTACTATTTTCTATTCAATTCCGCTTGTTCTTATTCTAAGATATTCGTTGCACTTCAACATGATGAATGTGATGATCCGTGACACTCATCATCATTCTCACCTATGAACGCGTGACTGACAACCACTTCCGTTCTACCTTAGACCGGGCGCATATCTCTTGGATTCCTTAATCAAAATCTTCGTGGTATAAGCTAGATTGATGGCGGCATTCATGAGAATCTGGGAAGTCTAAACCTTGTCTGTGGTATTCCGAGTAGAATTCAGGGATTGAATGACTATGACGAGCTTCAAACTCGTGCTTGTTGGGCGTGATGACAAACGCAAAAGAATCAAGGGATTCTATTCTAACATGATCGAGAACCGACAGATGATTAGCCGTGCCGTGACAGAGCATTTGGACCTTTTTCACTGAGAGGATGGGATGTAGCCATTGACAATGGTGATGCCCTACATACAGCTTGCCATGGAAAGGAATAAGAAGGATTGAAGGAAGACAGTAGGAAAGCAGAGATCCAACAGGGACAATCACCTCCACACACTTATCTGAAATTCCCACCATTGAATTACATGAGTAACTCTATCTTTATTTTCTGTTTTATTTATTATTCAAAAACTCCATAACATTTACTATTCGCCTAACTGAGATTTACAAGATGACCATAGCTTGCTTCATACCAACAATCCCCGTGGGATTCGACCCTTACTCACGTAAGGTATTACTTGGACGACCCAATGCACTTGCTGGTTAGTTGTGCGGAGTTGTGACTAAGTGTGATTCACGTTTGAGAGCGCTACCACGTTTTTGGCGCCATTGTTGATGATCACAATTTCGTGCACCATGTTTTTGGCGCCGTTGCCGGGGATTGTTCGAGTATGGACAACTGATGGTTCATCTTGTTGCTCAGATTAGGTAATTTTCTTTTTATTTTCTTTTCAAAAAAAGTTTTCAAAAATCTTTCAAAAATTTGTCTTTATTTTCATTTTCCTAAAGAATATTTTCGAAAAAAAATAATAAAAATACAAAAAAAATCATAAAATCATAAAAATAAAAAATATTTTGTGATTCTTGTTTGAGTTTTGAGTAAATTTTTAAGTTTGGTGTCAATTGCATGCTTTAAAAATTTTTTCTTGCATTTTTCGAAAATTCATGCATTCATGGTGTTCTTCATGATCTTCAAGTTGTTCTTGGTAAATCTTCTTGTTTGATCTTGATGTTTTCTTGTTTTGTGTTTTTTGTTGTTTTTCATGTGCATTTTTGCATTCATAGTGTCCATGCATTAAAGATTTCTAAGTTTGGTGTCTTGCATGTTTTCTTTGCATCAAAAATTTTTCAAAAATATGTTCTTGATGTTCATCATGATCTTCAAAGTGTTCTTGGTGTTCATCTTGACATTCATAGTGTTTTTGCATGCATCATGTGTTTTGATCCAAAATTTTCATGTTTTTGGTCATTTTTGTGTTTTCTCTCTCATCATAAAAAATTCAAAAATAAAAAATATCTTTTCCTTAATTTTCTCATAATTTTCGAAAATTTGAGTTGACTTAGTTAAAAAATTTTAAAATTAGTTGTTTCTTACAAGTCAAGTGAAATTTTCAATTTTAAAAATCTTATCTTTTCAAAATCTTTTTCAAAAAATCATATCTTTTTCATTTTTTTTACTATTTTTCGAAAATTCTTTAAAATATTTTTTCAAAAATTTTTTTCTTAATTTTATCTTTCTTTTCGAAAAATATGCTAACAATTAATGTGATTGATTCAAAAATTTGAAGTTTATTACTTTCTTGTTAAGAAAGGTTCAATTTTTAAATTCTAGAATCATATCTTTTAGTTTCTTGTTAGTCAAGTAATCAAATTTAATTTTAAAAAAAAATTAAATCTTTTTCAACCATATCTTTTTATCATATCTTTTTATCATATCTTTTATATCATATCTTTTTCAAAATCATATCTTTTTCAAAAATTTGATTTCAAAATATCTTATCTAACTTCTTATCTTTTTATCTTTTCAAATTTGATTTTAATATCTTTTTCAACTAACTAATTAACATTTTGTTTGTTTCTTATCTTTTTCAAAACCACCTAACTACTTTTCCCTCTCTAATTTTTGAAAATATCTCATCCCTTTTTCAAAATTCTTTTTAAATTAACTAATTGTTTTAAATTTTAATTTTAATTCTATCTCATCTTTAATTTTCGAAAATCATTAACTCCTTTTCAAAATTAATTTTCGAAATTCTTCCCCTCTCCTCTTCTTCTATTTATTTATTTATTTACTAACACTTCTCTTCACCTCTCTTTATCTCAAATCACTGTCCCTATCCTTACCCTTGTGTTTGGATTCTCCTTTCTTTATTCCCTTTTTCTTCTACTAATAATAAGGAACCTCTTTACTGTAACATAGAGGATTCCTCTTCTTTTTTTCTGTTCTCTTCTCTTTCATATGAGCAGGAACAAGGAAAAAGGCACTCTTGTTGAAGCTGATCCTGAACCTGAAAGGACTTTGAAGAGGAAACTAAGAGAAGCTAAATTACAATAATCCAGAGGCAACCTTTCTGAAATTTTCGAACAAGAGAAGGAGATGGCAGCCGAACCCAACAACAATAATGCAAGGAGGATGCTTGGTGATTTTACTAAACCCACGTCCAAGTTTGATGGAAGAAGCATCTCAATTCCTGCCATTGGAGCAAACAATTTTGAGCTGAAACCTCAATTAGTTTCTCTAATGCAACAGAACTGCAAGTTTCATGGACTTCCATCTGAAGATCCTTACCAGTTTTTAACTAAGTTCTTACAGATTTGTGAGACTGTTAAGACGAATGGAGTAGATCCTGAAGTCTACAGGCTCATGCTTTTTCCTTTTGCTGTAAGAGACAAAGCTAGAATATGGTTGGACTCACAACCTAAAGATAGCCTGGACTCCTGGGATAAGCTGGTCACGGCCTTCTTGGATAAATTCTTTCCTCCTCAAAAGCTGAGCAAGCTTAGAGTGGATGTTCAGACCTTAAAGCAAAAAGATGGTGAATCCCTCTATGAAGATTGGAAAAGATACAAGCAGATGACCAAAAAGTGTCCTTCTGACATGTTTTCAGAGTGGACCATATTAGATATATTCTATTATGGTCTATCTGAGTTTTCCAAGATGTCATTGGACCACTCTGCAGGTGGATCCATTCACCTAAAAAAAACGCCTGCAGAAGCTCAGGAACTTATTGACATGGTTGCAAATAACCAATTCATGTACACTTCTGAGAGGAATTTTGTGAATAATGAGATGCCTCAGAGGAAGGAAGTTCTTGAAATTGATGCTCTGAATGCCATATTGGCTCAAAACAAAGTGTTGACTCAGCAAGTCAACATGATTTCTCAGAGTCTGAATGGATGGCAAAATGCATCCAACAGCACTAAAGAGGCATCTTCTGAAGAAGAAGCTTATGATCCTGAAAACCCTGCAATGACAGAGGTAAATTATATGGGTGAACCTTATGGAAACACCTATAATTCATCATGGAGAAATCATCCAAATTTCTCATGGAAGGATCAACAAAAGCCTCAACAAGGCTTTAATAATGGTGGAAGAAATAGGCTCAGCAATATCAAGCCTTATCCATCATCTTTTCAGCAACAGACAGAGAATTATGAACAAAATACCTCTAACTTAGCAAATTTAGTCTCTGATCTGTCTAAGGCCACTTTAAGTTTCATGAACGAAACAAGGTCCTCCATCAGAAATATGGAGGCACAAGTGGGCCAGCTAAGCAAGAAGGTTACTGAAACACCTCCCAGTACTCTCCCAAGCAATACTGAAGAGAATCCTAAGAGAGAGTGCAAGGCCATTGACATAGTCAATATGGCCGAATGCAAGGAGGAGGGGGAAGACGCGAATCCCAATGAGGAAGATCTCATGGGACGTCTCTCAAGCAGGAAGGAGTTCCCTATTAAGGATCTAAAGGAATCTGAGGCTCATATAGAGACCATAGAGATTCCATTAAATCTCCTTCTGCCATTCATGAGCTCTGAAGATTATTCGTCCTCTGAAGAGGATGAAGATATAACTGGAGAGCAACTTGCTCAATATCTAGGAGCCATCATAAAGCTGAATGCCAAGTTATTTGGTAATGAGACTTGGGAAGGTGAACATCCCTTGCTCATTAGTGAACTTGATACATGGGTTCAGCAAACTTTACCTCAAAAGAAATAAGATCCTGGGAAATTCTTAATACCATGTACCATAGGCACCATGACCTTTGAGAAAGCTCTGTGTGACCTAGGGTCAGGCATAAATCTTATGCCACTCTCTGTAATGGAGAAGCTGGGGATCATTGAGGTACAATCTGCCTTATTCTCATTACAATTGGCAGACAAGTCAGTAAGACAAGTTTATGGATTAGTAGAGGACATGTTAGTAAAGGTTAAAGGCCTTTACATCCCTGCTGATTTCATAATCTTAGACACTAAAAAGGAGAAGGATGAATGCATCATCCTTGGAAGACCTTTCCTAGCCACAGCAGAAGCTGTGATAGATGTTAATAGAGGAGAATTAGTCCTTCAATTAAATGGGGACTACCTTGTGTTTAAGGCACACGGCTATCCTTTTGTAACAATGGAGAGTAAGCATGTAGAGCTTCTCTCAGTACAGAGTCAAACAGAGCCCCCACAGTCAAACTCTAAGTTTGGTGTTGGGAGGCCACAACCAAACTCTAAGTTTGGTGTTGAATCCCCACAACCAAACTCTAAGTTTGGTGTTGGGACTATACAACATTGACCTGATCACCTGTGAGACTCCATGAGAGCCCACTGTAAAGCTATTGACATTAAAGAAGCACTTATTGGGAGGCAACCAAATTTTTATTTATCTAATTTTTTTATTTTATTGTTATTTTATGTTTTATTAGGTTCATGATCATGTGGAGTCACAAAATAAATACAAAAATTAAAAACAGAATCAAAAACAACAGAAGAAAAATCACACCCTGGAGGAAGGACTTACTGGCGTTTAAACACCAGTAAGGAGCATCTGGCTGGCGTTCAACGCCAGAACAGAGCATGGATCTAGCGTTGAACGCCAGAAACAAGCAACATCCTGGCGTTCAAATGCCAGGAATGCACCCTGAGGAGAGCTGGCGCTGAACGCCAGAAACAAGCATGGAACTAGTGTTCAACGCCAGAAACATGCTGCACATGGGCGTTGAACGCCCAGAACATGCATCACTTCGGCGTTTAAACGCCAGAATTGCATGCAAAGGCATTGTACATGCCTAATTGGTGCAGGGATGTAAATCCTTGACAGCTCAGGATCTGTGGACCCCACAGAATCATCTCAGAATCTGTGGACCCCACAGGATCCCCACATACCATATTCTCCCCTCTTCTCAACATTCAACCTCTCTTCCCCATAAACACTCTTCCCCATGACCTCTTCGCCACTCACATCCATCATCTCTTTCCTACCCAAACCCACCCTACATAGCCGAATACACACCTCTCTCCCTCTCCCCCATATCTTCTTCTTCTTCTATTCTTTCTTCTTTTGCTTGAGGACGAGCAACATTCTAAGTTTGGTGTGGTAAAAGCATAGCTTTTTTTGTTTTTCCATAACCATTGATGGCACCTAAGGCCAGAGAAACCTCTAGAAAGAGGAAAGGGAAGACAAAAGCTTCTACCCCCAAGTCATAGGAGATGGAGAGATTCATCTCAAGGGTCTATAGCTCAGTGGTAGAACATTTGACTGCAAATCAAGAGATCCCTAAGATACCTCAGGGGATACATTTTCCTCCACATAATTATTGGGAGCAACTAAAGATAAGAGCACCAAAATCACTAGGGATCAAGCAACAGAGGCAAGGAAGAGACACAGAGGAGCTTAAAAAGCACCATTGGTCCTTCAAGAAGAAGACGCCACTAAGGTGGACTCCTTCCTTGTTCTTATTTTTCTGTTTTTCGATTTCTATGCTATATGTTTATCTATGTTTTGTGTCTCTACTTCATGATCATTAGTAGTTAGTAACTATGTCTTAAAGCTATGAATAATTCCATTAATCCTTCACCCCTCTTAAATGAAAAATATTTTTAATTCAAAAGAACAAGAAGTACATGAGTTTCAAATTTATCCTTGAATTTAGTTTAATTATATTGATGTGGTGACAATACTTTTTGCTTTTTGAATGAATGCTTGAACAGTGCATATTTTCGATCTTGTTGTTTATGAATGTTAAAATTGTTGGCTCTTGAAAGAATGATGAACAAAGAGAAATGTTATTGATGATCTGAAAAATCATAAAATTGATTCTTGAAGCAAGAAAAAGCAGTGAAAAACAAAAGCTTGTGGAAAAAAAAAAGTGTGGCGAAAAAAAATAGAAAAGAAAAGAAAAAGCAAGCAGAAAAAGCCAATAGCCCTTAAAACCAAAAGGCAAGGGTAAAAAGGATCTAAGGCTTTGAGCATCAATGGACAGGAGGGCCCAAGGAAATAAAATCCAGGCCTAAGCGGCTAAATCAAGTTGTCCCTAACCATGTGCTTGTGGCATGCAGGTCCAAGTGAAAAGCTTGAGACTGAGTGGTTAAAGTCGTGATCCAAAGCAAAAAGAGTGTGCTTAAGAGCTCTGGACACCTCTAACTGGGGACTCTAGCAAAGCTGAGTCACAATCTTAAAAGGTTCACCCAGTCATGTGTCTGTGGCATTTATGTATCTGGTGGTAATACTGGAAAATAAAGTGCTTAGGGCCACGACCAAGACTCATAAAAGTAGCTGTGTTCAAGAATCAACATACTTAACTAGGAGAATCAATAACACTATCCGAAATTCTAAATTCCTAGAGAAGCCAATCATTCTAAACTTCAAAGAAAAAAGTGAGATGCCAAAACTGTTCAGAAGCAAAAAGCTACAAGTCCCGCTCATCTAATTAGAATTAATATTCATTGATATTTTGGGATTTGTAGTATATTCTCTTCTTTTTATTCTAATTGATTTTCAGTTGCTTGGGGACAAGTAACAATTTAAGTTTGGTGTTGTGATGAGCGGATAATTTATACGCTTTTTGGCATTGTTTTTAGGTAGTTTTTAGTATGATCTAGTTACTTTTAGGGATGTTTTTATTAGTTTTTATGATAAATTCATATTTCTGGACTTTACTATGAGTTTGTGTGTTTTTCTATGATTTTAGGTATTTTCTGGCTGAAATTGAGGGACCTGAGCAAAACTCTGATAGGAGGCTGACAAAGGACTGCTGATGCTGTTGGAATCTGACATCCCTGCACTCAAAATGGATTTTCTGGAGCTACAGAACTCCAAATGGCACGCTCTTAACGGCTTTGGCAAGTAGACATCTAGAGCTTTCCAGCAATATATAATAGTGCATACTTTATTCGTGATTAGACGATGTAAACTGGCGTTCAACGCCAGTTCCATGCTGCATTTTGGAGTCAAACGCCAGAAACACGTCACGAACCAGATTTGAACGCCCAAAACACGTTACAACTTGGCATTCAACTCCAAGAGAAGCCTCAGCTCGTGGATAGATCAAGCTCAGCCCAAGCACACACCAAGTGGACCCCAAAAGTGGATTTATGCATCAATTACTTACTTCTATAAACCCTAGTAGCTAGTTTAGTATAAATAGGATAGTTTACTATTGTATTAGAGTCTTTGACTGTATTTTTTGATCTTTTGATCACGTTTGGGGGCTGGCCATTCGGCCATGCCTGGACCTTCATCACTTATGTATTTTTAACGGTAGAGTTTCTACCCACCATAGATTAAGGGTGTGGAGCTCTGCTGTACCTCAAGTTTCAATGCAATTACTACTATTTTCTATTCAATTCCGCTTGTTCTTATTCTAAGATATTCGTTGCACTTCAACATGATGAATGTGATGATCCGTGACACTCATCATCATTCTCACCTATGAACGCGTGACTGACAACCACTTCCGTTCTACCTTAGACCGGGCGCATATCTCTTGGATTCCTTAATCAGAATCTTCGTGGTATAAGCTAGATTGATGGCGGCATTCATGAGAATCTGGGAAGTCTAAACCTTGTCTATGGTATTTCGAGTAGGATCCAGGGATTGAATGACTATTACGAGCTTCAAACTCGCGATTGTTGGGCGTGATGACAAACGCAAAAGAATCAAGGGATTCTATTCTAACATGATCGAGAACCGACAGATGATTAGCCGTGCCATGACAGAGCATTTGGACCTTTTTCACTGAGAGGATGGGATGTAGCCATTGACAACGGTGATGTCCTACATACAGCTTGCCATGGAAAGGAATAAGAAGGATTGAAGGAAGACAGTAGGAAAGCAGAGATCCAATAGGGATAAGCACCTCCACACACTTATCTGAAATTCCCACCATTGAAATACATGAGTAACTCTATCTTTATTTTTTATTTTATTTATTATTCAAAAACTCCATAACATTTACTATCCGCCTAACTGAGATTTACAAGATGACCATAGCATGCTTCATACCAACAATCCCCATGGGATTTGACCCTTACTCATGTAAGGTATTACTTGGATGACCCAGTGCACTTGCTGGTTAGTTGTGCGGAGTTATGACTAAGTGTGATTCACGTTTGAGAGCGCTACCATATTTTTGGCGCCATTGTTGATGATCACAATTTCGTGCACCAGGTTCCAAAATATGCCAAATAGAGATTGAAGAAGGTACAGACGGACTAATATGGATACATACTTGCTTTGGTGAGTACTCTGCAAAATCTGGCTACAATATTGAATATATCTTTTTCCATTCAAGTTCAGCGATACTCCATGAACGATTCAAAGAAAAGCGAATCTAGAAAGCCATTTAGAAGACCAACACTCAGCCAAAAATTAGAATTCTCATCTGGAAATTAATTCACAATGGATTAGCAGTGAAAAAAAAGTTTCATGAGCGCATGCCTCAGGCAGACCCGCGTTGTCCTCAATGCTCCGCCACTCTGAAATCAGCCTTGCATACGCTGATTTTTTGTCCGGAAATTGCAGAAGTCTAGAACAACTCTCCAATGGCAAGTGCGATTCCCAAGAACAATCTTCTTCAACCTTGGCAATGGTGGATCGATCTTGTGCAACGGTGATAACTGGAAGTGAGGCCAATTTGAACATGACTCTAATAGCCTTCCTTCTTTGGGGTATATGGTTGGATCGAAACTCATTGGTATTTGAAGAATCAGAAGAGAATGTGGGAAAATTCTGGCCCAAGCAATGAATATCGCGTCAGAATTTACAAGGAGTCGAAATTAGCAGCGTCAAATTGATTCTTGAGATTTCACACGCTGCAACCTTTGGAATGGTGGGTTCGGTTGATAACAGAAGCACAGAGAAGAGAGGAGTCAAGAGCCTGATTAACTCACGTGGGTTACCATAGCCATCAAAGATGAAGATGTAAGAAGACTTTCCCTTTTCCTTTTGTCTGAGTATCCTATCTCTTAAGCATGTTATTATCATTTTTTTTGAGAATTTTCCTATTTTATGTGTTATTGCTTTTGTACCCCCTGGTTGCAGTAATTGTAAGCAAACTTCTTTTATTACAATAAAATTATTATCTTTAAAATAAAAAATAAAAAATTTCAATGACATAGATATCTTATCAGTAAGTACAAATCTATTTCATAAGTTTTTCATATTTTTTTTAGATGCTTATATGTTGATTAATCTGTTACAGGTTAAATATTAAAAAAATCAATATCTTTGTGATAATATTTTTTGCAAATAATACATAAATGACTAATAAAACTTTTTAGCTCTCACCAAAAATTAAATTATTACTAATTTCGTCATAAATCAAGTAAATCAAAGACAATTCTCTAGATTTGTAACTTGTCGCAAACAAGAGAAAGAAACAAAAAAACTATTTCATAGATATTTACAATATGTTTCTCATGGTAAATAGATTCATGAAATATGGTCAACAAACAATCCGAGCTACAAAATAAAGCGCTTTCTTTTTATTTATTATTTATTTTTATTATGATTAACGATATACTATTATCAACATTTGTATCATAATCTTTTTTTTTCATATCCACAACTCGGATATTGATGGTACACTCAAATCTAATACAAATCGAATAATAAAAGGATTTGTCAATGAAAAAAATGCATGTAAGAATGAGGAAACATTGAGATGGTCTTGATTTTTCTTGTCTATAAAAAAATCTCTATAAACTTTGCTAAATAAGTAAATAATTAGTCAATAAATTAAATTTTAATAAAAAAAATTAGAAATACAAATTTAATAGTAAAATAAGATAGAGCTAATTAAAACGAGAATTTTGACACTAATTTCAAATAATTCGGCCTAAAATTGGGCAAACGGGCCGAACTAGACCTAAAATGGGCCCAAGGCCCAACCCATCAGCTCAATTACCCCTTAAAAGAGTCAACTCTCTTCTTCCCTTCAGCAAGAACGCTGAAAGCATGCTTAAGGTAAGGAAGAAAGAAAACTTAACCTAACACCACATTCAAACTACCGTATCTTGCTAATCCGAGCTCCAATCACTACACTGTTTGTGGCCACGCGACTACCGCGTCAAGCTCTACAATTCTACCGGAAAAATTTAATAGGTAAGTCTCATTTCTCATCTCAGTCTCTCAATCCCTATAATTTTCAAAAATTATGTAAGTGGTGTTGAGATTTTGTGAGTTTTGGTACTTTAGTTTCAATCTAGCTTGCGAAACTGGTTGGATTTGATCCGTTTAGTCTGTGGGTACAGTAAAGAACCTCAACCCTAGTTAATTTCTTAAATTTATGTATTAGATATTAAATTTGGGTGTATATGTGTTGTATATATGTATTACGTTGTGTATATATAATTGGAGATTGAAATTGTGGACATTGGAATCTTGGTGGAGGTTGAGTACTTGTGCTTTGGTGAGTTTTTGAACATTGGGCTGTGATTGGGGCAAAGGGCATTGGTGAGTTGTCTCAGAAAATACGTGAAACTCAGCCAAGGTATGATTTAGGTTTCTCGTATTTAACATATAATGTTTTGAGAAAATTTAGGCTAGAGAACCATAGGATAGGTTGGATTGGTTAAGTATATGGAATGCTTAGTCTTTGTGATGATAATTGGTAATTTAAGTTAAGCATATGTTTGGGGAGTATGGTCATGGTGGGAATATGATGCTCTTTTGTGTTTGGATATTGTTTGAGAAGTTGATATCATTGGTTATATATATATATATATATATATATATATATATATATATAATGGAATATTGATAATTTGTTAACGAAAGTGAGTAAGTTAGGGTATGGATTGGGGTGGAATTGATGTATAGTGGGTTGGTGGTATGAGGTAATGTTGCATTGGAATGCTTTGACTTATTATGTTGCTGAGTTTTTGGAAGGGAAGTGGAATGCTGTTTGATTTTTAAATGAAAGATTGAGGTTTAAACTTGCTATAAAATTAGTTTTTGGTCGAACTTTGGCGAGCCATAATTTGGCTTCCGGACTTCCAAATGGTTTTAAACTTATTTTGTATGAAAATTGGGCTTGTGAAGTTTACACCGTTTGAATAACGGAGAAAAAATGATTTAAAACGAAAAAGTTATGCGCGTCGAAAATTTGGACTTGAAATCTGGAATTCTGCAGCATTTTAGACTTGGCAATATTTTTGGAAAAACACATGTCCACGCGTACGCGTGGCCCACGCGTACGCGTGACTTGGGATTTGCATACGCGAGTAAGGAGCTTGCATACGTGAGAAAGGAATTTTCACGCCCACGCGTACCCGTGACCCACGCGTACGCTTGGCCCCTGTTTAAGCAAATATGAGTTTTTGAGTTTTAAACCTAATTTTAAACCCCTAAACCCCTACTTTCATTCTGTTAACTCTAGATTTGGTTAGTAAGCTTAACAATAGGATGAAGTTAGAAAAAAGGAGGTAACTTAGAGATGAAGGGAGATAATTAAACTAAGGATTGGAGAAGATGGCTTTTGATTTGATAAGATGATGAAAGAGAGATATATGAAGTAGTTAAAAGAGTAATGTAATATTGAGATTAAAGAATGAGATCATCGTGGACATTAACGAATTAAGAACGATGAGACGAGTTATGAATTTATAATTGTATATCATAAAATATATGAGGAATGAGTAAATGCTTATGATTTATTGAGAAACTATTGAGCTTGGGATGTTGTCTCCCCCATGTCAGCTTGGGATTCATCCAATGGATAACATTGAGCTTGGGTATTATTTTTTCCATGTCATCTTGGGGTGTAGTCTCTTTCCCATGTCAGCTTGGGATTCGTCCCATGGATATTATTGAGCTTGGGGGCATTCTCTTCCCCATGTCAGATTGGGGATTCTCCCCATGGTGTATTTTTGAGCTTGAGAACATGTCGGGATGGCTATGTAATCGACAGTTGATATCAATAGCCATAGGACAGGCATGCATCATGTGCATATTGTTTGAATTACTTATTTGTGAACTATTTAGGAATGCCTACGTGATTATAACATGCTATTTGTTGTACTTATTATTTGTATTACTTGTAATTTACTTGTGTTTGTCTTGTTTGTTTATTTGTTTGTGTAAACCAATCGGAGATAGAGGAACGGAGAAAATGGTGGCAAAGACTTATTATTAAGGTTAGGTTTAAATATTCTTAGAAGACCACCCTTTTATGACTTCCGTTTAATACTTTTAAGCTTTATAATCTGAGTATCGGCGTTCTAGGATTGCCTTTGGCATTTCCAAGACCTTATATATTATGTGTGTGGCACCTTTACCATGCTGAGAACATCTGGTTCTCACCTCATACTGTGTTATTATTTTTTCAGATGCATGTCATATGGCCCCTCACTAGACGTCTGGACTTCTGAAGTGGAGTGGTTTCTGGATTTCATTTTGTCATATAGATTATGTTTATATGTACCTAACTTTCTCTTCGAATAACTTATTTATTTTGTTTTTCTTAGAGGTTAAAGGAGAGCTAGAAAGCCCTCTCCTAAGAGTCGAGATCTCCCCTAAAGGACCCATCTTGTCAATCTCGAGGTCTTTCTTGTATCACAAGTCGACCTGTAAACCATATTCGAAGTCAAGGACAGCTACTCTTTGGCAATACATTCTCTCCGGACTCAGTTACAACGGGAATTACCATATATTGAGCATATAGCTCCATCAGAAATGGATCCTTTACTGCAAATGAGACTTTCCAAGAGTCTTGTTGCGACAAATCGAGTTGCAGCACATGACGAGTGCCCAGAGTCTTGAGGCTGGAATCCAACGGCAAGGGAATGCCGCTAAGACAATTCCCCGATCCGGTCGTCTTTCAAAGACCTCATTCAAACCACGAGTTTCCAGAGCTAACCCCCTAAATAAACTACTGCTCTGGTGTCTATAAGGCTGAAAACTATACAAAACTTTCACAAACACTGTCTTGAGATCTGACAAATAACCCTTTTACCTATATATGTGGGATTTTTGGGATATGTATATATGTATGTAAATATTTTTCGGCCAGCCTTGGCTTCACAAGCTGAGTTATGAGCTAGTTATTTTGTATTCTTGACTCTCTATTCTCATTTTCTGTCTATTTATACTTATTATCTTAGCACGTAAGTTATCTCGTTTCTTGAGCGTTGTGTTTTTTGTTTACGTTTTTGTTTTACCCGTTTTTCAAGGCTCCTAGTTAAATATCTCTTTCACTATTATTATATATATTTTTATGATTAGAGATCGTAATACCTTACTATCTTAGTCTTATTACTTAATTATAAAATTAAGTGTGATAGGGTGTTACAATCTCAATATTTAAATCAATATAAAAGATTAAAAATAATATGTGATCATTGCAATCATTGGTCATATTAAATTAAATTTTTAAATAATTATTAAACATCAAAATAAATACTATTATTAGTTTAAAATTTTAAAAATCTTACTCTTCATATAAAACATAATACTATTTTTTAAGTGAATTATATAATAAAGATGTAAGTTTACAGCTTTTTTTTATATGGGATGAAAGAAAAATTAAAAAAAATTAAAATCTACAATTTGAACAATAATAAAATAATAAAAAATAACTATAAAAAAATTATACTCTCTTTATACCATTTTAATCTGTATAATAAAATGTCCTTTTTTATTTTTATAAAATATACTTGTAAAATAAAGTTGTCTGCAAACTTAACAAATAATATTTATAAAAGTAGGTTATTTTTTTCAACATAATTAATAAATAAATATTTTTTATTAAAATAAACATGTCTAAATTTATCTAATATTCAAAAAAGATTAAAAATCAATTTGTCAAACTCCTTTTTCGAGAACAAAAAATTTATTAAAAACGAATTGATGTATTATTCATAAATAAATGAATAAATTAAAGTCTTAAAATTAATGTTTTCTAATATAAGAAAATTTTATATTATGCAAATTTTGAATATTTTATGCATATTTTTTTCAAAATATTTTATTATTATTTAGAGTACTATTTTAGTCTTAATATTTGGGTCAAATTTTAATTTGATTTTTAACCGTCCCAAAAAAAAATTTTAAAAGTTCAATGTAATCCTATCATTAAATTTGATAATAATAGTTAACAGAATGAATAACATGTGTGGAGGTTAATAACGTTATTAGTTAAGTCATATCTTCTTTATTCATTATTTGTTAAAAAAACATAACCAAAACTTTTTTGTAATACTTCTTAATTTCTTTTTTGTACAAAACTCTAAATTCTAACAATCAATTATTAACACTTCAAAATCAAAGAAAAAAATCTTTATATTAGTGATCTTTGGTGGATCAATTTTTCTTACACACTGAAATCAAATGACATTGACTCTTCAATATGCAAACTGTTTGAAACTTTTTTGAAATTTAAAAAGGACGTTTAAAATTTTTTGAAACTAAAATAAGACGGTTGAAACATTAGAAACTAAATTAGAATTCGGTGCAAATGTTGGGACTAAAATAAGATTTTACCTATTATTTATTGAAGTTTATTATTTTTATATACATATTTATTATTATTATTATTATTCCTTTTTAGATAAAATATTTTTGACCCAAAATTTAAAAAAATAATAGAATTTACCCCACAAATATCAAGTTGCCTATCACTAAAGTCATATAAATTGAGTCATTTTTCCATATAAGCCTCAATCTATACCTACCTTCGGCTTGGACTACAATGTAATAGCAAAACCAGGCTCACTCTCTAAGATCCACAAAATGCAAATGGTCATCGTCAATTTCACAAAATCAGGCTCACTCTATTGAAGATCAGAAATCTTGTGCATAGTCATTGGCGTCTCTGACTTGCGCAAAAAAGTGTCTGCATATATATAACACGTTCTTTTCTTCCAAACAATAATAATCATTTCTAGTACTGAATGGATATGATGAGGAAGGATCTAAATTCTAAAAGTGACTTATAAACTTTCCTCATTTAGTTATAATTTGATTATTCCATCCACATGGAAAGCTGAGCAAAAGAATCTCAGACTTCAAATGATTAATATTATTCTTCATCAAACGTAATAATTGAATCACAGATTAATTCATCCATGCTGACATAAGATCAAGCCACATCCACATTTTTCTTTTATCTTTTATTTTCTCCCTCTAGATGTGGCTAAATAAATTGACACTTTATTATGTTCTTACTTTGTCAACTTGCACCAAAATCAAACTTATCTAGTGATGAAGACAACACTTTGATATATATATATATATATATATATAGGGGCGAAGCTAGGTTAAAATTGAGGGAGGGGCCAAAAATTAATCTTGTAATAGAAAAAGAGTAAAATAAAATTTTTAAGGAGGACTAAAATAAAATTTGTACACAATTTATAAAAAAAATTTGAAGTTTGGGAGGGATCATTGCCCCCCTTTTGTTATATGTGGCTCTGCCCCTATATATATATATATATATATATATATATATATATATATATATATAAAGCAGAAAGCGATGGTTAAAGAGGCGCCTTCTCAAGAAGAAACGATAAAAAGCAAGTGGGGTTTGCAGCTCAACGAGTTTGATTTCCCTAACAAGAAGCAAAAGCGAGTTTGATTAATTTGGAAAATACTTTTCTACAACACTTCAAGGGCCCTATTTACACCCGGCAAAAAATACACATAGATTCTTGGTGTCTATTGCTAGAATCAAGTCCTTAGCCATATCAACCTCATCTTTTTAAATAAAGGCAGCCAGCTAGCTAGAAGGGATGCATGACCCACAATCTTGTGAACACGAATTCTGAGTTATTTTGATAGATAATTTGTTTTACAAAAAGTTAGAGAGATATGTTCTAAACTTGACTAGAGGGAACTTACTTATCTTATATATATAATGGAAAAATGGATAGTTAAAAAATGAAAAAATGGATAAGTAAAAAATGAGTAAGATATATATGCTCTGTTGATTTAGTAGGAGTCAAGTGAAAAAACACAAAATATAAAAATACCATGCACATCTAATCCAAATAATGCATGGGCCTTTTATGTTATAAATTAAATTCTTCACTTTTTTATTTTTTTATTTTTTAATATGAGACTATCTCTCACACTTAATCCAAATACATTCTAAAAGCACCAATAAAACACATTTATTTTGCTGAGTTATCATATCAATGTGAAAACTCATCTGACATGTAGGTTTCTATGTCCAATCATATCTTAATAAAAAAATAAAATAATTTTTATTGGATATAATTAAATACATCTAAATATTGTTATATGTGTGTCAGTATAATGTCTAACTTTATTCTTAATATATATTTTTTAAATAAATTTAAAAATAATATATATTATTATTTATTAAAAAAAATATTTTAAGTACGTTATATAATAAAAAAATATTAAAATAATTAAAAATTTATTTATATTTTATATTTTATATATATAACATATGTTCGTCTGTATCGTTTTGTTTTCCGTGCTAGTATCTGTGTTAGTCGTGCATTATAGAAAAAAATAATCTATAAATTACTGGATAAATTAAATATTAAAAAGTTAGCACTTTATTAATATTAATTAATATTTTAGGTCAAATATCTTATTTTTATATATCAGAATTTAAAGTTTAAAATTTAAAATTAGTTAAATATAAATAATAAAAAATAAATTTTATTAATTATGTAATATTGTTCAATTAACTGCAACTATCAATGCCACCCAAGAGCAGCCATATCGATCCTTTGAATCATACATGCCTTTTTCAAGAGAAAATGTCTCGTTTTTTACCAAAGGAGTTTCATTAGTTTCCAATGCCTTTAGAAAACGAAGGAAAGAGAGAGACCTTTTTGGTTTTTGGTGGGTCCTACCTAGACCTAGTTGCATAGAATCTATACATATAATAGCAAATTAGCAAGCCAAGGACGAACAATTTTAAAATAGTAATAATAATAATAAAGAAAAATTGGGAGAAAAACAAATGTGAAAGCAACAAATTCACTGATTCAGAAAAGACTTTATTAGGAGTCAAGACTGACAGCGAATAACCCTTAGTGGTAGGAAGCTTTCTTTCCCTTTTTCTTTTCCTTTAATTTTTTTATTAACAGTATCAGGTTAATTTGGTTAACGAGAAATTTTTTTTAAGAATGGAAAAGAAAATGGTGTAATTTAACTATATTGTATCATGGTTGTTGAGTTTCGAAACAATAATTTTATTGGTGAATATTCATTTCGATTTGTGATAAATTTTTTTTTTGAAAGATCATAAGGTCTAATAAAAAAATTATTCTTTTCAATTTTTTATAATTAATTTTGTAAGACTGATTAATTCTTCTTTTAATAATTTTATTTTAAAATATATTTATATAATACGTTAATTATTAATATATTTTTTATTTAATTTTTATAAATAAAAACAAAAAATACTAATATTTTTAGTTTTATATAATAAATTTAATTAATATATTTAAAAAATAATAAAAAATTTAAAAAATTGTCATAATTATCTCCAAAAATTTATGAGACTCTCAAAAAAGGATTTGGATCCTCTAAAGTTTGAATTTCATTTTAGAGAGTAAAGTGTGATCTTCTACCCTTGAATAGTTTCTCTTTCATATTTATTCTTGGTCCCACCTATGAAATCAATAATGAGAGAACACACTTTACTCTCTAAAGTAAAATTCAAACTTTAAAGGATCAAAATCTCTCAAAAAATAATCTGTCGATCTTAGTTGGCTCTTAAATCAATAATTTAATATGCCATGCAGGGTTATTTCGTTAATACAGAAAAAAAATATTAACAAAGAAGTTAACTAATCTCACAGAAATAATAATCAAGGGTTGAGAAGTGTATTTTTTTTTGGAACTTCGTTGTTTTTCGAAATAATTGTCAGGGTCGTTTAGGATTTTTTTTCCCTCTAATTTTATTGATCTAATGATGCCAAATATATGTTTTTGGTTGAGTTAAAAACCCAAAAGTTGTTTAATGCAAGTTTTATTGATATAGGTCAAGTTACTCTTTTTTTAAGAAGCCTAAATGAATTAATTGTCTATTTTGTCAACACTTTTGCACCACTCTATTTTGCTTGTTCTGCCCTAATTTTCTTAGGAGAAGAAGAAAAACTTAATTATTCTAATATTCAGAAATTGACTCTATCCACTAGCTTAAATTTTGGAGGCATTATCCAATACATAAGGAGAATAGTCAGCTAGAAATTGAGGTAAGAAGAATGAACACAAAAAATTTGAGTTTTCAAAACATTTTTATCACTCAAAGCTTGAAGTCAAGTTTTGAAAACAATGCACGCCTACACTAAAAGAGCATTTTGCCAAGATAAAAGGTAGATAGAAAGCGGCTTAAATTTGATTTTCTCATAACTTTCAAGCTATCATATTTCTTCTTCTTCATAAGATTACATTGAATATCTTACTTTCTCAGTTTATCTTTGATTTCTCATGGTAAAAGACAATTTGTGGAGTATATGAAAAAGTCATTTGAAAAAAAAAAGACAAAAAGAGTTAACTTGAAGAGAAAAGTCATTATTATGTCAAAACTCTTTTGATATATTTTTGTTTTATAATCATGAGCTTAAGAGATTTTTCTTATTAAGTTGGATGAACACTTAGTGTTAAAAGTATAAGGAGTGAACCTAGCAGAAACAAACTTGGTTAGAAGCTTGGCTCGTTCTATATAAGATTAAGAAGAATCCTAGAGAGTTGATGTCTGTAATCCTTGAAAAAGATTATGAAAATTTTATCATAATTGTAGTAGAAATTGGATGTAGGTCATATTGTACAAAGTAGTTATACTATGATACATGATTGTGTTCTCTTTTTTTCTCTACTCTATTTTTATTTTATTCATTATAAAACAAAATTAAATTATCTCTTACATAATCAATATTAGGGGTGATCAAAACCGATCCGGACCGAACTAAACCGATGGACCGAACCGAAAAAATAAAAAACCGAAATAATCGAAAATCGAAAAAACCGAAAAAGTGATGTTTTACTATTTTTTGCGGTTCGGTTCGGTTTTCGATTCTTGCCACCAAAACCCTAACCGAACCGAACCGAACCGAACCGGTTCTTCACAAAAACCCTAAAAATTAAAACTACTTATACCCCACGCCACGCCCCCAGACCCCACCCCCCCCCAAACGCGTTACCTTACTGCTGCGCAAGTCCCTCCCCCATGGAAACCTAACACCACATCTCGCCCTCACATAGTCACATCTATTCACCCAGACCCCCCACGGAGCCAGCCTGAGCCACCCAGGCACCCACCTCCTTGATACTCGAAGCCTTCCTCCAAATCTCACCGCTGAACATAGCAGATCCCCCACCGCCGGTGCACCACGAAGAAGAAGATCCGTCAACACAGCAGCTCCCCTGGCTCGCCAGTCGCCACCACCCAGTCACCCACTGACCCAAAAGCCACAGGGTAGCACAGTCACGGGTGACGATCAACACAGGACCTCCGACCTCGCCACCTCCGACCTCGCCGTCTCCACCCAGAAAGGCTCCACCCAGCAGCGTTTCTAGGTTCTGTAGGGTCACGGTGACCCACGATCAAGACAGCCCCTCCTAGTCTCCCACCCAGCCACCGATTCAAGTGCATATGGAGCCCGAGCCATCTATTCAGGTAAACTTTACTGATGCATTGTTGGTATTGCTGCTTGCTGGTAATTGTTCAGTTTATTCAGGTTAGGGTTATTGTTGGTATTGCTGTTTACCATCTATTCAGTTTATTGTTGGTAATTTTGGTCTTGCTGATTTATTGTTCAGTTTAGGGTTATCAGTTTATTGTTTATTGTTGGTTATTAATTTAAACTTTAGTTACTGGTTTCTGTCCTTGATTTAATTTTCTAAATTATCAGGTTTTGTTCAGTTTTCTGTTTTATTTATTACTGGTTATTGCTTGTTTATTGCTGGTTTATTGCTGGTTCATTGCTTGTTTATTGCTTGTTTATTGCTAGTTTTGTTCATTGCTTGTTCATTGCTTGTTTATTTCTTGTTTATTGCTTGTTTATTGCTGGTTTATTGCTTGTTTATTGCTGGTTTTGTTCATTGCTTATTCATTGCTTGTTCATTGCTTGTTCAGATTATCAGGTTTTGTTTAGTTTTGTTTATTGCTTGTTTATTGCTTGTTTATTACTGATTTTGTTAATTGCTTGTTCAGATTATCAGGTTTTGTTCAGTTTTGTTTATTGCTTGTTTATTGCTGGTTTTGTTCATTGCTTGTTCAGATTATGAGGTTTTGTTCTGGTTTGTTTATTGCTGGTTTTGTTCATTGCTTGTTCAGATTATTAGGTTTTGTTCAGTTTTGTTTATTGCTTGTTTATTGCTGGTTTTGTTCATTGCTTGTTCAGATTATCAAGTTTTGTTATGTTTTGTTTATTGCTTGTTTATGTCCTTGATTTATTGTTTTGTTTATTACTGGTTTCTGTCCTTGATTTATTGTATTTGTTTATGTAGTTTGATGTCAGTTCAAGTGAGAATATGGGCAACACTGGATTGCCTCCAGTTTTTATTCCGAATGAATCAACAAGCATCAGATCTCTGACTGCATTGCCTCCTGTGCCAGCTCCTCATCGAAACACAAGGAAGCTTGCTAGTAGAGGCCGAGGAAAAAGGCGGGCTATTGAAGAAGCTCCCGTTAATGACTCTGCTGAAACTGAGACCGATGAAGGTAAGAGAAAACCTTGTAGACCTAGGTCTTGGACATGGGATCACTTTACTAAAGATGAAACTAGTAATCCATAGTATCCTAGAGCTAAATGTAATTGGTGTGGGGCTAGTTATGCATGTGATACACATAAAAATGGCACTAGTAACATGAAAAATCACTTGTTGACTGTTGAACTATTAAACTTCTTTAATGACAATTTATTTTTATTTTCAATTGTGTTGACTGTTGAACTATTAAACTTCTTTAATTGTCGTATTTGAATTCTATTGTCGTTATATTTCATTAGATCAAGACTTTGTTAGCTATTGTGTATTTCGATTTGTCGATTTCAATGTTATGACTTTGCATAATAGTATGGTAGAATTTTTTTTATTTGATTAAAAAAACCAAACAAACCGAACTAAACCAAACCGATTTTAATTGGTTTGGTTTGGTTTGGATGGCTTTAAAAAAAATCGAACCAAACCGAACCGTAACTTAATTAAACGATCGGATCAGATGGCTTTTTCTTTAAAAATCGAATCAAACCGTACCGCGAACACCCTTAATCAATATCACAGACATAGCTATAACAAAACTGCCAAATTTATTTTGATATTTTAAAAAGCCTAAAAAGCGATTCAATCTCTTTTTTCTAGATCATTGAAAACTTTTAATGGTATATTTTGCAGAAATATAAATTTGCTCATAGACAAACATACAAAATACAATTTTAAATTTGTAAAGAGAAAAAGACAAAACACATACAAAATATTACCTATGTTTAATAGGGAACTATTTTTCATCTCTTAAAACGTAGCATCTTAGGGTATTAAAAAGAGATGGATTAGTGTCATCATTTAGAAGACTGTCACTATTTCTTTGACTGTTTTTTGCATTGGAATAAGCAAAACAATTTGTGTTTTGCAAGAAAAAAAAAAACATATTTTGTATTTTATAGACATGGCAATCACTGCTTTTTGCATACATGTTTGGCATGTGTGAGTTAGGAAGATTGGTTTATGCACATTATAAATCACATTCTATCTATCTGTGTTTTGTTAATAGAGAATATTAGATAGTTCATGAATTTGAATAGAGAGGAGAGTAGAGTGGCACTAGAATTTTGTTAGTGCCCCTTTTTTTGTGTAAATTTTTTTGGATGTAATTTTTTTGTTAAAATGATTTGTGATTTTACTCTAGTTAAAAAACATATTGTTAAATATCTTCATAAATTTTAGCGTGTAAGTATTTGTCTATTTTATTCATAAATAATTTTATTTTTCTATTGTGTTATTATAATATTATTATTACAAATTATTATAATTATTATTATAGTTATTATTATATTCTTCTTATATAATATTACTATATAGTATTACTGTTGGTGTTATTATTATTATTATTATAATATTATTATTATTGATAGTTATCAATGACTAAGAGAAGAGAGTTGAATTTTGGATTCTGTCTTTTTAATTTTTGCTTTTAATTTTGTGTTATGTAGAGATACTGTGAGTTAAAAAAAAAAGAGAAAGACTTTGGTTTTATTTCCTGATGCAGTAAGAATCAGAACAGAGTTGTTTGTAAGATGAATTATAATGAAATGTTACTTGGTAGAGAAATCAGGAGATATTCTCTTTTTTTCTATACAACAGAATCAGAAATAGAGAAGAGAATAGAGAATGACACACAGATGTATACTGGTTCGGTTACCCAGTATAATATAGTCTACATCTAGTCTCCATCACAATAGTGACGGAATTTCACTATCTTTTAATAGAATTACATTTACCAATTTACCCAATTCTATTTGGAACAAGTCTAGTTTCTAACCTAAACTGAATTTGATTAGGACTCACCCTAATTTTTAACTGCAAAATGGTAACCTAACTTGTAAGGAAATTCCCTCAAGATTATGACAATAAAACAGAAATACATACAAAGAATTTCTGAGATAATTATGACTTTTTCTCCAAGTCTAGCTTTCTGCTTTTTTTCACTCAATAGCTTTTTCATACAAACCTCACCAATTTACCTTTTACTATTAAAACTCAGATAGACTAAATTGAGAAAAAAAAATACAAAATAAAAATCATAAAGAGAAGAATAAATAGCTCAGTGAGTTATGAAAATCTAAACGTTGTGCTCTCACTCCTTACTCAAATCCTTGGCCATTCACCCATTTAATAGAGGAGTGAAATTTCCCGAGTTTGAAACCTTGCTTCAGCACCTTGTTTGACTTCTTCTCCCAAATTAGAATCAGCAGCGGCGTTCACAGAGGAGAGAGAAAGTAGAAGCAGTGACCAACTCAGACATAAAACCTTACCTTCAATTTTCTCTTTTAACCTTTTTTTATCTTGCCTCTTGAATCTTGACTATGTGTTCTTGCTTTGGCACCAAGTCAGATTCTTGAGCGTTGATTTAAAGCAGAGCACCTTCAAGTTTACTTTCTTCATTTTCCAATTCGGTGCTTGTTCAGAGAAGATTTCTTCAATGCTCCTTGATGAAGCACAAATGTAAAAACCTCTTTTTTGTGATTTTTTTTATGTGATCTTCCCTTCTCCTATATTCTCTTTGACATTTTCTTCTTTGCTTGAATTTAAAAATTTTTTTTTTGTTCTTCAATTGTGTCCTAGCAAAAAGCTTCTTTTTTCTTTCTTTTGTTTCAGAGAATGATGTGATGTGAAAGAAAATAGAAGAGAGAAAAGAGAAAAGAAAAGATTTTGGCTTTCGGTTATGTGAAGAGGTGTGGTTCAAATGAAATGAAAATTGAATTACTTAGTTAGAGATTAAGTTGGAGGGATGGAGTTGGATATGGACACCAATTGGGCTTGTGATGGTCTGGGGCCAATTTCTTATTTTTCTTTCATATGGTTTAGCAACTTATTGATGAACCAATTTTTGTTTATGCTGAATTTGATATTGGGGCAGAGTGTGTGTGTGGGCCGATATTTCATGTTTTTTGGACCAGTGTAATTAATTTGTTTTCTGCACACTAAACAAAACACGTCACACAAACAATTTGGTATAACTCAATAATGTTTAATCATCATCTTAATTATAGTTTAATTTTCTAAACTCAACAATTATATTATTATTATTACATATAAGATAATAATTATTTTTGTCTACGGCAGCCTACGAAGATTTTGTTGTCCAAAAAATTCGATCTTTTAAAAACTTACAATAAAATCACTGCAACCGCACTAACAACAATCGAGTTCTTTCACGTCTTACCAATAGGTAAAGTGAAAGGATATTTTGCATTGTTGTTTACTTTAATGAAAAGATAGAGAAAAAAACGCTCACATTTTACCTATTTATTAGTACCGATAACCAGGAATATACATGGATCGGGTGAAGTCGAGTTCGTCTTAATTTGGATCTAGCCCTAAATAATGATCGGCTCTATTTTTGAGACATTTACCCGGTCCTAGACCCGATGAAATCACACTACTTTCGAGTCACACTAAAACTGGATCTAGATGGGTGAAAGTCTGGGTCTTGATAAACTTTATATCAAAAAATTATTATACACTTATTTATAAAAGAGAAAAAACATATTTATTACCATAAAATTGATATTCATATTTGAACTTGAATTTGTCCATAAATTTTAATTTCATGATTCTTTGACTTATTTTCTAATTCATCAAGCGTAATTAAAAACAAAACAATCAGTTAATAATTAATATAACATAATATTAAAATTAATTTAATATATATATATATATATATATATATATCTTTTAATCTTCTAAAAATATATATGAATCAAGTGAAATCGAATTAGTCTTAATCCAGATACGACTTTAAATAATAATCGAATCTATTTTAAAAATTTTTATCTAATTCTAGAAGCAATAAAATCACATTAATTTAATCCCTAAAATTAATTTAATCCCTAAAATATTCAAATCTGAATCAGATCTTTAGACCAAAACGAGTAATATAAACACCCCCACCGATAATATCCCAAGACCATGCCCAATTGAATAATACTCTCCTTTGTGGCATTAATTTGTCCATCATACATACTAATTCATCATTATCCATTCCTTTCTTGCAACTGAGTTAATATTTAAAGCCTTCATACGAAAAAGTGTGAATCAAACGTGATTCTAATCTAACCAAAAAAATCTAACTTAAAGAAACTAGCAAAAGAATTTTTTTTTGGTGTCTAAACATGGAAAGAAACAAAATAAATACTATTCTATATTCGAACGGATAATTTGTTGGAGATCAACACAAGACTCAGACCAAATAACATGATTAGAGTTACTCTTGGCACCATATCTAGCTATCCAATCCGCAGCTCTATTTATTTCTCAGGACACCCACTCAACGTGAACAAGCCAAGAACGAGATAAAAGTTCATGAATCTTATGAACCAAACCTGTTACTTCAGATGAATACCCACTTGTAAGCTCATGCATGATGGGCAGAATATCAAGGCAAACCGTTTCATATATAATATCCCTCAAACCGCAATCCCAAGCTAAAACCAGCCCCCTCCAAATAGCAAATAATTCACATCTAATGATAGACAAGGGGGAATGCTTCCAGAGCAGCTCGAGATCCAATCTCCCTTAGCATCTCTAATAATACACCCAAATCCCGCTAAATTTGAATTCAGATACAAGCTTGCATCACAATTAACTTTAAAACGGTTGTCTACTAGTGGTTCCCAACACAGGCAATTTCGGAGAGGCCTAAAGACATTGTTTCGATTTCTGAAACCTGTAAGTCCTTGGTAGTAATTTTGGTCAAGGCAACAACCTTATGGTCTGTCAAAGGATTGTCAGTATTGAATATGTCATTGCACCTATGTCTTCATACCCACCAAAGTCTTGCACCAAAAGACACGTCATTGTTAGCCAAGGCCTTCTGAAATCACTCTTCAAGAGGAGTACCAACCGTCGAGTCTAGGATACTAGGATCCAACATATGCCAAATTGACTTTGATCGTTCACCATCTCTAAGGCAATGCTCCATAGTCTCTTATATCTCTTACACATATCTGAAGAAGTTAAATGCCACTTGAATCGAAAAGTCTCAGTTGGTAGAGTATCATGTAAGCCAAATCACATAATAAATTTGAACTTCTCTGAAATGTTTGTATTCCACAATCAGTTTCAATTACTATTGGCATTCTAATTTAATATTTTTTCTAATAACCATTTATAACCCTTCTTCCTTGCACTATACTTTTTTGATGCTGCAGGTTACCACTCTCACTATGACTCCAACTCAGTCAAAATTATTTTAATCTAAGAAGTTATCTAAATTTTCAAAAATATTTCAAAAAAATAAATTTCATAATTAGAAGAAATTACCACCAATTTAGAAATCCAAAGTCCCGGCACGTCTTATTCAGTTTTTTTATGTTTGTGGTGTGCACTATTTGATCACTTGAAGTTATGGTCGAAGAGAAAGTTTAGGATAGTTTTTTTATTAAAATTTGGCCAGAATTTAACTAGTAAAAAAAAGTAAATAGTCTCACATTATTAAATAAAATTTTACACTATTAAAAATACTAATAATAACTAATCGATGATTATAAATTACAAAACTTGCTAGTTTCCTACCACTCTTTATATTCGAAAGCAACTCTTAAAAAATTACCCATATGAATTATAAAATTCAAAAGTCTCGCAAATAAACTGATCTCATTGACACCTATATATAGCCATGCTTATGCATTATTTTGTAATCGATATATGTTCTTTTTGTAAATTTGATATAGGGCAAAAAACCATAATAAGCCAACTGACTCCAAAAATTACGTAAATAAGCCAAAGCAAAAATCGTTTCAGCAATAAGCCAGATCGTATTTTTATATAATTCGAACCAAGTTGGTTCGAACTGTAATTGTGAGTAAATCGAACTAGGACAGTTCGAATTAGTTGTTTTGGGTTGGTAATAAATCGAACCAGCTTGGTTCGAATTAAGAATGAATGTAATTCGAACCAGGTTGGTTCGAATTATAGAGAGAGACGCTTCTGGTGTAATTCAAACCGGGCTGGTTTGAATTACACAAATCATAGTTCGAACCAGACCGGTTCGAATTAGTTTGAGACTGAGCTGTATATATATGGTTCCAAAACGTGAGTTAGTCTCATTAGAGGGAGTAAGATGGCTAGTGAGGAGAGTTTTGTGGTTTTGGTGCACCACAGAGGATCTGTTAATAGAAAAACTCGTTCCGGAGTAAAGTTCACAGATAAGAATCCTCTATGTATTATCGTAACTTCTACGACGAGTTATGATGACCTTGTTAGCGCTGTACTAATGAAGCTCGGTCTGGAAGGTGCGAAGCGGGTAAAGAAGTTTTTCTATCGCATTCCAGTCACGGTGCTACAGAATACCGTGAAGTATGATTGCTTCACGATTAATAATGATGTGGACTTGCAAGTAATGTTTCTTTGTCGGCGGCAGTTTCCGGAGGTGAGGACACCAGAGTTGTTGGCACGGCTGGTTGATGTGGTATCCAGCTCCGGCGGTTCGAACCGGAATACGAACACTATAGCGAATCCAGCAGGTTCTAGTTCCCGGCCTGCCGTTGCTTCCTCCTCCGTCCCTGTGTACGAACCAGTGGTCCAACCTGTCGCCTCCCCGTCTTTTGCTGTTGACCTCAATGGCACAAAAGGCGACGAGGTAGTGGAAAGGGAAAATTTGCCGAACGCTTTAGTGGGAGTTGCACCTGTTGGCGTTGGAGACGGTTTTTTGGGTGATGAAGAGGATGATGACGTCGAGCCGGATATGATTGACGATGATAGCGCTGATGATATTAGAGTGAATGGGCCTGCATTGGCAGTAGGTGGTTCTAGCTCTGGCACACAGCAGTATCCACCACATTTTTCTTCGTTGGACTTGGACGCCATGAGACATGAGGGGGTTTTAGGGCACGCTGTTGGATTCGGAGCTAGAGATGCGGAAGGGACTGCTGGTCTGACAGAGTTCCAGGTTGGTCAGCAATTCCCGGATAAAGATGAGGCCCTTTTAAGTGTGAAGACTTACAGCATCCGGCGAGGGGTACAGTACAAGGTGGTGGAGTCTAATCACCGCCGGTATGTGGGCAAGTGTTCCGAGTTTGGGAATGGGTGCACATGGTTGATTCGACTGAGTCTCCGGAAGCGCAAGGGCATTTGGGAGGTCAAACGGTACAATGGACCTCACACTTGCCTGGCCACATCCATCTCGAGTGACCACAGGAGTTTGGATTATCATGTGATTTCGGCGTTCATTATGCCAATGGTTAGGGCTGATGCATCCGTGAGCATAAAGGTGCTCCTGAACGCCACGGCAGCGCACTTTGGTTTTAGGCCGACTTACCGGAGGGTTTGGATGGCGAAGCAGAAATCTATTGCCCTCATCTACGGTGACTGGGATAAGTCCTACAACGACCTGCCTAGGTGGGTGTTGGGTGTCCAGCTGACGATGCCTGGTAGTGTTGCGGTCCTTAAGACGAGCCCGGTTCAAGTTGGAGGACAGGTGGACGAGTCTCAATCGTACTTCCACAGACTTTTCTGGACTTTCCCGCTGTGCATCGAGGCATTCCGTCATTGCAAGCCGCTAGTCAGCATTGACGGCACACATCTGTATGGGAAGTATGAGGGAACGTTGCTCATCGCGATTGCACAGGACGAGAACTCCAACATTCTACCTGTCGCATTCGCACTAGTAGAGGGTGAGAATGCGGAGTCCTGAACATTCTTTCTCTCGCACCTTCGCCAACACGTGACCCCGCAGCCCGGTCTGCTGGTTATATCGGACAGGCACAACGGCATCAAGGCTGCGCTTGAGGCCCCTGACGGCGGTTGGTTACCGCCATCTGCGTACCGTGCATTCTGCATACGACACGTAGCGGCTAATTTTGCCCTTACCTTCAAGGGCAAAGACGCTAGGAGGCTCCTAGTGAACGCGGCGTATGCGAAGACCGAGGTTGAATTTGATTACTGGTTTGATATTCTGCGATCTGAAGATCCAGCGATGTGTGAGTGGGCGAACCGGATTGATTACTCGTTGTGGACTCAGCATCGTGATGAGGGGCGGAGATTCGGTCACATGACGACGAACATCTCCGAGTGTGTGAACTCTATCCTCAAGGGGGTCAGAAATCTCCTTGTAGCATCCCTGGTGAAGGCAACATATGGTAGGCTTGCGGAACTCTTTGTTCGCAAGGGGAGAGAGGCTGAGGCCCAGATGGGAACAGGACAACAATTCAGTCAGCATTTGGTGAAGTGTATTGAGGCCAACTTGAAGACGGCCAGGTGCTTCACGGTGACGCTGTATGACCGGGATAACTTCGAGTTCACTGTAGCAGAGACCACTCCGATTGGTTCTTTCTCCTTGGGTACTTACAGAGTATCACTTGCCTCTCGGACATGTGACTGCGGGTACTTCCAGGCTCTTCATTTCCCGTGTCAGCACGCACTTGCATGCTGTGCCTACTCACAGGTCACCTGGACCTCTTACGTTCACAGCGTCTATCAGATTAGCTCGGTTTTCAGTGTGTATCGGATGGGATTCACACCTCCAATCCCGGAGGGCTTCTGGCCACCTTACGACGGGCCCACGGTGATTTCAGACCTTGACAAGAGGCGTGCGAGAGAGGGTCGTCCTAGATCCACTAGGATACGGACGAATATGGACGAGGCAGATCCGAATCGGCTAAAGAGGTGCGGCCTTTGTCGCCAACCCAGACACACACGACGTAGTTGCCCACAGGTTGGAGGATCGTCTTAGACAGGCCGCCATTAGTGCGCATGTTGTTAGTGTTAGTATTATTTACATTTAAGTTTTCATGTTAGATGCAATGTTTGAGCATGTATGTAACTAGTTGATCTTTATACATTGTACTTTGATTGTTGCGAGTAGTAATGAATATGTCTTCTTTCATTATGAGTACTGCTACATGTTCCGTAGATGCAAAATTTAATAAGTAAAAATAAACACTAAACTATTTCATGATTCATTGATTCTAAATAGTCAATGTCCCACAACACAAATAACAAAAAACATAGGTGAAAAGACTATAACATAACAAGAAAAGTACATATCACTATCATACATGATTGAACTTTAGGGAACAAAATACATGAAACGTGAATCATCTAAACAGATGCGAGCCAGTACCACAGCGACGGGCTACCCGTGCCCTCTGACCTCGACGGATAAACGGCTCCTCATCCTCGATGTCATCCCCATCCTCCTGTGGGGCAGGCTGTGCTGGTGGCGCAACATGCAGGGGTGCCGCCGAAAGCCCTGTGACAGACTCTGATGCAGCGGTGAAGGCGGATGGAGGAGTACCTCCGAGACAGAACTGGTGACCAGTGGATGAGGATGGAGGCTCATTCAGATCAACATCTAACGGGGCCTGTGTGCCTGAGGTCTGACCACCACTGCGGGGAGTCACGTCCCCCTGCATGATGCCGGTGATCACCTCTAGGAAGCGTGGACTCCCGAAGTCCCCAACAAGCGTGTCTGACCCAATAAAGTCTGACCACTGTGATCCCGAGATGCGCCAAGGTGTACCCCCTGCTCAGGCTGGTCATCGGCTGGCACACCAACGAAGTAATCTCCAAGAGGGCCTGATCCAAGTACAGCGTCACCTGTGTCAGCCCCGTCACCCATCCTTGTACCATACCACTCACCTGCATGACCCTCATCGTGTGTGCTAGTACCAGCAGCTGCAGCAGCCCCTGAACCACCCCCGCCAACGTGCCCATGCTGATCGTCGTCGTCGTCCCCATGGTTAGCACGCCCCCTCGCCCTACCTCCCTGGCCTCGTCGTCCGCCTCTAGCGGGACCGGCGTCGTAATCATCGTGCACAGCATGATCAGGCCACCTTCACTCACGCTGGCTCCGCCGTGTCCCCACACCCATCCTCCTCTCAACCCTACGCCTGTCCGGCACGTCCTCAGGAGGATCCATGTCAGGAACTCGCCCCGGACCCCGCTGTGAGGCCTCAACTGGAATCGGAACTGCTCTAGGATCCCCCAACTGCGTCTCCGGAGACAAGAACCTCTTCCCATGCTGACTCCACCAATCAAGGAACGCATGCAAACGGTCCGGGGTCGGCAACAACGTCGAACCTCAGCACACAGTTCTGACGAGAGTCCCAAAGGAGATGCCACTTCTGCAAAGTAGACGGGAACCATCGATCGCCGCCTCTCCCGTCTTTGGACATCAAAAATTCAATGTTCAGGGCGGGATGCGGAGGGGGCTGTACCCCTCCAAACTGCGGAAGAACACGATCTATCTGATGCCACTCTATCACAGCAAAGTAGATCAGCGCGGTCACAGAGCGCCACAACGCCATATGCCGAGGCTCCAAAACCTCTGGATGCACAACCTGAAGTACGTCGGGGCTACTGTACGGCATCCATATAAACTGCAAAAGGAACTCACCCTTGTCAGGGCAACTGTAGCACACAACTAGAAAAGCTTGATTATAAAAGGACACTTGTTAACTAGCATACTCACCTCCCTGTCCTGTAAGCGGTCTATCCTGAGCCTCCACATCTGCACTCTAGGACCCTTCTCGCTCTCGGAAGGGTTGTAACCTGACCATCTGCACCATACGTGAATCTGGGTCGTTTTCTCTGAGATTTTGTGGGGTAGGGGGGAGGAATAATAGTTCGAATGAGGGTGATTCGAACTCCTTATATAGCCGAATCACCCCTAATTCGAACCACCTTGGTTCGATTTATGAAGGAGCGCTCCAAGGGTAATTCGAACCAGCTTGGTTCGAATTACATGCGTTGCACACTTGGCTATAGTTCGAACTAGCCTAGTTCGAATTACATGGGATTGGAGTTCGAACCACCTTGGTTCGAATTACATTGAAAGCTCCACTTCCCTAATTCGAACCACCCTGGTTCGATTTATTCATGTTTGTAGTTCGAACCACCCTGGTTCGAATTACATAAAAATAGCGTCTGGCTTATTGCTGAAACGATTTTCAGTTTGGCGTATTTACGTTACACCATTCTTGATGTGGCTTATTAAGATATTTTGCCCTTTGATATATGTCGTTTACAAATGAGATAAAAAAAATTTAATTTTTATTTATCTTATTTAATGTTATAAATAACTGTAAATGAGATATGTGTATATTTTTTTTATTTGTATAAGATAAACAAAATGTATAATAAAATATAAAAATATATTTTTTTCATAAATACATATATTGATGAATATTTAGGTTATTTTATTACTAAAACATCCGTTTTTTATGATAAAAAAATGATAGTATAGTTCAAATGTGCGTTAGTATAAATTCAATAGTGCAAGATTTTTTTATCAAATTATAAATTAACATGATGCATGTTAATTAATTAATTTGAGGAGACTAATCTAATCTATCTATTTTATTATATAAAAATTGAATTTCTACATTTAATGATGGAGCTGATATGGCATGTTTCTAAGAGTATTTTTCGATTTATTTCTTTTAACTCATTAAATACAAGTTATTACGATAAACTAACTATATCAACTAATTGATTTGATTAGATATTTAAATATCATATAATTTATTATAATTTATATCAATTTGATTTGGTAATATTTTTTAATTTATTTATTTTAATATTCTGTTAGTATTTTTTAATTTATTAAACCAAATTTACTGTAATAATTAATTTGATTAATTTATTAGTCATTAAAATAATAAATCTATGAATAAAATAGGCAACTGAGATATTTTCAACTAATAATTAAATCAAATCAAATAAAATCATATATATTGAACAAAATTCAAATGATGTAAATTAAAGACTAAATTAAAATAAGATAATTTCTTACTTATTCATATATAGATGACCACACAAAATTATAAGAATCGTAATTTTTATCGTTCTTGCTATTTCAACTCTTCTTTTCTTCTTTTTTTTTTGTTTTCTTTATGTATAATTTCTTTTATGTATAAATGTACCCAAAATGAGAAAGTACGGATGAGTGTTTTATATTTATATAGATACATGACTTTTATAGTTTTATTATTTATTGTAATAAATTTTGGAGATAATTTTTGCAAGTTATAATTTATTTTTTTATCTGTATATTCAAATTTTAAGAATAATTTTTTAATTTTGTATTTATAAATAAATTATTTTATACTTTAATATATGAATTTTTTTTATTGCGCAATTCACTTTAATAAAAATAAATTAATTTATGAAAATTTAAACTTGAGCGCTTGCTATGGTTAAACTCAAACTTTAATTTATTTTATAATATTATTATATAAATATTAAATTCTTTAATTAAACACTTATTTGATTACGAAATGATATTATATGTTACTTTTATATTGGTAATTAAATTTCAGTTACTATACAAATATTATATTTTAGGTAATTATATATTTTTTTGGTTATTTTAAAAATTATTATATAATTTTAAGATCATTTAATTATGTTTAGTTTTTTTAAAAGCATTGTCATTATTGAAGAGTAACTAATATTTGTGATAGTCTAAAATTGAGAAATAAAAATACAAAATATTAATATACTAAGTTTTCGAAGTATAAATCTTGAAGTAAATATATGTGATTAAAATTAATAATCATAATTAAAGTCTTTATTTTATTACAATTTGTTCGGGACATATTTATCTTAAATTTTATTTCTTTATTAATTAGTATTCTTTTGTACATTTAATTGTCATTAATTTATATAAATTAAAATGTATAACTTAAAAAATAGATACATGTCTAAAAATAAAAAAATTTTATTTTTTTAGTAAAAAATTTATGTTGCTTTAGCTTTTTTTTGGCATCATATCTTACATTTTTATTATAATTAAAAGTGAGAGGTAAATTTTTAAATATAAATTAGAGAAAAAAATATAATACTTAATGAATTATCATAATCATATTTAAAGGTATTTAAGTTATTTTCATATAATAAAAGTGATATGCTTCAAAAACTATTTGTATATAATTTAACAAGAAATATATGAGATATTTATCATAACTTTTATTTTTAATAAAAATATCATTGTATTAAAATGATGCATTTTAAAGATGTATAAATGAGATTTTTATTAAAAAGAATTTTACAAGATAGTAAATACATTTTTATTTTAATTTTATCCTTAATATTTAATTTTAATTTTATCTTTAGAGTTTCAATATGTTTCAATTATACCATTAGAGTGAACAATATTAATTATAACTAATCAATTATATTATCTGATTTGAACAAAATTAAATAAATATTAAATGATTTAATAAATAATAAATAAAAAATAAAATAAATAAATTTAATTTAAATTATTTTCTTATTGTTTTCTATATCTAGGAATCAAAATATGCTTTTATGTATTTTGTTAATAGTTCTTAAAGAAGTTACTATTTTATTTACTAACATTTTAATTTTTTAAAAATATTTTCATAAAACTTGATTAATAAGTTCTTCTTCACAATATTTTTCTTGAATTTTTTAATAAAAATATATCTTAATTTTTTTCTTTCATCTTTTATATTCATTGATTATACTAATTTTTTTTACAGTATATTTTTATCAACTACATACATTATTTTCTGTCTTTTTTACTTTTTTTAATAATTTTATTACTTTATTTTTAATTATTTATTTTACTTTCACTCCTCATATCTCATATGTTTATTATATTTCACTTCATCTTAATTTTAATTTCATATTTAACTTTTAATTATATAAAATTCAATAATTTCTTTCAAAACATGCTCAAATATATTATCTATTATATACAATCATTAGGATAAATAAATAAATATAAATTAAATATATAATTTAATTTTAATTTAAATTAAAAACTAAATGAATTGTCAGAAAAATAGCAATCAATTTTATTTTTAATTTCTCTATAATTTATTTAAAGGTAAAAATCTCTCTATAACCACTAATATCGCCGATAACAAAATTATAAGTCTTTATAAAATAAAAAATAGGACAATTTACCTATATAAAATAATACAGAGAAACCTTTATCTGATTACAACATTTGCAAACTGGTTACGTGCATGTCCTTTTCTATTATTATGTAATCCGTGGGAGCTAACCACGGTTTCAAAATTAAACGTAAACCGTTGCTACCTGGCACGGTTTACTTGTGAGAAAGATTGATCATAAACCGTGGCAGACCACCACGGTTTAGTAAGGGAGATAAATGTGCATAAAACCTTGTAAGCAGCCACGGTTTATGAAAGATTTTGAATGCATAAAACCTTCTAAGCAGCAACGGTTTATGAAAGATTTTCAATAGGCATAAATCCTTGTTAGCTGCCACGGTTTATGAGGAGAGAAATTTTATATATATGTGAGTGAGATTCAAGCTGCTGAAGAGATCAATCTCACAATGGCAAGTGAGAAAGAGAGTTTTCTTGTCTTAGTGCATTGCTCGGAAAAAATCAAAAGAAGCAAAAAATATAGTGTGAAGTTCATTGACAGAGAACCATTGAGTGTTTTCATCAGTTCATCAAGCACTTTGTCAGATGTGAAGAACAGCATCTTGCAAAAACTTGGGGTATTTGGGAGTAAGTGGGTGAAGAAGCTATTCTACAAGATTTCCATCGCAGTTGTCTCGAGCGGTGTTAAGTAGATACGTTTGTGCTAACGGTTGATGAAGATATTAGGGTTCTGTTTCAATATCTTAGGAGTTTTCTGGAGGTCAGAATACACGAGTTGTTCGCGAAGTTGGAGGTTGGTGTCGATAGTTCTGGGGCATCAGGTCCAAGATTTCCAGCTAAAATTCGTCCAAGGCTCCCACGGTTTATGAACATATTGAAACCGTGGTTAGCTCCCACGGTTTACATAGTAAACAAAACAAGACACTCTCGTAAGGAGTTTCCAAATGTTGCAATCAGGTAAAGGATTGTCTCATTTTATTTATTTAAGTACATTGCCCAAAATATATATATATAAAATAAATAACACATATATAATTTTAAAGTTATTAATCATAGACTATGGATAAATTTAAAAAAAATCTTATGAATCAACATGTAATTTTTTGATATTTTTATTTTTTTCTAAAATTTTTCAGACTTATCAACATTTAAGTTGTCTATACATTACTTCTCAAAATATTATGATTTCACAAGTTATAATATGTGGGATAAATCACCTTTATAAACTATTTACAAACCAATTTTATGTATATCCTCAAAAGTAAAAAAAGCTACGTGCAGGTCTCAATTTACATATCTATATAAATCGAATTTATGAAGTTCAAATTATGTGTTTCCGTAGTAAATCAAATATATAAGATTCGAATTACTTGGATGCTATCTATGCTATTAAATCGAATGAAGGAGATTCGATTTATAATGAGTTGGATTGCTACTAAGTGAGTATAAATCAAACCTTATTGCTTCGATTTAGCATGGACCATATAAATCAAAATTTATAGATTCGATTTAGTAGGGGATGACATAATTCGAATTCTTTAAATGCAATTTACAATGTCAAATAATTCGAATCCTATAGATTCGATTTACTACTTATTACCTGGTGCACGAAATTGCAATAACACTTTTGCAATCCCGCACAACTAACCAGCAAGTGCACTGGGTCGTCCAAGTAATACCTTGCGTGAGCAAGGGTCGATCCCACGGAGATTGTCGGCTTGAATCAAGCTATGGTTATCTTGTAAATCTTAGTCAGGATATCAGAAATTATCAGGATTGATTGTGAAAAGCAAAAGAACATGAAATGGTTACTTGTTTTGCAGTAATGGAGAATAGGTTGAGGTTTGGAGATGCTCCATCTTCTGAATCTCTGCTTTCCTACTGTCTTCTTTATCAAACACGCAAGTCTCCTTCCATGGCAAGCTGTGTGTAGGGTTTCACCGTTGTCAGTGGCTACCTCCCATCCTCTCATTGGAACGATTCCTAATGCCCTGTCACGGCACGGCATTCCATATGTCGGTTCTCAATCAGACCGGAGTAGAATCCAGTGATTCTTTTGGCGTCTGTCACTAACGCCCCGCCTTCAGGAGATTGAAGCACGTCACAGTCATTCAGTCATTGAATCCTACTCAGAATACCACAGACAAGGTTTAGACCTTCCGGATTCTCTTGAATGCCGCCATCAGTCTAGCTTATACCACGAAGATTCCGATAAAAGAATCTAAGAGATAACTACTTAATCTAAGGTAGAACAGAGGTGGTTGTCAGGCACATGTTCATAGTTGAGAATGATGATGATTGTCACTGATCATCACATTCATCCGGATTAAGAACAAGTATTATCTTAGAATGGAAGCAAGCATGATTGAATGAGAAACAGTAGTAATTGCATTAATCCATCAAGACACAGCAGAGCTCCTCACCCCCAACCATGGGGTTTAGAGGCTCATACTGTGGAAAGAAACGTGTACAATGTCATAAGGTCGCATTCCGTACTGATTACAATGTCAAAAGGTCCTATAAGTAGTAAACTAGTATCCTAAGGTTTACAGAAATGAGTAAATGACAGAAAAATCCACTTCCGGGCCCACTTGGTGTGTGCTTGGGCTGAGCATTGAAGCTTTTATGTATAGAGACGTTTTCTGGAGTTAAACGCCAGTTCTCATGCCAGTTTGGGCGTTTAACTCCAAGTTTTATGCCAGTTCCGGCGTTTAACGCTGGAATTTCTGAGGCCGGTTTGCTACGCAGGTTTGGGCCATCAAATCTTGGGCAAAGTATGGACTATTATATATTGCTGGAAAGCCCTGGATGTCTACTTTCCAACGCCGTTGAGAGCGCGCCAATTGGGCTTCTGTAGCTCCAGAAAATCCGCTTCGAGTGCAGGGAGGTCAGAATCCAACAGCATCTGCAGTCCTTTTCAGTCTCTGGATCAGATTTTTGCTCAGAACCTTCAATTTCAGTCAGAAAATACCTGAAATCACAGAAAAACACACAAACTCATAGTAAAGTCCAGAAAAGTGAATTTTAATTAAAAACTAATAAAAATATACTAAAAACTAACTAAAAGATACTAAAAACATACTAAAAACAATGCCAAAAAGTGTACAAATTATCCGCTCATCACAACACCAAACTTAAATTGTTGCTTGTCCCCAAGCAACTGAAAATCAAAATAGGATAAAAAGAAGAGAATATACTATAGACTCCAAAATATCAAAGAAACATAGCTCCAATTAGATGAGCGGGACTAGTAGCTTTTTGCCTCCGAACAGTTTTGGCATCTCATTCTATCCTTTGAGGTTCAGAATGATTGGCATCTATGAGAACTCAGAACTCAGATAGTGCTATTGATTCTCCTAGTTAAGTATAATGATTCTTGAACATAGCTAGTGTATGAGTCTTGGCTGTGGCCCAAAGCACTCTGTCTTCCAGTATTACCACCGGATACATACATGCCACAGACACATAATTGGGTGAACCTTTTTCAGATTGTGACTCAGCTTTGCTAAAGTCCCCAATTAGAGGTGTCCAGGGTTCTTAAGCACACTCTTGTTGCCTTGGATCACAACTCTATTTCTTTTCTTTTTCTTTTCTTTCTTTCTTTTTTTTTTTCGAAAATTTTTTTTTTTTGATTGCTTTTTCTTGCTTCAAGAATCAATTTGATGATTTTTCAGATCCTCAATAACAGTTCTCTTTCTCCTCATTCTTTCAAGAGCCAACAAATTTAACATTCTTAAAAACAACAAATTCAAGAGACATATGCACTGTTCAAGCATTCATTCAGAAAACAAAAAGTATTGCCACCACATCAAACTAATTCAACTAGTTTCAGAGATAAATTTCGAAATCCTGTACTTCTTGTTCTTTTGTGATTAAAGCATTTTTCTTTTAAGAGAGGTGATGGATTCATAGGACATTCATAACTTTAAGGCATAAAATTTCAATTTTATTAATTATGAATTAAGACTCAAAAATAGATATAGAATGAAACTAGAAAAACGAAAAATAAAAACAAAACAAAGGAATAAAAACGAAAAACAGAGGCCCCTAATGATAGAGGTGTTCACAGAGTTAGGACTCAACAACCTTGATTTTGAGAAGTGGATGCTCCCTCAGCTTGAGAGGAGAGCTTTTGGCGTTTCATCTCTTGAATTTCACGCCCCTTCTTCTCTTGTTCCTTCAGCAATTTGCAGAGCATGCAGTTCTGATTCTGCTGTTCTTCCTTCAGTTGCTCCATAGTCTCTTGCAGCTTGTTAATAGATGCTTCTAGGCTGGACCAGTAGTCATTTCTTGGGAATTCAGGGAGAAATTCCTGCGCCCTCCTCTTGATGGAGTTGTCTTGCACTTGTCCTTCCATTGACTTCTTGGTGATTGGGTGTTCAATGGGTATGAACTCATCCACTCCCATCTTCACCCCAGCCTCTTTACAGAGCAAGGAAATCAAACTTGGGTAAGCCAGTTTGGCCTCAGTGGAATTCTTATTTGCAATGGTGTAGATCTCACAAGCAATCACATGATGAACCTCCACTTCTTTTCCAAGCATAATGCAGTGAATCATCACTGCTCTCTTGATGGTGACCTCAGAACGGTTGCTAGTGGGCAATATGGAACGCCCAATAAAGTCTAGCCAACCTCTTGCAATTGGCTTGAGGTCTCCCCTCTTGAGTTGGTTTGGGACACCCTTTGAATTGGTTATCCACTTAGTCCCAGGGAGGCAGATGTCCTCTAGAACTTGATCCAACCCTTTATCTACTCTCACCATCCTCCTATTGAAGGAATCAGGATCATCTTGTAGTTGAGGTAGTTTGAAGATTTCTCTTATTTTGTCCAGATGGAAGTACATAACTTTCCCTCTGACCATGGTTCTGTGGGTATGGTAAGCGGTTCCAGTCATTCTTTGCTTATCTGTTAGCCACAGATTTGAGTAGAATTCCTGAACCATGTTCCTTCCAACCTTTGTCTCAGGATTGGTCAGAACTTCCCAACCTCTGTTTCGAATTTGCTCTTGGATCTCCGGATATTCATCTTCTTTCAGATCAAATTTAACTTCCGGGATCACTGACCTCAGACCCATTATTTTGTGATAATGGTCTTCATGTTCCTTGGTTAAGAACTTCTCTTCATTCCAAAGATTCTTTGGATTAGTCTCTTTCTTTCCTCTTGAGTTGGTTTGTTTTCCCTTGGGAGCCATGATCTTGATAGATCTTAGCTTAGTGATCACGGAAAAGCACACCAAACTTAGAGGTTTTGCTTGTCCTCAAGCAAAAAGAAAGAAAGAAGAGAGAGAGAGAGAGAGAGAGGAAATTCGAATGGTGTGAGGAAGGAGGGGTGAGGAACGTTCCTTTATAGAGTGGGGGGAGGAGAATTTCGAAAACAAAAGAGAGATTTGAAAGGAAATTTGAAAAGATTTTGAAAAAATTTGAGAAAAGGGTGAGTTTTTGAAGAAGATTTGAGATTATTTTGAAATAGATTTGAAGAATGGTTTTGATTTGTGAAGATTTGAAAGTGAATGATGAAAGGTTGAAGTGCATTTATGTAGAAGATTATGGGTAAAAAGAGGAAAGTTTGAAAAAATTTGAGTTGAAAACAAAAATGTGGTCCCCCCACCTTTCTGGCGTTAAACGCCCAGAATGGCACCCATTCTGGCGTTTAACGCCCACTTGGCACCCTTTTTGGGCGTTTAACGCCCAGCCAGGTACCCTGGCTGGCGTTAAACGCCAGAAAACCTTCCTCACTGGGCGTTTTTCTGAACGCCCAGTGATGCTGCACACCTGGCGTTAAACGCCCAGAATGGTACCCATTCTGGCGTTTAACGCCCAAAATGGTACCATTACTGGCGTTAAACGCCCAGAATGGTACCCATTCTGGCGTTTAACGCCCAAAATGCACCTTACTGGCGTTTTTTCGCCAGTAAGCTCATTTTCTCTGCTTTTTGAGCTGAATCCTTCTGTAACTCTGTGAATTCCTTCATTTTTTGATATTTGCCTCTGTAAGAACAAATCATACAACCTACTAATGACTGGGTTGCCTCCCAGTAAGCGCTTCTTTACTGTCTTTAGCTGGACTTTCACTGAGAATCACTCTAGTCTCAGTTTTGAGCACTTCTGCTCAAAGTTTCCTTCAAGATAATGTTTGATTCTCTGTCCATTAACAATGAACTTCTTATCAGAATCAATATCCTGAAGCTCAACATATCCATATGGTGACACTCCTGTAATCACATATGGACCCCCCCAACGGGATTTGAGTTTTCCTGGAAACAATTTGAGCCTAGAGTTGAAGAGCAGAACTTTTTGTCCTGGCTCAAAGACTCTGGTTGACAATTTCCTGTCATGCCATTTCTTTGCCTTTTCCTTATAGATTTTTGCATTTTCAAAGGCATTGAGTCTGAACTCCTCTAGCTCATTCAGCTGTAGCAGTCTTTTTTCACCAGCTAACTGTGCATCCATGTTTAGGAATCTGGTTGCCCAGTAGGCTTTATGTTCCAGTTCCACAGGCAAATGGCAGGCCTTCCCATACACCAATTGGTATGGAGAGGTGCCTATAGGAGTCTTGAATGCTGTTCTGTATGCCCACAGAGCATCATCCAAGCTCTTTGCCCAATCCTTTCTTCGGGCCATTACAGTCCGTTCTAGGATTCTTTTTAGTTCTCTGTTAGAGACCTCTGCTTGCCCATTTGTCTGTGGATGATACGGAGTTGCCACTTTGTGGCTAATTCCATATCTGACCATAGCAGAGTATAGTTGTTTATTGCAGAAATGAGTGCCCCCATCACTGATTAGCACTCTGGGAACGCCAAATCTGCTGAAAATGTTCTTCTGGAGGAATTTCAGTACGGTCTTAGTATCATTAGTGGGTGTAGCAATTGCTTCTACCCACTTAGATACATAGTCCACTGCCACCAGAATGTAAGTGTTTGAGTATGATGGTGGGAATGGCCCCATGAAGTCAATTCCCCATACATCAAACAGCTCTATCTCTAATATCCCTTGTTGAGGCATGGCATATCCATGAGGCAGGTTACCAGCTCTTTGGCAACTGTCACAGTTACGCACAAACTCTCGGGAATCTTTATAGAGGGTAGGCCAGTAGAAGCCACATTGGAGGACTTTAGTGGCTGTTCGCTCACTTCCAAAATGTCCTCCATACTGTGATCCATGGCAGTGCCATAGGATCCTCTGTGTTTCTTCTCTGGGTACACACCTGCGGATCACTCCGTCAGCACATCTCTTAAAGAGATATGGTTCATCCCAAAGGTAGTACTTGGCATCTGAAATTAATTTCTTTTTCTGCATGTAACTGTACTCTTTGGGTATGAACCTCACAGCTTTATAGTTTGCAATGTCTGCAAACCATGGAGCTTCCTGAATGGCAAATAATTGCTCATCTGGGAAAGTCTCAGAAATCTCAGTAGAAGGGAGGGACGCCCCAACTACTGGCTCTATTCTGGACAGATGATCAGTTACCTGATTCTCTGTCCCTTTTCTGTCTCTTATTTCTATATCAAACTCTTGCAGAAGCAACACCCATCTGATAAGCCTGGGTTTTGAATCCTGCTTTGTGAGTAAGTATTTAAGAGCAGCATGGTCAGTGTACACAATCACTTTGGATCCTACTAGGTAGGATCTAAACTTGTCAATGGCATAAACCACTGCAAGTAATTCTTTTTCTGTGGTTGTGTAATTCTTCTGTGCATCATTTAGAACACGGCTGGCATAATAAATGACATACAGAAGTTTGTTATGCCTCTGTCCCAACACTGCACCAATGGCATGATCACTGGCATCACACATTAGTTCAAATGGTAATGTCCAATCTGGTGCAGAGATGACTGGTGCTGTGACCAACTTAGCTTTCAGGGTCTCAAATGCCTGCAGACACTGTGTGTCAAACACAAATGGTGTGTCAGCAGCTAACAGGTTACTCAGAGGTTTAGCAATTTTCGAAAAATCCTTGATAAACCTTCTGTAGAATCCTGCATGCCCCAGAAAGCTTCTGATTGCCTTAACATTGGCAGGTGGTGGTAATTTTTCAATTACCTCTACCTTTGCCTTATCCACTTCTATTCCCCTGCTTGAAATTTTGTGCCCAAGGACAATTCCTTCAGTCACCATAAAGTGACATTTCTCCCAGTTTAAAACTAGGTTAGTCTCTTGGCATCTTTTCAGGACAAGTGATAGGTGGTTAAGACAGGAGCTGAATGAGTCTCCATATACTGAGAAGTCGTCCATGAAGACTTCCAGGAATTTCTCTACCATATCTGAGAAGATAGAGAGCATGCACCTCTGAAAGGTTGCAGGTGCATTGCACAGACCAAAAGGCATCCTCCTGTAGGCAAACACGCCAGAAGGGCATGTGAATGCTGTTTTCTCTTGGTCTTGAGGATCTACTGCGATTTGGTTGTAGCCTGAGTAGCCATCCAAAAAGCAGTAGTAATCATGACCAGCTAGTCTTTCTAGCATTTGGTCTATGAATGGTAAAGGAAAATGATCCTTTCTGGTGGCTGTATTGAGTCTTCTGTAGTCAATACACATGCGCCACCCTGTGACTGTCCTTGTAGGAACCAGTTCATTTTTTTCATTATGAACCACTGTTATGCCTCCCTTTTTGGGAACAACTTGGACAGGGCTCACCCAGGGGCTATCTGAAATAGGATAAATAATCCCAGCCTCTAGTAATTTAGTGACCTCTTTCTGCACCACCTCCTTCATGGCTGGATTTAGCCTCCTCTGTGGTTGAACCACTGGTTTGGCATTATCCTCCAACAGGATCTTGTGCATGCATCTAGCTGGGCTAATGCCCTTTATGTACATCAATGAGAGTTCGTCCAGTTGCTAGGAAATGTCTTCCTAGAATGAGAGTTGCACTTTTGTGCTCCTCCATTTCCAGTACCACAAAGTCAGTTGGAAAGGCAAATGGCCCAACCTTGACAATCATGTCCTCTATTATGCCTGATGGGTGTTTAATGGAACCATCAGCAAGTTGGAGGCATATCCTGGTTGGTTTGACTTCTCCAGTCAACCCAAGCTTTCTGATAGTGGATGCAGGTATTAGATTGATGCTTGCTCCAAGATCACATAGGGCTATCTTGGTGCAGGCGCCTTCTAATGTGCAGGGTATCATAAAGCTTCCAGGATCTTGAAGCTTTTCTGGTAAGCTTTTCAAAATGACTGCACTGCATTCTTCAGTGAGAAACACTTTTTCAGTTTCTCTCCAATTCTTCTTATGGCTTAAGATCTCTTTCATGAACTTAGCATAAGAGGGTATTTGCTCAAGTGCCTCTGCAAACGGAATCTTTATTTCAAGAGTCCTTAGATAGTCTGCAAAGCGGGCAAATTGCTTATCCTGTTCCGCTTTGCAGAGTTTCTGAGGATAAGGCATCTTGGCTTGATATTCTTCAACCTTAGATGCTGCAGGTTTATTCCTTACAGAAATGGTTGAAGAGGCCTTGTTAGGGGGATAATCATCAGAACTCTCAGGTGCCTGATTCTCCTTGGGCGTTTGAACGCCAGAACTGGGCAGGGAATGGGCGTTTAACGCCAGCTTTCCTCCCTGTTCTGGCGTTTGAACGCCAGTATTGGGCAAGGAATGGGCGTTTAACGCCAACTTTCCTTCCCTTTCTGGTGTTTGAACGCCAATAATATTCCTCTCTGGGCTCTTACTGTCCTCAGAGGGATTTTGAACAGTGGCTTGGTCATCCTCTGTCAACTGTTCCTTAATTGACTTCTTGCTCTTTTGAGCAGTGGCATTCAGTGTTTTCCCACTCCTCAGTTGAACTGCTTGACACTCTTCTGTTATTTGTTTAGATATTTGCTGTTTTGCTTGATTCAACTGCAGTTCTATGCTCTTGTTAGCAGCCTTAGTATCATGGAGCATTTCTTTAAATTCTGCTAACTGCTCTGTCATCAGGAGCAATTGTTGATTGAGCTCATTCATCTGTTCTTGAGGATCAGGATCATTGACTACTGCCATGACCTCTTCTTGTGGAACGGATTCCTTGCTAGAATATAAGTATTGGTTTCTAGCAACAATGTCTATAAGCTCTTGAGCTTCTTCAATTGTCTTTCTCATGTGTATAGATCCACCAGCTGAGTGGTCTAAAGACATCTGAGCTTTTTCTGTAAGCCCATAGTAGAAGATGTCTAACTGTACCCACTCTGAAAACATTTCAGAGGGGCATTTTCTGAGCATACCTCTATACCTCTCCCAGGCATCATAGAGGGATTCATTATCCTCTTGTTTAAAGCCTTGGATGTCCAGCCTTAGCTGTGTCATCCTTTTTGGAGGGTAAAAATGATTCAGGAATTTTTCTGATAACTGTTTCCATGTCTTTATGCTTGCTGTAGGTTGGTTATTCAACCACCTTTTTGCTTGATCTTTTACAGCAAATGGAAACAGTAACAGTCTGTAGACATCCTGATCTACCTCTTTATCATGTATTGTGTCAGCAATTTGTAAGAACTGTGCCAGAAACTCAGTAGGTTCTTCCTCTGGAAGACCGGAATACTGGCAATTTTGCTGCACTATGATAATGAGTTGAGGGTTTAGCTCAAAGCTGCTTGCTTTGATGGGAGGTATACAGATGCTACTCCCATATGCAGCTGTAATGGGGTTAGCATAAGACCCCAGAGTCCTTTTGGACTGATTAATTCCACTTAAGTCCATAATGGACAAAAGGGAAATGATAATAATTGCAAAGAGATAAATTTTGTTTATTTTTATTTTTATTTTGAAATAACCGAAAAAAAAGAAAATTAAAATAAAATAAAATAAGATAAAAGGAAAATAAAATAAAATTCGAAAATTAAAAATAAAATAAGATCAAAGCAAATTGAGAACTGAATCAATTAGTGAAAAAAAAGATTTTGAAAACAGCAATTAAGAAGATATGATTGAAAAGTTTTTATGAAAAAGATTTGATTTTTTTAAAAAGAGGAAAGAGAAAAACACAAAAAGACACCAAACTTAAAATTTTTGAAAATCAAACACTAATTTTTTCGAAAATTTTAAAGGAAAAACACAAAGAGGACACCAAACTTAGAACTTTTATGAATCAAAAAGGGACTAAGAACAAGAAAAATTCGAAAATTAAAAGAAGAAAAACAAAAGGCATGCAATTGACACCAAACTTAGAATATGAAACTAGACTCAACTAAAAGACTCTAAACCAACAAAAAGAAAACAGTCCTAATCTAAGCAACAAGACAAGCCGTCAGTTGTCCAAACTCGAACAATCCCCGGCAACGGCGCCAAAAACTTGGTGCACGAAATTGCAATAACACTTTTGCAATCCCGCACAACTAACCAGCAAGTGCACTGGGTCGTCCAAGTAATACCTTGCGTGAGCAAGGGTCGATCCCACGGAGATTGTCGGCTTGAATCAAGCTATGGTTATCTTGTAAATCTTAGTCAGGATATCAGAAATTATCAGGATTGATTGTGAAAAGCAAAAGAACATGAAATGGTTACTTGTTTTGCAGTAATGGAGAATAGGTTGAGGTTTGGAGATGCTCCATCTTCTGAATCTCTGCTTTCCTACTGTCTTCTTCATCAAACACGCAAGTCTCCTTCCATGGCAAGCTGTGTGTAGGGTTTCACCGTTGTCAGTGGCTACCTCCCATCCTCTCATTGGAACGATTCCTAATGCCCTGTCACGGCACGGCATTCCATATGTCGGTTCTCAATCAGACCGGAGTAGAATCCAGTGATTCTTTTGGCGTCTGTCACTAACGCCCCGCCTTCAGGAGATTGAAGCACGTCACAGTCATTCAGTCATTGAATCCTACTCAGAATACCACAGACAAGGTTTAGACCTTCCGGATTCTCTTGAATGCCGCCATCAGTCTAGCTTATACCACGAAGATTCCGATAAAAGAATCTAAGAGATAACTACTTAATCTAAGGTAGAACAGAGGTGGTTGTCAGGCACATGTTCATAGTTGAGAATGATAATGATTGTCACTGATCATCACATTCATCCGGATTAAGAACAAGTATTATCTTAGAATGGAAGCAAGCATGATTGAATGAGAAACAGTAGTAATTGCATTAATCCATCAAGACACAGCAGAGCTCCTCACCCCCAACCATGGGGTTTAGAGGCTCATACTGTGGAAAGAAACGTGTACAATGTCATAAGGTCGCATTCCGTACTGATTACAATGTCAAAAGGTCCTATAAGTAGTAAACTAGTATCCTAAGGTTTACAGAAATGAGTAAATGACAGAAAAATCCACTTCCGGGCCCACTTGGTGTGTGCTTGGGCTGAGCATTGAAGCTTTTATGTATAGAGACGTTTTCTGGAGTTAAACGCCAGTTCTCATGCCAGTTTGGGCGTTTAACTCCAAGTTTTATGCCAGTTCCGGCGTTTAACGCTGGAATTTCTGAGGCCGGTTTGCTACGCAGGTTTGGGCCATCAAATCTTGGGCAAAGTATGGACTATTATATATTGCTGGAAAGCCCTGGATGTCTACTTTCCAACGCCGTTGAGAGCGCGCCAATTGGGCTTCTGTAGCTCCAGAAAATCCGCTTCGAGTGCAGGGAGATCAGAATCCAACAGCATCTGCAGTCCTTTTCAGTCTCTGGATCAGATTTTTGCTCAGAACCTTCAATTTCAGTCAGAAAATACCTGAAATCACAGAAAAACACACAAACTCATAGTAAAGTCCAGAAAAGTGAATTTTAATTAAAAACTAATAAAAATATACTAAAAACTAACTAAAAGATACTAAAAACATACTAAAAACAATGCCAAAAATTGTACAAATTATCCGCTCATCATTACCCTAATTCGAATTCATTAAATTCGATTTATATAGAAATGTAAATAGAGACAATTAGGTAACGTTTTTGGATTTGGGTGATTCAAGTAATTTTGGGATAGCTTTAGTTTATCAACGTAAATTAACCTAATATATAATATTAGTTATTGTTATATATATGAAAAATGTGATTTATTTATGCATTGTTTGGATTAGAAGAATTTGTAGGAAAATAAAATATTGGAGAAGAAAATGGATAAAAAAATCAATTTTTTATTATTTGGATCAACAAAAAAATTGAATGGAAAACATAAAAGTGTATAAAAGTGTATGTGGAGCTCATGTAATTTTTTTCTCTTCAAAATTGCGAAAAAAAAACTTATGCAGAAGTGCAAATATGGGTAAAAATATAGAGTTACCATTTGAATTATAATTTATATATAATATATAAAAATATTAATATAATTTTACTCTATTATAATTTTTTCTCTTCTTACTTTTCCTTCCATCCAAAAGAATTTTTTTTTTATTTTCTTTCCATTCATTTTTTCTTCGTCTAAACAACACACAAAAAAAATATAATTTTTCTTTTTATTTTTTTCCTCTCATTTTCTTTCTTTCCATTTTTTTCCTCTTATTTTTCATCTTATATTCAAATAATAGCTTAGTATTTATCCATTTATCTTATATTAATATTGTTATAACAAGGATACATGTGACTTTATAAAAATGATATAACCTATACTTTGATTATTTGAGAATTTATTGAGTAGCTAGAACAGCTCCACATCACGAACCAATGAATGCTAGCAATAGGGATGATCACAAAAACGACCAAAGGAGGTATTACTCGCGTTTTGGGACTAGATGGTGACTCGTGAAATCCTCATGACCTGCCATGCGAAAATGGATGGGGACTAGGGGTGACAAACGTGTTGAAATCCGTCGGGCCGACTAGGCGGGTTGGACTGGAAATTTGAGACCGCCAAACTTAAAAAGCCCACTTACCCCTGCATCAGGGCCTTTTTTTACAAATTTTTATGATGTTATTGATCTACAAGAGGATAAAGATGATAATTGAAGATGTTCTAAGTTATATTTTGGATTGTGTTTTATGTTTGATTGATTATAAACTTGAAGATTTTTAATTATATATTGGATAATATTTATTTTGCTTTAGACAATGTTGATTTTATTATTTTGTTTCAAAAAATTTAGTTTATAATCATATTTATTACATATTTAAAATTATAAAGATTTTAATGTGTGTGAATTTAAAAATTATAATTTTTTTATATTTTTAGAAATTATAAATTTATTGAAATTATTGTGAAATTATATATATTGTTTAATATTTAATGGTTTATAAAAAAAGGAGAGCCCGCCAGCCAATTATTAGGCGAGGCGGAAGAGAAATTCAGGACCACCTTATTAAGTAGGGCGGGGCGGGCCAGCCCACTAGATGGCGGACTTTTGGTGAGACAGGGCGGACTTTCCCGTTTGCCACTCCTAATGAGGACACAGACATAAGTACTCGCCCTATAGAACCTATTAAATATACGCGAATATAAAATTATTAATTTATCCTAATTTATATATACATAAATCCATTTCTTGAATTTAGTAACCCTACTTTCTATCTCCAATTCAAAATTTTTCTTTTTCTTCCAGACTCATTCTCAGTCTCGATCCCCTCTCTCTCTCTCTCTAACTCACTTTCTCTGCCTCTCAAATTCGTCACTACGTTGGTCAATATCGTTTCAAAAAATTATGTTATGTTATTATGTTAAAATATGTTTTTATGTTTTCTCCTTTTGAAATGTTATTTTTCATAACGAATATGTTATAAATTATGTTGAATTATATTGAATTGATTATTTTATGATTATTATATTATATTTTTTTTGTGTAATTTTTTTCAAAAATTTTCAAAGAACAGATACCCGAGAAGATCTGCGTTCCCTAAAGGGTAATTAAGCAGGAACTTGCAATGACGGAGAAGGAATGTGGACATTTTTTTTAAATAGTAATGAGGGATGGAAAAGGGACTTCTCACGCTCCCATGAGTACTCATTACCATATCTAACTAGCAACATAGATTCAATCTGAGCCGATTTAAGAAGGGACACGTGGACTTCATCTGTATTAGGCCTTTAAGATAATGAACCTAAGTCGGATTTGGGACCCTAACAATGTAATTTAGTTGATCTTACTTGCATTGAGGTCTTACTAGGTCCAAATATATCTTAGATTAATATTTTGAGTCATTGTTATAACAAATACTATACTATTTAATATTATAACACTTAGCATATATAAAAGTTGGATATATTTACAAGACATTTTTTAATTCAAATTAAAAAATTAATTATCTCTTTTTTTAGTCTTAAATATTATTTTCTAATGTAACAAAAAAATGAAAATAACAATAATCATTCACATAATTAAAATATATAATCTTAATATATACATGACACTATATATATTAAGGATTATTATATGTAATATATAATTTTTTTCTTTTTTGTAATGACTATTTGTATAATTTATTGAACAATTTTTTCATCTTAATATTTAATAAATTTAATACACAAAATATTATTTAACATACAAAATAAGTAATTTAAGTTATCATTTAAGACGATAAGTATAATAGTGTAAATACTTATTTATTTATTAGTAGTAAAAAAATATGTAAATAGTATAAATTGATATCTTTTTAGTATAAAAATAATAATAAAGGTTATTAATTAAGTTAATTACATAATTAAAAAATTATGAAGAATTTTTTAAATAATAATAAAAAATAAGATCACTATTATCACATATTACAAAATTTATGAAAAGAATTTTGGATAATAAATCAATTCTCAATAGATTATACATTAATTCTGTAAAAAAATAAATAAATAATCAATACATTGGATATTATTATTTACGTACTAATATAATATATATTATCGATTATTGAGCTTATAATTAATTTTTAACCCAATTTTTGGTAATTAATATTTAAATAATTAAAATTATTAAATGTTGAATATTTTGTATCTAATTAATTTATTTTTTTTATTGAAATTAAAAAGAAATGAGTTGTTAATCAATTCTAAATTTAAAATTAAAATTGAGTAGGAAAATAAAAAATATTTTAAATTTTATCTCACTAACCAGAATTCATTTCAAGATAAGAAATTACTTTGTACATCATATATATTGTAGAATAGTATGGTCATTTGTTATTTTTTAATGATAAATATTGTCAAATAAAATTGTGTAAGAAATTAGAAGAAAATGTATTTACAAGTTTAGAAAATATTAATTTATTTTTTAATAGAATAAATTATATTGAATAATAAAAGTTGTTATTGGTTTCTTTTTACACTAACTAATACTCAACGATAGTGTTTTGGTACACTATGTTATCAAGAAATATTAATCAATCTAATAACTTTTGTAATGACATAAGTTTATGAATTTGAAAATTTAAAAATCTTTTCATAAAATGTGAAGTTTAACAAGTAACAATGTTGATCATATTGTTTTGAATTTAAGAATGAATACGATACCAACAAATAAAATTGTCCCATGTAAATTTCAACAAAGACAAAAGTCCATAAGTATTGCTATTAATAAAAAATTATTTTATTTTAAAGACAAATATAATTTTTTTCTACGAATTTCTTAACTCGGCAAATCGAGGACTAATCCACCGTATATTGATGCTCTATTTATTAAAGATCTATCGCTAACTAATGGATTATTATACACACATGATGAGATTCGAATTCCAAATACTTACTTAAGCGGACAAAAGAGATGGTCATTCAACCAATCCAAATTGATTAAAACAAATATTAATTATTTTTAATATTTTTATGTTGTAAAATATTTATAATAATAATTACAATAGATATTTTTTATTTAAATTTTAATAAAAAAAATTTATATAATTTTATGTATTACTCTATACCGGACACAAAAGAATACACTAGTTCAATTAAAATTTGATACACCAATTTAAATTACGTATACGATTTAAGGAATTAATTTAATTATTTACTCAATTTGTTTATGCTAACTTTTGGGTTTATGATTGTGATCACTCTTCAACATTGTTACACAGATTTCCTTTTAAAACTTAGTGACATATTGTCGGTCAATTGATTGAAATTGATGTAGAGTCCCACAAGTAAAAAAATAATAATAAATAAGGATGCTAGATCCTCACATGGATTAATTAAAACCAAATATCAATTCGTTTTTAATTTAATTATGAATGCCACAATTTAAACGTTTGAAGCAAATTAAAATCTACACCACGTGTTACAAAGTACAAACATAAAGTATACTATTTTTTCCTTTTTTTTTTATTTCTGATGTATATCTTCAATTCTTCATAGTGTTTTTGTGTTCCGACTTCTGACATACCTTCTTTGTCCACAAGATTAAGGCCCTAGTTTGTATAAACTTATGGACTTTTCTCACCCCATAAAGGAAAAAGCTTATGGACTTTGCTTTAATCATGCCCATTGCTGTCTTCAAATTGAATGGACCATTTAATCTTTACCAAAAATGTTGACTAGCTCACTGTGGACCAAAAAAAAAAAAAAAACAGAAATAGTTGAAAGCTAATGCTTCTGGTCAAAACGTTGAAAGCTAATGCTTGATAACACTGGGAAAGATTTAAGTTTTACAATCCGAGTGAAGTTTCATGACCACAAAAAAACATCGGGTGAAGGTTAATAATTTAATATAACTCAGAAAAAAACTATTTGTATTCATAACGGACAAAAATCCTCATAAAAAAATCAAGATTATATCTATAAACCATAGGTTCTATACGATAAAAATATCCAATTCTAAATTTTTATTGACTTTAAAAAAAAATCGTAAATTATCTCATCCTTTATCTTTAACTCACCTATATCTCTTTTTCTTCAAATTCCAAATTAACATCTTTGCTTTATTTCATGGTTCATCTAGCAATGGAAACTAATGAAGCAGTATCTTACCTGCAATTGGTGTCTTATTCGTGATATTGTGCTTTATATGTATCAGCGGATAAGTCACATGTACAATGGAAACTTTTTGAGGGGCACAACTATTCTTAGCGACGAAAAGGGGAAGAGAAAGAGTTTAAAAGAAGAAATATCAACACTAAACATATCCCTTCTAATTTCAAACCATTTTAAAAAAAATAAGAATTTCAGTTGAGTTTGTTAATTGATATTTAGATTTTTTACATCTAACAAAAAAATTGTATATAAAATTGATTATTAAGTACAAAAAATTAAATTAGAAAAAACTCTAATAGATAAAATTAAAATAACTAACTGACTTTCTCCTTAAAGGTATCATGCCATTGTGCTCTAATTGTTGGTTCCAGAGAGAGTTCTCAACTATATTGAAGTATGAATGATGCAGTTACGACAGAACTGATTAGAGAGAGAGAGAGAGAGAGAGAGAGAGAGAGAGAGAGAGAGAGAGAGTTCTCAACTATATTGAAGTATGAATGATGCAATTATGACAGAACTGATTAGAGAGATATTGTTATTTATAGAGTTGTTATTCTAACTGACTCTCTAACAAATTCCAATAACAGCCTAACGCTGAGTTAGCACTATAACTAACTTACTGATGCAATACATAACTAACTACTCTTCTTCACTTATACTATCATGCCCCCTCAAACTCAAAGAGGAAAGAAGTTCAACTTTGAATTTGTTGCGAACAGCCAGAAACTTAGCGGACAGAACAACCTTGGTCAAGACATCGGCCAATTGAGCAGTGCCAGGAATGTGATGAACTTGGAGCACACCCTTGGTGACAAAATTTCTAACAAAATGAAAATCAAGCTCAAAGTGCTTGGACTTTGAATGAAGAATGGGGTTTGCAGCTAGCAAAACTGCACTCATATTATCACAGTAGATCTTAGGGACGCTCGGCAACAAGACCCGAAGCTCTGCCAACAACTTCCTTAGCCAGATGAGTTCAACAACAGCTAAGGCAAGGGATCGATACTCAGCCTCGGTACTAGAACGGGCTACCACGGACTGCTTTTTCGAAGTCCAGGAAATCAAATTATTGCCAAGGAACACACACATACCACTGGTGGATTTTCGATCATCTGGATCACTTCCCCAATCAGAATCACTATAAGCAGTGAGAGACAAAGGAGCAGCTTGTCGCAAGTGCAGACCATAGTCAGTAGTGCCTGTAAATACCTCAAGATGCGTTTGACCGCTCGCCAATGCTTCTCAGTTAGGGCATGCATGAATTGGCAAACCTTATTGACACAGTAAGCAATCTCAGGGCGTGTCACTGTGAGATATTATAAGCTGCCCACAACAGTTCTATACAAGGAGGGATCATTAAAGGATGGACTGCCGGTGGCCGAAAGTTTGAGAGTGGATGGAAGTGGAGTAGCACATGACTTGCAATCAGCCATCCCTGCTTCGACAAGCACATCCTGGACATATTTCCCTTGATTAAGGAGGATGCCCTCTTCAGCTGAGCGAGTGACCTGGATGCCAAGAAAAAAATGCAAGGCTCCCATATCTTTCAAAGCAAATGAGAGTCAAGTTGACGAATGACACCATTAATTTTGGACTGTGAACTGCCAATGATGATAATGTCATCAACATAGAGGAATCAGATCGAGTAGGAGAGAAACCAAGTGCCTGCAACGCCCTTATAAGCTTAGTGTACCAAGCTTGAGGTGCCTGCTTAAGACCATACAACGCCTTAGTCAACTTGCACACCATGGAGCTGTCACCCTGCTTATACCCTTTTGGCTACTGCATATAGACATCTTCAAACAAGTCACCATGGAGAAATGCATTATTCACATCCAACTGCCGAGTTGGCCAGGACCATGAGAGAGCAAGTGAAAGAACCAACCGGATCGTAGTTGGCTTCACTACTGGACTAAACGTCTCTTTATAGTCCACACTAGGATGCTGATGAAAGCCCTGGGCAATGAGCCGGGCTTTGTACTTGTCAAGAGAACCATCAGGTTTATACTTAACCCGAAACACCCACTTCGAGCCAATAGCCTCTCTATCCGCAGGAAATGGCATCAATTGCCAAGTATAATTCCTGATCAATGCATCATACTCAGCATTCATGGCTGCTCTCCAATTAGGATCTGCAAGAGCTTGTTTGGTTGTACGGGATTCTAAATAGACCTGAAGAGCCCGAGGTTTACGGATGCCTGCCTTTCCTCGAGTAATCATGGGATGAACATTCTGAATAGGCGGAGGAGGATTATAAGGGAGAATAATATCAATATCTAAGGTTGGGATAGGGATGGGAATGGCAGAGGGAGCAGCAAGGGTTGATGAGCAGCCTAAAATAGAAGAAGGTATATTGGGCAAGAAGGAGGGCTGGGAGGGAAGGGTAGGCGAGGGGGATGGTGCAGGTGGTGGAGGTTGAGGTCGAGGTGGGATGATTGGAACCAGTGGGATAGAGGGTGTAGACGCAGGCAGAGAGTCCGAATTAGAACCAGTTGAAGAGCCACAGTTAAGGAACTTGGAACTAGCAAAGGGAAACTTGGTTTCATCAAAGATTACATCTCGAGTCACAATCACCCTCTCTGAGGCAAGAAGGCATTTATAACCTTTTTGTGAAGTCCAATTTATACCGATTGTAGGGCCTTAAATGTGGATAGCACAAGGAACCAAAGATCCGGAGATGATCATAGGCCGGATGCCTGCCATACAAAACATCAGTAGGCGACTTGTTGCTCAAAATAGGTGTTGGCAGGGCATTAATAAGCTGAACAGCAATGGTGAAGGCATCACCCCAGAATCTCAGCAGCATAGAGGCTGTGGCAAGCAAAGTTAAGCCCATTTCTACCACATGGCGATGCTTGCGCTCCGCAGAACCATTCTGTTGGTGAATGTGCGGGCAGGTGAACCTGTGAGTGATATCTTTTTCTTGCAGCTGTTTAGACAAACTCATATACTCAAGTGCATTATCACTCTGAAAACTCTTCAATTTGGTATTTAACTGTAATTCACCATACTTTGAAAATATGCAAAACTGATTTAAGTTGAGCTCTAGTTTTGATCAGATAAATCCAAGTATATTTGGAAAAGGCATCAATGAAATTAACAAAGTAAACATGACCATTATTATCAGGTGAGGGAGCTGGTCCCCAACTATCGGAAAACACAAGTTCAAGAGGCTTGGTATACACTGAATTTGGGCGAGCAAATGGCATTTGATGCGACTTGCCAAGACAACAAACATGACAGACAGATTTATTTGAAACAGAAAAATAGAGTTTACAATCTTTAAAGACATGAGACAAGACACTATTAGACGGATGACCGAGTCTGGCATGCCATAGGGTAGCCTTATCGTCAGGCATGACACTTGAAAGAAGGGCTGCAGGTGCATTAGGTGAAGCCAATGAGAAATTGAGAAATTTGTAGAGTTCTCGATCAACAATGCCTCTGAGGACAACTTCTTTAGAATCTTGTGTTTTAACACAGCAACCAGAGTCATGGAACTCAAAAAAGACCTTGTTATCACAACAAAATTTGTAAACATTTAGCAAATTCTTGGTTATATCTGGCACATGCAGCAACTTATGAACAATCAAAGATTTAGAGCTCAAATCAGAATTTACAACAGCATTTCCAACAAGATTAATGTGCAAACATGTGCCGTTTCCAACAATCACCTCCTTTGATCCTTTATACGCTGCTTTGTTCATCAGATTTTGCTCGTTTTGAGTCATATGATGAGTGGCACCGGAGTCCGGGTACCAGTTCTGATCATGTAGAGTTGTTGGCGTGGCTGATGGTAATTTTGAAAAACAAATTCCAACACACATAACTCACCGGCAAGTGTACTGGATCGCATCAAGTAGTAATAACTCACATGAGAGAGGTCGATCCCACAGGGATTAAAGGATTGAGCAATTTTAGTTTAGTGGTTGATTTAGTCAAGCAAATAAGAGTTGAGTTAAGTGATTTATAGCCGACAGAAGTTAAATTGCCTGAAATGTAAAGGGAGAGGGAAGAATTGCAATAAATTAAGGAGAACAGAAAATAAAAGTGCTAAATCTTAAAGAACAAGTAAATTAAAATGACAGAAACTTAAAGTGTAAGAAATGTAAAATGACAGAAACTTAAAGTGCAAGAAATGTGAAGTGCTTGAATGATAAAGGGCTCAGGGAACTAGGAATGCAGAATTTAAACAAGTAAAAGTGGATGACAGTTGATAGAGAAGCAAAAGATAAATTTAGATACAGCAGATCTAAACAAGAAAGGAAGATTACTTTAAAAACCACACAGAAAGTAGAATGCAGCTCGATTGCAATAACTAAAGGGAAATTGAAGATCTCAGGGGTGGAGGAGACTAGAAAACAAGTCTAGATCTCAAATCATTCCTTGATCTAATAAAAATAATTGCAAAAGAAATGGAAGAGTAAATTGCAGAAGAAGTAGAAGATGAAGGCAGTAAATAGAATTTGGACTCAAATCTCAGTTGCTGAAATTTTGCAGAAAAATAAACAAAGAGATCCCAAGGTGAGATTGAAATAGAATTTCTTCAATTCTCCACCCAAGATCCAAGACAAGAAGTAAATAGTGTAGAAGCAAGAACAAGAAAGAAGAGAGATCAATTCTCCTTCCCAATTCTCGAAGATCCAAAGTGACAAATCCCCAGAAAGTAAAAATGAAAATTCTAAAATGAGAGTAAAAGTAAAAGTGTCAAAAAAAAAGTCCTATCTAAATCAAACTAGCATCTATTTATACACTTCCTATTTTTGGATTTTAGAATTTGGAGTGGGCCGTTTAATTTGGTGAAGAATTGAATTTAAATTGCATTTTGGTTCAATTTTGGCCCATGGGTGTTTGCTCCCAAATAGTGTGCTCAGCTCCTGGGGAGAGCGCAGCATTGCCTTGTCTTGGCGTGTCTTGTGCGCACCAATTCTCCCCGGGCCGTGTCAAGTTGTTGTGCTCAGCTCTCCTTGAGAGCGCAGCATTGGTGCTTCAAAGGAGAGGCTCCTGGTTCAAATCTTAGGAGAAGCATTGCTGGCCCCTTTCTTTTGTGCACAAAGTGGCGTCTTCCTCCTTGTTTCCTTGAGGTGCATGGTTCGAATCTTGGTGGGAGCATTTTGGTGCCAATTTCCTTGGTTTCTTATAGCGCCTTCTCCCCACTCTTCATGAATGTCCTTGGTTCGAATCCTTGTGAGTGCACTTAAGCCAATTTTGGCTTATTTTCTTGCAAGGGTAGCGCTTCCCTTTAACCCCTTGCTCATGAGTTCGAATCTTGTGGCTTTCACTAGAAAACTTTTTCCTTGAATTTATTTTAGGAAGGCCCCCAATAATGCTCTTGGCAAGAGCTGAGCATTATGCTTCTCCCCTTTCTTCCTTGGTTCATTATAGTGCTCAGCTCTCAAGGGAGCGCAGCATCCAAGCCCTTGTTTCCTTGGTTTATTACAATGCTCCTTTGGAGAGCATTGTGCTCTTGGAGAGAGCGTTGTGGCTTCCCTCCTTCAATGTGCCACGCTTCTTTGTTTCTTTTGCCACATTTTTCTCTTCCTTGGGCCACGCTTCTTAGGCTACGCTTTCTTGTTTTCTTCTTTTCTTCACCTACAAGTAATCAAAACAACCAATCAAAGTATCACCAAAATCACAAGGTTTATAAATCATTCAAAAACTAATTAAATTTAGCTTAAACCTCATGATTTAGTATCAATTAAAGGGTGGTTGATTGATTCAACAAAACCATGCAAATTCACTCCAAATTACTTACTTACAATGCAAGAAAGTGCATAAAAACTAATGAAACAAGTGAAATTTGCTTAAAAAGATAGCATATGATGACTTGTCATCACAACACCAAACTTAAACATTACTTCTCCCCAAGTAAGCATCAAACATAAGAGTAAATGAAATGAAACAGAGAAGTGTGCATATCTTTATTTAGCATATAGTTGAACTTGGTTCATGGGGTTTTTATGCAGACAATGATGGCTCATTTATTGCTTGCTGTTACATAAGAGTTGTTTCCTCAAGGATTCACTAAGTTTGCTGCTATAAGGCTTTACTTTTGCTTGTTCCCTTGCTAACTTTTCCTTCTTTGTTTTGCTCAGGGAGCTTATTATTCATTGAAGGCTTGGTGGCAAATGTTGCAGCACCCTTTGGCTTAATTTTGCTGAACATTCTTTCACCACAGACACATGGCTCACCCCCTTCTTCCTAGGATCATTGATGCCTAGCATCTCTTTGGATAACTAAGTGTTTTGTAGATAGGTTGCTCTTTATTGTGGACTTTCAGTTGGCAATCCCAAATCAGTTGATCTAAGTGGCCAAGTTTTGAAATACTCCTCAAAACTTACTTGTCCAAGCATATCCTAGCACAAAAACACCACAGGCATGTGTCCTAGGGTCCAAGCTATTGGTGCCTAGCCTTATTGTTTGTTTTCTTTGCCATTTTTGGCTTTTTCTCTTTCTTTTTCTTTCTATTTTATTTCATTTTCAAGGGGTCTTTAATGATACAAGATTTTATAACAGCAAACTAGTTCCTTCTTCAAAGAACATATCATTATGCAGCATTTATTTCATGAGCCATGCATTAAATCAACAAATACCACCACTAACTTTCATTCTAACTTATGCAACATTGGATATTTACTTTCTAATTCAAACATTTCTCTTTTATTCAAGCATATGGGAAACAAAACAAAATTCAAAGTAAGTAATGGATAATAAGCATTATGCAGATCAGCATTCTTGACAAACAATTCCACTTGCAACCAAATGAACACTTTAGCAAGACATACAAGAATTCCCAATTTAAAGTACTTCAACAATAAGGATTAAGTGCAGACACAACCTTTTGGGTTGCAGCTTTTCATTCTTCCTCCTGTTGTATCCCTTTTGAGTCATAATGCAAATTGTCTTCAAATGTTGGCTAATTTCCTGCATAATTCTCAAAAGTGGCTTGTTTCTCAAGCCCTTAAGTAGATGGTTAGTATGCAAGAATTTAAGACGGCTTTCAAACTTATTTTGGTGTGGAAATACCAAACTTAATTCCTTGCCAATGTCTCTGATACAACAGGTTAACCATATGTGAAATCCTTTTATCTTTGATAAAGGCAATAAAAACTAGAAAAACTAAAAAGTAAACAATTGGTTAATTGGTTTATCTGATTGCTCGGAGTTAGCGGCCATGTATGCAGAAGGTGAGAATATGCTTTTAAATGAGATTTTGGTGGAACACCAAACTTAGAATCCTTCATTCTCCCTTAATTTATTTTGGTGTGCAACACCAAACTTAGCTCCTTGCAATATAGATAAGTTTAATTAACCCTTTTATTGAAATAGCTATGAAAAGTAAACTACCTCAGGTTGGGTTGCCTCCCAACAAGTGCTTCTTTATTGTCACTAGCTTGACATCTCATCCTTTGATCATGGGGGTTGAAAATCATAGTGCCTCAGCTTTTCTCCTCTTACTGTGAACTTCCTTCTGGTCTCCTCTTTGATGATCTCTAGGTGTTCAAGTGAAAGGACCCGGTTCACAGTGTAGTATTTAGATAATTGTGGAGACACCTTCATTGGTTGGGTGTGTAACACCACTTTATCCCCTGGTGAAAAGCCTTCAGTAGGGATCTTCTTGTTTCTCCACCCTCTTGGCCTCTTCTTCTTTTCTTTCTCAAAAGATACTCCCTGCCTTGGTGGTTCTTTATCTGGGATGTTGAATTTCTCATCTGGGGATTTTGGATCTAGTTCCTCCTTGATTTCTTTGGTTTGTTGCACCATCTCTACTACTTTCAAGCATAGATTTAGAAGTCTTGGAGTTAACTCATTGACTGCCTCCTTCAAACTTTGATCTCTGGTCTTATCCTTCATAAAATCTTCTTCTTGAATGGGCTCATGCAAGGTTTTAAAAATATGGAATGCTAGATGCTCATCATGCACTCTCAGCAACGATTCCCCTTTTTTAACATCTATTAATGCTCTGCCCATAGCTAGGAAAGGCCTCCTCAGGATGATGGAAGTGTTAGAGTCCTCTTTTATATCTGAGATAACAAAGTCAGCAGGGAGAAAGAATTTTTCTACTTTTACCAACACATTCTCCACAACTCCCAGTGCTTGCTTAGTGGATTTGTCAGCCACTTGGAGAACTATTCGTGTGGACTTCAGCTAAAAAATTTTAAGTTTCCTCATTAGAGACAAAGGCATCAAGTTTATGCTTGCACCGAGGTCACAGAATGACTTCTCAATTGTTATGTTTCCTATGGTGCAAGGTATGTAAAAACTCCCAGGATCATCTTTCTTCTCTGGCAACTCTCTTTGGAGAATAGCACTACATTCCTTTGTCATCTCAACAATTTGTCCTTTTTTTAGGGACTTTTTCTTTGTCAACACTTCCTTCATAAATTTGGCATACAATGGCATCTGTTCAAGTGCTTCTAAGAAAGGAATATTGATGCTGAGTGTCTTGAATATGTCCAGGAATTTTGAGTATTGCTTATCCTCGTTTTCTTTTTTGAACCTCTGAGGGTATGAAAGTTTGGGGACATATGGCTTCACCCCTTCCTTCTTCTCTTGTAGCTGTGGTTCAAGGATGTTCTTGTCTTCCTTTGAGATTTGTGCCTTCTTAGTTTTCTGATCCTTTTCACTTCTCCCCTCTGTCTCTTCTTGTGGAACTTCTCTGTTGTGTTTTTCCTGATTGATGGCTTCCTTCTTCATAGTCTTTTCACTTCCCACTGTGATTGCCTTGCACTCCTCCCACTTTGTAGCTTTTCCCTTGTCCCATAGGTGTTCTTCAGTGATATTGGGGAAGGTATTTGCTCTCTTCTCACCCATTTCTAAAATTTACTTAGCCATTTGTTTCAGATGCCTCTCAAGATTTCTGATTGAAGCTTCTTGGTTCTTGCTTGTTATGGCTTGATCTTTTCTTACTGCTTCTTGATCTTATCTGGCCATCTCTTGAGTTTTGATGAGTTTCTCCATTAATATTTCTAGAGTGGAGATCCTTTGAGATTCTGGATGAAGCTGTGTGGGGGTGTGATGATTGTTGGTAGAGGTTGTTTTGTGGATTAAATGGAGGTGTGGAAAATTTGTTTTGGGGGGTTTGTGAAGTGTGGTAGGGTTGGAGGTATGTGTTTTATGGTAGTGTGTAATGGTTGTTGTTAATAGGGGTTTGGTTGTGCTTGTTTGTATTGTAGAAGCTGTTAGAGTTGAAATCCCTTTGTCCTTGATTCTGGTGCTCACCCCACCTCGAGTTAGAATGAGTCTTCCAGGATGGATTGTGTACATCACCATGGAAGTTGTGTTGGAATGAACTTGAGGTGTTATTCATGTATTGCATCTGCTCAGGGCCTTGTTGCTCATAATTGAATGTCCCAGTACCTTCTTTAGATTGATTCTATCCATGTGAGACTTGAGATTGGCCTTGTGTGTTTACTACAGCAAGTTGCTCAATTCTCTTGGCTATCAATTTCATTTGTTGCTAAAGTTGTTGATGCATCTGTTTGTTTTGTGCCAAGAGAGTGTCAACACCTTCAAGCTCCAAGACATCTTTCTTGGGAGTTGGTTGGCATTGCCTTTTATGACCATAGAAGTATTGATTATTTGCCACCATGTCTATGAGGTTTTGGGCTTCCTCTGCTGTCTTCGTTAATTGCAAAAAACCTCCTGCTGAATGGTCTAGTGCTTCCTGAGCTTTCAGAGTCAGTTCTTCATAGAAGTTTTGAAGTTTATCCCATTCATTGAATATTTCTGGTGGACACTTCCTGAGTAAAGCTTTGTATCTTTCCTATGCATCATACAATGACTCTCCATCCATTTGAGTAAATATTTGGACCTCTGTTTTGAGTCTGATAATCCTTTAGGGAGGATAGAACTTGGCTAGGAATTTGCTCACTAAATCTTCCCAATTATTGATGCTTTCTTTAGAAAATGTCTCTAGCCATTGAGTGGCCTTATCCTTCAGAGAGAATGGAAACAACAGCAGCTTGTAGATGTCTGGATGCACACCACTTATTTTGACAATTTCACAAATCCTGAGGAAGATGGATAAGTGTTGGTTCAGATCTTCAAGTGGACCTCCTCTATAGGAGCAATTATTCTGCACCAGAGTGATAAGTTAAGGCTTCAACTCAAAATTATTTGCATGAACGTTGGGAGTGAGTATGCTACTCCCGCAGTTTCTTGCATTGGGGTAAGAGGCCAACACCCTTCTTGCAGGCTGGGTATTGTTGCTCACTCCCTCTTCACGCACCTCAGCCTCCATGACTTGCAAAAATCACAAACAAACCAAATAAAACATGAACATTCTAATGCTAGAATGTGGTTAGTAGGTTAGGTGACACAATGTGTCAAACAGTTAATGTGCTTAGTAAAAATAAAGGGAAAAAAACAAAGAAAAAGTGCTTAATCTAGACCATCACCTTACTTAATCATTTTCAATCTAATCAATCCCCGGCAACGGCGCCAAAAACTTGATAGTGATTTTGGAAAATGAATTCCAACACACATAACTCACCGACAAGTGTACCAGGTCGAATCAAGTAGTAATATCTCACATGAGTGAGGTTGATCCCACATGGATTAAAGGATTGAGCAATTTTAGTTTAGCGGTTGATTTAGTCAAGCAAACAAGAGTTGAGTTAAGTGATTTGTAGCCGACAGAAGTTAAATTGCATGAAATGTAAAGGGAGAGGGAAGAATTGCAGTAAATTAAGGAGAACAGAAAATAAAAGTGCTGAATCTTAAAGAACAAGTAAAGTAAATGACAGAAACTTAAAGTGCAAGAAATGTGAAGTGCTTGAATGAAAAAGGGCTCAGGGAACTGGGATTGCAGAATTTAAACAAGCAAAAGTAGATGACAGTTGATAGAGAAGCAGAAGATAAATTTAAATGCAGCAGATCTAAACAAGAAAGGAAGATTACTTTGAAAATCACACAGAAAGTAGAATGCAGCTCGATTGCAATAACTAAAGGGAAATTGAAGATCTCAGGGGTGGAGGAGACTAGAAAACAAGTCTAGATCTCAAATCATTCCTTGATCTAATAAAAATAATTGCTGAAGAAATGGAAGAGTAAATTGCAGAAGAAGTAGAAGACGAAGGCAGTAAACAGAATTTGGACTCAAATCTCAGTTGCTGAAATTTTGCAGAAAAATAAACAAAGAGATCCCAAGGTGAGATTGAAACAGAATTTCTTCAATTCTCCACCCAAGATCCAAGACAAGAAGTAAAGAGTGTAGAAGCAAGAACAAGAAAGAAGAGAGATCAATTCTCCTTCCCAATTCTCGAAGATCCAAAGTGACAAATCCCCAGAAAGTAAAAATGAAAATTCTAAAATGAGAGTAAAAGTAAAAGTGTCCAAAAAAAAGTCCTATCTAAATCAAACTAGCATCTATTTATACACTTCCTATTTTTGGATTTTAGAATTTTGAGTGGGCCTTTTAATTTGGTGAAGAATTGAATTTAAATTACAGTTTGGTTCAATTTTGGCCCATGGGTGTTTGCTCCCAGTAGTGTGCTCAGCTCCTGGGGAGAGCGCAGCATTGCCTTGTCTTGGCGTGTCTTGTGCGCACCAATTCTCCCTGGGCCGTGTCAAGTTGTTGTACTAAGCTCTCTGGTGCACGAAATTGCAATAACACTTTTGCAATCCCGCACAACTAACCAGCAAGTGCACTGGGTCGTCCAAGTAATACCTTGCGTGAGCAAGGGTCGATCCCACGGAGATTGTCGGCTTGAATCAAGCTATGGTTATCTTGTAAATCTTAGTCAGGATATCAGAAATTATCAGGATTGATTGTGAAAAGCAAAAGAACATGAAATGGTTACTTGTTTTGCAGTAATGGAGAATAGGTTGAGGTTTGGAGATGCTCCATCTTCTGAATCTCTGCTTTCCTACTGTCTTCTTCATCAAACACGCAAATCTCCTTCCATGGCAAGCTGTGTGTAGGGTTTCACCGTTGTCAGTGGCTACCTCCCATCCTCTCATTGGAACGATTCCTAATGCCCTGTCACGGCACGGCATTCCATATGTCGGTTCTCAATCAGACCGGAGTAGAATCCAGTGATTCTTTTGGCGTCTGTCACTAACGCCCCGCCTTCAGGAGATTGAAGCATGTCACAGTCATTCAGTCATTGAATCCTACTCAGAATACCACAGACAAGGTTTAGACCTTCCGGATTCTCTTGAATGCCGCCATCAGTCTAGCTTATACCACGAAGATTCCGATAAAAGAATCCAAGAGATAACTACTTAATCTAAGGTAGAACAGAGGTGGTTGTCAGGCACATGTTCATAGTTGAGAATGATGATGATTGTCACTGATCATCACATTCATCCGGATTAAGAACAAGTATTATCTTAGAATGGAAGCAAGCATGATTGAATGAGAAACAGTAGTAATTGCATTAATCCATCAAGACACAGCAGAGCTCCTCACCCCCAACCATGGGGTTTAGAGACTCATGCTGTGGAAGGAAAGGTGTACAATGTCATAAGGTCGCATTCCGTCCTGATTACAAAGTCAAAAGGTCCTATAAGTAGTAAACTAGTATCCTAAGGTTTACAGAAATGAGTAAATGACAGAAAAATCCACTTCCGGGCCCACTTGGTGTGTGCTTGGGCTGAGCATTGAAGCTTTTATGTGTAGAGACGTTTTCTGGAGTTAAACGCCAGTTCTCATGCCAGTTTGGGCGTTTAACTCCAAGTTTTATGCCAGTTCCGGCGTTTAACGCTGGAATTTCTGAGGCCGGTTTGCTAAGCAGGTTTGGGCCATCAAATCTTGGACAAAGTATGGACTATTATATATTGATGGAAAGCCCTGGATGTCTACTTTCCAACGCCGTTGAGAGCGCGCCAATTGGGTATCTGTAGCTCCAGAAAATCCGCTTCGAGTGCAGGGAGGTCAGAATCCAACAGCATCTGCAGTCCTTTTCAGTCTCTGGATCAGATTTTTGCTCAGAACCTTCAATTTCAGTCAGAAAATACCTGAAATCACAGAAAAACACACAAACTCATAGTAAAGTCCAGAAAAGTGAATTTTAATTAAAAACTAATAAAAATATACTAAAAACTAACTAAAAGATACTAAAAACATACTAAAAACAATGCCAAAAAGTGTACAAATTATCCGCTCATCACAACACCAAACTTAAATTGTTGCTTGTCCCCAAGCAACTAAAAATCAAAATAGGATAAAAAGAAGAGAATATACTATAGATTCCAAAATATCAAAGAAACATAGTTCCAATTAGATGAGCGGGACTAGTAGCTTTTTGCCTCCGAACAGTTTTGGCATCTCACTCTATCCTTTGAAGTTCAGAATGATTGGCATCTATGAGAACTCAGAACTCAGATAATGTTATTGATTCTCCTAGTTAAGTATAATGATTCTTGAACATAGCTAGTATATGAGTCTTGGCTGTGGCCCAAAGCACTCTGTCTTCCAGTATTACCACCGGATACACACATGCCACAGACACATAATTGGGTGAACCTTTTCAGATTGTGACTCAGCTTTGCTAAAGTCCCCAATTAGAGGTGTCCAGGGTTCTTAAGCACACTCTTGTTGCCTTGGATCACAACTCTATTTCTTTTCTTTTTCTTTTTCTTTTCTCTTCTTTTTTTTTTCGAAATTTTTTTTTTGTATTCACTGCTTTTTCTTGCTTCAAGAATCAATTTGATGATTTTTCAGATCCTCAATAACAGTTCTCTTTCTCCTCATTCTTTCAAGAGCCAACAAATTTAACATTCTTAAAAACAACAAATTCAAGAGACATATGCACTATTCAAGCATTCATTCAGAAAACAAAAAGTATTGTCACCACATCAAACTAATTCAACTAGTTTCAGAGATAAATTTTGAAACCCTGTACTTCTTGTTCTTTTGTGATTAAAGCATTTTTCTTTTAAGAGAGGTGATGGATTCATAGGACATTCATAACTTTAAGGCATAACTTTAATTTTATTAATTATGAATTAAAAAAAAAGACTCAAAAATAGATATAGAATGAGACTAGAAAAACGAAAAATAAAAACAAAATAGAGGAAAATAAAAAAAAAACGAAAAAACAGAGGCTCCTAATGATAGAGGTTTTCACAGAGTTAGGACTCAACAACCTTGATTTTGAGAAGTGGATGCTCCCTCAGCTTGAGAGGAGAGCTTTTGGCGTTTCAACTCTTGGAGTTCACGCCCCTGCTTCTCTTGTTCCTTCAGCAATTTGCAGAGCATGCAATTCTGATTCTGCTGTTCTTCCTTCAGTTGCTCCATAGTCTCTTGCAGCTTGTTAATAGATGCTTCTAGGCTGGACCAGTAGTCAATTCTTGGGAATTCAGGGAGGAATTCCTGCGCCCTCCTCTTGATGGAGTTGTCTTGCACTTGTCCTTCCATTGACTTCTTGGTGATTGGGTGTTCAATGGGTATGAACTCATCTACTCCCATCTTCACCCCAGCCTCTTTACAGAGCAAGGAAATCAAGCTTGGGTAAGCCAGTTTGGCCTCAGTGGAATTCTTATTTGCAATGGTGTAGATCTCACAAGCAATCACATGATGAACCTCCACTTCTTTTCCAAGCATAATGCAGTGAATCATCACTGCTCTCTTGATGGTGACCTCAGAACGGTTGCTAGTGGGCAATATGGAACGCCCAATAAAGTCTAGCCAACCTCTTGCAATTGGCTTGAGGTCTCCCCTCTTGAGTTGGTTTGGGACACCCTTTGAATTGGTTATCCACTTAGTCCCAGGGAGGCAGATGTCCTCTAGAACTTGATCCAAACCTTTATCTACTCTCACCATCCTCCTATTGAAGGAATCAGGATCATCTTGTAGTTGAGGTAGTTTGAAGATTTCTCTTATTTTGTCCAGATGGAAGTACATAACTTTCCCTCTGACCATGGTTCTGTGGGTATGGTAAGCGGTTCCAGTCATTCTTTGCTTATCTGTTAGCCACAGATTTGAGTAGAATTCCTGAACCATGTTCCTTCCAACCTTTGTCTCAGGATTGGTCAGAACTTCCCAACCTCTGTTTCGAATTTGCTCTTGGATCTCCGGATATTCATCTTCTTTCAGATCAAATTTAACTTCCGGGATCACTGACCTCAGACCCATTATTTTGTGATAATGGTCTTCATGTTCTTTGGTTAAGAACTTCTCTTCATTCCAAAGATTCTTTGGATTAGTCTCTTTCTTTCCTCTTGAGTTGGTTTGTTTTCCCTTGGGAGCCATGATCTTGATAGATCTTAGCTTAGTGATCACGGAAAAGCACACCAAACTTAGAGGTTTTGCTTGTCCTCAAGCAAAAAGAAAAGAAAGAAGAGAAGAGAGAGAGAGAGAGGAAATTCGAATGGTGTGAGGAAGGAGGGGTGAGGAACGTTCATTTATAGAGTGGGGGGGGGGAGAATTTCGAAAACAAAAGAGAGATTTGAAAGGAAATTTGAAAAGATTTTGAAAAAAATTTGAGAAAAGGGTGAGTTTTTGAAGAAGATTTGAGATTATTTTGAAATAAATTTGAAAAAAAGGTTTTGATTTTTTTGAAGATTTAAAAGTGAATGATGAATGATTGAAGTGTGATTTTGTAGAAAAGTATGGGTAAAAAGAGGAAAGTTTGAAAAAATTTGAGTTGAAAACAAAGATGTGGTCCCCCCACCTTTCTGGCGTTAAACGCCCAGAATGGCACCCATTCTGGCGTTTAACGCCCACTTGGCACCCCTTTTGGGCGTTTAACGCCCAGCCAGGTACCCTGGCTGGCGTTAAACGCCAGAAAACCTTCCTCACTGGGCGTTTTTCTGAACGCCCAGTGACGCTGCACACCTGGCGTTAAACGCCCAGAATGGTGCCCATTCTGGCGTTTAACGCCCAAAATGGTACCATTCCTGGCGTTAAACGCCCAGAATGGCACCCATTCTGGCGTTTAACGCCCAAAATGCACCTTACTGGCATTTTTTCGCCAGTAAGCTCATTTTCTCTGCTTTTTGAGCTGAATCCTTCTGTAACTCTGTGAATTCCTTCATTTTTGATATTTGCCTCTGTAAGAACAACTCATACAACCTACTAATGACTGGGTTGCCTCCCAGTAAGCGCTTCTTTACTGTCTTTAGCTGGACTTTCACTGAGAATCACTCTAGTCTCAGTTTTGAGCACTCCTGCTCAAAGTTTCCTTCAAGATAATGTTTGATTCTCTGTCCATTAACAATGAACTTCTTATCAGAATCAATATCCTGAAGCTCAACATATCCATATGGTGACACTCCTGTAATCACATATGGACCCCCCCAACGGGATTTGAGTTTTCCTGGAAACAGTTTGAGCCTAGAGTTGAAGAGCAGAACTTTTTGTCCTGGCTCAAAGACTCTGGTTGACAATTTCCTGTCATGCCATTTCTTTGCCTTTTCCTTATAGATTTTTGCATTTTCAAAGGCATTGAGTCTGAACTCCTCTAGCTCATTCAACTGTAGCAGTCTTTTTTCACCAGCTAACTGTGCATCCATGTTTAGGAATCTGGTTGCCCAGTAGGCTTTATGTTCCAGTTCCACAGGCAAATGGCAGGCCTTCCCATACACCAATTGGTATGGAGAGGTGCCTATAGGAGTCTTGAATGCTGTTCTGTATGCCCACAGAGCATCATCCAAGCTCTTTGCCCAATCCTTTCTTCGGGCCATTACAGTCCGTTCTAGGATTCTTTTTAGTTCTCTGTTAGAGACCTCTGCTTGCCCATTTGTCTGTGGATGATACGGAGTTGCCACTTTGTGGCTAATTCCATATCTGACCATAGCAGAGTATAGTTGTTTATTGCAGAAATGAGTGCCCCCATCACTGATTAGCACTCTGGGAACGCCAAATCTGCTGAAAATGTTCTTCTGGAGGAATTTCAGTACGGTCTTAGTATCATTAGTGGGTGTAGCAATTGCTTCTACCCACTTAGATACATAGTCCACTGCCACCAGAATGTAAGTGTTTGAGTATGATGGTGGGAATGGCCCCATGAAGTCAATTCCCCATACATCAAACAGCTCTATCTCTAATATCCCTTGTTGAGGCATGGCATATCCATGAGGCAGGTTACCAGCTCTTTGGCAACTGTCACAGTTACGCACAAACTCTCGGGAATCTTTATAGAGAGTAGGCCAGTAGAAGCCACATTGGAGGACTTTAGTGGCTGTTCGCTCACTTCCAAAATGTCCTCCATACTGTGATCCATGGCAGTGCCATAGGATCCTCTGTGCTTCTTCTCTGGGTACACACCTGCGGATCACTCCGTCAGCACATCTCTTAAAGAGATATGGTTCATCCCAAAGGTAGTACTTGGCATCTGAAATTAATTTCTTTTTCTGCATGTAACTGTACTCTTTGGGTATGAACCTCACAGCTTTATAGTTTGCAATGTCTGCAAACCATGGAGCTTCCTGAATGGTAAATAATTGCTCATCTGGGAAAGTCTCAGAAATCTCAGTAGAAGGGAGGGACGCCCCAACTACTGGCTCTATTCTGGACAGATGATCAGCTACCTGATTCTCTGTCCCTTTTCTGTCTCTTATTTCTATATCAAACTCTTGCAGAAGTAACACCCATCTGATAAGCCTGGGTTTTGAATCCTGCTTTGTGAGTAAGTATTTAAGAGCAGCATGGTCAGTGTACACAATCACTTTGGATCCTACTAGGTAGGATCTAAACTTGTCAATGGCATAAACCACTGCAAGTAATTCTTTTTCTGTGGTTGTGTAATTCTTCTGTGCATCATTTAGAACACGGCTGGCATAATAAATGACATGCAGAAGTTTATTATGCCTCTGTCCCAACACTGCACCAATGGCATGATCACTGGCATCACACATTAATTCAAATGGTAATGCCCAATCTGGTGCAGAGATAACTGGTGCTGTGACCAGCTTAGCTTTCAGGGTCTCAAATGCCTGCAGACACTCATTATCAAAGATAAATGGAGTGTCAGCAGCTAGCAGATTACTCAGAGGTTTGGCAATTTTCGAAAAATCCTTGATAAACCTTCTGTAAAATCCTGCATGTCCCAGAAAGCTTCTGATTGCCTTAACATTGGCAGGTGGTGGTAATTTTTCAATTACCTCTACCTTTGCCTTATCCACCTCTATTCCCCTGCTTGAAATTTTGTGCCCAAGGACAATTCCTTCAGTCACCATAAAGTGACATTTCTCCCAGTTTAAAACCAGGTTAGTCTCTTGGCATCTTTTCAGGACAAGTGATAGGTGGTTAAGACAGGAGCTAAATGAGTCTCCATATACTGAGAAGTCATCCATGAAGACTTCCAAAAATTTCTCTACCATATCTGAGAAGATAGAGAGCATGCACCTTTGGAAGGTTGCAGGTGCATTGCACAGACCAAAAGGCATTCTCCTATAGGCAAACACGCCTGAAGGGCAGGTGAATGCTGTTTTCTCTTGGTCCTGAGGGTCTACTGTAATTTGGTTGTAGCCTGAATAGCCATCCAAAAAGCAGTAATAATCATGGCCAGCTAGTCTTTCTAGCATTTGGTCTATGAATGGTAAAGGAAAATGATCCTTTCTGGTGGCTGTATTGAGCCTTCTGTAGTCAATACACATGCGCCACCCTGTGACTGTCCTTGTGGGAACCAGTTCATTTTTTTCATTATGAACCACTGTCATGCCTCCCTTTTTGGGAACAACTTGGACAGGGCTCACCCAGGGGCTATCAGAAATAGGATAAATGATCCCAGCCTCTAGTAATTTAGTGACCTCTTTCTGCACCACCTCCTTCATGGCTGGATTTAGCCTTCTCTGTGGTTGAACCACTGGTTTGGCATTATCCTCCAATAGGATCTTGTGCATGCATCTAGCTGGGCTAATGCCCTTAAGATCACTTATGGACCACCCAAGAGCTGTCTTGTGTGTCCTTAGCACTTGAATCAGTGCTTCCTCTTCCTGTGAATTTAAAGCAGAGCTTATAATCACTGGAAAAGTGTCACCCTCTCCCAGAAATGCATATTTCAAGGATGATGGTAATGGTTTGAGTTCAGGCTTGGGAGGCTTATCCTCCTCCTGAGGAATTTTCGAAAATTCCTTTACTTCCTCTAGTTCTTCTTGATCAGGTTGAGCATCTTTGAAGATGTCCTCAAGCTCTGATTCTAGGCTTTCAGCCATATTGATCTCTTCTACCAGAGAATCAATAATGTCAACGTCCATGCAGTCTTCTGGTGTGTCTGGATGCTGCATAGCTTTCACAGCATTCAACTTGAACTCATCCTCATTGACTCTCAGGGTTACTTCCCCTTTATGTACATCAATGAGAGTTCGTCCAGTTGCTAGGAAAGGTCTTCCTAGAATGAGAGTTGCACTTTTGTGCTCCTCCATTTCCAGCACCACAAAGTCAGTTGGAAAGGCAAATGGCCCAACCTTGACAATCATGTCCTCTATTATGCCTGATGGGTGTTTAATGGAACCATCAGCAAGTTGGAGGCATATCCTGGTTGGTTTGACTTCTCCAGTCAACCCAAGCTTTCTGATAGTGGATGCAGGTATTAGATTGATGCTTGCTCCAAGATCACATAGGGCTATCTTGGTGCAGGCGCCTTCTAATGTGCAGGGTATCATAAAGCTTCCAGGATCTTGAAGCTTTTCTGGTAAGCTTTTCAAAATGACTGCACTGCATTCTTCAGTGAGAAACACTTTTTCAGTTTCTCTCCAATTCTTCTTATGGCTTAAGATCTCTTTCATGAACTTAGCATAAGAAGGTATTTGCTCAAGTGCCTCTGCAAATGGAATCTTTATTTCAAGAGTCCTTAAATAGTCTGCAAAGCGGGCAAATTGCTTATCCTGTTCCGCTTTGCGGAGTTTCTGAGGATAAGGCATCTTGGCTTGATATTCTTCAACCTTAGATGCTGCAGGTTTATTCCTTACAGAAGTGGTTGAAGAAGCCTTGTTAGAGGGATTACTGTCAGCACTCTCAGGTGTCTGATTTTCCCTTGGCGTTTGGACGCCAGGAATGGGTGGAAAATGGGCGTTTAACGCCAACTTTTCCCCCTTTTCTGGCGTTTGAACGCCAGAACTGGGCAAGGAATGGGCGTTTAACGCCAACTTTCCTTCCCTTTCTGGTGTTTGAACGCCAATATTCCTCTCTGGGCTCTTACTGTCCTCAGAGGGATTTTGAACAGTGGTTTGGTTGTCCTCTGTCATTTGTTCCTTATTTGGCTTTTTGCTCTTTTGAACGGTGTTATTCAAGGTCTTTCCACTCCTCAATTGAACTGCTTGACACTCCTCTGTTATTTGTTTAGATATTTGCTGTTTTGCTTGATTCAACTGTAGTTCTATGCTCTTATTAGCAACTTTAGTTTCATGGAGCATCTCTTTAAATTCTGCTAACTGTTCAGTCATCAGGAGCAATTGTTGATTAAGCTCATTCATCTGCTCTTGAGGATTAGGGTCAGTGACTAATGCCATGACTTCCTTCTCTGGAACGAACTCATTGCTAGAATATAGGTATTGGTTTCTAGCAACAGTGTCAATAAGCTCTTGAGCTTCTTCAATTGTCTTTCTCATGTGTATAGATCCACCAGCTGAGTGGTCTAAAGACATCTGAGCTTTTTCTGTAAGCCCATAATAGAAAATGTCTAACTGTACCCACTCTGAAAATATTTCAGAGGGACATTTTCTTAGCATACCTCTATACCTCTCCCAGGCATTGTAAAGGGATTCATCATCCTCTTGTTTAAAGCCTTGGATGTCCAGCCTTAGCTGTGTCATCCTTTTTGGAGGGTAAAAATGATTCAGGAATTTGTCTGATAACTGTTTTCATGTCTTTATGCTTGCTGTAGGTTGGTTATTTAACCACCTTTTAGCTTGATCTTTTACAGCAAATGGAAACAGTAATAGTCTGTAGACATCCTGATCCACCTCTTTATCATGTACTGTGTCAGCAATTTGTAAGAACTGTGCCAGAAACTCAGTAGGTTCTTCCTGTGGAAGACCGGAATACTGGCAATTTTGCTGCACTATGATAATGAGTTGAGGGTTTAGCTCAAAGCTGCTTGCTTTGATGGGAGGTATACAGATGCTACTCCCATATGCAGCTGTAATGGGGTTGGCATAAGACCCCAGAGTCCTCTTGGACTGATTAATTCCACTTAAGTCCATAATGGACAAAAGAGAAATGAGAATGATTGCAAAGAGATAAATTTTGTTTATTTTTTTTTTTGAAATAGCCGAAAAGAATTAAAAATAAAATAAAATAAAACAAAAGGAAAATAAAATAAAATTCGAAAATTAAAAATAAAATAAGATCAAAGCAAATTGAGAACTAAATCAATTAGTAAAGAAGAAGATTTTGAAAACAGCAATTAAGAGGATATGATTGAAAGATTTTTATGAAAAAGATTTGATTTTTATAAAGAGGAAAGAGAAAAACAGCAAAAAGACACCAACTTAAAATTTTTAGAAATCAAACACTAAATTTTCGAAAATTTTAAGAGAAAAACACAAAGAGGACACCAAACTTAGAATTTTTAAGAATAAAAAAAAAAGGACCAAGAACATGCAAAAACGAAAATTTTAAAAGAAAAACAAAAGCATGCAATTGACACCAAACTTAGAATATAAAACTAGACTCAACTAAAAGACTCTAAACCAACAAAAAGAAAACAGTCCTAATCTAAGCAACAAGATAAGCCGTCAGTTGTCCAAACTCGAACAATCCCCGGCAACGGCGCCAAAAACTTGGTGCACGAAATTGCAATAACACTTTTACAATCCCGCACAACTAACCAGCAAGTGCACTGGGTCGTCCAAGTAATACCTTGCGTGAGCAAGGGTCGATCCCACGGAGATTGTCGGCTTGAATCAAGCTATGGTTATCTTGTAAATCTTAGTCAGGATATCAGAAATTATCAGGATTGATTGTGAAAAGCAAAAGAACATGAAATGGTTACTTGTTTTGCAGTAATGGAGAATAGGTTGAGGTTTGGAGATGCTCCATCTTCTGAATCTCTGCTTTCCTACTGTCTTCTTCATCAAACACGCAAATCTCCTTCCATGGCAAGCTGTGTGTAGGGTTTCACCGTTGTCAGTGGCTACCTCCCATCCTCTCATTGGAACGATTCCTAATGCCCTGTCACGGCACGGCATTCCATATGTCGGTTCTCAATCAGACCGGAGTAGAATCCAGTGATTCTTTTGGCGTCTGTCACTAACGCCCCGCCTTCAGGAGATTGAAGCACGTCACAGTCATTCAGTCATTGAATCCTACTCAGAATACCACAGACAAGGTTTAGACCTTCCGGATTCTCTTGAATGCCACCATCAGTCTAGCTTATACCACGAAGATTCCGATAAAAGAATCCAAGAGATAACTACTTAATCTAAGGTAGAACAGAGGTGGTTGTCAGGCACATGTTCATAGTTGAGAATGATGATGATTGTCACTGATCATCACATTCATCCGGATTAAGAACAAGTATTATCTTAGAATGGAAGCAAGCATGATTGAATGAGAAACAGTAGTAATTGCATTAATCCATCAAGACACAGCAGAGCTCCTCACCCCCAACCATGGGGTTTAGAGACTCATGCTGTGGAAGGAAAGGTGTACAATGTCATAAGGTCGCATTCCGTCCTGATTACAAAGTCAAAAGGTCCTATAAGTAGTAAACTAGTATCCTAAGGTTTACAGAAATGAGTAAATGACAGAAAAATCCACTTCCGGGCCCACTTGGTGTGTGCTTGGGCTGAGCATTGAAGCTTTTATGTGTAGAGACGTTTTCTGGAGTTAAACGCCAGTTCTCATGCCAGTTTGGGCGTTTAACTCCAAGTTTTATGCCAGTTCCGGCGTTTAACGCTGGAATTTCTGAGGCCGGTTTGCTACGCAGGTTTGGGCCATCAAATCTTGGGCAAAGTATGGACTATTATATATTGCTGGAAAGACCTGGATGTCTACTTTCCAACGCCGTTGAGAGCGCGCCAATTGGGCTTCTGTAGCTCCAGAAAATCCGCTTCGAGTGCAGGGAGGTCAGAATCCAACAGCATCTGCAGTCCTTTTCAGTCTCTGGATCAGATTTTTGCTCAGAACCTTCAATTTCAGTCAGAAAATACCTGAAATCACAGAAAAACACACAAACTCATAGTAAAGTCCAGAAAAGTGAATTTTAATTAAAAACTAATAAAAATATACTAAAAACTAACTAAAAGATACTAAAAACATACTAAAAACAATGCCAAAAAGTGTACAAATTATCCGCTCATCACTCTCCTTGAGAGCGCAGCATTGGTGCTTCAAAGGAGAGGCTCCTGGTTCGAATCCTAGGAGAAGCATTGCTGGCCCCTTTCTTTTGTGCACAAAGTGGTGTCTTCCTCCTTGTTTCCTTGAGGTGCGTAGTTCGAATCTTGGTGGGATCATTTTGGTGCCAATTTCCTTAGTTTCTTGTAGCGCCTTCTCCCCACTCTTCATGAATGTCCCTGGTTTGAATCCTTGTGAGTGTACTTAAGCCAATTTTGGCTTATTTTCTTGCAAGGGTAGTGCTTCCCTTTAACCCCTTGCTCATGAGTTCGAACCTTGTGGCTTTCACTAGCATACTTTTTTCTTGAATTTATTTTTGGAAGGCCCCCGATAATGCTCTTGGCAAGAGCTGAGCATTATGCTTCTCCCCTTTCTTCTTTGGTTCATTATAGTGCTCAGCTCTCAAGGGGAGCGCATCATCCAAGCCCTTGTTTCCTTGGTTTATTACAATGCTCCTTTGGAGAGCATTGTGCTCTTGGAGAGAGTGATGTGGCTTCCCTCCTTCATTGGGCCACGCTTCCTTGTTTCTTTTGCCACATTTTTTTCTTCCTTGGGCCACGCTTCTTAGGCTACGCTTTCTTGTTTTCTTCTTTTCTCCACCTACAAGTAATCAAAATAACCAATCAAAGTATCACCAAAATCACAAGGTTTATAAATCATTCAAAAACTAATTAAATTTAGCTTAAACCTCATGATTTAGTATCAATTAAAGGGTGGTTGATTGATTCAACAAAACCATGCAAATCCACTCCAAATTACTTACTTACAATGCAAGAAAGTGCATAAAAAATAATGAAACAAGTGAAATTAGCTTGAAAAGCTAGCATATGATGACTTGTCATCAGTGGCTAGAACGTGGCTCAGATGTGCCGAAGGATTTTCTTGCTGAGGACGAGAAGGTCTTGCACCAGAACCTGAAGTTTCATAGCTATCATACCTATGCCAGCAATCCACAGCATTGTGACCTAGTTTGTTGCATAATTGGCATTGTAGTCTTGAGCCTGTTTGGGACACACCAGAATTATATATGCCTTCATAGCCACCATACATGTTCCTGCCACTATCATAGTGTCTGCGACCGTTTCCTCTCATGAAATTTCTACCAGATTTACCTCCTCTTCCTTTGAAGTGACCTCAGTGTCCGCCGTTAAAGTTGCCACGATTATTGTAGTGCGCCAAATTTGCTTACACAAACTGATCAGGCTTTCAAAAGCCTTCTAAAAAATTCTCATGCACTAAAAGCAGCGCTTCAAGTTCTCCAATCGAGATGCTCGTTGGACGCGCCAGAACCGCAGTTATTAGAGGATGATATTCCTCTGTTAAGCCATGCAAAATAGCCATAACATGATCGCTCTCAGTGACAATTTCACCTACTGAGATTAAGGCATCAACCATTCCTTTTATGGCTAAGAGATATTCATTTGCAGAGTTACCGATTTTTATTGAACTAAGTTTTCTTTTCAAGTGCATTACCTTTGCTTTGATCTGAGATGTAAAATGTTCCTCCAAATTTTTCCAGATCTGAAACGTAAAGGTAGAACCGACCATTCTTGTAGTGAAGGACTTCATCATCGAGGCCAAGAGCCATGACTTTAACAGTGCATCTTGCTTCTTCCATCGTTGAAACTCTGGATTCACTTCTGTCGCCACTACTCCTGCAAAAGTGAGAAATTTTGTTGGAATTTCTTCACTGGTGATGTGCTTGAGAAGATCATTGCCTTCAATTATTGCTTCAGCTTGATCTCTCCATTATAAAAAATTTTCTTCATCAAGCTTCATCGAAATCGGATTCAATGTTGGTGATGCGGAAGTCGTGGTTTCAGATTGTTGCTCTGATACCATAAAGGTATCAGGCCCTTGTGCTCCAATTGATGGTTCCAGAGAGAGAGAGAGAGAGAGAGAGAGAGAGAGAGAGAGAGAGAGAGAGAGATCAATTATATTGAAGTATGAATGATGCAGTTATGAAAGAACTGATTAGAGAGATATCGTTATTTATAGAGTTGTTATTCTAACTGACTCTCTAACAAATTCGAATAACAGCCTAACGTTGACTCAGCACTATAACTAACTTACTGATGCAATACATAACTAACTACTCTTCTTCACTTATACTATCACTCCTTATACTAAAAATAAATTCTTAAATTAAACAAAATTTATAAAAACTAACTTAATATATACTTCTATAAAATAATTATTAAAATATTAAAAAATTATTTATCTCCTAATTTTCTAATAGTATAAAGTTTATGGACTTTTAACTCAGGTATTGTTTTCTCATCCCTTTAAAACCCAAAATGTGTACGTGTCGTTACCTAGAATTTTTGGAATAAAAAGTAAAGAACAAGGGTTAGGTTTTCTTGCTTTTTCGTATAATCCTTCTTTCTCTATCTTTTAAACCTTAATTTTTCAAACTTTTTTTTTCTCTCCCAAACGCAGCAATGGTGGAATGAGTAGAGAAAAAGGACGATGAGAACTTAAAGAGGCGAGATGGATTATAATGATGTCGAGGAGGAAAAGTGACTTCTCCCTCCAAGACGGTGAGACTGACTTCTCTCTCTCTCTCCCCGTCTCTATGACCTACTTCTTCTGATGCTCTCTCTGAAGGAGAGTTCAGTTGCGGTAAGCCTTGAAATAAATATTTGCTCACCTAAACAGAGGTTAGATTTCAGATATTTTGTTAGTATATGGAGATTAGGAATCATCATCGTGTTTTCTAGGATTTTTATATTTTTTTTAGGTGTCCAAATAGAAGCACCGTGCGAGGAGCTTTTGGTTCTACCTCAACCGCTGATGAGTGTAATCACCGAGTATTTTATTTAGATTTCTAACTATTTCTGAAAATCCTAATTCTAGATACTTTTGTACCATTAACGAAGGGCCAAACGTCGATTTAGAAAATTTTCAAAAGAATTTCGTCATAAGTATATTTTCAAACCGGTAAATGACCTAATCAAAGTTTAAATAAAGATTGTCACAAATTTAAATCAATAAAAACTGGAAGTTTTAAATTCCGGGTCATTCTTCCACGAAATTGCAGTGAGGTATGCGTATCATTGGCTATGAGAAATTGGGAGTGAGATAGCAATTGACAAAAAATTAAATAGCAAGAAAGTAAATGACAACTAACTAATAAAGGAAAGGAAATTCAAATGCTAAAACGGGTCTTGACAAGGGTTGAGAGTCAAGATTTCTTATCCTAGTAATTGACCACAAACATGGCAATTATAAAGAGTTAATCCCAGTTAGTCAATCCTAACATCGAGGGTAAGTCAAATAGGCATAATTGATCTTAATCCATAAATCCTAACTAACTTACTTATTAGTTTAGTGAAAGACTAGTGTTAGTGGAAACAAAATCAATTAACAACCCTAAATCACCAATCAATATTGGATATCCATGACTCAAGGTCACCTGAATCCTCAATCCTAAGTGAAGAGTGTAAAATCTATTCTATAATTGAAAGAGGTATTTCATCAAACATTTAGTAGGCATAAAAAGAAAACATCATAAATTGCATGAATTATAAAAGCTATAACTACCAAACTCAAGAAGCAATAACAACAATTCAATTAAACATAAATAACATGAAAAACATCAAAATTGCATTAAAGAAAATAAAAATTCAACAAGAGTTTATAAACTAAAGACTAGAAAAATAGAGAAATTAACAAGAGAAATTAGGCAAATTAAGATGCTAGAACATGAGAATGTAAAAAACTAAACTAAAACAAGATAAAAAGCTAAAACTAGAGAGAAATTAAGCTAAAAAACTCTAAATTTTAGAGAGAGGTTGGAGCTTCTCTCTCTAAAATTGTTCTAAAACATAATAAAAATCTAAACTATGACTACTTGATTTCTTGCAACACGTCACCAAAATACTCAAAAGCAACTTGGCTTCTTGCAACAGCCTAAAATACATTTTTAATTGGCTGGCCAACATCAAATTCAACCTTATTGAAAAAGTTTGATTTTTCTTTCATTCTCAATAAGTATTTTACAATGTAATTTAGAAACATTACGAACCTCCCTCGTAATGTAATTTCTATTGTCGTTTTCAATGAAGCTTAATTCATAATGACCACCAGCTACTACAATAAGTGATTGATATATTTTACTTGGTATAATACCAGCTTTATGATTATTTTCAATCATGCACTGAACATACATCCTAAGCTCTCTATCGCTACAAGAAAAACGTTTAATACCATCGGATTTACCGGTAAATTTGACAATAATTCGTTAGATAAAAAGGTTACCATTGAATTTGATTTTCCGACGATAAATTCGCCGGTAATAATTGGAGAGAAAACAAGAAAAATTAGCATCGAGATTACCGCAGGATTTACTGTCAGATTTATTCGCTGGTAATCTCTTATTAGTGCAACGCTGCGTTTTGGTCACTTTCAAAGCGTTACCGTAGGATTTTTCTGCTGATAAATCTGACGGTAATCTTGTCCTAAATTCGAACAGTAAATTCTCTCTCCCTCATTTTGGTTTCCCACGGTATCCTCTCCCCCTCATTTTCAAACTACTCTCTCTCTCTCTCTAACCTTCTCCTCTCTTTTTCCTCTCTTCCCCCCCCCCAAACCACATTCGGCAGCTCCTCCACCAGCGTCGACCACCACCAACTGTGTCCAAAGACTGAGTGAACTCGGTTAGGTGCTCCTTACGACGTGTTGGTTGCTCTATCGCCGCCATTTTCGTCCTCCCGCCACTACTGCCACTGTCATTGCTCCCTTAATTGCCCACCTGTGTCTCTCCTCCCTTTCCCAAGTAGGTTTTTCTCATTCCTCTTCCTATTCCATCTCCATTTTTACTTCATTTAAAAAACATTCTAACCCCCTTTTGAACCTTAACCATAAATCCTAATTTATGGTGTATGCCTATATTTCTGTTTTATTTTGATTTTGTTCTATTTTTTTATTTTAGAGTTTGTTCTAATTTCGTTATTTTTTTGTTTATTCTTATTTCAATTTTAAGATTTATTTTGGGTTCATTATTTTATTTTAATTTTGAAATTTTTTATTTTTGATTTTTTTTATGATTTTTGTTCTGATTTATTCTTAATTTTTTCTATTATTGATTTTTGTTATGATTTTTAGTTTGTTCTTGATTTTTTGTTGAAATATTTTGTTATGTTTTTGTTTTGCAAATTTGAGTTCAGAGAACAGTACAAGAAAGAGCACCCAAATAACATATTAGTTGCAGTTGTGAGTGTTTATAATTGATGATTGATTTTTATCGTTATTTTCATAATTGTTCTTTTATTGGTCTATTGAATTTTAAAATTCAACACACATTAGTTATCTCCATTTTTACTTTCTCTCTAGTTTTGTGCTTATTCATTGTTCATTTTCTTAGTTGATTAGCCTATAAAGCTAATGTTCAATTATTCATATCTTAGTTTAAAAAAAATTAGAAGTCACATACAAAACAAAAATTCAGAGAGTGTGATGATACTAAATATTGATAGAGTGAATATTCTCTGTAAATTTTATAGTCTATTTTCAGTTCTTTTGAAATCTTAATGCTTAAGTAAAAGTGAACAAATTTATATGTTGATTTGACTGGTAGTGGGTAGAATTTTAATTTGCATTAAGTTTGCTAAGTCAACTACATAGGCCATTAAGAGTAATAAGATATGATATATGGATTATTTTTTATTGAACATAAAAGATTCTTAATTAGCTTTAATTTTTGAGTAATTACTCAAATCAGTCCCCAAGAATTTTAAAAGCGGATATTTTAGTCTCCAAGAAAAATTAATACACAAAAATATCTCTAAGATTTTACTCCGGCAGACAAATCAGTCTCCACTTCATTTTTCGGCAGAATAATTACCCAGATCAGTCCCTAAAAATTTTAAAAGCAGATATTTTAGTCCCTAAGAAAAATTGATACAAAGATCAATTCCTAACTTTTTTTTTCGTCAGACATAATAATTTTCTGTCCAAAAAAAAGTAAAATAAAATTATTGTTATTATTACTATTATTATTATTATTAATTGCACAATAATACTGTGCCATAATTTTTTTTGTATCTTTTGAACAAAAATAATAATAAATTTATTCATTAAATATATATATATAGTCACTCAATAATAATAATAATAATAATAATAATAATAATAATAATAATAATAATAATAAGTTTGAAATTATTTGAGATTTTTGTATTTAATATAATTAAAAAATATTCTATATTAAAAAATATGTTTGTATTAAAAAAATATTTTAATTTGAATTTTAAAGCATCATTATTCACTTTATTTTTTTCTAACAAAAAAAGTATTAATATGATAGTGTTATCGTCCAAATGTACAAAGTTAAGTTAATAATAATAAAGGTTGACATACAGTAAAGTAAAATAGACGAAGAATTGTTATGCCTGACAAAAAAAATATTGGATTGATCTGTGTATTAATTTTTCTTAGGACTAAATATCCGCTTTTAAAATTCTTTGTGACTAATTTGGGTAATTACTCTTCCAAAAAATAAACTGGAGACTGATTTGTCTGTCAGAGTAAAACCTTAAAGATTGATCTGTGTATTAATTTTTTTGGGACTAAAATATCTTTTTTTTAAATTCTTGAAGACTGATTTGAAAAATTACTCTAATTTTTTTATAAGTGTACAGATAATACCTTAAGACAACTTTCTGATTCTGTTGTGTAAAACTACACTGAGATTTCATATTCATGTACAATTTTATGTTGTGTCTTTCATGGTCATATATGATACTTTAAATAGTCATCTAAGTTTAATTTCAATTTTAGGTGAAATTAAAATCTTTTTTGTATTGCAATCTAATTTGAATAAAAAATAAGATAATATAGATTTACGACCTCCTGTTTTACATGTTTTTTTATTATTTAAAAAGAGCTTGTAAATGAAATTAGATTTCTATTTTGGAAAACTGTTTACTGTTCTATCTTTTTTATACTTGAAATTTTAGTATAGATTCCATTTCAGTGATAAAATTACACTCTTATTTGATTATATATAAAACTTTTATGTATAAAGTATTTGGTATAATCAATCACCTTTTATTATTGATTCAATTACCTTTATGTGGTTATTTTTTTGTATAGATCCGTTGAGACAAGAAGTTTGTTGTGGGCATGATAAAAACTCTAGTGTTTCACAAGGGTAAAACATTTAAGAGAGATTGAACTGATTGGTTGCAAGAATACCGATTTCAAGATAAGGACCTTGCTGATAAAGGTGTTCACTAGGTAACTAGTGATTTTTCATTCATAAAAATTAAGTGTATTTCTACTTTATTAATACTAAAAAAATATATGTTGAAATATATGTTGCTAATTATTGTTATTCGTTAGTATTTGTGCTTTTCTACCCATATTGGGGATAACTAAGAATCTAGAATTGTTATTGTTACGGTGGGTAACCGGAGATTAATAGACTGGGCCGTATTTGGTTGGACCAATCGTCTGCGGATGGTAATCTCCGAGCAGGTTTGCACGCTGGAGCCTCCTTCCGACTTGTGTACGTGAGTGAATGGGGGGTGGTACCTGCAAAGACACTCCGATGCCTAAGTTAGCAAGGGTGTGAGCAAGTTTTCGAATGTATTGGAACTTAAAGATACCTGAGGGGTGTCAGTGTATTTGTAGTGTGAGCCAATAACCACCGTTGGAGTAGTGCCATATTTTTAGGGTGTTAACCGTCCCATTATCTTAGGGGGATTAAGATATGGCTCTATGAAGTGGTTAGAGAGATTTTAGGGGCAGTTACTCATTTGAATGAGTGTTTATCTGCCAGCTATGCTCTGTCCCGACTTCTTTAGAGCAAGTCGTAGTCAAGACCGACTTCTTAGTACGAAGGTCGGTGCTGATCAAGGCTTAATCCTTTGGACTAGGCCTTTCGTTTGGACCTGGGCCTTTGTTATTGGGCCAGGGTATGAACAGTGCCCCTACTTGAGCCCAAGATCTCTTTAAGACTTGGGTTCGAGTATTTTACTCGGGTTCGTAGCCGACTTTCTTGGAGGAGACGTGGGTTTTAAACCGACGTGATTTTCGCGACTTTTTGTTTCTGACAGTTACGTCTTATTCAAGCGTCGTGTCCGTTAGGGATGCATCTAGGGATTGATGGCTTTGGTAACGGTGCACTCTTTATTAATGACTGCCCCGTTTTTACCATTATGCCCCTAGAGTATTTATAAATACTTTTCCCTCTCTTTCATTATCTTCTTTCTGCGATTTTTCTAATTCTTTCCTCGTTCTTCATTCGTTCGTGCTGCATTCTTGTGTTTCGGAGACTTCTACTTCTTCCAACCTTCATTTTCAGAGAGAGGTTAGTTTCTTTTTCTCTTTCATATCTTTCGTATGCCTTTATTTTGTAGATAAGTAGGTTTGTAGATTTTTGCTTGGTTCCCTTTTCTCCCCTCTAGAGACTTTTGTTTTTGATTTTTTCTTTTCTTTTTTCCTTTGTAGGTTTCCTCATCTTCCTTAGGGAAAGAAAATGGCCTCCGTAGATTGGGTTGATGTTACTGTCCTAGGGGAGGAGCCGTTGGTTGATGTTGAATTTATTACTCATCTTCGTACTCACCACCGGCTCTGTACCTAGGATGAGGATGAGCCTAAGTATGAATTGCTTATCCCAAGTTCAGAGGACCGAGTTTGCCATGGGAGGGCCAACGAAACGGCCCCTCATTTCTTCTTTATGTATGAGTGCATGATCACCCGTCTGGGCATTTTTCTACCCTTTTCAGATTTTGAGATGTCTGTTTTGCAGCACTGTCGGGTTGCCCCTACCCAGCTTCACCCCAACTCTTGGGGTTTTTTGAAAATTTATCAATTTATTAGCCATGCTCTGGAGTTCCCGACCTCTCTGAAAATCTTTTTTCATCTTTTCCATATGACCAAGCCCTTCAGTGGGCTAAACCATAAACAACAATGGGTTTCCTTCCGAGCCATACAAGGTCGGAGAATTTTTACCCTTTTTGACGAATTCTTCCACGACTTTAAAAATTACTTTTTCAAAGTGCAAGCTGTAGAGGGTCACCACCCTTTTTTCCTGGACGATGATTTTTCTCCTCGCTTCCCTTTATACTGGCTGGAGGCCTCTCCTTGTGAGAAATATGGTCTGGATGACCTGGATGAAGTAGAGGCCGCCATTGTGGGGTTCCTCCGAGAAGTGTGGGGGAGGGCCCCATATTTGGACACTAAAAAGTTTCTCCAAGGGTCTCCGACTTTTATCCAAGCACAGCTAGGTAGCTTTCATTTGTTTGTTAGATTCCTGACTTGTTAGCTGATCTTTCCGACTTGTTTAATTCCTTAGCTATTGTTTTCTTTTTCAGAAATGGCGAAGACGAATGCTCAGGAATCTTACCAGAGAGTCCAGGAGGCCAAAGCCAAGTCTCGCACCAGGACTGGTGGTGCCAGGGTTATCTCTCCTCCTCCTCCTCCTCGGAACGTTGGGACTCTTTCCAAGCCCATTGTGATTTCTTCTTCAGCTCCCTCTCAACCGCCCCCCGTCGTCCGACCCTCCCCTGATCCAAAGAAGCGCAAGACCTTAGAGTCTGGCTCTTCTGGTGAGATTAAGGCGGATGCTCTTGCGTTCGTCTGAATGAATATCTATCCCCATGCTCGTATAAGCATGGATGATATGTCCGTTCGGAGCCACCTTACCACTATGATTGAGGAGAGTCTCAAGGCGGCGGGGGTCTGCGGTAAACTCTTGGATATTTTTGAGAAGGCTCCTCTCAGCTCTTTAGGGATGACCTCGAGGGTCGAGGAGCTGGAAGGAAGGCTTCGTTCATACCAAGAGCATGAGAGAGAGTTGAAGAAGGAAGTCGCCAAGCTGAAGGAGGAGAGAGATGCCCTCCGGGAGAAAGGGAAGGTTTTGCAGGCCCAATGCAACATGGAGATGGATTTGAGGAAAACAGCGCAGGCCAGCTATCAAAGTTTATTCAATGATCTTGTGTCTGTGAAGAATGATCTGCTGAATTCTCGGAAGGCATACGATGAGTTGGAGGACTCTATTGCTGATGGCGCCGAGGAGTCTTGGAGGATCTTCCTGGAGCAAGTCAGAGTTATTGCTCCAAACTTGGATCTTTCTCCTTTACATCCTGACAAAGTTGTTATTGACGGGGCCATAGTTGATCCTCCTGTCCCTGTGATCGTTTCTGAATCAGAGTTAAAGACTCGAGGGCAGAGGATCATTGAGTCTCCTCCTCATGGAAAGGATGCTCCGAGTTCTTCAGCAGTTCCTCCTATTTCCTCTTCATCCCCCATGGATGCCTCTGGTGGCGCTCCTCCTGACTCCGGTGGCGGTGATCCGTCTACTCTTCTTCCTAAAAAATGATTTGTGGCTATTTGGGGCCCGGCCTGTGGGTCCCCCATTTTTAAACTCTTTTATTTATTTTTGGTTGGTGGTGTTGGTTGAACAATTTCCTTTGGCCTTTCAAGGCCGTAAACAAAATATTAAAAAATACCCTTTTTAATAAGGGTTTTTAAATTAAAATAAATACCCTTTTTTGGATAAGGGTTTAAGTTACCTTATGCGTATATGCTTTTTTGATTTTTCGAAGTCCCCTTGATCTTTTTCTGAAAAACCTTTCCCTTTGGCTTGTTTGCTTTTCTGAGCCTTTTGTTTAAGGACTTTAGAACAGCCTTTAAACTTTTTCCTAGGTTTTTTCAATCTCTTTTTTATTATTCCTTATACTCAACTTTAGTGAGTTCTTATGACTTAGGTTATTTTTGCGATGCGTTTTTCTTCTACTCGGTTCTTCACTCCGATTTACGGGTCGAAGTATTTCCGAGCTTTTCTACTCGGGTTCTCATTTCGACTTATGAGTCGGATTGTTCCCGAGTTTTTTACGATCAACTCATATAACCTCTTTACGCCGACTTGTACCTCGTCGTTTTATCCTGACGACCATATAGATCGGTTCATGGGATTTTCACGTTTTGTCGAGCTTAAGTCGGCGCGTTTCGTAGAAAGACTTAAAAAATAAAAAGGAGTTTATAAGAGATAAATGGAAAAAGATCTTTTATTGATTGGGGAGGTACCTTCTTGCTACTAAGGGTTTTTAATAGCCTATTTTCCCTTAGCCTCTACTATGATGCCTCGTTAAAAACCCTTCTCCAGAAAAAACCCTTTGATTTTGGGAAAAAATCATGAAGTTGGGAAAAGAGTACGTCAGGGAGTAGAGTTCGCTTTTAACTGTAGTACCTTTTCAGATTACAAGCATGCCACGACCTTGGGAACTCAGTGCCGTTCAGGTCGGTTACTTTATAATAACATTTTCCTAAAACTTTATTGACTTTGTATGGTCCCTTCCAATTAGCAGCAAGTTTTCCTTCTCCTGATTTGTTGACTCCAATGTCGTTTCTGATTAAGACCAAGTCATTCGGAGCAAATGTTCTTCGAATGAATTTTTTGTTGTACCTTGCAGTCATCCTTTGCTTCAACGCTGCTTCTCTTATCTGGGCATCTTCTCGGACTTCGGGGAGTAAGTCGAGCTCCTCTTTATGCCCCTGTATGTTTCCGATCTCGTCATGGAGAATTACTCTTGGGCTTTGCTCATTGATTTCTATTGGTATCATTGCCTCTACACCATAGACTAGTCGGAAGGGTGTTTCTCCAGTGGCAGATTGGGGCGTTGTCCTGTAAGCCCATAGCACATGGGGGAGCTCTTCAGCCCAAGCTCCTTTTGCTTCCTGTAATCTTTTCTTTAGCTCTGCCAGTATGACTTTGTTGGCCGCCTCGGCTTGCCCATTGGCTTGCGGGTGCTCTACCGAGGTGAACTGGTGTTTGATTCTCATACTGGCCATTAAGCTTCTGAAGGTAGAGTCGGTGAATTGGGTTCCATTATCTGTAGTGATGGAATGAGGTATCCCATATCTTGTGATGATGTTTTTGTAGAGGAACTTCCGACTTCTTTGAGCGGTGATGGTGGCTAATGGTTCTGCTTCTATCCACTTTGTGAAGTAATCTATTCCCACGATCAGGTATTTGACTTGTCCTGGCGCTTGGGGAAAAGGACCTAACAAATCCATTCCCCATTTTGCAAAGGGCCATGGAGAAGTGATACTGATGAGCTCTTCTGGTGGAGCCACGTGGAAATTTACATGCATCTGACATGGTTGACATTTTTCCACAAATTCTGTGGCATCTTTCTGCAAGGTCGGCCAGTAGAATCCAGCTCGGATTACTTTCCTGGCTAGTGACCTTGCTCCGAGATGGTTTCCGCAGATCCCACTATGTACTTCCTCTAATACCTTGGCGGTTCTTGAGGTCGGTACACACTTTAATAGTGGTGTTGATATCTGATGAGCGGACAATTTATACGCTTTTTGGCATTGTTTTTAGGTATTTTTTAGTAAGTTCAAGCTACTTTTAGGGATGTTTTCATTAGTTTTTATGTTAAATTCATATTTCTGGACTTTACTAGGAGTTTGTGTGTTTTTATATGATTTCAGGTAAATTCTGGCTAAAATTGAGGGACCTGAGCAAAACTCTGAAAAAGGCTGACAAAAGGACTGCTGATGCTGTTGGAATCTGACCTCCCTGCACTCAAAATGAATTTTCTGGAGCTACAGAACTCCAAATGGCACACTCTCAATGGCGTTGGAAAGTAGACATCCAGAGATTTCCAGCAATATATAATAGTCCATACTTTATTCGGAAATTGACGACGTAACTTGGCGTTGAACGCCAAGTACATGCTGCTGTCTGGAGTTAAACGCCAGAAACACGTCATGATCCGGAGTTGAACGCCCAAAACGCGTTATAACTTGGAGTTCAACTCCAAGAAAAGCCTCAGCTCGTGGATAGACCAAGCTCAGCCCAAACATACACCAAGTGGGCCCTGGAAGTGGATTTATGCATCAATTACTTACTTCTGTAAACCCTAGTAGCTAATTTATTATAAATAGAACTTTTTACTAGTGTATTAGACATCTTGGGACGATTAGTTCTCAGATCATGGGGGCTGGCCATTTGGCCATGCCTGGACCTCTCACTTATGTATTTTCAACGGTGGAGTTTCTACACACCATAGATTAAGGGTGTGGAGCTCTGCTGTACCTCAAGTTTCAATGCAATTACTATTATATCCTATTCAATTCCATTTATTCCTATTCCAAGATATACGTTGCACTTCAACTTGATGAATGTGATGATCCGTGACACTCATCATCATTCTCACCTATGAACGCGCGTGACTGACAACCACTTCCGTTTTACCTTAGGCCGGGCGCATATCTCTTAGATTCCCCAACAGAATCTTCGTGGTATAAGCTAGATAGATGGCGGCATTCTTGAGAATCCGAAAAGTCTAAACCTTGTCTATGGTATTCCGAGTAGGATTCTGGGATTGAATGACTGTGACGAGCTTCAAACTCCTGAAGGCTGGGCATGATGACAAACGCAAAAGAATCAAGGGATTCTATTCCAACCTGATTGAGAACCGACAGATGATTAGCCGTGCCGTGACAGAGCATTTGGACCTTTTTCACTGAGAGGATGGGATGTAGCCATTGACAACGGTGATGCCCTACAAACAGCTTGCCATGGAAAGGAGTAAGAAGAATTGGATGAAAGCAGCAGGAAAGCAGAGATTCAAGAGGAGCACAGCATCTTCATACGCCTATCTGAAATTCCCACCATTGAATTACATAAGTATTTCTATCCTATTTTATTTATCTTTTAATTATCTAATCTCCCATAACCACATGGATAAGCCTGACTGAGATTTACAAGATGACCATAGCTTGCTTCATACCAACAATCTCCATGGGATCGACCCTTACTCACGTAAGGTATTACTTGGACGACCCAGTACACTTGCTGGTTAGTTGAGCGAGACTGTGAAGTTAATTTTGGACCATGGTTCTGTGCACCAAGTCTTTGGAGCCATTACCTTGGATTGTTGAAGTGAAAAGAATGAATCACGATTTCGTCCACCAAGTTTTTGGCGCCGTTGCCGGGGATTGTTCGAGTATGGACAACTGACGGTTCATCTTGTTGCTCAGATTAGGTAATTTTTATTTTAAAAAAAAAAAATTTTTCGAAAATCTTTTCAAAATCTTCTCCCTATTTTCGAAAATTATTCAAAAAATTTTTTTACTATGCATTCTGGAGCTTCATGAAACATGTTGAAGCCTGGCTGGCTGTAAAGCCATGTCTAAATTCTTTTTGACTGAGGCTTCCTCTTCACATGCTTGAACTATGTATTCTAAAGCTTGGCTGGCCATTGGCCATGTCTAGTATTTTGGACCGGAGCTTTTACAAAAGCTTGGCTGGCTAGTAAGCCATGTCTAATTCCTAGACTGAAGCTTTAGACTAACATTGCATGATTCCTGGAATTCATATTAAAAATTTTGAATTTCTTATTTTCTTTTTCATATATGTTTTTCGAAAAAAATCAAATAAAAAAAATTTAGAAATTCATAAAAAAAAATCAAAAATATTTTGTGTTTCTTGTTTGAGTCTTGTGTCAAGTCATAAGTTTGGTGTCAATTGCATGTTCATCTTTTTCTTGCATAAAATTTTCGAAAAATTCATGCATTCATAGCATTCATCATGATCTTCAAGTTGTTCTTGATGAACTTTCTTGTTTGATCTTCATATTTTCTTGTTTTGTGTTGTATGGTGTTTTTCATATGCATTATTGCATTCATAGAGTCTAAACATGAAAAATTTCTAAGTTTGGTGTCTTGCATGTTTTCTTTTCTTGAAAATTTTTCAAAAATATGTTCTTGATGTTCATCATGATCTTCAAAGTGTTCTTGGTGTTCATCTTGACATTCATAGTGTTCTTGCATGCATCATGTGTTTTGATCCAAAATTTTCATGCATTGAGTATTTTTAGTGTTTTTCTCTCTCATAAAAAAAATTCAAAAATCAAAAAAATATCTTATCTTTTTAAATCTTATCTTTTTAAAATCTTTTTCAAAAATCATATCTTTTCCATTTTTTCATCATTTTCGAAAATTTCAAAAATCTTTTTTAAAATCTTTTTCTTATCTTTACATCATATTTTCGAAAATTGCATCAAAAATTAATGTTTTGATTCAAAAATTTCAAGTTTGTTACTTTCTTGTTAAGAAAGATTCAAATTTTAAGTTCTAGAATCATATCTTGTGATTTCTTGTGAGTCAAGTCATTAATTGTGATTTTAAAATTCAAATCTTTTTCAAAACTAATTTCAATCTTATCTTTTCAAAACCATATCTTTTTAAATCATATCTTTTATATCATATTTTTTTTCAAAATTTTATTTTTTTCAAAAATTTGATTTTAAAATATCTTTTCTAACTTCTTATCCTCTTATCTTTTCAAATTTGATTTTAATATCTTTTTCAACTAACTAATTAATTTTTTGTTTGTTTCTTATCTTTTTCAAAATCATCTAACTACTTTTCCCTCTCTAATTTTCGAAAATACCTCCCTCTTTTTCAAAAATTCTTTTTAATTAATTAATTATTTTAAATTTTAATTTTAATTATATCTTATCTTTAATTTTCGAAAATCACTAACCCTTTTTTCAAAATTATTTTCGAATTTCTCCCCCCTCATCTCTTTCTATTTATTTTATTTATTTACTAACACTTCTCTTCACATCTCTTCATCTCCAATCACTGCTTCTATCCTCAACATTGTGATTGGATTCTCCACTTTTATTCCTTTCTTCTTATACTAACAATAAAGAACCTCTTTACTGTGACATAGAGGATTCCTCTTTCTTTTCTTGTTCTCTTCTTCCCTATATGAGCAGGAACAAGGAAAAAGGCTTGCAAAAAAAAAAACTGGCGAAAAAAATATAGAAAGAAAGAAAGAAAAAGCCATAGCCCAGTAGAAGAGCATTTGACTGCATATCAAGAAAGCATGAGAAATTCCCTCTTCAAGAAATCCCTGAGATACCTCAGGGGATACATGTTCCTCCACATAATTATTGGAAGCAACTAAGGATAGGAACACCAAAATCACTAGGGATCATGCAACAGAAGCAAGGAAGAGACATAAAGAAGCTCAAAAAGCACCATTGGATCTTCAAAGAAGGCGCCACCCTCACTCAGGTGGACTCATTCCTTGTTCTTATTTTCTCTGCTTTTTCGGTTTTTATCCTTCATGTTTATCTATATTTTATGTCTCCACTTCATGATCATTAGTATGTAGTAACTATGCCTTAAAGATTATGAATAATTCCATGAATCCTTCACCTCTCTTAAAAGAAAAATGTTTTAATTCAAAAGAACAAGAAGTACATGAATTTCAAATTTATCCTTGAATTTAGTTTAATTATATTGATGTGGTGACAATACTTTTTGTTTTCTGAATGAATGCTTGAACAGTGCATATGTCTTTTGATCTTGTTGTTTATGAATGTTAAAATTGTTGGCTCTTAAAAGAATGATGAACAAGGAGAAATGTTATTGACAATCTGAAAAATCATGAATTTGATTCTTGAAGCAAGAAAAAGCAGTGAATGGCAAAAAAATAAATAAATAAAAAAATAATTGGTGAAAAAAATTTTGAAAAAAAAAGAGAAAAAGCAAGCAGAAAAAGCCAATAGCCCTTAAAACCAAAAGGCAAGGGTAAAAAGGATCCAAAGCAAAAGAGTGTGCTTAAGAGCTCTGGACACCACTAACTGGGGACTCTAGCAAAGCTGAGTCACAATCTGAAAAGGTTCACCCAGTTATGTGTCTGTGGCATTTATGTATCCGGTGGTAATACTGGAAAACAAAGTGCTTAGGGCCACGGCCAAGACTCATAAGTAGCTGTGTTCAAGAATCAACATGCTTAACTAGGAAAGTCAATAACACTATCCGAAAGTCTAAGTTCCTAGAGAAGCCAATCATTCTAAACTTCAAAGGAAAAAGTGAGATGCCAAAACTGTTCAGAAGCAAAAAGCTACAAGTCCCGCTCATCTAATTATAATTAATATTCATTGATATTCTGAAATTTATAGTATATTCTCTTCTTTTTATCCTATTTTATTTTCAGTTGCTTGGGGACAAGCAACAATTTAAGTTTGGTGTTGTGATGAGCGGACAATTTATACGCTTTTTGGCATTGTTTTTAGGTAGTTTTTAGTAAGTTCAAGCTACTTTTAGGGATGTTTTCATTAGTTTTTATGTTAAATTCACATTTCTGGACTTTACTAGGAGTTTGTGTGTTTTTCTATGATTTCAGGTAAATTCTGGCTGAAATTGAGGGACCTGAGCAAAACTCTGAAAAAGGCTGACAAAAGGACTGCTGATGCTGTTGGAATCTGACCTCCCTGCACTCAAAATGAATTTTCTGGAGCTACAGAACTCCAAATGGTGCGCTCTCAACGGCGTTGGAAAGTAGACATCCAGAGATTTCCAGCAATATATAATAGTCCATACTTTATTCGGAAATTGATGACGTAACTTGGGGTTGAACGCCAAGTACATGCTGCTGTCTGGAGTTAAACTCCAGAAACACGTCATGATCCGGAGTTGAACGCCCAAAACACGTTATAACTTGGAGTTCAACTCCAAGAAAAGCCTCAGCTCGTGGATAGACCAAGCTCAGCCCAAACATACACCAAGTGGGCCCTGGAAGTGGATTTATGCATCAATTACTTACTTCTGTAAACCCTAGTAGCTAATTTATTATAAATAGAACTTTTTACTAGTGTATTAGACATCTTGGGACGATTAGTTCTCAGATCATGGGGGCTGGCCATTCGGCCATGCCTGGACCTCTCACTTATGTATTTTCAACGGTGGAGTTTCTACACACCATAGATTAAGGGTGTGGAGCTCTGCTGTACCTCAAGTTTCAATGCAATTACTATTATATCCTATTCAATTCCATTTATTCTTATTCCAAGATATACGTTGCACTTCAACTTGATGAATGTGATGATCCGTGACACTCATCATCATTCTCACCTATGAACGCGCGTGACTGACAACCACTTCCGTTCTACCTTAGGCCGGGCGCATATCTCTTAGATTCCCCAACAGAATCTTCGTGGTATAAGCTAGATAGATGGCGGCATTCTTGAGAATCCGGAAAGTCTAAACCTTGTCTATGGTATTCCGAGTAGGATTCTGGGATTGAATGACTGTGACGAGCTTCAAACTCCTGAAGGCTGGGCGTGATGACAAACGCAAAAGAATCAAGGGATTCTATTCCAACCTGATTGAGAACCGACAGATGATTAGCCGTGCCGTGACAGAGCATTTGGACCTTTTTCACTGAGAGGATGGGATGTAGCCATTGACAACGGTGATGCCCTACAAACAGCTTGCCATGGAAAGGAGTAAGAAGAATTGGATGAAAGCAGCAGGAAAGCAGAGATTCAAGAGGAGCACAGCATCTTCATACGCCTATCTGAAATTCCCACCATTGAATTACATAAGTATTTCTATCCTATTTTATTTATCTTTTAATTATCTAATCTCCCATAACCACATGGATAAGCCTGACTGAGATTTACAAGATGACCATAGCTTGCTTCATACCAACAATCTCCATGGGATCGACCCTTACTCACGTAAGGTATTACTTGGACGACCCAGTGCACTTGCTGGTTAGTTGAGCGAGACTGTGAAGTTAATTTTGGACCATGGTTCTGTGCACCAAGTCTTTGGAGCCATTACCTTGGATTGTTGAAGTGAAAAGAATGAATCACGATTTCGTCCACCAATATCCCCCTTCTGTAGAGAATATTTCTCACCAAGGTGTAGTGTTGTGCTTCCCTCCGGATTTTCTTGGCCTCTTTTTCCTCTTTTGGAAGGATGTCAAATTTTATGTATTCGACCAAGGGGTTTATCCATCCGAGGTTTAAACCGACTACCTCAAGTACTTCTTGTTTGTCTTCTATTTTTGCTACTGAGGGTTCCTTGAGGGTTTCTTGGATCAGGCTTCTGTTGTTTCCACCTGACTTGGTACTTGCTAACTTGGATAGGGCGTCCGCTCTGATGTTTAGATCCCGAGTTATGTGTTTAACCTTGGTTTCTGCAAAGCGCCTAAGGTGCTCCAGAGTTTTCTCCAAGTACCTCTTCATATTTGGGTCCTTTGCCTGATACTCTCCGCTTATTTGGGAGGTCACCACTTGTGAGTCGCTGTATATCATCACCTTTGTAGCACCGACTTCTTCTGCCAGCTTTAATCCAGCAATCAAGGCTTCATATTCTGCCTGATTATTTGAAGCTGGGAATTCAAATTTTAGGGAAACCTCTATCTGGGTTCCTCTTTCATCTACCAATATTATGCCTGCACCGCTTCCTGTTTTGTTGGAGGATCCATCTACATAGAGTTCCCATGTAGTTGGTTTTTTCTCCTGATCCCCTGCGTATTCTGCAACGAAGTCGGCGAGGCATTGGGCTTTAATAGCCGTCCGAGTTTCATATCTTAAGTCGAACTCGGAGAGCTCTATTGCCCATTGAACCATTCTCCCTGCAACATCCGTCTTTTGGAGGATTTGCTTCATGGGTTGGTTCGTACGGACTCTTATTGTGTGAGCTTGAAAGTAAGGCCGTAGCCTTCGTGAGGCTATTACTAAGGAGTAGGCAAACTTCTCTAGTTTGTGGTACCTTAGTTCAAGGCCTTGTAGAACTTTACTGATGAAGTAAACTGGATGTTGTCCGACCTCGTCTTCCCTTATCAGGGCTGATGAGACAGCCTTGTCCGCTACGGATAAGTATAGGACGAGGTCTTTTCCAGATACTGGTCGGGTCAGAATAGGAGGTTGGCTTAAAAACTTTTTGAAATCCTGGAACGCCTCCTCGCATTCAGGAGTCCATTCGAACTAGCATCCCTTTCTTAATAAGGAGAATAGCGGAAGGGATTTCAGTGCCGATCCTGCCAAAAATCTGGAGAGGGCTGCAAGTCGGCCATTCAGCTGCTGGACTTCTCTCAAACAAGTCGGACTTTTCATTTCTAGGATAGCTCTACACTTATCGGGATTGGCTTCGATCCCTCTTTGTGTTAGCATAAACCCTAGAAATTTCCCTGCCTCCACCGCGAAGGCGCACTTTGCGGGATTTAGTCTCATCCCGTGCAGCCTTATGATGTCAAAGACTTGAGAGAGGTCTGACAAGAGGTCGACTTCCTTTTTGGTCTTTACCAGCATATCGTCGACGTATACTTCCATTAGACTCCCCAGATGAGGGGAAAACACTTTATTCATCAACCTTTGATATGTGGCTCCTGCATTCTTCAATCCGAATGGCATGACCATGTAGCAGAAGTTAGCTCTGGGTGTGATGAATGATGTTTTCTCCTGGTCTGGCTCATACATTGGGGTTTGATTATATCCCGAGTAGGCGTCCATAAATGATAAGTATTGATACCCCGAGCTGGAGTCCACTAGGGTGTCAATACTTGGCAGTGGATAAGGGTCCTTGGGACATGCCTTATTTAAGTCGGTGTAGTCGACACACATTCTCCATTTGCCATTCTGTTTTTTGACTAGCACTACATTGGCTAGCCATGTTGGGTACTTGACTTCTCTGATGAAGCCAGCTTCCAGGAGCGCCTGCACTTGTTCTTCTACTATTAGGGCTCGTTCTGGGCCGAGCTTGCGTCTTCTTTGTTGTACCGGTCGGGATCCCAGATAAACCGAGAGCTTGTGGGACATGAGCTCGGGGTCTATCCCAGGCATGTCAGAGGCTTTCCAGGCGAAGAGGTCGGAGTTATCTCTTAGGAGCTTAGTCAATTCTTGTTTTAGGGTCTCCCCTAGGTTGGCTCCTATGTGAGTATTCTTCCCTTCCTCTTTACCGACCTGTATCTCCTCGGTTTTTTCTCCCGGTTGTGGTCGCAGCTCTTCTCTGGCTCTTGCACCGCCGAGCTCTATTGTGTGAACTTCTCTGCCCTTTCCTCTCAGATTTAGGCTTTCATTGTAGCATTTCCTCGCCAATTTTTGGTCTCCCCTTACCGTTGCTATTCCCGCTGAGGTCGGGAATTTCATGCAGAGGTGGGGAGTGGATACCACTGCTCCTAGTCGATTAAGGGTAGTTCTGCCGATTAAAGCATTATATGCTGACCCGACATCAATGACTATGAAGTCTATACTCAGAGTCTTAGATTTTTTTCCCTTTTCCAAAAGTGGTGTGGAGGGGCAAAAATCCCAGTGGTTTTATTGGCGTGTCCCCTAATCCGTATAGGGTGTCGGGGTAGGCTCTTAATTCTTTCTCATCCAACCCTAGCTTGTCAAAAGCGGGCTTAAAAAGGATGTCCGCTGAGCTTCCTTGGTCTACTAGGGTTCTGTGGAGATGGGCATTGGCTAGGATCATAGTTATTACTACTGGATCATCGTGTCCAGGGATTATTCATTGCCCATCTTCTTTAGTGAATGAGATGGTGGGGAGATCGGATGACTCTCCTCCAACTTGATAGACTCTCTTGAGGTGCCTTTTGCGAGAGGATTTTGTGAGTCCCCCTCCCGCGAACCTTCCTGAGATCATATGGATATGTCTCTCAGGAGTCGACGGTGGTGGGTCTCTTCTGTCGATATCATCTCGCTTCCTCTTCCCATGACCGTCCGACCTTTCTATGAGATATCTGTCAAGTCGACCTTCTCTAGCCAACTTTTCTATCACATTCTTGAGGTCGTAACAATCGTTCGTGAAGTGACCATATATTTTATGGTACTCACAGTAGTCGCTGCGGCTTTCCCCCTTTTTGTTTTTGATGGGTCTGGGAGGTGGCAGCCTTTCAGTGTTGCAGATTTCTCTGTACACATCCACTATTGAAACTTTTAGAGGAGTATAAGAGTGGTACTTCCTTGGTCTGTCGAGACCGAGTTCTTCCTTCTTCTTGGGCTCCCTCTCCCTCTCTTTTATTGAGGGAGGGTGCCCAGGTCGCCAACTTAGGTCTCTCAGCTTGGCATTTTCCTCCATGTTGATGTACTTTTCAGCTCTTTCCTGTACATCACTCAAGGAGATGGGGTGTCTTTTGGATATGGACTGCGAGAAGGGACCTTCTCTAAGCCCATTGACTAACCCCATTATTACTGCCTCGGTGGGCAGGTCTTGAATCTCCAAACATGCTTTGTTGAATCTTTCCATATAGGCTCGTAAAGATTCTCTGACTTTCTGTTTTATTCCCAGGAGGCTCGGTGCATGTTTCACTTTGTCTTTCTGGATAGAGAACCTCATCAAAAACTTCCTTAAGAGGTCTTCAAAGCTGGTAACCGACCTCGGGGGGAGGCTATCGAACCACTTTATCGCTGCTTTCGACAGAGTGGTCGGAAAGGCTTTGCATCGCGTAGCGTCGGAAGCATCAGCTAGGTACATCCGACTTTTGAAGTTGCTCAGGTGATGCTTTGGATCCGTGGTTCCGTCATAGAGGTCCATATCAGGGCTTTTGAAGTTCCTTGGAACTTTAGCCCTCATTATGTCCTCGCTGAAAGGATCCTCCCCACCTAAGGGTGGTTCTTCTTGTTCGTCACGGGAGTTGCGACCTTTGAGGGAGGATTCTAACTTTAAGAGTTTTCTTTCTAACTCTTTTCGTCGTTCCATCTCCTCTTTTAGGTTCTTTTCAGTTTCCTTTTGACGCTCCCATTCTTGTTCTAACTGTTCCAGGCGACTGTGGACTAATCCCATAAGTTCAGTTACATGGGATGGCCCCTCTTTTTCTGATTCGCGCCCTTCTGAGGAGTTTACCTTTGGGTTTTTTACTCCGGAGGTACCTTCCCTGTGTTGATTATCAATTTTCTGGTGGAGGGTGAAGTCCGCATCGTTATTGCCTGTGTCCAGATTCTCTTGCTCAGAATCTGTCTCCACATGACCTTCTTCGTGGGATCTGTCCGCCATTGGTGGCTGATCTCTCGGGTCCCTGGCAACGGCGCCAATGTTACGGTGGGTAACTGGAGATTAATAGACTGGGCCGTATTTGGCTGGACCAATCGTCTGCGGATGGTAATCTCCGAGCAGGTTTGCACGCTGGAGCCTCCTTCCGACTTGTGTACGTGAGTGAATGGGGGTGGTACCTGCAAAGACACTCCGATGCCTAAGTTAGCAAGGGTGTGAGCAAGTTTTCGAATGTATTGGAACTTAAAGATACCTGAGGGGTGTCAGTGTATTTGTAGTGTGAGCCAATAACCACCGTTGGAGTAGTGCCATATTTTTAGGGTGTTAACCGTCCCATTATCTTAGGGGGGTTAAGATATGGCTCTATGAAGTGGTTAGAGAGATTTTAGGGGCAGTTACTCATTTGAATGAGTGTTTATCTGCCAGCTATGCTCCGTCCCGACTTCTTTAGAGCAAGTCGTAGTCAAGACCGACTTCTTAGTACGAAGGTCGGTGCTGATCAAGGCTTAATCCTTTGGACTAGGCCTTTCGTTTGGACCTGGGCCTTTGTTATTGGGCCAGGGTATGAACAGTTATTTATCTTGTTATCATTTTATGTTTTACTAGAAGCTATGCTCTTAGCTTATGAGCATATTTCAATACATGAGAATTAATATTTTTTTTTAAATTTAAAATTAAGTTTACTGTTAGATAATTCGCTGGTAATTTTTAATTTAATTTTTAATTAATAATATATTACTGTCGATTTGCCGGAAAAAAAAAATCTGATGGTAAAAATTACCAACAGAAATTTTTCAACGGTAATTAGCGGCGAACGAAAAACTCTGCCGATAAATAATTACCAACAAAATTTATACCGTTGAATTTATTCTGACGGTAAATATATTACCAGTGAATTTTTTTAGTAAATTCGACAGTATTCGACGATTTTCTTGTGATGCATGTTGTTTAAATATCTTTGCTTGATTATGATAGCATAAATGTAAACAGGTCAAAACAACTTTTGAAATAACCCAAACACAATTGTCCTTCACTATTTGCATGTAAATTCTTACAGGATATTTTGATCCAGCTGAGAGATTTATCTTTTAAGTAAGCAATGAATCGATTCTTAATTTTATTTTCCTTCCTATTTGAGTTTTTTATTTTGCTTAAAAAACTTACAAATTTAGAATAATCTTTATAAATTTTTTTCGCTTTTTCAAGTGTATTAAAAATCATTTCAATCTTTAACATGTATTTTTCATTAATGTCATACAAAAGTTACAAAAGAAACATAAAGTTTGGCTAATAAATTTGGATATGGAAGTAGAGTGAGTGTTATACCTTAATGTGGTAATTTTTGGTATTTTTAAAATTATGGAAGGTACACAAATTGGAGGGTCCAATTTGTGTTTAAAAAATTTTAAAAGTTTGGAGTACACAAACAAATCGGATGATCTGAGTACAGAAATCAGACGGTCCAATTGCTGTACCTCTTAAAAATCGAACGGTCCAATTTATACTCCGTACATTAAATTTTAGAAAAATACCACAATAAATCACAATTTAAAAAAATACCATTATTAATTTAATATTAAAAATAAAAAAGTGACATAAAGTTAACCCCAATGACACAAAAAAACAATTCTACTTTGCCCCCCGAAATAAAGAACTTCATAAAAAACAAACTTTCTCAACTAGTATGTAAAAGAAACCATATGAAAATTGGCAACACATGAACTAATTTCATTTAACACCGAAAATTATCACACACGATACCAAAAATATCTCTAAGAAAAACTTAACTAAATTGATTGAAGAAATTATTCAAACTTCCTCGATTTGAAACAAATTCACACTGATTTTTGTAATGTGATCTTCGATAAATCTTAATATTGATTCACACACACAAAAACTTAATAGAAAACAAACTTCTTCAGCTCATATAACAAGCAACCACGTGAGAATGAACAACACACGAACCATATTGATTTAAAAAAAAATCTCCTTAATTTGATTTGAATTAAAAGAACGATCCAATTTGTCCTTGTTCAATGATCTGAACTAGAATCATACATTATTATCAAAAATAATTCTGGACAACTAAAAACTGTTTACGAACACTAGAGTTGCAAATTTGAAATTTTGATCGAGAAAAGAAAAAATATGCAGAAAACGCAATAAAATCAAGCAGAATTCTAAAAAAAATGAAAGAAAGAGATTACGTAAAGTTCAGTTATATACGTTTTTATTTATAACTAAAAGTGGTATGTGGGACTAAATAAAAGTGGCGCGTAAATTTGAGATATATTATTCTAACTTGGTTAAATTTAATTAAGTAAAAAATTTGACCGTCTATTTTTTTTAGATAAATATAAGATGAATATTTAATAGTTTGATGTACATAATTATCCACAAAACTTTTCATATATTTTTATTCAATTTTTAATTTTAGTAAAATATATCCTAAAAATATAAGTATTTCTCATTTTTTTTAATAAATAGAGGATAAAATATAGTAAATTAAATCTTCATTTAAAGAAATAAATCAAGAAAAAATATTCAAATCTTATTGATAAGAATAAGATAATTTTTGGGATTTAATTTCTTTTCAAATTTAGAATGAAGATATTTATTTTTATGTATTGTTAAGCTAATAATAAAAATTTTCACACTTATTTTACGGAAGTCTACCTAGTGTAATATATTTTTTTATCTAACTCTATAAAATATTTTACATTATTACTGTATTAAAATTAATCTGTAATATTTTATTTTCTCATTAAAAGGAAAGAAAAATTATTGTGATATAATAAGAAAGTTGTTGTTATTAGAATTTTTATTTAAATAAAAGAGAAAATGATAAATAGGTCTTTGACTTTCTGTTCCACAGATATTTTCGTCCCTAACTATTTGAAAATATTTTTAAATTCCTGATCTTAACAAAACTTGGATGGATGAGTCTCTTCGTCCAAATGTCTCTGTCAGACTCAACAGAAAAGTCTGACGTGACTTTCGTTTTGATGACCTGGCATCACGGGTTGACACGTGGACTGATGAGTGGAAATGTACTTTCGAAAATTGGACAAATAAGTCCTTCAACCTAAAAACTACGTCGTTTTGTGTTTGGCCCTAATCCTTAAATTGATTGCATTTCTTTATGTAGGCTGGTAGTGAGGAGCTCTACCTGCATCAACAATGGCTACTAATGGAGCATCATCAACATCAAGAAGAAGCTTTAGTGGAGTAAGACAAGAAAATTCAGCTTCAAGCTCAATTCCTTGTGTTGTGCACGCCAGAGACCTAAAGGACGGCGTCGCCCCGAGGTGCTTCTATGGAGTTTATGCAATAATGTATATATCGAGGACGATTAGCAACTTGAACAGAATCTTCTTGGGTTGCCCATTCTATAAGGTAAAATAAAAAATTTGGGGATTTTGTTCTAAAATGGTTTTAGATAGTACATAATTTTGGGAATTTTGACAGAGAAAGCAACCGTATTGCAAGTTTTTTGTTTGGGTCGATGAACATCTTGTTAAAATTAGAAGCAATTGTTGCATCTCTGATAAAAGACCTCTGGGTGAGAAAGAGGTTTAAGTTGTTAAAGAGGAGGAGGAATTGGATCATAGGATGGCTGTTTTAGAAGAGAAGGTTACTGCTTTAGAGAAGAAAAAAAAACTCATTAGCTTGTTGTATTGGTATAATTGTATGTGCTATTTTTGTTACTTTTTATGTATGTAGTGCCTGAGAAATGAATTCTAGAAATTAGAATATAAAAATAAGTTGATCCAGGTTTTTGTTGTATATTGAAACATGCCATTTAGGCAATTTATGTATCCTATTATCTAAATGCAATTCAAGTTATGATATCAGTATGTTGTTGAAGTTATGTTTTCAATATCTAAAGAAGCATTGAAACATTGAAGAAAGTAGGCTTAAGAGTTGCATACATAAACACATAACATAGATTGAAAGTTATATAAACATCTTTGCCACAGTCAAATTTTCTAAAAGCTGCCCAAAAAGAACAAATCTCATAAAGTGTATAGTTTTATGAAGCTTAACCTCACAAAAGTAAGTCTCAAACACCTAACAAATTTGCAACAGTTTATAAAATTCTAAGAGCTTTCCAAAAAAAACAAGCCTCCCAAAAAAATAATGTTGCCACAGTCAAGTTTCCTAAAAACTATTACAAGGCATAGTGAGATGCCCAAGATGACATATTTCTTCACTTCTTTGGATTGATGGAGGGTGGATTAGAGATGAATTTGAACAATTTTATTGTAGATGTGCTTGCTGCTGTCAATGTCTCCTTGGTAGCTGCTATACTTGGTCCTGGCCTGACTTGAGATGGTTGTAGGTCAGGTGGAGCACCTTGAGATTGAGGTTGTGGTGGTGCAGGCTAACTTGTAGGTGGGAGTGAATTGGAACAAAGTGGAGCAAGTGGTCTGAATATCTTCTGCTTGGGCCTCATTTTTTATGGATCAGGTTGAACTGTTTGGTGGGTTGTGGATGAAACTTGAAGTGGAAGTCTAAATGGTGTCCTTCTAGTTACAGGACCTGGCCTGAAATAGAATAACATCATAGACCAGTAAATAGTAAACCATATAATTGAGAAAAGACTTAACAACTAATTAAAACTAACTAGTCAGCTGCCACTTGTTGCATGAGCAGGTTTGCTTGATAAGATCTATGTCCACCTTTGTATTTTTGTGACTCACTTCAAATCTCTTACGTTTGTCATCACCTATCTACTCTGCAAACCATTTCTTTCTGGGCCTTATAAGACGCTCCAACCTCTTCTGCTGAACATGTGCTAGCTTTCCAGGATAATTTTCTAGTAACTCCTTATGCTTGACCATCCTCCTCATCAGATAGCACCTAATTTCTTCACACATTGTGAGAATAGGCTTGCTTCTATAGTTTACTATCTTTGCATTGAACACCTCACACATTTTATTTGTGAGGTTGTCCACCTTTGGTCCATGTGAGAAATAGGCCTTCACCCAAGTTGCTGGCTCAAATTTTGACAAATATTCCCATGTACCCTGGTTAATTCCTTTGAGCTTCTCCATCTATTTCTTGAATTCTGGTATAGTGGTGCATTTAGCACAGTCCCAAACTACCTTTCGAATATACAAATCCTTAAACTGATTGATAAAATTTTTCCAAATATGCATCACACAATTTCGGTGATGGCCATTTAGCATCATTGATTTCAATGCAGGTAGCAATCCCTACATAGCAGTTGCATATTCATATACTAAACTAGACTTCAATACATAACTATTAATTAGTAGTTGCACATTCATATTAACTAAACTAGTAGTCATCATACAATTGTATATAGCTACTAAAACATAACCTAGTATTCAACAATAGTCAACAATAAACAGTTACCTAACACTAAAACAGAAGCTAAAAGTAAATAAGTGCATAAGTAAAACAAAACTCAATTGTGAACAGGTACTGTTCCAGGGGTTACCTGAAACTGTAGGTCGATCTCGGATGAGATCATCTGTACTGGTCAGAACGGAAGTATCCGATTTGTAGGACTTGATGGAGGTGCTGATTCCTTCGTCTCCGGAGGGTGGGGGGTACCTGCAAGGGACTCTGATGCTTAAGTTAGCAAGGGTGTTAATCAGATATTGAGTAGAATCAGAGTATGAGTTATACCTGGGTGCTCCAATGTATTTATAATGGCGTAGAGTGACCTTCTTAGATAAGTTAGTTATCTTATCTTATCTTTATCTTATCTTCAAGGGAACCGCCCATCTCTCTGTAGGCTTGGGCTGCCTTAGGATTTGGGGCGCGTTTCTCTATTTGGGCCCTTTTTGGGCTTTTCCGTGATTTGGCCGGGCTCTTTGAGAATAGGTCGGGTTATCCTGACCTGAAGAGGTCGGTCGCTTTGTCTGTAGAACATCCCGGGTCGGACAGCTCGACCCATGGTGTGAACAGTGCCCCTGCTCGAGCTTGGTCTTCCTTTTGGAGGTCGAGTCTTTAGTTTTAAGACTTCGATCCTTCTTTGGTGAAGCCGAACTCGAGCATTTTGTCAATTTCTTTTTTGTAGAGATCTCCTTTTTTGAATGCGGAACGTTTCTGTTCCGTTTCCTCTGAAAGCGCGCGCTTTTGCGTTAGTGCTCTGGTCTTGGGAATGCACGAGGGTTTTAATGCCCCATTAATTGGTTTTCAATGCCCCGTTTCTCTTGCTTATTTTATTTTGAACTTCACACACGGAGACGGTTTTTCCTCCTTTCTGTAACTTCCCTTTTTCTTTCTCACTTTTGTTGTTTTCATCTATCGTCTGCCCTTTCACGTTTTTCTTTGTGACATTGTTTGGCGATCGTGGGTGCTCTTTTTGCTTTCGACGGCAACTCCTGATCTCTTCGTCTTCGCTCTCCGTGCGTTTCTCCTTTTTCAGGTTGGTTCATCTTCTCTTTTTTGCTTGCATTATTCTACTTCCTGGTACAGTAGGGTTTTTGTTTGAGTGTATATTTGGGAAATTTTGAACCTTTTCACTTTTCTGTATTTTTTGTTGCTACGATTTCTGGCTTTTTTTCTCTGATGTTCCCTTGGCAGTTGAAGCTTCCTAAGGCTTTTGCATGTTGTTGCCTGTTTCTGTATGAGTAGTGATTCGTTTGATTTTTGAAGAAAAGATTGCGCCTTTATCTGTTTTTCCGTTTGGCATGTTCTTGCTGTTGGGTGGACTGAGGTTGTAATTTCTATCAACGCTTATTTTGATGACTTTATTTGCTTTTTGTTGGGACGTGTAAAGATGTAGGCTTGTAGGCTTCCCTGAATCTTTTTTCTGCCTCCAAAGGATGCCCCTGGAACCTTTTGGATTGGGTCCTAGGGTTTCCTTTTGTTGCTTTACCTGGCTTCTTTGACACCTATATGCTTTCGTTTTGTGAGTTTCCTCCGTTTATGCCTGAGTTGTTCAATTAGTGTTCCGAGGTATTTTTTGAGTAATCCAATCTTCTTTTCTTCTTGTAGTACTAGTTAACCATGTCTTCTCACAAAAATATTGTTGAGACGTCTTCCCAGGTCCCTGAGGGCATGGCCGATTGGGTAGATTCTATGGTCCTCTTATGCGTCTCGTTGGTTGACTCCGAGTTTTGTCAGCAACTTAGGCAGTTTCATAGGATTTGTAGCAACAGTAGTGATGCGAAGAATTATGAGCTCGTATCTCCGATTTCTGATGAAAGTGTTTGCTTTTCTACCCGGATTGCTGGAAAGCGCCCCTTTTTCTATGCATATGACTTCTTTTTTAGTCAAATGAATATTACTCTTCCTTTTACCCCTTTTGAAACCAACCTATTATGGTCATGTAATGTAGCTCCATCCCAACTTCACCCCAATTTTTGGGGTTTTATAAAAATATTTCAGCTGCTGTGTCGTGAATTTGGCATCCCTACTTCGCAATATCTTTTCTTTTATCTCTTTGTTTTGACAAAGCCTGGTGTAGTGAAGAAGAAAGCCGCTTGGGTTTCTTTCCGAGCTTCATAGGGGAAAAAGGTTTTCTCCATGTTTGATGAGTCTTTTCGTGATTTCAAAAATTATTTTTTTAGGGTTCGAGCTGTTGAAGGAGCTCGGCCCTTTTTTCTGGATGAGAATGATGAGCCCATCTTTCCTTTAGAGTGGCAAAAGAATGTAGTGGTATCGAGATACTCGTGGGAGATGTTAGATGAGGCTGAATAAGCTTTTGTGACTGTGCTGGAAGAAAACTGGGGGGGAGCCTCCTCATCTTGACACAAAGAAATTTTTAGCTAACCCCTCTCTCCTCCGAGCTGAGCTGGGTACTGATCAATTTTTTCTATTGGCTAGCTTGTTGTGTTTGTCTCTTGTGAGATCTTTTTCTGACTCGTAGCATGGCTTCCTGTTTGTGATGTTTGTTTGCAGAGATGATTAAGAACAATGAGTCCATGAAGGCCTTTAAGAGGGCAAGGAAGGCTACTGCGGCTCAGAATGCTTCGGCCAAGGAAACTTCTCAGGTTTCGGCTAAGCCTTTGGTTACAAGTTCTCTTGGGCCGAGGAAGGTTATCCCCACTCCTCGAGTTCGTTTGATTGATCCTTCTGCTGGTACTTCCTCTCCTTCTGTCGCTCCTCCTCCAAAAAGACCTCGGACTGTCGAGCCGTTTAATCTTGGTGCTCCTGACTTTGATGCTGTTGGGTTTGTAGATCAACAGATTGATCCCTATGGTGTCATGCCTACCAACGATGTATCCATTCTTCGTCATTTAGATTTTATTACTCGGAGTGGTATTACACTGGCACACATGGGAGTGGCTTTATACCAAACTGCTCAAGATCTTCCTACCTATGCTACCAAGGCTTTTATGGAAGAGGAAAAATCAGAGTTTGACCGAATTAAGGGTTTGAAGGAGGAGCTCGAGGTGAAAGTGTCCGAGCTGGAGAAGGAGCTGAAGGGGGAAAAGGCCCGGGCTGTTGGTCTGGCGGCTGCTGCACAACTGGCCGAGGATACGGCGCTAAAACATAAGGATAGCTATGTTACTACTTATAGAGAGATGATGGAGCTCAGGAGTAGGTTGGAATCTGTTCAGGCTGATTACACCGAACTTCAAGGTCATCTTGTAGGTAGTGTTACTGCGGCTTATGAGAATCTGAAAGAGCAATTTCGAGTTCTTGCGCCAGATCTCGACCTTTCCCTTATTAGCCTGGACAATGTTGTTAAGGATGGTAAGATTGTCCCTGATGATCCCGATGATGATGATGATGATGATGATCGTCCTTCACTGCCTGCTACCAAGACTTCTGCTGTGCTGACTTCTCCGACTTCTACTTCTGGGATGAATCGTCCAGAAGGGGAACTGGATTGCTAAGTCTTGAACCGAGATGATGGGACGGTAGATGCGGTGCCTCTTTAGACTCGTCCTTCTTCACCCCGAGTTGATGCTGCTGAGAAGTCTTGATGTTGACTGAGTTTTCTCCCTTTTTAATGTAGATAGCCCGGTTTGTGGGCTTTTGAACTCTTTATCTTGTAACTGGTGTTTTGGTGACTGTTGATACTTTTTTTGGTTGCTTGTTTAGCAACTTTATTTTGAAAAACAAAGTAGTTTTCGAGCTTCCGGGGCTGATCTTGATGCCCTCTAGAGCTTACTATTATCATAACTTAGTAGTTTTTATATCATGTCTGCTTGCACTCATCTTGGTACCTTCGTAGGCTGGGATTACTTCCGACATGATCAGCTTGATTATTTGGCTTGGTTTTGTTTGTAGTCCTCCTTTTTGGACCTCGTTTAGATCTCTTTTGAGGACTATTTTTGTAATTTCTGTGTCCTGGGCCTGACTTCATCATGTCGGGTCCCGTCGAGTTTGCTTGGTAATTCTCTTTCTTGGACCTTGTTCAGGTCTCTTTTGGGGATTATCTTTTGTAGCTTTACGTCTTTCTGGGCCGATTTCGTCATGTCGGGCCCCGTCGAGTTACTTGATGATCCTCTTTCTTGGACCTTGTTCAGGTCTCTTTCAGGGATTATCTTTGTAACTTATCTTTCTGGGCCGACTTCGTCACGTCGGGACTTGTCGAGTTACTTGATAATCCTCTTTTTTGGACCTTGTTCAGGTCTCTTTCAGGGATTATCTTTTGTAACTTATCTTCCCGGGCCGACTTTGTCACTTCGGGCCCTGTCGAGTTACTTGATAATCCTCTTTCTTGGACCTTGTTTCAGATCTCTTTCAGGGATTATCTTTTGTAACTTATCTTTTCGGGCCGACTTTATCACGTCGGGCTCTGTCGAGTTACTTGATAATCCTCTTTTTTGGACCTTGTTCAGGTCTCTTTCAGGGATTATCTTTTGTAACTTTTTGTAGGAGTCCGACTTCTTCATGTCGGGCTCTTCGAAGTTATAGTAATCCTCTTTTATAGGGTTGGTCAGACCGATCCAGGGCTTTACTTATAACTTGAGTTGTTGTGGCTGGTCCGACTTTTGTGCCGGCCAGTCTTTAGGTTATTTTATAGCAATCCATTTTATTAGGACCTCGTCAGGTCCTTTCTATGGATCACTTTCTATAACTTCTTGCATTATTCTGTTTTCATCTTTGCCGATTTTATAGATTTTGGGTTTTAACCCTCGTTTTTATCGTGATCGCGCAGTGAATTCAGTTTTCACTTTTCGTCGATCTGTAGCTTTATAATTGGGCGATGAATGTTTTCAGAATAATACGACTTGAGCGTTTGTAGAGAATCTGAACAAATTTTATTAAGAAAGAATTCAAATATACATGAGGAGTTAATTTCCTAAATCGGGTGATTTGTAAGTCTTGGCAGGGCGCCTCGTTAAAAAACCTTTTTTCAGGAAAAAGAGTGTGCCTTGTCCAAGATCTTTTATCACCCCTAGCTATAGTACCTTCTTAGGTTGCAGGCGTGCCATGACCTGGGAAGCTCTCACCCGTCAAGTTCAGAAAGCCTGTAATAGCCCTTTCCCAGTACTTCTATGACTCGGTAGGGTCCTTTCCATTTTGCTGCCAGCTTTCCTTCTCCCGGTCGAGTTGTTCCGATGTCGTTTCGTATTAGGATGATGTCATCCTCAGTGAAGGTCCGTCGTATTACCTTTTGGTTATATGGTGCACAAAATTGTGATCATCAATGGCGCCATCAACATGGTACGCTCAATTGCAATCTCAACTCTTTATGACAACTTCGCACAACTAACCAGCAAGTGCACTGGGTCGTCCAAGTAATAAACCTTACGCGAGTAAGGGGTCGATCCCACGGAGATTGTTGGTATGAAGCAAGCTATGGTCATCTTGTAAATCTCAGTCAGGCAGATTCAAATGGTTATGGAGGATTGATAATTAAAAGATGAATAAAACATAAAGTAAAGATAGAGATACTTATGTAATTCATTGGTGAGAATTTCGGGTGCGTCCTCCTTTTCTGCAACGTGATATACGTCTTTGAGATGTCTTTTGCGGGATGATTTGGAGATTTCTCCCCCGACGAATCCGCCGTGTATCATGTGGACATGTCTTTCTGGCATCCGGGATGATCGGGCAGTTGGTCCAACATCTTCTGCTCTTCTTCTTTTCCTTTGTTCATCATCATGGGTGGCCAGGTATCAATCTAGCTTTCCTTCTCGTATGAGCTTTTCTATGACATTTTTTAAGTCAAAACACTCATTGGTGGAGTACCGCGAATTCGATGGTATTCACAATATTCAGCCCAGTTTCCTCCTTCTTTTTTGCCTTTGAGTGGTCGAGCTGGTGGTATTTTTTCCGTGTTGCAAACCTCTTTGTATACATCCACAAGAGACACCCGAAGGGAGGTATAATTGTGGTATTTTTTATTTTCTCTCCATGTCGATCTTCCTTCTTTTTGGAATCTTTGTCTTTATCCCGGGGGGTGAACCCGACCTTCGAGATTTCTCCTAACCTGGAGTTTTTTCCATGTTGATGTATTTTTCCGCTCGTTCCTGCACCTCGCTCAGAGATGTGGGGTACTTTTTTATATAGATTGACTAAAGTGCCCTTCTCACAAGCCGTTAATGAGGCCCATAATAGCGGCTTCTGTTGGCAAGTTCTGTATATCCATACATGTCTTGTTGAATCTTTCCATGTAGTTACGCAGGATTTCCCGTTCTACTTGCCTAATTCCCAATAACCTCGGAGCATGTTTAGCTTTGTCCTTTTGGATGGAGAATCTGGCAGAAATTTTTTAGCCATGTCATCGAAACTTGAGATGGACCTAGGAGGGAGATTGTCAAACCATCTAATTGCTGTTTTTGTTAAAGTAGTTGAAAAGGCTTTGCAACGAACTGCATCTGAGGCATCGGTGAGATACGTTCTGCTTCTGAAGTTGCTGAGATGATGGCTGGGATCGTAGTGCCGTCGTATAAGGTCATGTCTGGGAGTTTAAAGTCCTTTGGGATTTTTGTCTTCATGATTTCTTTGGTGAATGTGTCTTGCTCCTTTCGTGCGTTATCTTTGGGAGTGGATCAGCTGGCTTTGGTCTTGACATCAGCTTCAAGTTTTAGGAGTTTGGTTTCCAGTTCCCGGCGTCGCCTTATTTCTCTTTGTAGATCCTTCTCGGCCTCTCGTTGACGTAGAGCGTCTTCCTCAAGTTGTTTTAACCGATCTTGAAATGCATCCAGGGCTCCCTCGTTTGGGGAGTTCTTATTGTTGATTTGGGGAGTATCTTTTGGTGTGGAGTCCACGTTTTTATGCAGCGTTCTTTCTTCTAGATCTGAGGTGTGATTGTTGTCATGATCGTCCGCCATGGTAATGGGATGACTTCCGGGTCCCCGGCAACGGCGCCAATGTTTCGGGGATTACCTGAAACTGTAGGTAGATCTCGGACGAGATCTTCTATACTGGTCGGAACGGAAGTATCCGATTTGTATGACTTGATAGAGGTGCTGATTCCTTCGTCTCTGGAGGGTGGGGGTACCTGCAATGGACTCCGATGCTTAAGTTAGCAAGGGTGTTAAGCAGGTATTGAGTAGAATCAGAGTATGAGTTATACATGGGTGCTTTAGTGTATTTATAATGGCGTAGAGTAACCTTCTTAGATAAGATAAGTTAGTTATCTTATCTTATCTTTATCTTATCTTCAAGGGAACCGCCCTTCTCTCTGTAGACTTGGGCTGCCTTAGGATTTGGGGCGCGTTCCTCTATTTGGGCCCTTTTTTGGGCTTTCCCGTGATTTGGCCGAGCTCTTTGAGAAGAGGTCGGGTCATCCTGACCTGAAGAGGTCGGTTGCTTTGTCTGTAGAACATCCCGGCAGACAGCTCGACCCAGGGTATGAACAGGTACCAAGTAGTTAAAGAATTATGAAGTTTACCTTTTGTTGGTCGGACATAAAATTCTAACCATGAGTCTACACATCCCCCAAATTTTCTTGGAGTAGAGTTAGAAACCAATTCCAAGACTCCTTAGTTTCAGACCTTGCTACTCCGTGGGCAACCATATAAAATTGGTTATTTACGTCCTGGGCCACTACTGTGAGGAGTTGTCCACCATAATAAGTCTTCAGAAAACAGCCATCAAGATGTATTAGCGACCTACATCCACTCTTGTAACCCTGTTTGCATGCCTCTAAACATATATAAAGCTTATCAAATACAGGGGAGATTGAGGGATATGAGTGACACACAATTCTGCCCTAGACCCTGGGTTGCTTCTTAATATCTCAAACAAGTAATCTCTCACATTACTATACTGCTCCCTCTCATTGCCCATGATTCTCTCTCTTGCATCTCTAATTGCTCTGTAAACTATTTTTAGATGTGCAGTGAGTGAGAACTCTTCTCTCAGAAAGCCAATAGCCTCACTTGTCCTTATATGAGGCTGTGTACTCATTCTCTTCTCAACCTTTAAACTAATCTAATGTTGATCAGCTGCATTACTTCCCATATCCCTTGCACATGTATGATCATCTTTGTAAGTCTTCACCTGGTAGCATTGTAGAGATTTGTTGTATGATAAATGAACCATCCACGAATACTCATTATCTATGCATCCCACCCTCACTCTCTCCTTGTCATTCTTAATCCACCTAAGCTCCATACCCTCAGCAATGAATGAGTCTTTCACAACTTCTTTAAATCTCTCTATGGTGGCAAACCTAGTCCCTAACTCAAACCTTTCCTCTCCAAAAGCATAATCATCATCAAACTTAGGGAATTTATGCTTGCTAGATTCATCATCTGATGATATAGGTGTATGTAAATTCTCAGATTCATAATTATATACCGGGTCATCATCACCATCATCTTAGACTTCACTCACATAGAACCTAACATTTTTGTCTTTATTGGGTTGTGGGTCTCTGTTGGGCTGCACGTTAGGACCAGGCCCAACATTGGTTCTGGCCTGCTGCTCATTGGGCCCAGTCCTAGCCTGCTGCCTTCTAGTAACATTAGATGCACCTAGTTAACTACTTTGTCCCTTCTTCTTCCACGTCTTCCTGCTTCTTTTGGCACCTGTCTTCTTTGCAACTGGCTTATTTGGAAACACAACTTTTTTCTTTTCCTTTATTACTCTCTGCCTTTTGCTACCATTGTCATTAGCACTATTATCATCTTCGTCTCTGTCACTTTCAAATCCGGGTGGTAGAGGTTTGTAGGGATCATCCTCTGTACTCTCGTACCCATCATCAGATGACGAACTCTGAAGATCCATCAAAACCTCTTCTGAGGCAGGACTGTTACTTTGGTTTCCAGCATTCTCCACAATCTCAGGCTCATCAACAGGGTGGTCAAAGTATAGGTAAAACTCATCCGTTTCTGTATTCTTCATTTTGTTCTCTCACACTGCATTAATCCCTGCATCCCCTATCAAAATATGCAGCCCAGACTCAATATCAGCACTCTTTGGATCATACCAATAAACTGTCTTGTATAACTGGTACCCCAAGTCCTTAAACAATGTAATTAAGTCTCCGAAATTCACAAAATCCAAGTCCATTTTGGAAAACTTCTCTACCTTTTCATTTTTATAAACCAAAGAACCATCACTTTCTCTCACAAAATTACCTCCATGGTGAAAAATTGGCACCACAAACACATCAACCATATGAAAAATAAAAACAAAAAAACAAAAAATAATTATCAAGAAGTACTCTTTTCGCATATAAAAAAGTAATGTCCTTCAAAAGACAGAAACGAAAATCACCCCAGAACCTTTCTTTTCCCTAACAGTTAATCAATTTCAAAGGAAAAATCTCAATACTTTTTTGAAAACTCTATTAATATGCACGTTCAGTCCTTCACAACACAGCTTATACTTGCATAAGCATTGAACCTGACAATCCACTAACTAAGCAATGCATGCAACGAGTTCTTACCTTCAGTGACGAAGACAACAATGGAGGGTTCTCCCTCTTTGACAGCCACTGCACACCGCAACCGTCTCAGCCTGGGTAGTGGTTTTTTTGGAGGGAAAAACATAGTATGGTGATCGTTGGTATTCTTAGGATTTAATGTAATTCAATAAGAGTGGTATGAGTGTAATAGGTATTGTATACAACTTAAGGGATGTGAGTGTATGTAAAGGGCCAAACGCGGAACGATGTAGTTTTTAGGTTGAGGGACTTATTTGTCTAATTTTCGAAAGTACCCTTCCACTCATTAGTCCACGTGTCAACATGTGACGTCATGTCATCAAAACGGGAGTCACGTCAGACTTTTTTGTTGGGTTTGACGGAGGCATTTGGATAGAAGGACTCGTCTGTACAAGTTTTGTTAAGGTTAGAGATTTAAAAGTATTTTCAAATGGTCAAAGACGAAAATGTCTGTAGAACAAAAGGTGAGGGATCTATTTGTCCTTTTTTAAATAAAATAAATATGAAAATTAACTAGGCTAATAGTTGCATTGAAATACGTTCACAGGCATAAATTTATTACTACTCCTAGTAAGGATAAACGGATCAGCCTTGTCAGCTTGCGCTGTGATGAACGAGAATTGCTCGATGGTCTAGATTTCCTTCTTATAGAAATAAGAACTACTTCATTGTAAGCATAGTTCTAAATCAACAAACAATTCTCACATAAAAAATTTGAGTTGTCACAAGTAACAAACCCCAAATAAGAATTAACCGAAGTATTTCAACTCCGAGTCGTCTCACAAGAAATTGCAATGAAGTGCTCAATTATTGGCTATGAGGATGCAAGGGGGTTTGTTTTTATATTTTTTGCAAGAAAATAAATGACAAAAAAAGTAAATGAACAATTAACTAATAAAATAAAGGGAAAATACTCTTGGCTAGACATAGGTAATTGAGATCACCATCCTTGTCTACAAATCAAATATTGATAATTATGAGAGGCCAACCTATTAAGTCTACTTCCAAAAGCCTTAAGTACGTAATATCTACTCCTAGGCTTGAAGTACATCAAATATGCTTGATCACATCAACCCATAAGGTCTAACCTCACTAATAATTAACCTAGTAGTAGGCTAGTATCAATGGCTATCAAATTGATCACCAAGGGTTCTCAAATCACCAATTCATTGAGACCCAATGACTCAAGGTCACTCCATTCCCTTAGCCTAGGCCAAGAGTAAAGGAAACTACTCAAAAACTAGTGAAAGTATTTTATCAAACACCTAGAGTGCAACGAAAATAAACATCACAAAATGCAAGAATTACTAAAATCCATAACCATCATGAGCAAGAAATCAACAATAGCAATGAAGATAAACATAAAAGAAACATGGAAACATAAAATTGCATTAGAAGAAGTTAAGATCCAATAATTGTTCATAAACATAAAAAAGAGCAAAACAAGAAATTAACAAGAGAAACTAAGAAGATTAAGACAATAGAACACTAAAATATCAAGAGAGTTGAAATCAAAACAAGAATTAAAAGATAAATTTGAGAGTGATTAACCTAACTTTACCCTAATTTCTATCCTAAATCTAGAGAGAGGAGAGAGCCTCTCTCTCTAGAATTCTATCCTAAAATATGGTGAAAACTCTACTATGACTACTTGGTTCATTTTCCTTCAATCCTTAGGTTCAATAGCATCAGAAATGAGTTGGATTGGGCCCAAAATGAGCTAGAAATCACCCCAATGAGTTGCCCAAAATAGACCCACACTGCTCCATCGGCGCCCACGCGTACAGTGCACGTGCGTGTCCCTAGATGTCAGGCAAATATGGCAAATTTTATATCATTTTGAAACCCCGGATGTTAGCTTTCCAACACAACTAGAACCGCCTCATTTGGACCTATGTAGCTCAAGTTATGGTCAATTGAGTGCCAGGAGGTCAGGCTTGAGAGCTTTACGATTCTTTCATTTCTTCATGAGTTCTCCCACTTTGCATGCTTTTCTCCTCACTTCTTCCATCCAATACTTGCCTTATTAACCTGAAATCACTCAACAGACATATCAAGGCATCGAATGGAATTAAAGTGAATTGAATTTAGCTATTTTAAGGTCTAAAAAGCATGTTTTCACATTTAAGCACAAATCAATGGAGAATTACAAAACCATGCTATTTCATTGAATAAATGTGAGAAAAGGTGATAAAATCCCCCAAAATAAGCACAAGATAAACCATAAAATTGGGGTTCATCACGCTGTCAAAAATTTGCCAAGCAACGAATCAGCTCATCCTATCTCATTAAAATAGGCAGGTTTTTTTGGTTGGCAGGTTAAATACACTTTCAGCTACGCCTAGTTGTCAGCGCACTCTTTTTTGTTAGTTAAGAGTGAAATTTGAATCTATAATTTTTAAGAAAAAATAAAAAAATTATACCATTTGAATTATAATTTGTTCGCTATCACTTTTATAGAGTAAAGCGAATTTTATTATTTTATTAAGATTTTATGTCTCTTGGAGTAAAGCAAGCTTTATTATATTATTAAAAATTTTTATATTTCTTTGAATGTTCAAAAGGCCACTATTATCTGTAAATTTGGATTTTTCAAATTTTAAATTTGTATTTTAGAAAATAAAGTAAGATTCTTCATGGGTATGTCTAAAATGAAAATAATTATGTGTTTATTGGATATACTACATATATATAGACCATTAGATTATATTAGATGGAAGTTAAAGGTTAATATAAAAGAAGAGTATTGATGGACTCTAACAAATATAGAATATCTTAGTACATAATTAAATACTTTAAATAATAATATTTTAATACACAATATTTTAAATAGCAACATAATTTTTTATTTTTAATTAATTAAATATAAAATATATAAATATAAAATATATGAATATTTTTTATTCATTAAAATTAATTATTATGTAAAATTTTTTATAATATTTTAAATAATAACATAAAAATATAACATAATTAAAATGACTTATATAGATTTATATGAAAAAATTTATTTATACGAGGAGAACAGGTTCTTTTATCATTTTTATCGTTATTTTATAATGAAAATTGCTTAATGGGCACTTTTGGGTGATGACACTATAAGATATTTTTATAAAATCGAAAGATGTACTTTTATAAAATAATAAATATTTTAAGTCATTATAAACACTCGTTAACAATTCTTTAAATTTAATTTGGTTTTAATTTTTAGTGCTTGGTGACTTGAGGGACAAGTAGTAATTTATGGGTAAGTGGCTTGAACGAAACACGAGAAGTCTCGTTTGATTTTGCAATAAAGAGGGCTCTTTGATTATTTGGGGAAGATTCTAGACATGCTAAAGTATGAGTTTTGGTCTTTTTGGATTGGGTGGAAAAGTTTTATAATGACCTTTGGATTAGGCGTTGGACATTGTGAACCATCGATGACACCAATGTTAGCTTGTTTTTCTAGCTTTTTCACTTTTTTCCTTTGTTAGTGGTGAGTGTGACAATTGTGGAGTAAATTATTATTAATGCGGTATCCAAAAGATTTTAGGGTCATCAAGATAATTTTAAAAAAACATGAAATACAAATTAATTATTAAAATTAGTTGATTTTATTTTTGTTAACAAAAGATATTGAGATAGTTAACGTATTTAATAAGTTGACAAATTTCGATAATTTAATTATTAGATGTTTTAATTTATTTTAACAATTTTATAGTTAGAACATAAAAGATTGAAAAATCATTACAAACCTCTAATTTTTATTATCTTTTATTTTTATTATCTATTGTAATTTTTAAATTATTATCTAATTTTTAATTTATATATTTATATAATAATTTTTTATAATTTAGTCATTCAATTCGCAGCTCTATTTGCTTCTCGAGACACCCATTCAACGTGAACAAGTCAAGGACAAGATAAAAGCTATTGAATATTGTGAACCAAATCTGTTACTTCAGATGAATACCCACTTGTAAGCTCATGCATGATGGGCAGAATGTCAAGGCAATCCGTTTCACATATAATATCCCTCAAACTGCAATCCCAAGCTAAAACCAGCCCCCTCCAAGCAGCAAATAATTTACATTTGATGATAGACCAAGGGGAATGCTTCCAGAGCAGCCCGAGATCCAATCTCCCTTAGAATCTCTAATAATACACTCAAATCCCGCTAAATTTGAATCCATATACAAGCTTGCATCACAATTAACTTTAAAACTATTACCTACCGGTGGTTCTCAACACATGCAATTTCGGAGAGACCTAAAGGCATTGTTTCGATTCCTGTAAACCTCTAAGTCCTTGGCGGTAATTCTGGCCAAGGCAACAATCTTGTGATCTGTCCAAGGGTTGTCAGTATTGAATATGTCATTGCACCTATGTCTCCATACCCACCAAAGCCCTGTACCAAAGGACGCCTCATTATTAGCCAAGGCCTTCTGAAACCACTTTTCAAGAGCAGTACCAGCCGTTGAGTCCAGGATACTAGGATCCAACATATGTTAAATTGCCTTTGATCGTTCACAGTCTCTAAGGAAATTCTCCATAGTCTCCTGCGCCTTGTTACATCTCTTACACATATCTGAAGAACCTAAATGCCGCTTGAATCGAAAGGTCTTAGTTGGTAGAGCATCATGTAAGCCAAGCCACATAGTAAATTTGAACTTCTCCGAAATATTTGTATTCTGTAAAACCTGGTTAATTAACGGCTAATTAACCCATAAATGAGAATTTATTCTAGAAAGCCTAAAATGTGATTTTTATGGCTAAATGTGATAGAGGAGATTGAGACGAGAATTTTGGTACCAATTTTATAGAATTCGGACCAAGATTGGACCGAACGGGCCAAACCGGGCCAACCGGACCCAAAGTGGGCCCTTGGCCCAACATAACTAAACCAAAACCCTAGTTTTCAGCACTCTCTCTCCTCACAACACTCAAAAACACGCTGAAAAGTAGAGGGATGGGGGAAGAACACTCTCTCAACCTTCTATCTCTCACTTGATCTTCAAACCACCATAACTTTTGATCTAGAGCTCCGATTGCCGCTCCGTTTGCGGCCACGCGTTCACCGCGGAGAGCTCTACAAAACCCATACAATTAATCTTGAGGTAAGCCACGTGTTTCTGTTCGAAATTCCAGCCCTTATTTTCGAGTTTCATGGGTGAAATGTTGAGATTTTGGGTTCTTTGATGTTATAGGACCCAACTCTCTTGAAGGAGAAGGTTAATCTTGTCTCCTTGGACCTTGGGTGTGGTAAGATTCTCAACCCTAGTGTATTTTTGTTGTTTTATGATGTTTGGGTTTTGAGATGTTGTGTATGGGTATGATGGTTGTGGCTTAGGTTGTGTATAAGTGGATTTTGGAGCTTGATTGGTGATATTGAAAAGTTTGGAAAGGGTTTGGTGGTGAAAAATCTGTTCTTGAAGGTGTTGAGGCCTTGAGAGCTTGTGGATAAGTGGTTTGGAAGTGCTCCGGTGGAGCTTGGGAAATTCGGCTAAGGTATGGTTTCGGTTTTCCGTATCTAATATGTAATGTGGTAGGAAATACTTAGGCTAGAGGCCCTAAGATAGGTATTGAATGGTTGATGTTGTTAAATGATTGAGATATATGATGTGGTCATATATGTGATGATGATTATTGATGCCTTGGTGGTATGATGTATAAGAAATATGCATGTTGTGATATATGCTTGATGATTGGTTATGGTTGAATTGTGGATTGAACCATGTTGATGGTGAGTATGATGTTGATTGTGTACAATAATGATTTATTGGAATTGGTGTTGTTGAGAATTGGCATGAGGAATAGTATATGATATGTCAATGTGTTTAAGTTTGAGCCACTTGGGTGAAGTGGGGTAAAATGATGAGATAGTGATTTTGGTAAATTGTGGTAATGTGTCAATGTGTGAGTTGAGGAGGCTTGATGTTGAATTTGATACATTTTGATTGATTTCAAAGAAAAGGGATGAAATGGGCATGTTTTGATTGATTTTGAAAAGAGTTGAAAATGGTTTGTTTTGAAAATGGCATATTGTGGTTTTGTATGAAAACATGGTTTTTGGGCACACTTTGACGGGACATAACTTGGACTACGGATCCCCATTTTGTACCAAATCTGTTTAAAAATGAAATTGGATCCGGGATGTCCATGCCGTTCGAAGAACGGGTGAAAAACGATTTAAAATGAGGAAGTTATGTCCGTTGGAAGATTGGGGTTTAAATCTGTGAATTCTGCAGCTTTTAACTTAGAAAAATTTTTAGCAGAATGACCCCTTGCGCGTGGGCGCACCTGGCGCGTACGCGCCGATCTTCCAGAAAGCGCCATCCACGCGTGCGCGTGATGTGCGCGGGCGCGCCGATTGTGCTGCACCCAATGCCCAGCCATTTTCCAGAGAGTTATGCCAGAACTGTGCCAGTGATGTGCCTGGGGCACGAGAACACCCGCGCGTACGCGTGGTTGACGCGTGCGCGTCGATTGGCAGATTTTGAATCCACGCGTTTGTGTGCATGACGCTTGCGCGTCGATAAGTTTTTGAGGCCATCCACGCGTGCGCGTGGAGTGCACGTACGCGCGGCCCTGTTTTCATCCCAAAGTTGATTTTTGAGTTTTAAAAGCCAAATCTCATACTTCTAAGCCTCCGATCTCACCATTTATGTCTTAAATCATTATGATATGCCTAGCTATTAAAAAGGGGCTAGTGAATGAGGTAACTTGCGAGTGAAGCAAGGGAAAAATGAATGATCAATGAGGATCAAGATGATTACGTGAGATGCGGAGGACGGTGGTGGAAGTGCTTGTTATGCCATGGGCCGAAAGGCTGTAATTGTTAATGAAATGGCTGGTTATGGATTTAACCGTGAGCCGGAATAGCTGTGTATGCTATGAATATTGGCTGGTTATGGATTTAACCGTGAGCCGGAATAGCTGTGTATGCTATGAATATTGGCTGGTTCTGGACTGAACCGTGAGCCGGATGGCTGATTTGGATGTTGATCCATGGATGAGAATTCATGCATGTTGATGCTAAATTATTGATAATTGTGAATTGCACTTCCATTATCAGAGATACGAGTTTCCCTGGGTAGTAGCAGTGGCTAGCCACCACGTGCTCCAGGTTGAGACCTGACACTCTGTTGACCCTATGTCGTAAGTGTGGCCGGGCACTGTGAAAGACCCGAATGAGCTCGCCCCCGAAATATTCACCAGTGAGGGTGATGGATATGGATCATGTTTATGATCAAGTTTATAACGAGTAAAACTCGAGTTGGGGATGCACGACAGAGGGACAGTCCAATGGTTAGCGACCAGGACTTGTCGGGTTGGCTCTATAACCGACAAGATGATATCATCGGCCACTAGGGACAGGCATTCATCATATGCATACTATGTGAATTGTTTGAGATTGCCTATTTGACTGCATATTACTTGCTAATTGTCTAAATGTCTTAACTGCTCCTATTTGTATATTCTTTGTCTGATATAACTGTGTTTGATATATTACTCCTGCTGGTGGTTGGGAGGTTTGAAGGAATTGGAAAGGGAAGTATTAGTTAGACTGAAGAATCTTTAGTCAGATGCCCTTATATGGCTTAGCTTGTTTATAAGCTTTGATATTATCTGGAGGAAGTTCTAGGATTGCCTTTGGCTTTCCTCTATTTATTATGTATTATATATGTGGAAGCTGTTACCATGCTGGGGACCTCTGGTTCTCACCCATGTGGATTTTGTGGTTTTCAGATGCAGGACGTGAGGTTTCCCGCTGAAGCATGCTGGAGACTTCTAGATTCGCGAAGATTCCTTGTTCTTGGGGACTCCGTTTAGTTTATATGTTTTGCTTAGATACTTTTATCTCCATTAAATAATACAAACTGTGATGATTCCCCTTATGGGAGATTTTGGAGAATAGGTTTTATGTATTTGTGTCCCTTGGGTTTCCTTTGGGGTTTTCCTTATTTTTATCACATGTATATATTGCTATGCTCGGACCGGTTATCTTCGCAGCCGGATTTTGAGTTTTGATATTCCTGTTTTTGACACTCCTTTGTATATATATAATCTCGCGTTGGTTATCCTTATTCGTTACGTTATCGATCGGAGTGTTGCGCTTTCGAGTTGCGATTTTTGTTTACCCTTTTTTCTATAAAGGCTCCTAGTTATAATCAATCATTCATACTACTATACGTACTAAGTTTTTATTTTAGAGGTCGTAATACCTTGCCATCTCTGAATTATGACTTAAGCATAAGACTCTGTATGGTAGGGTGTTACATTATGGTATCAGAGCAGTTCGTTCCTGTAGAGCCTGAGGGATGGACTGACTATGCTTCTGTGCATTCTCTGTGTGTGTGTTATGTGCTATTAGTATATCTGCTTGATATAATTGGCATAAACGTTCATGAGCATGCATTTGGGACTTTGAAGCACTAGACTTTCGATATTGAGACTGATCAACTTAATATTGATTGTTGGGTGTGTATAGGAACCAGATGGCGCCTCGTGGACGCGGTAGAGGTAGTGCGAGAGGTCGTACGAATACTCGTGCACCGGAGAATAACCCTAATGACCCGGTGAACTTTATGGCTGCGTTGGAGAACATGGCTGCTGCTATGCAAGCCACTGCTGAGGCTCTTGGTCAACAGATGAACAACCATGGTAATGATGGAGGTGGAGTTCAAGGCCCGATGACACTGGCAAACTTTTTGAAGGTTAATCCGCCTAAGTTCAAGGGAACTACTAGCCCGACTGAGGCTGATACATGGTTTCAGGCTATAGAGCAAGCTTTACAAGCACAAGTGGTACCTGAAGGACAGCGTGTCGAGTTTGCCACTTATATGCTCACCGGTGAAGCGTCGCATTGGTGGCAAGGCATCCGACGTCTTCTGCAGCAGGGTGATGACTATATCACCTGGAATGTCTTTCAAGAAGAATTCTATAAGAAGTACTTTCCGACTTCTGCTAGGACGGCTAAGGAACTTGAATTGTTACAGCTGAAGCAGGGTACTATGTCCATATCAGAGTATACTGACAAGTTTGAGGAGCTGTTCAGGTTCTCTCGTATGTGCCAAGGGACTCCGGTGGAATATGAGGAATGGAAGTGTGTTAAGTATGAAGGAGGACTCCGGAGTGATATCTTCAGTTCAGTGGGACCAATGGAGATTAGGACTTTCTCCGAATTAGTGAACAAGTGTAGGGTTGCTGAAGAGTGCGTGAAAAGGGCAACCGCTGAGAAAGGGAGTCACAAAGGTTCATTTCCACAGAACCGAGGGAAGAGCTTTGCACCTAGAGGTCCGTCTTTCAAGAGGGGAAGCTCTTTCAGGAGGCCCAACAACAACAACAATTTCCAAGGGAAGAAGTTTGGGAAGCAACCTCAGAATGAACAAGCTTGTACTAGGTGTGGAAGTCACCATCCGGGAGTACCATGCAAGGCCGGATGGGGTTTGTGCTACAATTGTGGAAAGGCGGGGCATAAAGCCGCAAGTTGTCCGGAGAGGCAGAAACAAGGTGCTGGGAAGGCACAACAGACTGGTCGGGTGTTCACCACTTCAGCTATAGGTGCTGAGGGATCTGAGACACTTATTCGAGGTAACTGTGAAATAGCTGGTCAAACTTTAAATGCTTTATTTGATTCGGGAGCATCACATTCATTCATTGCATTTGAGAAAGCCCATGAGTTAGGGTTGAAGATTGTAACTTTAGGTTATGATCTAAGAGTGTACAATGCTACCCATGAAGCCACGGTAACTAGGCTAGGATGCCCGGAAGTTTCCTTTAGGTTCAAGCAGCGTGATTTTGTTCATAATTTAGTCTGCTTGCCGATGATCGGTCTTGATCTTATCTTGGGATTGGATTGGTTATCTAAGAACCATGTTCTGCTTGATTGTTCTACAAAGTCGGTGTACTTTATGCCGGAGGATACAGAAGGGCCGGTCGTGGTAAATAATTATTACTTGAATTCGATGATGGTGAACTGTTCTGGAACCGAATGTCAGGGTATCATGTTGTTAACCGCGGGTGTTTCAGGTGATGATCAAAGGTTGGAGCAAATTCCGGTTGTGTGTGAGTTTCCGAAAGTGTTTCCCGATGATATTGATGAGTTTCCACCTAACCGAGAGGTTGAGTTTGCTATTGAGTTGGTGCCCGGGGCGGGACCAATCTCAAGTGCTCCTTATAGAATGTCGCCGTTAGAGATGAACGAGCTAAAGTCTCAGTTAGAGGATTTGTTGGGAAAGAATTTCATACGACCAAGTGTCTCTCCGTGGGGTGCTCCAGTGTTACTGGTGAAGAAGAAGGATGGGAGTATGCGGCTCTGTGTGGATTACAAGCAGCTGAACAAGGTTACAATAAAGAATAAGTACCCATTGCCGAGAATTGATGATCTCATGGATCAGTTACAAGGAGCTGGAGTTTTCTCTAAGATTGATTTGCGATCCGGTTATCACCAGATAAGGGTGAGGGGTGAGGATATCCCTAAGACCGCTTTCAGAACTCGTTATGGTCATTACGAGTACACTGTGATGTCCTTTGGGTTGACGAACGCTCCTGCGGTATTCATGGATTACATGAATAGAGTCTTCCGTCTGTTTCTGGATAAATTCGTTGTTGTCTTCATTGATGACATACTAATTTATTCCAAGACTGAAGAAGAACATGCGGAACACTTGAGGACCGTGTTGCAGATTCTAAAGGAGAAGAAACTCTATGCAAAACTGTCTAAGTGTGAGTTTTGGAAGAGTGAGGTGAAGTTTTTGGGTCACGTGGTGAGTAAGAAGGGAATAGCAGTAGATCCAACTAAGGTGGAGGCTGTAATGGATTGGAAACAACCAACCACCATAACAGAGATAAGGAGTTTTCTGGGTTTAGCTGGCTATTACAGAAGGTTTATCAAGGGCTTTTCACAGATAGCGTTACCAATGACAAAGTTAACCCGCAAAGACACTCCGTTTGTTTGGACTCCTGAGTGCGAGGAGAGCTTTCAGACATTGAAGAAAAAGTTGACCACCGCACTTGTGTTAGTGTTACCCGAGCCGAATGAGCCATTTGAGGTGTATTGTGATGCCTCATTGAAGGGTTTAGGGTGCGTGCTGATGCAGCATCGTAATGTGGTGGCGTATGCCTCACGACAGTTGAGACCTCATGAAGTTAGCTACCCTACGCACAATTTGGAACTCGCTGCGGTTGTGTTTGCCTTGAAGGTGTGGAGGCATTATCTCTATGGGGTTAAGTTCCAAGTTTTCTCTGATCATAAGAGCTTGAAGTACCTCTTTGGTCAGAAAGAGCTTAATATGAGGCAGAGAATGTGGATGGAATTGTTGAAAGATTACGACTTTGAGTTGCATTACCATCCGGGAAAGGCAAACGTAGTGGCGGATGCGTTAAGCCGGAAGTCATTATATGCGGCTTGGATGATGCTTCAAGAGGAGAAGTTGCTCAAGGGATTCGAGAGTCTTAAAATTGGTGCTCGCGAAGTATCCGGAACCTTATGTTTGAGCCGATTAGAAATCTCAAGTGACTTTAAGTCCGAACTCCTAAAGGCTCATCAAAATGATGAAGCGTTATGGAAGGTGTTACCGGCTATTGAGCAAGGAAAACAGTGGAGAGTGTCGGAAGAAAAAGATGGGTTATGGAGATTCAAGGGTAGAATCATTGTGCCGGATGTTGGCACTTTGAGGCAAGATATTTTAAAGGAGGCACACAAAAGTGGATTCTCCATTCACCCGGGAAGTACTAAGATGTACCATGATTTAAAGGCGATGTTTTGGTGGCCGGGTATGAAGAATGATGTGGCGGAATATGTATCAAAGTGCTTAACTTGTCAAAAGGTAAAGATTGAACATCAAAAGCCCACCGGTATGTTGCAACCTTTAGAGATTCCACAATGGAAGTGGGAAAGTATTGCAATGGACTTTGTGTCAGGATTGCCAAGGACTAGGGCTGGTTTTGATGCTATTTGGGTGATTGTGGACCGACTGACGAAGTCAGCTCACTTTTTGCCCATTCGTATGACTTACACCCTTGAGGAGCTAGCACGGTTATACATAAAGGAGATTGTGAGACTTCATGGTGTACCTGCTACTATAATCTCTGATAGAGATCCTTGTTTCACTTCAAGGTTTTGGGGTGCATTTCAGAAAGCTTTTGGAACCCGATTAAGCTTGAGCACGGCTTACCATCCTCAAACAGATGGTCAATCTGAGAGGACGATCCAAACACTAGAGGATATGTTGAGAGCTTGTGTTTTGGACCAACCGGCGAGTTGGGATCGGTATATGCCATTAGTGGAGTTTGCATACAATAATAGTTATCATGCGAGCATCGGAATGGCTCCGTATGAGGCCTTGTATGGGAGGAAATGTCAATCTCCGCTATGTTGGTATGAGGCTGGAGAGAAAAGCTTGTTGGGGCCGGAAATGATAGCTGAGACCACCGAACAAGTCAAGAAAATCCGAGATAGGATGCTCACGGCGCAGAGTCGTCAAAAGAGTTACGCCGATCAAAGGCGAAAGCCCTTAAAATTTGAGGAAGGAGACCATGTTTTCCTTAAGGTTACTCCGACCACGGGAGTAGGTAGGGCGATTAAAGCAAAGAAGTTGAATCCTCGATACATTGGTCCATTTCAAATCCTGGAGAGGATTGGACCGGTGGCGTATCGGATGGCTCTACCACCTCATCTTTCGAACCTGCACGACGTGTTTCACGTGTCGCAGCTTCGGAAGTACACTCCTGATGCTAGCCATGTGTTAGAACTTGAGTCGGTTCAGTTAAGGGAAGATTTGACGCTTCCAGTGGCTCCGGTCAGAATTGATGATACTAGTATTAAACGGTTGCGTGAAAAAGATGTTTCACTAGTCAAAGTGGCATGGAGTCGAGGCGGTGTTGAGGAACACACTTGGGAACTTGAGTCGGAGATGCGAACGGACTATCCGCATTTATTCTCAGGTAATTGCATTTGAATTTTGTGGGCAAAATTCCCAATTAGGTGGGTAGAATGTAAAACCCGGTTAATTAACGGCTAATTAACCCATAAATGAGAATTTATTCTAGAAAGCCTAAAATGTGATTTTTATGGCTAAATGTGATAGAGGAGATTGAGACGAGAATTTTGGTACCAATTTTATAGAATTCGGACCAAGATTGGACCGAACGGGCCAAACCGGGCCAACCGGACCCAAAGTGGGCCCTTGGCCCAACATAACTAAATCAAAACCCTAGTTTTCAGCACTCTCTCTCCTCACAACACTCAAAAACACGCTGAAAAGTAGAGGGATGGGGGAAGAACACTCTCTCAACCTTCTATCTCTCACTTGATCTTCAAACCACCATAACTTTTGATCTAGAGCTCCGATTGCCGCTCTGTTTGCGGCCACGCGTTCACCGCGGAGAGCTCTACAAAACCCATACAATTAATCTTGAGGTAAGCCACGTGTTTCTGTTCGAAATTCCAGCCCTTATTTTCGAGTTTCATGGGTGAAATGTTGAGATTTTGGGTTCTTTGATGTTATAGGACCCAACTCTCTTGAAGGAGAAGGTTAATCTTGTCTCCTTGGACCTTGGGTGTGGTAAGATTCTCAACCCTAGTGTATTTTTGTTGTTTTATGATGTTTGGGTTTTGAGATGTTGTGTATGGGTATGATGGTTGTGGCTTAGGTTGTGTATGAGTGGATTTTGGAGCTTGATTGGTGATATTGAAAAGCTTGGAAAGGGTTTGGTGGTGAAAAATCTGTTCTTGAAGGTGTTGAGGCCTTGAGAGCTTGTGGATAAGTGGTTTGGAAGTGCTCCGGTGGAGCTTGGGAAATTCGGCTAAGGTATGGTTTCGGTTTCCCGTATCTAATATGTAATGTGGTAGGAAATACTTAGGCTAGAGGCCCTAAGATAGGCATTGAATGGTTGATGTTGTTAAATGATTGAGATATATGATGTGGTCATATATGTGATGATGATTATTGATGCCTTGGTGGTATGATGTATAAGAAATATGCATGTTGTGATATATGCTTGATGATTGGTTATGGTTGAATTGTGGATCGAACCATGTTGATGGTGAGTATGATGTTGATTGTGTATAATAATAATTTATTGGAATTGGTGTTGTTGAGAATTGGCATGAGGAATAGTATATGATATGTCAATGTGTTTAAGTTTGAGCCACTTGGGTGAAGTGGGGTAAAATGATGAGATAGTGATTTTGGTAAATTGTGGTAATGTGTCAATGTGTGAGTTGAGGAGGCTTGATGTTGAATTTGATACATTTTGATTGATTTCAAAGAAAAGGGATGAAATGGGCATGTTTTGATTGATTTTGAAAAGAGTTGAAAATGGTTTGTTTTGAAAATGGCATATTGTGGTTTTGTATGAAAACATGGTTTTTGGGCACACTTTGACGGGACATAACTTGGACTACGGATCCCCGTTTTGTACCAAATCTGTTTAAAAATGAAATTGGATCCGGGATGTCCATGCCGTTCGAAGAACGGGTGAAAAACGATTTAAAATGAGGAAGTTATGTCCGTTGGAAGATTGGGGTTTAAATCTGTAAATTCTGCAGCTTTTAACTTAGAAAAATTTTTAGCAGAATGACCCCTTGCGCGTGGGCACACCTGGCGCGTACGCGCCGATCTTCCAGAAAGCGCCATCCACGCGTGCGCGTGATGTGCGCGGGCGCGCCGATTGTGCTGCACCCAATGCCCAGCCATTTTCCAGAGAGTTATGCCAGAACTGTGCCAGTGATGTGCCTGGGGCACGAGAACACCCGCGCGTACGCGTGGTTGACGCGTGCGCGTCGATTGGCAGATTTTGAATCCACGCGTTAGCGTGCATGACGCTTGCGCGTCGATAAGTTTTTGAGGCCATCTACGCGTGCGCGTGGAGTGCGCGTACGCGCAGCCCTGTTTTCATCCCAAAGTTGATTTTTGAGTTTTAAAAGCCAAATCTCATACTTCTAAGCCTCCGATCTCACCATTTATGTCTTAAATCATTATGATATGCCTAGCTATTAAAAAGGGGCTAGTGAATGAGGTAACTTGTGAGTGAAGAAAGGGAAAAATGAATGATCAATGAGGATCAAGATGATTACGTGAGATGCGGAGGACGGTGGTGGAAGTGCTTGTTATGCCATGGGCCGAAAGGCTATAATTGTTAATGAAATGGCTGGTTATGGATTTAACCGTGAGCCGGAATAGCTGTGTATGCTATGAATATTGGTTGGTTCTGGACTGAACCGTGAGCCGGATGGCTGATATGGATGTTGATCCATGGATGAGAATTCATGCATGTTGGTGCTGAATTATTGATAATTGTGAATTGCACTTCCACTATCAGAGATACGAGTTTCCCTGGGTAGTAGCAGTGGCTAGCCACCACGTGCTCCAGGTTGAGACCTGACACTCTGTTGACCCTATGTCGTAAGTGTGGCCGGGCACTGTGAAAGACCCGGATGAGCTCGCCCCCGAAATATTCACCAGTGAGGGTGATGGATATGGATCATGTTTATGATCAAGTTTATAACGAGTAAAACTCGAGTTGGGGATGCACGACAGAGGGACAGTCCAATGGTTAGCGACCAGGACTTGTCGGGTTGGCTCTATAACCGACAAGATGATATCATCGGCCACTAGGGACAGGCATTCATCATATGCATACTATGTGAATTGTTTGAGATTGCCTATTTGACTGCATATTACTTGCTAATTGTCTAAATGTCTTAACTGCTCCTATTTGTATATTCTTTGTCTGATATAACTGTGTTTGATATATTACTCCTGCTGGTGGTTGGGAGGTTTGAAGGAATTGGAAAGGGAAGTATTAGTTAAACTGAAGAATCTTTAGTCAGATGCCCTTATATGGCTTAGCTTGTTTATAAGCTTTGATATTATCTGGAGGAAGTTCTAGGATTGCCTTTGGCTTTCCTCTATTTATTATGTATTATATATGTGGAAGCTGTTACCATGCTGGAGACTTCTAGATTCGCGAAGATTCCTTGTTCTTGGGGACTCCGTTTAGTTTATATGTTTTGCTTAGATACTTTTATCTCCATTAAATAATACAAACTGTGATGATTCCCCTTATGGGAGATTTTGGAGAATATGTTTTATGTATTTGTGTCCTTTGGGTTTCCTTTAGGGTTTTCCTTATTTTTATCACATGTATATATTGCTATGCTCGGACCGGTTATCTTCGCAGCCGGATTTTGAGTTTTGATATTCCTGTTTTTGACACTCCTTTGTATATATATAATCTCGCGTTGGTTATCCTTATTCGTTACGTTATCGATCGGAGTGTTGCGCTTTCGAGTTGCGATTTTTGTTTACCCCTTTTTCTATAAAGGCTCCTAGTTATAATCAATCATTCATACTACTATACGTACTAAGTTTTTATTTTAGAGGTCGTAATACCTTGCCATCTCTGAATTATGACTTAAGCATAAGACTCTGTATGGTAGGGTGTTACATATTCCACAACCAGTTTCAATTACTATTGGCATTCCAATTTAATGTTTTCTTTAATAACCATCTGTAACCCTTTCTTGCACTAAAAGAAGATCTAAAATGAGTGAAATTTTGATTTAGTTGGAATATAATGAAATAGAGCTACATTTTGGGTAAACAACTAATTAAGTTTTTTTGGAAAAAGAGTTTAAAACATAAGAACTTCTATTAAAAGTAGTTTATAAATAAATTATTTTGTATTTAGATTTATATCATAGAAGTACTTGATTTAAAGTTGTTTTAATAAATAAGAATGATAAAATAGCTTTTGACAAGGAGAGAAGTCAAATATTTTTACTTCTTCAAAAGTTCTTAAATGACTTTTTGAGAAGTTAAAAACATATTTAAAAAACTATATCAAACAACATTAATGTGACTTTTCATAAGTCAAAAACTAAAAACATAAGAAATAAAAGTTGTTTTTGAAACTTTTCAAACGGACTCATCTATTTGAAGTAAAGCATGCACCTTTTTTCTCAAAGAAGCAAAGCACATTCAATACTTTCCACAATTGTTAAAACATAGCAATTGTCTTTCTTCTTTTTCACTAATAGCGAACTAGCGAGTCAGTAACCATATTTAGCATTAACGTTTCTTATACACTTTGGCAAGTGTGTGTTAAATTCTCAAATCGATTGAAATTCCTAATTTTTTAAATTTCTAAATCAATTAATGAACACCTTAAGATATCTACCTTAGATGTCTACTCTCACCTTGATGTCGGCCAAACTCTCTTAGACCAGGATCAAGGATATCGTCACTGGCAGCGTTAGTTCTAATTTTGTCGTGCTCGTGCTCCAAATCAAGAAAAAAAGACAAGTGCAGAATTTTTTGAGTTAAGCTAATCCTTATTGTCTTTCTTACTTCCCTCATTTTCTCTTCCTCTTTCAAACTACCACCACCACCGACCCACAATAACAAAATTGTCGTTGTTCTGACAACAGTCTAGGTGCGAGAAATTCATGAGTGATCAGCAAGAATACCACAAGAATTTATCAATATGTGAGACATATTTTTTTCTTTTCCTTTTGTCTTAATGTTTTTTGCTAGCCGAAGTCTTCTCCCCATCGTTGGTGATTATCTTTTTCTTTAGAGTAAACTACTATTTTTACCCACAAAAGTTAAAAATGCTGACATATCTACCCATAAAAGAAGGAAATTACCATTCATACTCATGAAACATGGATTCCGCACAACAAAATTATCCAAACACTAAAAAATTACCTAAAAATTCCAAACTACCCTATCATCATCCGCATTATCACATCTCTCTCTCTCTCTCTCTCTCTCTCTCTCTCTCTCATCCGCATTATCACATTACTCTCTCTCTCTCTCTCTCTCTCTCTCTCTCTCTCTCTCTCTGAAACATGCGTATTGTTATAACAGAGGCACTAACAACAGTATCAGAACACATCAAATAGAGAAAAACCAAAAACCGATTGAGTCGATGCAACCATTTCGTCTCTGCTCCTTTTCATATTCTCCAACAACAACAATAACAGCACCAGCAACAATGATGAAGAGGTAACAAAAAATGACATAAGAGATGAAGGGTCTGAAGGGTACCATTGCAGAATTAGGTGTTGAAGTCATCGGTGATGGTTCCTCAGCAAACTCCCCGTCCTCTGGTTCTCTGATAATAACTACCACCAATGGATGAAATTCTCCTTCAATTTTCTTGCAAAGTACGGAGTCCAGTCCTCATCAGAGACTGCGTCCTCACGTTCTGCAACGTCGGTTCGTCTTCGTTGATGGAAGTTGTGCGACGGTGCTGATGGTTGGTGAATTGAAGTTGTAGATGATGGAGATCGCACGACATTGCTTCAGGAAGTCTAGCAAGTTTAAGATTTTTGGAGGTAGAGATAGGATTTGATTTTTGGCAAAGCAGATCGGGAGTGGGAGAATGTCAGAGGCATTGGAAGGTGGAGAGAAAGGTGTAGTGGTGGTGATTGTGGGTCTCTTGGCCGCTGCGGTAGCGTTGAGGGAGGGCGGCAACAGAGGTCCATTGTGAAGAGAGGTGGAAATGAGAAAAATGGAAAATAGAAAAAATAAAAAAAGGGAATACAAAGAAAGAGGGGGGATGATGCTAGTAGTGGTGAAGATAAGTGTAATTTAAAATATTAAGGTGATTTTTAGTGTTTGAATAATTTTATTGTGTGAAACCTATGTTTCATGAGTACAAATGATAATTTTTTCCTTCTGTGGATAAATATTGAGCATTTTTAATTTTCGTAAATAGAAATAGTAGTTTATTCTTTTCTTTAATGTCTATGTATTATTCTTGTAACAGCCCAGACCACCCGCTAGCACGATATTATCCGCTTTGGCACATAAGGCCTCACGGTTTTGTCTTTGACAATAGGGATGATAGCCGAAGCCCCCTACACTCACTTGTCAAAACGCGTCATGCTAGGAAGAGGTATCCACACCCTTATAAGGCATGTTTCGTTTTCCTCCCCAACCGATGTGGGACCTTACAATCCATCCCCTAAGGGAGCCCAGCGCCCTCGCTAGCACATCGATCCGGGCTCCGTCTCTGATACCATCTGTAACAGCCCAGACCACCCGCTAGCATGATATTGTCCGCTTTAGCACACAAGGCCTCACGGTTTTGCCTTTGACGATAGGAATGATAGCCGAAACCCCCACACTCACTCGTCAAAATGCGTTATGCTAAGGAGAAGTATCCACACCCTTATAAGGTATGCTTCGTTCCCCTCCCCAACTGATGTGGGACCTTACAATCCACCCCCCTAAGGGAGCCCAGCGCCCTCGCTGGCACATCGATCCGGGCTCCGGCTCTGATACCATCTGTAACAGCCCAGACCACCCGCTAGCACGATATTGTCCGCTTTGACACACAAAGCCTCACGGTTTTGCCTTTGACGATAGGGATGATAGCCGAAGCCCCCCACACTCACTCGTCAAAACGCGTTATGCTAGAGAAAAGTATCCACACCTTATAAGGCATGCTTCGTTCCCCCTCCCCAACCGATGTGAAACCTTACAATCCATATATGTTTCATTTAAACTTTATAACACTTTTTATTTTTTCCAATATATTTAGATTAGAAAATACGAGTATTTCATAGTTTCTATAAAAGTTAAAATTTTTCGTAAATTTGTGCCAATTACTACAAGTATTTATTTTTTATATTTGTTCGTCCTTACCTTACTCATTTCATTGTTTTAATTTGTATTTAAAACAAAATCTTTAGATCAATCAAAATCATAATTATAACGAATGATATTTGTTTTAATAGTTGTCTTTATTGTTACCTTATCATTAACATTAATGTTTGTCAATCAATATTTCTATCTATAGAAATAAAATAATGATATTTTAATTATTTTTAGAAAAGTTATTTATTATTATTATTATTATTGTCTTTTGAAATTATTTTTATTAACAATAAACGTTTGTAATAGTTTAGGCAAAGTAAAACAAGTAAGAGAAAGATATTTCTCAATTAAATTTGCATAATGATCCCTTATATTTACAATTTTTATTAATTTGGTCTTCTAAATTTTAATTGCACTTTAGTAGTCTTGAAGATTGAGTTCAGACAATATAATAATTTTTTAATTCTTTTTTGACATTAATTTAGTAAATATAAAAATAATCTAACACTTTTATTTTCGTTTGGTGTGAAATGACATCTTCGTTTAATGTCTAATAACGATCGAAATGACGCCACTTTAATTCTGGTGGAAATCTAAAATATTTTCTGTACATTATGATCAAACACAAACAATCTTTTTTTGGTTGTCATTGGATGTCAAACAAAAACGTTGTTTTTTTACATTAATCCAGTGTAATAAAGAGTGCCAGAATGAGTTAGCGTGAATCTAAAAATCATTATAATATTTGAAACTCAATCTCAGATAGACATGGCAACAGGTACCCACGGGGTGGGGACATGCCCCTCACCCTCACCCTCTGCCTCCATATTTAGTCTCTGTCCTGTATCGTCTCCACAATGAGTAACGGAGACCCCATATTCGCCGGAGACCAAAAACTCTACGGATATCTACAAATTTTTAAAAAAAATTAAAAAATAAAAAAAACTAAATAATCCTCTGTTGTCATTACAAACATCATGTCCATAGTCTTTAAAGACATTAACAACAACAAACATTTAGTATCAAACATATCCATAAAATATCTAAAGTACCAAACATATCCAAAAATTATAAAACATAATTCATCACATTGGAAAATCCTCAAACCTTTTTTCATGATGTAGTGGTAATGATGGTAAATTTCGATTTGTTTGAATCTTACATAAAAAAAACAATACAATTAAAAGTTAAAATCATAAAATAAATCAAGAATTAGTCAATGAAGACTTTTCAATATTTTTTTTTATTTTCTAAGTTATTTTCTAAGCTGAATTACTCGATGCATCAGGGGAAGACATTCTATAAAATCACAAAACAAAACTATAATCACATACACACAACAATCCACAATAAATCACATAAATCAAAATACAGAGAACAATATATAGAACAATTAACAAAAAATCACAAAAATTAAATCACACATATCACAAAAAACACATAAATTACAGAAATCACAAATATAAATTATAACTATAATTATAATTATAATTAATCTAATTCACAGAAATTATAACACTGCTATTGTAACTAACAAAGAATCAGAATAAAAAATTATAACATAAGCACATAAATTACATAAATCACAGAATTCACAAAGAATCACATAAATCATAAAAATCAGAGTCAGCATCAGAAATATAAGTTATAATTACTGTAACTCCAGGAATTATAACAAATGCTTCAAAAATCAAAATCAAAGTAAATAATGAAAATTTTAGAGTTCACACTTCACAGAACCGACTTACCCAACAGAAAAGAGGTGCAGACCAACGAAGACCAATAAAGGCCGGCGATTTACCCGCGAAGACCGGGAAAGACGCGACGACCGGTGATGCGACGACGAGAAGACGCTCTGACACGAATACGGCGAAAATGACAAACACCTTAAGACGGCGAGGATTCAAGGACGCACTCTCTAGTGCGATGAGCGTGACGGTAACCTCGAGAGGTGGCGATGAAGGACTAAGGGGGTGGAAGGTGGTGGTGAGGGGTTGGAAGGTGGAGGTCCGCGGTGGTGACTGTGCGTGCGTTCGTGAGAGGAAAGGCTAATGGTTTGAGAATGAAAAGTCGGAAGAGTTTAAATTTTGAGAGTGACAATTAGAATTAACTCCCAATCTCATATATAGTATATATAATAGAGAATATTTTAGACTTTTTATATATACGGAAATTAAACAGTTAGTAAAAACCTCTATTTCTGTCTTTATCTCATATGTTATACAGACTCCATCTCCCATTTTTGCAGGTACAAAATTGTTCCCATAACCACCATGGACAGGTAAATCTCCAGATACCCACCTCGCAGGGTTTTTGCCATCCCTAAATTCTCATATACTCTATCTCGGACTAATATAATGCAGTTAAAATCCGAAAAAAGTAAATGGATAAAAACCCTAAATTTGAAAGACTACTAAGGTCAAAAGTCATGTTCATTCAGACTTGTGAGAGAAGCAATATACTAATTACTATATATTGCGAGTGCTGACACGACGGAAGAGTGAAGACCAACAACTGAACAACATAATGCACTGTGCACATACACACACAAAACACAAAAACTCCCATAACCACTAAGCATTTGACTCCCCCCCAATTTCCCTTTCTCTAAACACGGTCTTCTTCTCCTTCGCTCAGGTTTTAGGGTTTTTATTTTTCTTTCTTTCATCATCTTCCTCTCAAAGAAGAAAACATTCTACCATCCCAACGCCACCATGCATCACCCTGACTACAACCATCGTCAGCCACCGCCATTTCGCCGCCACTTCTCGAAGCCAATCGATTTTCACCCTAACCACTACCGTCCGCCGGGACCTCCAAATCCCACCGCCTTCCAGGCTCCCAATTTCGTTCTCCACCTCCGCCGCGGCCGCCGCCATCTCCGCCGCGACCTCATAAACTCGATCATCTCCCAGTGCCCTTCCAAACCACAATCTTTCTCAATTTTGCCCTATTCCTCCGACCATAACTACCACAGCCGTTCCTCGTCCACCGTCGATGCGGCGATCCTCAATTTCCTTCAGTGGGTGGACACGCTCAACGCCGTTGCGTATCTCTGGGAAACGCGCCTCGACGGCATGCACGACCTAACTCCGGAGCTGAAGTCCAATGTGATGGTCCCTTCCGACGAGGACGAACTCTATTCTCGGCTACGCGCTGTCTTCGCGCGTCACGTGAAGAGTCTCATGCAAGAAGCGAAGGAATTGAAGCGTTGGGAAGGGGAGAGTGAGCGATTAACGAAGGAGATCGCGGGCATGGAGCCACAGAAGAAGAACAAACATTATCAAGTTGGGGAATTTTTTCAGATGAATGAGAATAAGAAAAGGTTTGAGGAAGAGAAAAATCTTGTGGAACGGAGGGTGAGGGAATTTCGGTGCGCCATGGAGTGCCTACTGAAGCTTCTAGAAGAGAAGGGTGGTGTTGATGAGGAAAGGAATGAAGGGGTTACTGGTAATTATTATTATCATGATTATGATTATGATGCTGTGTTTAGGTTTGATGGAAGGTTGAATTGGAAGAGGGTTCACAGTATTATCATGAGGGAGCGTCGTAGACTTGAGGAGGGTTTGCCAATTTACGCTTACCGGAGGGATATTCTTCACGACATTCATCATCAGCAGGTATCTTACTCTAGAAATTTCAGAATCAAAAGAAATGCTACATGCACAAAAAAAAAAAAAAAAACATCCATCATGTATTTGTGGATAAATATATTAAACTCATTTTCAATGTGTATTTTATATTATAACATTTATTCTATGTTGATTTGGTAGCTAAGAGTTTTTTTTACATAGCATAATCGTAAAAAAGAAGTGAATTTTTAAAATTTTAGTTTGCACTTATGTTTGAGGAGGACTAGGGAAAAAATAGATAAATCATAATGTGTGTATTTTTTTTGTGATTTTAAAATGGCAACTGCAGTTACGGAAGCCGTTTTTGTGCGGAAAATAAAGGAAAGAAAGGAGCGATTTTTGGAGCATTGGCTAGTGTAGTCTCCTGTTGCTGTTTAGAATTTTTCGTTTGAGGAAATTACAGTCTAAAGTGAACTTGCTATTTAAAAGCGAAATTTTTGCAAATTTCAGTTTTTTATTAAAAGTTCTATACATAATTTTTTATTTTTGAGCCTTATATATCTCTTGTGATTTGGGGTTGCTCTTACTAGTGTTGTGTTTAAACAGATAACGGTATTGGTTGGAGAGACTGGTTCTGGAAAGAGTACTCAGCTGGTACAGTTTCTTGCGGATTCAGGTGTAGGAGCTGCTGAGTCGATTATATGCACCCAACCCCGAAAAATCGCTGCCAGATCATTAGCTCAAAGAGTACAGGAAGAAAGCAATGGATGTTATGAAGGCAATGCGATCAATAGTTATTCGACATTTTCATCCTTGAATGAGTTTGATTCTAAAATAACATTCATGACAGACCACTGTTTATTGCAGCATTACATGGCTGATAAGAATTTGTCTGGGGTCTCATGCATTATAGTTGATGAGGCTCATGAAAGGAGCTTAAACACTGATCTGTTGTTGGCATTGATCAAGAATTTACTCTGTAGAAGGGTTGAAATGCGGCTTATCATTATGTCTGCCACAGCTGATGCAAAGCAGCTGTCTGAATACTTCTATAGTTGTCGAATTGTTCATGTGCTCGGAAGAAGCTTTCCCGTGGATGTGAAATATGTTCCTTCTGACTATGCAGGACATTCTGAGTCTGGCATTGCCCCTTACGTTTCTGATGTTGTCAGAATGGCAATCGAGATTCACAAAACAGAGGAAGAGGGCACTATTCTTGCATTTTTGACCTCACAGATAGAAGTGGAATGGGCGTGTGACAACTTTGAAGCTCTGTCTGCAGTTGCTTTGCCCTTACATGGGAAACTTTTGCCCGGTGAGCAATTTCATGTTTTCCAGAACTATCCTGGAAAAAGGAAAGTGATATTTGCAACCAATCTTGCTGAGACATCTCTCACAATTCCTGGGGTTAAGTATGTGATAGATTCTGGTTTGATTAAAGATAGTCGATATGATCCTGGCAGTGGGATGAATGTTCTTAAGGTTTGTTGGATTAGCCAAAGCTCTGCTAATCAACGGGCTGGCCGTGCTGGGAGGACTGAACCTGGTCGGTGCTATAGATTGTACTCTGAAGCTGATTATCAGTGCATGGAACAAAATCAAGAACCTGAAATTAGAAGAGTGCATCTTGGTGTTGCAGTTTTGAGGATCCTTGCTTTAGGGGTGAAGAATGTGCAGGAGTTTGATTTTGTTGATGCTCCAAGTCAAAGCTCCATTGAGATGGCTATCCGGAATCTAATCCTCTTAGGAGTCATTCAAATGAAGAATAATGTTATTGAATTAACAAATGAAGGTAGGTACCTCGTAAGAATGGGGATTGAACCTAGGCTTGGTAAACTGATTCTTGGCTGTCTTCATCATACACTGGGTAGAGAAGGCATTGTCCTTGCTGCCTTGATGGCTAATGCTAGCAGCATATTCTGCAGAGTTGGTAGTGAAAAGGATAAGCAAAGATCTGATTGTCTTAAAATGCAATTTTGCCATTGTGATGGCGACCTCTTTACCCTTCTTTCTGTGTACAAGGAATGGGAGGGTTTGCCTCGGGAGAGGAGGAACCAGTGGTGTTGGGAAAATAGTATCAATGCCAAATCTATGAGGAGATGCCAAGACACAATTTTAGAGCTAGAATCCTGTCTTGAGCGTGAACTTAACCTTGTTGTTCCCAGTTACTGGCGTTGGACACCCCAAATGCCCGCCGAATGTGATATGTATCTGAAAAGGGTTATACTGTCCTCCCTTCCTGAGAATGTAGCCATGTACTCTGGATGCAAGCAACTTGGTTATGAAGTGGCACAAACTGGACAACATGTTCAGCTTCATCCATCTTGTTCATTGCTTGTATTTGCTCAGAAACCTAGTTGGGTGGTTTTTAGCGAGCTTCTTTCACATTCTAATCAATATTTGGTCTGTGTAAGTGCTTTTGATTTTGAATCATTGCACAGCCTTGACCCTCCTCCCTTGTTCGATGTGTGCAATATGGAAAAGCGGAAATTGGAAACCAGGACATTGTCTGGTTTTTGTTGTACTCTTCTCAAGAAATTTTGTGGAAAAGGCAACAGTAATTTGATTAGTCTTGTGTCACGCATACGGAAAATTTGTGAGGATGAACGAATTTCCATTGAAGTTAATGTTGACCACAATGACATTCAGTTATATGCCACATCACATGATATGGAAACAGCCGTTCAATATGTAAATGAGGTTTTAGAATGTGAGAAAAAGTGGTTACGTACCGAGTGTATTGAAAAATGTTTGTATCATGGGTCTGGTTTCTCACCTATAGCTTTGTTTGGCTCCGGTGCAGAAATTAAGCATTTAGAACTTGGGAAGCGTTCCCTGAGTGTTGACGTTTGTCACCCAAACACAGATGCAATTGAAGACAAACAGCTCCTGATGTTTTTGGAGAAGAATACCTCAGCAAGTGTCTGTTCTGTCCACAAGTACACATGCACTGGGAGGGATGTTGAGGACAGGGAAAAGTGGGGCAGGATTACATTTCTTTCCCCGGATGCTGCTTTAAGAGCTGCTGAGCTAGATGGTGAAGAGTTTTGTGGCTCTCCTTTGAAAATTTCTCACTCACAAACAGCTTCTGGAGATAAATCATTTTTGTTTCCTGCCGTCAAAGCAAAAATCTTTTGGCCTCGTAGGCTTAGCAAGGGGGTTGCGATAGTTAAATGTGACATAAAGGATGTTGACATCATGTTGAGAGATTTCTATAACCTTTCTATAGGAGGAAGGTATGTACGGTGTGAACCTGGTAGAAAGGATGTGGATAGTGTGGTGGTAAGTGGGTTTGACAAGGAGCTCTCAGATGCTGAAATTTTAGATGTAGTAAGAAATGCTACAAGTATAAGGATTTCAGACTTTTTCTTGATTAGAGGAGATGCTGTTGGGAATCCACCAGTCAGTGCCTGTGAAGAGGCGCTTCTTAAAGAAATTTCCCCCTTTATGCCCAAGAAAGATCCCCATATTAACTCTTGTCGGGTTCAAGTCTTCCAACCTGAGCCCAGGGATGTATCCATGAGAGCTTTAATCACGTTTGATGGAAGACTACATTTAGAGGCAGCGAAAGCTTTAGAGCAAATTGAGGGAAAGGTGTTGCCAGGATGTCTTTCATGGCAGAAGATAAAATGTCAGCGCGTCTTCCATAGCTCCTTGATAGTTCCTCTGCCAGTGTACCGTGTAATTAGGGAAGAATTGGAGAAAATACTTGAAAGCTTCAGTAAATTGAAGGGTATTTCATTATTTTGTATCTTTTCTTCCTTGGATGTTTGTAACCCATCTTTCTATGCCTCTTTTTGACATTCTAAGCATTTTACTCGTAAAGTACACGCCACAACTTGATATGTTCTATGCTCTGATTTTTTTCCCTCAATTCCATTGTTCCATTGTGCTGATAGACTTTTATTTTTATTTTTATTATTTTAACCAAAAGGAATGGAGCTTTGGAACAATGGTTTAGTTGCTTCCATAAAGTCACATGTTCAAGTCCTGGAATCAGCTATTGGTTCTTGTGTCTGGGATGCCTACATTATACCCTTGGTTTGCTTCTTCCTAAGACCTTGCATAAGCCGGGACTTGTGCACTATATCCAATTTAGTTTCCTAAAATGTTCTCATCCGTAGATTTGAATATACTTACCTACTTAGATTTCCAGGGTTCTGCCTCAGAAAAGGATGACGACAAAAATGAAGTAGAAATCAGTAGTGCATTTTGATCATTGGTCCGATATGTGCATGTCTATGAATTTGATCATTTGTTCTTTATTAACATTTCATTGTTTTATCTTTGTTTGCAAGTTAAATCCACTATCATTACTATGTTGCTGAGTTCCTTTAATATTGGTGTATGTATTTATTTATTTGTTTTACACTACAGTTTGAGTGCTGACAGTTATCAGTTTTGTTGGATTAAGGTGTTGAATGTAGACTGGAAAAGACTTCCAATGGTTCCCAGAGATTGAAAATTACAGCAAATGCCACACAGACAGTAGCAGAAGTTCGGAGACCTTTCGAAGAATTATCAAGAGGGAAAAGAATCGACCATGCCAGCCTCACCCCTGCAGTTGTGCAACTCTTGCTCTCGAGAGAGGGCTTTAATCTCAAAAGCTCATTGCAGCAGGAGACAGGAACTTACATTCTTATTGACAGGTACAACCTGAGTGTACGTGTGTTTGGGCCCCCAGACAAGGTTTGCTTGGCTCAGCAGAAACTGATTCAATCCCTACTCTCTTTCCATGAGGCAAAGCAATTGGAAATCCATCTGAGGGGCCGGGATCTACCTCCTGACTTAATGAAGCAGGTGGTGAAGCAATTTGGACCAGATCTTAGTGGATTGAAAGTGAAGGTACCTGGGGCAGATCTTGTACTAAACATACGCCGCCAGATAATCTATCTTCGTGGCAACAAGGAGTTGAAACAAAAAGTAGAGGAGTTCATTTTTGAGATCGTGCGTTCTAGTCATCGTGCTGTTGAGGGATTGGGCACCGGACCTAGTTGCCCAATTTGCTTGTGTGAGGTTGAGGATGGATATCTGCTTGAAGGTTGTTGTCACTTATTCTGCCGTTCATGCCTGGTGGATCAATGCGAATCTGCTATAAGAAACCAAGGTACTTTCCCGATATGTTGTGCTCGGGAGGGCTGTGGAGATCCCATTCTGGTCACAGATTTGAAGGCTCTCTTACTGGGTGACAAGTTGGAGGAACTTTTCAGGGCTTCTTTGGGATCTTTTGTGGCATCCAGTGGGGGAACATACAGATTTTGCCCGTCACCTGACTGCCCCTCCGTTTATCGAGTTGCTGATCCTGGGACAGCCGGCGAGCCATTTGTATGCGGGGCATGTTATTCAGAAACTTGTACAAGGTGCCACTTGGAGTATCATCCGTACATATCGTGCGATCAATATCGGGAATTCAAGGATGACCCCGACTCATCGCTGAAGGCATGGTGCAGCGGTAAAGAACATGTTAAGCGGTGCCCATCTTGTGGGTATACAATTGAGAAGGTAGATGGTTGCAACCATATTGAGTGCAAGTGTGGGAAGCATGTGTGCTGGGTTTGCTTGGAATTCTTTGGAAGTAGTGATAATTGCTATGACCATTTGAGAAATATACACATGGCCATCATTTGAGTAATGCTGTAATTTATATACCGAGAATGCCTTGTTCTAGTTTGTGCATATTGTAAATTGGCGTAGGAATGTGTACAGCTTACTTTAACTTCTTTGAATGTAAATAATAGTATTCAGTTACCAGAGCTAGATGGTAGAAGCCTCACTTTCCTTGTTCTTCGGCTTCTGTATAACGTAATAATGACGTCATTTAGCTCTAAAACAGTTCAATTGGACCGTTATATGGCTTTACCTAAGCAATCTAGAATTACAGTTGAGTAAAGATGTATTTTCTTAGTAGATACTCCTAAACGTTTTCTTAAATTTTCATGTAGTATTTACTATTTAGTAAGATGTTTGAAAATATCTTGGATATTATATCAATACTCTCAACAGGTTTATATGAACACAAACAGAGCGCGTAACTCTTGTTTGGCGTCTGAGAACAGTTTTAAGTATGTTAACGCAGAGTGCTACGAGCCTAAGACTATTGTTTGGCACATCAGTTTTAAGTATATGAACGCAGATAGGGAATGAGTAAATGTCCGATTTGGTTTTCGAAATTCAAAAGGTTCATCAATTAAATCTTTGACTTTCGTAATGACTAATTTTGTCTCTTAAATTAAAAAATGTGAATTCTTGTTTGTCCCCGAGTGAATTGCCACTTTAACAGTGCTGATGTGTACTGTTAATTGCTAACTTGGCATTCCAACAGTATGCTAACGTAGACAAAGGTTGAGCATGGCTCAAATTGGTGTCCAGATTTGTTTTCTAATGCCCAAATCAATCCATCTTGAATAATAAAACCTTAACCCCCCATCCCAATTTTCATCATCTCTTCTCTTCTGTTCTTCGTCTTTACTGGTCAAAATATTCATTTGTATAAATAAAATTCAAATAACTTGACAATTACATTGATCAGATAAGCGCTTACACAAAACAAGGCACTAGAGAGTAAACTTGTATTTTGAACTGAGCTATCACTGATGCCACAATTGCAACATTATACTTGACAATTTCATGCTTTTCGTTGGCTTCCCAGAGCTCTGGAAATGCCTCCCTGATATTGTGGATGCTCTCTAACGCATGATCAACTCCTGTAGTTCCAACAGAAGTACCCACCTGCATTCATGCGGCAATTGAATCAGACATTTAAATGTAAAACTGTTATTTGTCGGATTATTATAGTTTTCATTGTGATGGATCATGAAGTGAAATTCAAATGAGCCATAAAGATGAATATCAATTTACACGAAACTCTATGGTCCATTCCACTAATCAACATGTAACACTAATGACAATGAAATTTGAATTTCCAAATGCAATTCAATCCCTTTTTATGACCCAAATAGTTCATTCATCTGTAAAGTAGTTGGGAAAGGAGTCATTCCAGTGGAAACTGGTTTGGATTTGCTGCCATCTTTAACATCATGTGTATTGATGTTGGTGGAGGGATTCAGAGTATCAACCTATTAACCTAAACATCTTCATATCATATAGAATACCAAGAGTAAAACCATATTCAATACCGAAGAAAACAACGACAACAAAAAACATCAAACTTATGAACAAATAGAAATCAAAATGGGGATAAGGTCTCTGTATTACCTGATCCTCCTTGAGGAAGAGAGTGATTTTAGTTCCTCCCACGAGTTGCTTCCGACTGGTATCCCTAGTCACAGTGAATAATCTACCAACCTTCCTTTTCCAAATGTACAACACACATCAACACTGTTAAGACGGCAATTTATTTAGGAATGAACGTGAATTCACATTTTTCAATTTAAGGGACGTAATTGGTCGTTTACGAAAGTCAGAGCATTTACTCAATAGGGAATGCTTAACCGTTGTTTAGAACATTATTGATTCGTGAGTCAAAAATATTTGTTTACTAGTTGCATGTGCAATCATTATATAGAGACAACTTCAATAGAAGTTGGCCAGTTTACAAGAAATATTTGCAAGCAAGAACAGTGGTCACTCCAATCCCCAAAGTAAGAGCCAAAGCCAGAACAAATTTTACATTTGACCTTTCTCCATCAGAGCCATCTTCCATCGATGATGATCCTATTGTGTCAGCGCAACAATTTACATGTTTCTTCTCCGGCCACAGCGATCGCAAGTGCAAAACTTGAAGCTCAAGCAATCTCACATGCTGCCGATACGCGAACAACTGCATAGCCTCCTCCACCAGAGCCACTGAAAGACCATCCCTTTCTTTCCTCAGAACTGCAGCCTTCTTCTCCGCTTCCCTGGCACGAGTCTGCGAAGCTCGCAGGGCCTTCAGAAGTTCAATTTTATCTCTATCATCGCCACCACCGTTTTCACCACCATAAGTACCATAATGTCTCCCATCCCGTTGTTCTTCCTCTCCTTCTTTACCCACAGCATCACAGGCCCGATTCATCGGAAACACAATGGTCTCATCCGGTCCAACAAAAACCTTGGAAGGTGGGGGAAGATCACAGTTCTGCATAAGGTCAATCCCTGCATACTTGTGATGAGAAGAAACTGTGAAAGCCGTAATAATCTCTTTCCTTGTTCTTTGATCGATCTTCTTTTCTTGGCCCCCCATTAGAAAAAGATCCAATCTTTTTGTGATGATGACGAAGAAGAGGAGGTTAAAGTGGGGGAAAGGGCAGTTACAGGGTTAATTTTTCTAAAATGTAACTGAAAATGGGAGGGTTTTTGGTGTGAAAGGAAGGGGAAAAACATGCAGTTGCGTGGAAGGAAAAAGTAGTTGGGTTTGTGAAGTTGGTTGTTGAGAGGGAAAACTGAAAAGTGTGAATCAAAAGCGACAGTAATTTTGTTGATTTTAGGAATCTGAATTGCTGTGCAAGTTTGCGTCATATTTTTTGAGTTTTAAAAATTCGTTGCTTGCGCGTTTGGTCCATCTCCAATTATATGAAAATTGCAACTTGCCCTCACTCCTTGCAGGAAAAGATTCCTATGTTAATGTCTTATAAATTACAGAATTTCTTAGATATTTGTATATGTAGCTTTGTCAGGTATCTCTAAAATGAACATAACAATTATGTGTTTATTAGATGCGCAATATTTATATAGACCATTAAATTTTATTAGATAAAAATCAAAGGCTGTATTGATGGATTCTAATAAATACAGAATATCTTACATAAATAAATGTTTTAAATAGCAATACTTTAATACACAATACTTTAAATGACAACAAAATCTTTTATTTTTAAATAATTAAATAAAAAACATCTACTTAATATACTAAAACTGGATTTTTTCCCAGCTAATAAGGGTGACGTGTCGCTCTCTCGTGAGTTCGTTTTCCCTCCAAAACGAATGAAATTTTTCATCTATTCTAAATTATTTATTATAATTATATTATTATTATATTATATTTAATATTTAATGAATAATATATAATTATACTAATTTAAGAACATATCTTCATTATAATTATATCAAATCAATATTTAATGCACTATTAAACTACTTATCAATTATAATGCGTAATTGCTGTACATAATAAAAAATTGCCTTAATAGTAATTAATTTACATATTTATATTTGTTTTACTAAGGTCTATAAATAGTATTTTCCTGTCATACATGAATCTAAATTTGAGAGTCAGCTCATAATTTTATATTTAGTATTTTTTTTTACTACTTCATAGAATAAGAATGTATTCTTCGTTTTTTATTGAAGTTGATTCTTTTAAGGTACAATTTATAATTTTTTATAATATTTTTCATATACTCATTCTATTATATTATTCTTTTGATAATTTATTTATTGTTATCGTCTAATGTTCCAGTTCAATTGTCTTTTGCCATAATCGTTTACAATGCATCACATCCATGAAATATCTCATCGAGTTGTTTTCACTGATTCGGGTTCCAACTACATGAATGTAAGCGTTCAAAGAATGGGCAATAATTTCTACTTTACCGAATGATGGTTATATCTACTCACCTATTATGACCAATCTAATGGAATGTGGTTAAAGTTAGCTTTCTTGGGAGGAGCTCGATTTTTTATTAAGGAATTGTTTCCACGAATTTTAACGATTCATAATATATTTAAATTTTCTTATTTTAAGTTTTTCGTTATTAGAATAATTTTATAACATATTGTGATTTTTTTGAGAAATTACCGGCTTTCTTTTGCATGCATGTAATGCCATTGAGGGGTTTAAGTAATTACCTTGCCGCATTGCATAGATAGCGGATGATGAAGCTTATTTAACACGAGGATGGTCTGAATTTGCACTAAGGACTAGAATAGATTCAACATTGTTTAAGTAATTTTGTTTTAATATTAGTATTTGATTAAATTAGTATTATAGAATTTTAAATTATTGCCTCAATTTATATATTATGAGTATTTTTCGTGGATGTGTTATTTTTAAATATTTTAATAAAATGAAGTGGTGTCAGATATATTTAAGTTTATTTTTATCCTTTATTTTTTAATTGTATTTTTATTATATTCGAAAAAAATCTCTACCTAAACATATATTAAATCATTGACCTAAACACAATTTCTTTACCGATAAAAACAGATTTTATTTAGAAAAAATAATGAAACATACATTTTTTTATGATATATATAAAGTGTAATAGAAATATAGTAAGTAAATATTATGTTATAATAATATCTTTAATTGCATAATAAATAGCTCATGAATAATGTATGATTATATTATTTTGGGAAAATATTTTCATTATACTTATATCAAATTAATATTTAATATATTATTAAACTAATTATCAATTAATGATATTTTTATTTTAATAATAATAATAATAGTTTATCTTTTTATTAAAACACTCATCTAACTGAATTAATCTAAATATTTAATGAAAATAAAAGATGAATTTGTGTTTTGAATGATAATACAATTGTATATTTTTAAAGACTTTAAGGCTGTGAGTAAATAAGTGATATAATAAAAAAATACTTCTGAATATATATTCTTTCTGTATTAATATACGTATGCATGTCACCTCCATATTTATTTTTTAGATCACTCAATTTTCACTAAGCGTAATAGAAACCATAAAAACTAATAAATAATTACTCGAGTTTTTCGTTATTCCTATATTTAGGCTTTATCTTTTTTAATACAGTTTATATCCATTTATATTTATTTTTTATATAACAATAATATTATATATATTTATATATCACTTTTTTTTAACTCATTCTTATAAATATTGGCATATAATTAATATAGATAACATATATACTGAATAAATATCTTTATTGAATTAATTATAACAATTGATACAAGATAATAATATAGCAATAACCTAATTATAGCAAGAATTTTTATCAAAATAATTGACTAATAATTTGAATATAATTGATATAGTTAAATTGATATAATCGATATAATTGAGAGTATATGGCAATTATAGCAATTATATCAATTTCAAGCATAATTAATGACTATATCAAGTACATTAAAATTATATCAATTATATTCAAATAATTATGTACTTGATATAGTTCAATCTATTGGTGTGTTTTCTTATTTATTTCATTTGATTCGTTAAAGCAAATCAATTATAATTAATTAATTATATCAATTGATTAATTTGATTAGACATTCAAATCTCACCATTTATTATAATTTATATGAATTGATTAATTATAGTTAATTATATCAATGAATTAATTTGGTTAATTATATTAATTATTTGATTTGATCGGAGTAAATATCAAATTTTTTAATAAATAATAAATGTGATAACGAAATATATGAATTAATTTAATTAGTTTATTTTTTCTCAATATCATCTATTTATACAAGATCAAATAATTTTTACTCATTCACTTTCTTTTCTCTCTCTTTCACTCCCTCCCTCTCTTCCTCTCTTTCTCTTTCTTTCGTATTTAAGGTACAATTTTTATAATTTATTTAATTTTTTTTATTTATAAATTTAATTTTTTTTATTTTTTAAAAATTTTTATTTATTTAATTGCTTCTTATTAGGTGCATACTTTTTTTCTTTTAGCTTTTGATTAACAAAAAAGATGTGTCATCTTTACATTATTTTTAAATAATCTTACTATAATTTTATTTGTAATATTATATTTTGTCATGTATACTTCAATTCATATATATATATATATATATATATATATATATATTTTTTTTTTTTTTTTGTGATCCACAATTAATATATACATTGTTCGTGTATGTGATTTATTTGTTGATGCCTTTATTGATTCTCTTTATTTTTTTTGTGTGTCTCTTTGTTACTCTTTATTTTAGTTATATTCATTGATTTCTTTGTATTTATATTCTTTTTATTTGAAATATTGTGACAATTTAGAGTGTATATTGTGATCCATGTGATATTTGTTAATTTGGTATATCTTTTTAGATGGTTTATGTTATAATGTATTTAAGAAGTTGACTTAAAATTATAATATGGTAAAATTATACTTTTTTTAATTGTTATTTTTACTTTATTTTTAATTATTTATTTTACTTTTACTTCTCATATATAGATTTATTATAATTTATCACAGGTTCTTTTTTAATTTAAGTGATTTTTTGGGTTATATTTTACCATTGATACTTTTATTTTGTTTAGTGTATTTTTTTTAGTCTGTGTTTAATATAATGATCTGTAAATATCTATTTTATCTATTTTATTATATAAAAATTAAATTTCTGCACTTAATGATAAAAATGTCGTGGCATGTTTCTGATAGTGTTTTTGATTTATTTCTTTTAACTCATTAAATTTAATTTATTATAATAAAGTAATTATATCAACTAATTAATTTGGTTAATTATTTAAATATCATACAATTTATTATAATTTCTATCAATCAATTAATTATAATTCAAATTGAATGATTATTTTGTTATGAAATTATTATTTTCTAATCTATTCATGCGCAATACATATATTAATTATAATCGTAAATTAAGCTATTTTATATTAAATGACTTATATAATGGTCATCTTATTAATTATCATAAATACTTAATTAAATAAGTCATTATTACTTTTGATTTAGAATTATATGAGAATAAAACCAGAGATACTATTTTATTTGGCTTTTGCATTTAATGGGTGTCACACTCAGATATAAATAGTGACTTTCGAATTTTGGTCCCCAACACTTCAAAGCCACATCCATAACTCTTTTTTCCATAAAAGGAATTGCGATTCAACTCTATCAGGGATACAGAAGGTTTTAAAAGAATAAGGGAATGGTCTGAATTTACACGAATTCTAAATGTTCGAACTTACGATATTGTTTCAGTTGGTTGTCGTTACGGGAATGACTCTAATCTATACGTGTCTAAGGAGTAGAATAGACTAAATATTATTTAATTTATTTCTAATATTGATATTTGATTAAATTAGTTTTAGAGAAATTTAATTTTTTGACTCAATTTATATATTACGACTATTCTTTTTGAATATATTATTTTTATATTTTTTAATATAATTTTTTTCTAATTTTTAAGTTTATTTTCTTTCTTGGATATATGTATCATCTTTTTTTCTCATTTTATATTTTGGATTAATAATGTAATTATTAAAAAATTTGTATTAAAAAAAAAAAGAAATATTAAAACATCACTATTTAAGAAAAAGGAAAGATACGTGAAAAAAAAGAAAACAACAAATTAAAACATTACTGTTAGAAAAAAAATAATAGAGGTGAGATTGAGGAATATATATGGATATAAAAAAAAATTATTGCATAATTGTTGAATAAAAAATAATTATATATATATAAAACAAAATAATTATAACAAAAAATAATTAATATATCTGATTTAAATATTTTTAATAACCGGTAACATGGAGTTTAACAAAATATAATTCATATATTTTTTATTTATGTATATATATATATAATTATTTATGTATATGTATATATATTAAGAAAAACTACTGTAATATATATATATATATATAGAATTATTTAACAAAATTAATATATAAGTATATATAAATAAAAAATTTATTATAATTTTTAAAAATTACACATGAATTCTTTTTTTTCACAAATAAATTTATTCTAATTATATTACAATTAGCTCATGAATAATGTATGATTATATTAATTTAAGAAAATATCTTCATTATAATTATATCAAATTAATATTTAATGCGTAATTAAATTACCTATCAATCATCGATATTTTTAATCATTCTAATTATATCAATTGATATAATTCTAATTTTCATTCAAGTGCAATAATTTTATTAGGAGATAGTTAATGCAAACATTAATCGTGACCCATTTAATTTGATAACAACAACAACAACAACAACAACAACAACAACAACAACAACAACAATAATAAGGTCTACATGGTACATGCATTATATTTTAAAAAGGTAAAATATATTTTTTTTAAAAATTAGGGTATCAATAATCAATTATGATTAATATCAATATCAATAATTAATTCTTATTATTTTTGTACTACTAAAGGCTATATATAGTATTTTTTTTAATAGAATAAAAAAGGTTGTGATTCATAACATTTTCGTAAAGTTATATTGTATGGACACAAAATTAATTAGATAACAAATTAAATTTTAATTAATATATTTTATTTTCTGCTCATATTTTTTTATTAATTATTTTATTTTTTATAATTACAGTAAATATTGAATGTAAAAAAGAAAAAAATAATAATATTAAATGTTATCTATTTTATTTATTTAGAGTCATAATTAAATTTGATATAATTATAGCAAGTATCTAGAATTAATAATAACATGATACTATAATTTTAAGTTGTATAATATAATAAAAAAAATGTAGCAATTTATGTATGCTTCCTATATAGCAATAATATTATATATATTTATATCTCCTCTTTTGGCTCTTTCCTAAACATATTGGCATATAATTAATGTCGATAATATATATATTGAGTAAGTAACTCTATTGAATTAATCATAAAGGTTAATAAAATATAATGGCATAAATTTCATCTAATTATAACAAGTATCTCCATTGAAAATATTTGCTAATTATTACCATGTATAATTAGTGTATATATATATATATATAAGGATTAATAGTGAATTATTACAATTATTTATCATCTAGAAAATTCGTACCTCATACATAGATCTTCTTTTATTTATTATTTCTCATACCTAAGGGCTACTAACTATGATTCTATTAACAATATTATCTATGGTAGATTATGTAATGAAAAAGTTTGAAAAATAAATGCAAGAATTATAAGGTTATGGAAAGTCTCATCCAAATTTGACAAGAACAAGATGACCTACATAGAAATGATTCTCATGGATGATAAGGTAAGTTGATTATTTTCCATGATTCTTTCAAGTAATGCTAGGTCCATTTTATAAATATTTTTTGTTCATATTTTAAGTTTATTTGATAAGTAAACCCTTGCACGAATCAAAGACAGTGCAATTTTATAGATTTATAAGTGCTAATAGCCTTTATATTTAATTCGTTTTATATTGTGATAATAGCCAATATATTTGTTGGTGGATTTGACTATTACTATATTATATTTATGATCACATTCAGTATATATGTCTGATTTATTGAAAAAAGTAGATTATTAAAACCGATTAATAACTATTTTAGAGTTAATCTAATTAACACTAGATTAAAAAAAATCAAACAATACATAACATATTATTTTTTTATTAATCAAATTATTATAATTCAAATTAATTTTAAAAATAATTTAAAATTATAATTTCAATCTTATCACGTGCATAGCACGGGTAATTAAACTTGTATAAATACAAAAATATGAGTATTTTTTATTCAATACGATTATTTATTATGTAAGAAATTTTTATAATATTAAAAAATTATATTAAAATAAAATTTTAAACACTAACATAAAAAGATAAGATAAATAAAATTTTATTTTAGATTATTTGACAAATAATTAAATTATTATATTTAAAATTTATTACTTAACTAATTTTATTAAAGATATTATTATATAATATGTCAATGAGTTATAACTCAAATGACATAATCTTTGTATATTCAGATCGCAGATTCGAGTTTTCCTATTTTTGGTAAAACAGTTATTATATAATATAATTTTTCATCAAAATATTTTAAAAATATAATTTATTTAAAATATTATATATAATACATGAAAATATCAATCTTTTAATTTTTTTAATTTAAAAAAAGAATAAATAATATAATTTTAAATACATGTCTATCACATTATATATTTACTTATATTAGTAAAACCTAAACTAATCAAGTTTACATAATTAAAAATATAAAATATATAAATACAAAATAAATAAATATTTTTTATTTATTAAAATTAATTATTATGCAAATTATTTTATAATATTAAAAAATTATTTTCTATTTATATATATTTTGATAATTTTTTTAATTTTAAATTAAAAAATATTATTTCAATTTTAGCATCACTTTTTAAGCATTGATAATATATATATATATATATATATATATATATATATATATATATATATATATATATATATAGTGACGGATCCAGAAAATTTTGGTAGTGGGGGCAAAATTTATATATCATGATAATAATTTTTATAATAAAAATAATATGTGTATATAAAAAATTAAATATTAAATTATCTATTAACCACTATATATCTATATATAAATACATGTATTGTTTAACTTATTTTCAATGTGTATTTTATATTTTAATATATATTTTATACAGATAATTATTTTTTATGTACATAATTCATGATTATTGTTATGATTATATTTTGTTATTGTAAAATATGATTAGCCTTCAAAATATCTAATATACAAATTAAAACACTAAAATAGTAATTTAAATAATAATATATAATTTAAAATTCTATTTTTTTAGGTTTTATATTTTTAAAAATTAAGTAATTTTTCTCTTAACACTACCATCAAAATTTTTCTCTTTCCATATATATTACTAAACAATTATTTAAAAATTCACTTTCCAACACAATTAGAAGCCGACTCTTATTAATATTCATAGTTAAAAAAGTTCTTTCAATTAATATAGTTGTTATGCAAAAATTAAAACTAATTTGAAAAGAAGATAAATAATATTCTTTTGAGTTGATTTTTAAAAAAGAACACTAATTTCGTTTAAATCTAAAAATTTATCATTCTAACGAATATCTAATATAAAATTTTTAAATTGATGATTAAGTACCAAAAGTTGAGTGAAAAATTATTGGGGATTAAATTTAATAATCTAGTAGGAGCAAATAAATATTATTATCATATACTATTCAAAAGAATTTCAAATTATAGTGGAAGCACTTGCCCCCACACGGCTGCACTTGGATCCGTCCCATATATATATATATATATATATATATATATATATATATATATATATATATATCCAATTTTTTTATTATATAGAAATACTTATATCAAATAATCCATCAAATTAATTTTTATGTGAATAACGAAATTCAAACTTTAAGACTAATAAAATTCGAGAGTACGTTTTTTTATATAACTTTTTGGGGTATTATTGGCTACAAGCCTACAACAATGTTCTCTTTCTTCTATATTTTGTCTTTAGTCTTTCTCAAATGCAATATGTGGTCGAGTTAGAGAATAAAAAATTTAACTAAAATAATAAAAAATGCTTAAAAATAAAAAATATCTTATTATAAATATATAATTTTAAATATTTTATATATAAAATTATAAATATTAAATTTAAAAAATAAATTTAAATTATTATTTATATAATATTAGCACAAAATAAATATGAATAAGAAAAATTAGAAGAGAGAATCATGAGGTGGCATATATATTAAAAAGACTAAAGAATAAAAGAATATATACTAATTCTTATGAAATAATGTGAATCACATTTACAAGATTTTGTGATTAAATAGAAACAATTAAAATCTATCTACTAATTAATATACTAAAATTGGATTTTTTCCTAACTAATGGAAGTGAGGTGTCAATTCCTCATGAATCTATTTTTTTGTCAAAATGAATACACTATTTTCTCTTCTAAGTTTATTTTAGAAAAATATATTTATTATAATTATATTATAATTAGCATTTAAGTAATAATGTATAATTATAATAATTTAGGAAGATATCTTTATTATGGTTATATAAAATCAATATTTACTGCATTATTAAACTACTTATCAATTATGCATCAGAAATATTTTTAATCATTTTAATTATATTGATAATAATAATAATAATAATAATAATAATAATAATAATAATAATAATAATAATAATAATAATATGATATGATAATTATATGATAATGACACCGGTTATTAATAACCAATTTATATTTCTCTAAATAAATTTATTTTAGAAAAATATCTTTATTATAATTATATTACAAGATTACAATTAGTATTTAATGAATAATATATAATTATACTAATTTTAGAAAATATCTTTATTATAATTATATAAAATCAATATTTAATGCATTATTAAATTAATTATCACCTAAAAATATTTTTAATCATTTTTAATTATATAAATTTTAATTATATTGATACAATTCTAATTCTTATTCATTATCCAATAATTTTATTAATGTCAAGTTGTTACCTTAATGGTGATCTATTTATGTTGAGAATAATAATAATAATATAATAATAATAATAATAATAATAATAATAATAATAATAATAATATAATATTTTATTATTATTATTATTATGATATGAAATTGCCCCGGTTACTTTATTGATGATAAAAAACAATGATTTTAATTATGATATGATATGATATGATATGATAAAATCATATAATTTTAATAAAACAAATATATGATGTATAACTAACGTAAATAATAAAAAATTACCTTAATAATAACTAATTTCCATATTTAATTTTTGTTATATATTGTTTATTTATTAACAGGTCAAACATCAGTTTAGAATTGATGGAAACTAAAATTGTTTCATCCTTAAAAGTCATGATGGATGAAAATAATGTCCTAGCAAAAGCATTTCGTTCAGTCCCAGGATAGATACCAAATTGATGGCTTCGCTTATGTTAAATTACGGTTAATAACTAGAAGAAATACTGATGCAAGGACATATAATCTGCCAACAGCATCTGAAGTTGCTGCACTGATAGTTGGAGATATTGACGAGTGCGGGGTTAATAGGGATATAATAATTGAGACAAAGTCAAGAATGTTGCAGAGGATAGAAATACACGTTTTCGTTATGTATAAATGAGATAGATTGAAGGACTTCAAGTAACCTCACTACCATCTTTGACCTCTGCAGTCTAGACGAAAGAGGTCGGAAACGGTAATGAGGGAAGCTTGAAATGCCTTCACGTCAACTCCAAGACGGCGATTATTAGGGGTATCCGCAAAAAAATATTTTATAAAAGTACTAAAAGAGGTCGGAGATGGTAATGAAGGACTTGAAAAGCCTTCACGTCAACTCCAAGTCGTTAGGGTATTCGCAAGAGAAAAAATATTTTATAAAAACACTTTTATTTGAAAAATATGTGACAAAATAGAATTGAAATTAATGCATTAAAAAATATTGAGAATTTTCGAATTTATAGAAAAAAATGAGAAAAAAATGGTAAAGGGACTAGTTTGGTGCACGACATTCAATTTCAAGGACTAAAATGAGTCACTTAATGCAAAGTGAGGGACTAATTTGGTGCATATACAACGATGGCATAATGGATGATACGTGGACGAATACTGTTGCAACACGTGGCCAAATAACATTGTGACACGTAGCACAACCATCCACGTCAGCATGCCACGTGTCACTGGTCACCACATCATCATACCATTATACGTGGCCAAATCATGAAGTGACACGTGTCACTTACAGTCCACGTCATCATGCCATGTCATCACGTCGTTAATGAAAAATAGGTCAGGGACTAATATGGTGCATTTTTTTCAATTTCAGGAACGTAATTGGTGCAATTGGAATCTCAGGGATGATTTTAGTGCAAAATGCCAATCTCAGGGACCATTTTGGAGTTTAACTCAAATACCTTAATCTTCAATATCCTTTGTTGTTTCTATACGGTGAGGATGGTTACAGATTACATATAGCAACCTCTTCTCGACCAAATGTAAAAAAAAAAACTAAGAAAAAACCAACAATAAGCATGAGAGACTTCTTTGCATACAGATTTCAAAAAAGGACTAACGAATCTCAAATCCTGTTGCGATCAAGAAGATTACTGCAACAATTCATAGTAGACGCCTACACTATGGTTGAGTCAGAACGACATTTATACTTACGATTGAAACAACCAAACTTGAGGCTAGGAAAGTTCAAGCAATTTCATGAGTGTATGGTTCGTGGTGAAACTAATGCCATTAACACTGGACAAAGAATTATTCTCCCAAAGAGCTTTACAGGTGGTCCAAGGTACATGTTCAACAATTACAAAGATGCTTTTGCAATATGTAAATATGCTGGATATCCAAGTTACTTTATACCTATGACATGTAATCTAGAATGGAATGAGATATAAAGAGATGTAACACCCCAAGGACTCCATGCAGAAGATAGGCCAGACATCTTATGTAGAATATTCAAGTTGATGGTTGATAAATTAATTAAGGCATTGAAGAAAGGAACGCTCTTTGGAAAGATTATTGGATGTAAGTATAACTAATCTTCCTACGAGTTTTTATTCACTCTGTCTAAATTATCTATAGTACACTCATTGTATAGTACATTATCGGTATTAAGAAACGATTATATATAGAACACTTACATAGTACGCTCATTCGATAGTGTACCATCTTGAGTGTATTACAGTATGCTTATATAGTTTGTATTAGCTCAAGCTGATTGTATGGTACACTTATATAGTTTTATATGATTTTATTTTAGCATAATTTTTTCATATTTACTTTATCATGCTTATTTGCACTACACGCTTAGTTTTATATAGTTTAGTTTAGAATCAACTATTTTTTAAATCACACTATCTAACTTATTTACAATACACTAAGTTTTATATGCTTTAGATTTTTGCATAAATTTTTATTTACTTTGTCCAAATTATTAGTAATATGATATCTTTAAATTTGCAGATTGTCTAACCATAGAGTTTCAGAAGAGAGGTTTACCTCACGCCCATCTTCTTTTATTCATGCATCCGGAATCAAAGCCACGAACTGTTGATGACATAGACAAGATTATTAAGACAGATATTCCAAATAAGAGGGAAAATCCAAAATTGTATGCTGCTGTTGAGAAATATATGGTTCATGGTCCATGTGGTCATTTAAATAGTAAGAGCCCATGCATGATCAATAGTAAATGGTCAAAGTTTTTTCCTAAAACATTTAGAGATAAGACAATTATTAATGAAGCAGGCTTTCTACGATATCAAAGAAGAGATGATAGGCGAACTGTATAAAACCCACAAAATTAGTAAATAATTAGCTAATAAATTAATTATTAATAAAAAATTAGAAAATAGGATTTTATAGGTTAATGTGATAGATCTAATTTAAACGAAAATTTTGAAACTAATTTTAAAGAATTTGACACAAGATTAGACCGAACGCGCCGAACCAGATGAATCGGACCCGTATTGGGCCCAAGGCCCAACCCAAACACTTAATAAGGGGCATGGCTTCAGCCACTTACCCCATGGGATGAGGAACACACACTGCATTGTGAAATTGGGGAAGAACATTCCCAAAGAAACAAAAACCCTTAATTTGATTTAAGTTCACATAACTTTTGATCCAGAGCTCCAATCGCCGCACCGTTTGTGGCCACGCGACCATGGCTTCGAGCTCTACAAAGCCCAAAATATTGTGAGGTAAGAAAGCCATATTTTTTTTCTCAATTTTTCCACTTTCAGTTTCGAAATTTATGAACAACGGTATTGAAAATTGTTAAATTTCGGTGTTTAAGGTTGAATTAGCTTGACAGAAACGCTTAATCTTACTTCATTGGTACTTGAGTAAGGTGAGAATCCTGGAACTCTAGCTAACTCATTAATTTTTGTGTTTTGGGGTATTAAGTTTTGGATATATATATATATATATATATATATATATATATATATATATATATATATATATATATATATATCAAAATGTGAATTAGGTTGGTGTATATGTAAATTAGAGCTTGATTGAATGCATTGGAGGCTTGGTGGAGTTTGGGTGTCATTGCTTAGGAAATTTTGGATCTTTGGGGCTGTGTTTGGTGCCTTGGTGGTGTCTTGGGTTATACGTGGAAATTGGCCAAGGTATGGTTTTGGTTTCTCATATTTAATATATAATGTCTTGTGAAAACTTAGGCTAAACGACCTAGGATAAGTTGAACTATGAGTTTGGAGCATGTTTAGTGATTTAGTTGGCAATGAATGTCATCATTAATGCTACTTGATTAGATTTAATGATTCATTGATGTGAATGTAGTTGGTGTTGGTAAAATAGATTAGTGAATGATGATTTTGATGCTAATGAATGAGGATTTTGAATGTGAACATATGAATGTTAATAAATTGGTAAATGTTGGGCCGGAGGCTAAAAAAAGGTAAGAAAGGAGAATGATGATTGTATAAGCAATGATAATGACGATATTAAATTTATAATAATGATGCTTGTATGAATGATGATTTATGTATGGCTTGGGTTGAAGAGGGTTAAGAGAGTTGATATTGAGAATTGGTTAGGTATATTTTGGGACATGAATTAGACGTTGAAATGTGACATGGTATGATTATATATTGTCAAAAAGGCTTAGAGTTTTGGTGTTGAGATATGAGATTGGTGAAAATAGAGGTTTGATAAATTTTGTGAAAAATCCAATTTTTGGCCGAACTTTGGCAAGCCATAACTTGGCTTCCGGATTCTTAAATTATTTCAAACTTATTTCAAATAAAAATTGGGTTCCTGAAGTTTACGCCGTTTGAAGAACGGATAAAAAATGTTTTAAAACAAAAAAGTTATGCGCGTCGGAAGTTCGGAGGGCAAAGCTGAAATTCTGCAAACTTAGCCATTTCTAATCAAACTGCAGTGTATGCGTATGCATGCATAGGGCATACGCATACAAACGATTTTGTCCAGCGTACATGTGTACACAGACAGATGTATGCGTACGCATACCCCTGTTTTATAGCAAATGCATATTTTGTGTTTTAAACCCAATTTTAATCCTCCAAACCTCTATTTTCATTCTGTTAACCCTAGATATTATTAGTAAGCCTAGTAACAAGATGGAGTTAGGAAATAGAGGTTACTTGAAAGAGAAGAAAGGTTTGGAAGGATAAATTGGGGTTGGAAAAGTGTAGAATTTGTGATGATGTATGATTAATGAATTGAGAATGATGAATAATGTATAATGATTTTGAAATCGAAAAGTGTTTGAGCTTGACCTGGCAAGGTTCGTGGTGGTTTACCGCTTGCCCAGTGTCGAGAAGTATGTGGGGTTCGTGGTGGTTAACAGCCCACATATTTTTAAAAGTGAATGCATGTGGGGTTCGTGGTAGTTTATCGCCCACATGTGTGTATTATTTTTCCAATTGAAGATCTTGCGAGGTTCGTGGTGGTGTACCGCTCGCAATGGTGGGGTTCATAGTGGTGTACCGCCCGCCAGGTGGGGTTCGTGGTGGTGTACCACCCACCGATTTTCGAGAGGACGATATCCGGGTTAGCTGTCGGATGTGTCGGGTTCTGGCAAAGTAACCGACACGTCAGTTCACGGCCAATAGGAAAGGCATGCATCAAATGCATTTGTCTGTTTGCTTTGGTTTGCTTTCTTGGGATTGCCTATTTGTTATTTCATGCTTAACTGCTATATGTTTTATTTGTTGTATCTGTATTCCACTTGTATTTGCTTTGTTTGCCTTGTTTGTCTGAGTGGGTCTTCTGTTGTTTTAGAGGATGGTAAAGGAAGGGAAATAGTTGAGGGTTTTAGTTAGAGTTGAGTTAGAATTAAGAACCTTAGAGGACCACCCTATTTATGGCTTTTGTCTTTAAATCTTTTAAGTTTTATAATCAAGAGCGTCGGAGTTCCAGGATCGCCTCTGCCTTTTTCGGGATCTTATTTATTATATATGTGGGCACCTTAACCATACTGAGAACCCCCGGTTCTCATCCCATACAATATTATTGTTTTTCAGATGCAAGTCGAGATGCACCTCGGTGAGCGTCTGGAGTTCCCTCTGCAAGCAAAGTTGGCTATCATGGGATTACTGTATTTTGCTTTATGCTTTGTATATATATGTATATAGATTCTCCACTTTATATTTTATATTTTGTCCCTCATAGAGCTTGACTTGGAGAAACATGTGTTTTTTCATATATTTGGGGTTACTCTTTTGTTGTATATATATGTATGTATATGTATATTTTTGCTTTGGCCGGTTCTGGCTTCGTGAGCTGAGTCAGAAGCCTTGCTATATGTATCTTTGGAATTCTTCTCTCATAGTTATCGTTTACGCGAGTGATGCGATTTTTTGTTTAACACTTTGCTTAATTTTTCTTCGCAGGCTTCTAGTTAAAGTTCTTTTCAACTATTATCATATATATATTTTTAGTTTTAGAGGTCGTAATACCTTGCCACCTCAGCTTTATGACTTAAGCATAAGACTCTGTGTGGTAGGGTGTTACATTATGGTATCAGAGCAGTTCGTTCCTATAGAGCTTAAGGGACGGACTAACTATGCTTCTGAGCATACTCTGAGTTGTGTTACATGCTTTTTAGGATATCTAATTGATAAACATAGCATAAGGTTCATGAGTTTGTATTTGAAGCTTTGAAGCACTAGACTTGCGATATTGAGACTAATTACCTTGATATCACTTGTTTGGTGTGAATAGGGATTAGATGGTGACTCGTGGATGCGGTCGTGGGCAATGTGGGGATAGAATAGGAAATGTGAACCCTGAAACGGCAGGAAACAACACTGCGGACTTTATGGCTGCCCTGAGAAACATGGCTGCAGCTATGCAGGTGACAACTGAAGCATTAGGAAATCAAGTGAATATTGGAAATAGAAACAACGATGAAGAGGGGCCGATGACACTTGCTACGTTTTTGAAGATGCACCCTCCAATATTCAAGGGGACCACAAACCCTACTGAAGCTAATAACTGGCTCCAAGCAATGGAGCGGGTTTTGCAAGCTCAGCAAGTTCTCGAGGAACAATGGGTGGAGTTCGCGACCTACCAATTACAGGATGAAGCCCAATACTGGTGGTAGGGAACACGACGTATTCTACAACCAGATTGTGCTGTGATATCTTGGGGTGTGTTTTGGACTGAGTTATACAGAAAATACTTTCCAAATTCAGTTAGAAACACTAAGGAGCTTGAGCTGCTGCAGTTAAAACAGGGGTAAATGTCTGTTGCGGAGTACACAAATAAATTTGAAGAACTATACCGATTTTCCAAAATCTGTCAAGGTCTTCTGGGAGACTTTGAAGAATGAAAGTGTATCAAATATAAAAGAGGACTCCAGAGTAACATTTTAAGCTCAGTTGGTCCTATGGAGATTTGAACTTTCTCTGAATTGGTAAACAAGAGGCGAGTTGCTGAGGATTGTGCGAGAAATGCGGCTTTGGATAAGGATGACCATCAAGCCTTTGTTAGGAGAGATCAGGACAGAAACTTTGCACAGAGGGAACAAGAGTTTAAGAAGAGTGATAGCCATCGGAGGAATGATAGAGGGAAGCAAGTAACTAATTACGTAGAGGATATGAGGTGCCAAAGGTGCGGATGTTTCCACCCGAATGGACCGTGCCAAAAGGATTTATTGACTGTGTTACAAATGCGGGATGCCAGGTCATATCTCCAAGGACTGTCCCCACAGGAGAACTCAGGACGCTGATCGGGCGTAATCACCAGGTGATGCCAGAGCATCTTGGCTAGTTTTACTAGCCATTTTTTGTATACTTTAGGTTGGTTTCATGCATTTTCTTAGAAAATAAGCAAGTATTTGGTTGAAATGCATTCATACCTTGATTCAAGCAAACATTGTGAATTTTAAATGATTTCATGAGAGTTATGCATGAATTGAATGATAAAATGGATGATGCTTAATCTCATGATTAAGAGCAAGACTTTGATGCACTTTGTTTGATTGATTTCAGGTAACAAGAAAGGGAGAAGAGCCACATTAGAGGCTACGTTAGTGCCACTAACGTGGACACTAACGTAGAAGGGAAGCAAGCTTGGAAAGTTAGTGGCAATGTTAACGCCACTAACTTTAGCGAAGGGCAAGAAGACCCACGTTAGCGGCCCTGTTAGTGCCACTAACGTGGAGCAAAAAGGGAGCCAACGTTAGTGACACTAACTTTGTCACTAACGTTGGAAAAGGCCAAGAACACCCACGTTAGTGCCATTAACGTGGGCATTAACGTGGAAGAAGGAAGAAGCTGTGAAGTTAGTGGCAACGTTAATGCCACTAACTTTAGCGAAGCAAAGAAGGCCTACGTTAGCGGCCACGTTAGTGCCACTAACATGGACACTAACGTAGGTAAAATCTCAACCGGTAGCCTGACCATGCCTTCTTCAAACAAGAATAACTTGAGCCACAAAGCTCCAAATGAGGTAATTCCAGTGGCATTAAAAAGTATGATTCCAGGGCTTTCCAAGAATATATGGCACTACATGGTGGACACTAAATTTGAGGGAGAAAATCTGTCTCAAAAGTGCAAAGATGAACATGGTATCAACCTGTAGTAAGGCTGGCTGACCTCTTCCCCTTCCAAGAAGTGTAACGCAAGTTGTGGAGCTCCGAATGATGCGCTTCTAAAGGCGTTGGAAAGTAGACATCCTAGGCTTTCCAACAATATATAATAGTATGGAGTGAAAATTAAGTATGAGCTTCAGAACCTGGCAATATTAATCCCCTAAACGCTGACGTTAGTGTGGCTAACGTTGCCAATAACGCCAACGACTATGCCAGCGACCCTGTCCCCTTCAAAGGAGCATAACTTGAGTTACAGAGGTCCAATTGAGATGATTTCAGTTGCGTTAAAAATATAACATTTAGATCTTTCTAATGATATATAATGGTCTATAGTGGGCATGAATTTGGAGCACAAATAATAGGCATCTTTTAAGCCCCAAAAACACCAACTGGGTAGCAAGTGTGACGTTAGCCACACTAACTTCAGCACTAACACCACACTTGTAGCGTTCATGTGGCTAACGGTAGCACTAACGATTAGCACCTGGACCTCAACTTGATTCACTTCTCTTTCAAGGACCACCCAACCTCAAGCAAGCAAGCCCACAAGTGTCAACCAATCAAGGCCACAAGAAGCATCTAGAATAGAAATTTTCATTTAATTGTAAATTGCTTTTAATTTCATTTCATTTTGTAATTTAGGAGAGCCTATATAAAGGTTTTAGTTTTAACATTCAATTCATACGGGATTCTGGGGGCTGGACACACCAGAGAAGAGGGGTCTTCGGACTCATCTCCCCCTACACTTTTCTTCCTTTTCTCTTCTTTTTCTTTTCTTAGTAGCAGTTTAATTCCAGTTTGTACTTTTCATTTATGAACTTTGATGTTTCAATTTCAGTTTTAATCTTCATCTTTATTTTTCTGCACTTTCTTTCTTTTCTGTTTTGATAGAGCAATGAACAACTAACCCCTTTTCATTGGATTAGGGAGCTCTGTTGTAATTTGATGGATCAACACTAGTTTTCATTCTTCTTCTTCTTTCTTTTCTCTTGATTTTACTAGAAAGTTTTCGGTCTTCAGTCAAGCATTCAATTATCTTGGAAGAGAAATTGAATGTACTTAGGTTTTTGTGATAGGCTTGGAAGAGAAATCACAGAAACCATGCTAGAAATGCTTTCTCACATTGGATTAGGTTGGGGGTTGGATGGATATTGTGATATGAAATCCTACCAATACTTTGATCTATGAATGTGTGTGGTATAATCAGTGACCAAACTTCATCTCTTTCTATGAGCAATTAAATCAAGGAATTAGGCAATTGTTCAAGCTTAGAGAGATTGGATTGCCAAAGAATTGGGATCCAATCACTAAAGATTGCCAAGGAGATCAATGAATGCATTGATTGAGGAAGAGATGAGAATGAACTTGATTCGGATAATTCAATATCTCTTGATCCCAATGTTCATATTATTTTTAGCTCTTACATTTACTTTCTGCTTTACATTTATGTCAATTTACTTTTCTGTTATTTACACTTCTTGTTGTTTATCACTCCAATATGATTCGTCTAACCAGCATAATCAATTAACCATTCATTACTTAATCTGTTAATCCCTGTGAGATTCGACCTCACTCTATTGTGAGTTTTTACTTGAAGACAATTCAGTATACTTGCCGAGGGAGATTTGTAGCAATACAAGTTTTCGCGTATCACCAGGTGGAGGTAATCATAAAATTTCTAATCTAAATTTAATTGCTTAATATGATATTGGGATGCCGCAATTAATTTTAGCTTATGACGGAGACTAGGACTTCTAGTTGAAGGTGCTAGGCTTTACTGATGACTTGAATTCGCAAATATTAATTTCTAAACTTGTAGCGATTAAATTGGAAATTCCTTTTTCCCTGCCGCAAGATGGTTTGGACGGGCTACCAACGTACTATGTATCATTGGATTATTTCAAATGTTCAAATCAAATTCTTACAACAGGCTTTGTGTCAATAAATCTTCGTGACTCAACCCATCCTTTCTTTTAGAAGTTGTGCCAGGGTGCTATCTCGGATTTATTCCCAAACGACAGTTTGAATCATGGTCTGAGTTCCATTCCTATTGCACCTGAATCTGTCCCTAAGGGTGGAAATAGGTCAGGCGGCCTGTCAGGGGCCTGTAGCCTGGCCTGTGTTTGGCCTGGCCTGATAGGAAATAGGCTCAGGATCAGGCTATTAAAAATGTCTATATTCTTTAAAAGGCCAGACCTAGGCTTTTGAAATAGCCTGTTGGGCCTATCAGGCTGGCCTGAGCCTGCAAATATATATAGAGTTTTATTATACTAATAAAAATGCTATTGAAAAGATTTGAACTTAAGTCTTCTATCTTATGAAGATACCTCTATCCACTCAGCCATTTGTCTCTTTAATTATATATGTGTATTTTTATTTTTTAATATCTTTAATCTTTGATGTTGGAATATCAAAAGTCAATCAAATAAAATAATTATAAAAACTTTCCCCCCACACTAATAAAGAAATAAAAATACACGGTTATTTTCTTTTCTCTTCTCCACGTTACACGCTCCTACCAGCTACCATCCTCTTCATCTTCTCTAGTTCTCTTCCTTTGATTGTATGTACTTCTTCTTCTTTTTTATGTTATTATTTTTTATTTTATTATTTTTTATATTTGTTGTTATAATGTTAATTATTTTATTATTTTTTATATTTTTTGTTATAATGTTAATTATTTTTCATCAATTAGGGTTTTATTTTGTCAAAGATCTTCTTTTAAGTTCAATTTTTTTGTTTGTGCTGTGATATTATTTCTACTTTTTTGAACATAAAATTTTATTAATTTTTTTCTTCATTAAAAGGTTCTTACTTTTTACCATTGATACGATGATAGCAAAAAAAAATCATGAGATAATATTGTCTGTTAATTTTTGTTTAGGCATTATAAGAGGCTTTAGAAATGGATGAATCTGTAACTCCAAGTAATCCATTGGCCAATTCTATTTTTTTAAATGAAAAAGAAATTAATCGGTCAGTACCAACAATACCAACAACAGATACTGGCATTACACCAACACAGACAACAACTATTACAAATCAAACAGTCACTGGTCAAAATGGTAGTAATGAAACTGTTCTTACAAAAAAAAGAAAGAAGACTTCACCAATTTGGGACGATTTTGATTAAGTTGAAAGTTCTGAAGGTACAAAAGCTATTTGCAAGTATTGCAAATCAATATTTTCTTACGCTGAAAAAGGAGCTAGTACTTCACATTTATGGAGGCATTCTAGTAGTTGCTTATAAAGGAGATTGCATGTTGCTGCACAAAAGAAGTAACCATTGATTCCATTTCAACCTTTCAATTCAAGTGTTAATTTCTTTGTGACCCCAGGTGCAAGATATTCTCAAGAGAAGATGAGACAAATAATTGCTACAGCAATTATGGTTCATGAGCACCCTTTCAGCATTGTTGAGGATGAAGTTTGGATGTGGGGCTTCCAATACGCCAATTCTGAATTTCATAAAATTTTTAACAAAACTGCTCGAAGTGATTGCTTGGCAATATATGAGGCTGAAAAGAAACAATTGAAGGCTTTGTTACAAGGTGTTAGGAAGATAAGTTTGACAACTGACATGTGGAGATCAAGCCATCAAATTGTTGAATATATGGTTATCACATGTCACTTTATTGATGCAGGATGGAATCTTCAAAAAAGGGTTTTGATTTTTGTTCAGGTACCTGCTCTTAGACGTGGCATTGATGTTGCGGATGCTATTTTCAAGTGTTTAAAGACTTGGGAAATTGAAAACAAAGTCTTTTCCGTATCTGTTGACAATGCTTCCTACAATGATTCATGTCTAAGGGCTCTAAAGGATACTATTTCAGATAACAACTCATTACATGTTGGTGGTAGTTTGTTTCATGTTAGATGCTGTGCACACATTCTGAATTTGTTGGTACAAGATAGGCTAAGTAAAATTAAAGGTATTGTTCATAAAGTTCGTGAGAGTGTCAAGTATGTCAATTTTAATGATTCAAGATATAAAACATTTGTTAATATTGCTAAAAACAAGCGTTTGAAGGAGAAAAAACTCATCATTGATTGTCCCACAAGATGGAATTCTACTTACAACATGTTATCTGTGGCTTTGAAGTTTAAATCTGTGTTTCCTGTGTATAAGGAAAGAGAACCCCACTACAATTACGAACCATCATCAGAAGATTGGAGGAAAGTTGAGAAGATTTGTAAATTTTTAAAAGTTTTTAATCTTGCTTCTCATGTCATTTTTGGTAGTGAGTATCCTACTGCAAATTTGTACCTTTCTGAAGTTTGTAGAGTGAAATAAGTAATTGATGATGCTATTGAAGATAGAGATTCCTTCATGAGAGAAATGACAACCTCAATGAAAGAAAAGTTTGACAAATATTGGGAAGAATGCAATATGGTAATGTCTCTTGTTTGTGTTTTGGATCCTAGGTGCAAATTACATGTTATTAAATTCTGTTTTCCTTTAATTTACAAACTTGAGCATGTGGCTGCTCAAAATGTTGAAAAAGTGAAGAATACATTGCAAAAAATATATGATGAATATGCTGAAAAGTGTCATGGTGAGACAATAATAAGTGGAGTTAACACTAATAGTCTAGTTACTTCTTCTAATGTGGTTAATTCTGAAATTAGTGGAATCGATAAAATGTTGAATATGGTTCGAGAAAAAGAAACCATTCATCCAACAAAATCAAAATTAGAAGTTTATCTTGATGAGAGTGGTTACATTCCTAAAGGCAATTCTAAGTCTTTTAGTGCTTTGGAGTGGTGGAAAAACAATAGCTTGAAATTCAAGGTTTTATCCAAAATGGCAGCGGACATATTAGCAATTCCTGTCTCAACGGTCGCTTCAGAGTCTTCATTTAGTACTGGAAAAAGAGTTATTGATGAATATCGTTCTCGATTAAATCAAGAGTCCATTGAAGCTCTCATTTGTGGAGGAGATTGGCTTCAAAACAAGTATGGTTTGAAGAAAAAATCAAAAATAAAAATTAACTTTCTAATATTTCTCTTTTTAACTAAGTATCTATGTTATAGAAAATATTTTCTCTTTTTAAATGTGAAAACATTGATATTGGTATGATTTGAGTATTTAGAATAATAAAATTAAATTTTCATGATATATAAATGAGGTATCATATAATTTATACTAAGATTATGACCACAATTTTATTTTGAACATTCTCTTTTGTACTAATAAAAAAAGTATTTGTTGCATTTATATTACTTAAAAATCTAATGATATGTGTATGTTTGCTTTTTTTTCAAGGTGTTGGAATAGGAAGATTAAATCACTTGCAAGTTTGGAGGGTTAATCGATTAATTGTCCAACATTTCCTTTACTGTATTTTGGTTTAAGTAGTTATTAGCTTTTATTTGATGTTATATTTAGTTGGTTTGTTACAACTCTTGATATTGATAAACTCTTTTATTTTGATATGTTACATATTTTGGAAGTAGTCAAGTGGGAATATATTTATATATATTATCTTTTTTTTAATTAATAGTAGTTATTTATTGATATTTTGTCTTTATTTTGTATCAATATTATTCATAAATTTATTATTTTATATTTTATAATTTTAAAAATTAAATTATATCTTAAATTTAATTATTATTAAAAAAATAGGCCTATTGACAGGCTTCAGGCCAGGCCAGATTTAACAACAGGCCAGACTCAGTACTCATTAAAAAGCCTATACCAGGCTACATGCCAAGCTGAGGCCAATATACTCTATTACAGGCCTGGCCTGTTAAGAGTAAAACCTGGCATGGCCTGGCCTGTTTCCACCCCTATCTGTCTTTTTCGAGGCGAGCTTGACCTTGTTGCGATGTGAACAAATGATCCATGAATTTTGAAAATTTTTTAAAAGTGTAGTTCTCTCCTTCGTAACCTTACTAGGTTTAATCACCCTACAATACACCCTTCCGCTTTCTAATAAATGCCATTGTATTGTTTGATCACTTTTAAGCTTAAGATCCTTTTTAAGATTAACTTGAACTTAGTTAACACCTCGTACAATTTATTGATATAAACATCATAACTCTAGTTCCTTAAAGCAAGAATTTGAAATACGAGAGATGAGAAGTATAATTATGTGACATCAAGAGGAGTTTTGGAGCCTTAGTTCTTTCTGACTGTATGCCCGAGATTAAATTGACACGCTAGAATGCACCATGTATATAGACACCTGAATGTAAAAGAAAACCTTCGAACCTCAAGAAGGAGATCAACCATAATGCTAGTATTCAGAATACTTGAACCTAGTGAGCCATTCAAAAACATTGCGAAGTGTTATCGAAGGACCCAGGGGGCGCGTAAAGGAAATATTGTTGTGTGGTGATGAACGCTCTCAGCAAAAAGCCTCCGAGTATTGTACGGAGAATGATTAAAGAGAAGTAAATGTTAAGTAAATTGCAGTCTAAAGCTGGTTGTTGAGGTAATAACTGATGATATCAGATTGAATTGATTACGAATCTCAAGATATAGCTAGGTCGGGAGTTTGAGAAGCGCAATAAAAGAATAAGAAATTACCAAGAATGTTGAAGTTTGATGATCAAGGGAGTCAAAGAAAGAACAAGAAAGATAGGGGAAGAGTGTGGAAGTTTAGAGAGAAGACTTATGTACAAAAAATCAGAAGTTGAGACGTGATTACGTGAACTACTGTCTAAAGCCCATAAAGGCAGACCTTCAAGTTCATCTTACAGTTGCTAAGGTGTACTATGAGCTAAAATGGATGTTTAGGTGGCATGAAGTAAGAGATGACGCAGCCTCACTTGCAACCTAGCGCCTGACGTGTTAGAAAGTGAAGGTAGAACATTAGAGACTGCATGTTAAGGAGATAGTAAGAGGGCACAGGATGCTAGTCATTTCTGTATTTATGTGGACCCAGAGAAATTAAGTATTTTAGATTTTGAATCGATAGCCAAAACAAAAAAGAGGGATTAGAGGAAATTCGAGTTACAAGCTTTTAACTGCGCAAGGCCAGCAGAATAATTCCACCGACCAGAGAGAGAACCTACAGAGCTTTAAGGAAGGAAAGCTATGTATTCTTGGAAACCATTTCGGCAACTAGTAACAGATGTGCAATCAACCTAAGGAAAAATTTAACCCGAGGTGCGTTGGGCTGTCTGATGTATTAGGACAAATTGAACCAATGGTATATCAAGTATTTTTACTACCGTACTTTTTGAACCTGCGCAATGCATTCCTTGCCTTGCAGCTTTGGAAGTGTATTTTTTCCATGTAACTTATCCCATAGAACTTGAACCAATTCAATTAAAAAAGTTTCAAGTAACTCCAATTAGGATTGACAGTGTCAACATTAAGGAACCACAAAGATAAGAGATCTCATTAGTAAAGATGACATGGAAGTCAAGACGGAATGGAGAATCATACTAAAGGATTTGAACTAGGATGAGGAAGGACTACCCGTGCTTATTCATAAGTAGTTGAATTTTGGGGACGAAATTCCAAATTAGGTGGGTAGGATGTAAAACTCACAAAATTAGTAAATAATTAGCTAATAAATTAATTATTAATCAGAAAATCAGAAAATGGGATTTTATAGGTTAATGTGATAGAGCTAATTCAAACGAGAATTTTGACACTAATTTTAAAGAATTTGGCCTAAGATTAGGCCGAACATGTCAAACCAGACAAACCAAATCCGTATTGGGCCCAAGGCCCAACCCAAACACTTAATAAGGGGCATGGCTTCAGCCACTTACCCAATGGGATGAGGAACACATGATGCATTGTGAAACTGGGGAAGAACATTCCCAAAGAAACAAAAACCCTTAATTTGATTCAAATTCACATAACTTTTGATCCAGAGCTCCGATCGCCGCACTGTTTGTGGCCACACGATCGTGACGCCGAGCTCTACAAAGCCCAGAATATTGTGAGGTAAGGAAGCCACGTTTTCTTCCTCAATTTCTTCACTTTCATTTTTGAAATTTATGAACAAAGGTATTGAAAATTGTTAAATTTCGGTGTTTAGGTTTGAATTAGCTTGAGAGAAATACTTAATCTTGCTTCATTGGTACTTGAGTAATGTGAAAATCCTAGAACTCTAGCTAACTCATTGATTTTTGTGATTTGGGGTATTAAGTTTTGGATATATATATGTCGAAGTGTGAATTAGGTTGGTGTATATGTAAATTGGAGCTTGATTGAATGCATTGGAGGCTTGGTGGAGTTCGGGTGTCATTGCTTGAAAAATTTTGGATCTTTAGGGTTGTGTTTGGTGCCTTGGTAGTGTCTCGGATTATACAAGAAAATCGGCCAAGGTATTATACTTAATCTTGCCAAGAAAATTTTATAATGTCTTGTAAAAAGTTAGGCTAGACGACCTAGGATAAGTTGAACTATGAGTTTGGAGCATGTTTAGTGATTTAGTTGGCAATGTATGTAGAATTGATACTACTTGATTAGATTTAATGATTCATTGATGTGAATTTAGTTGGTGTTGGTAAAATAGATTGGTGAATGATGATTTTGATACTAATAGATGATGATTTTGAATGTGAACAAATGAATGTTAATAAATTGATAAATGTTGGGCCGGAGGCCAAAAAAAGGTAAGAAAGGAGAATGATAATTGTATAAGCAATGATAATGACGATATTAAATTTATAATAATGATGCTTGTATGAATGAGGATTTATGTATGGCTTGGGTTGAAGAGGGTTAAGAGAGTTGATATTGAGAATTGGTTAGGTATATTTTAGGACATAAATTAGACATTGAAATGTGACATGGTATGATTAGATATTTTAAAAAGGCTTAGAGATTTGGTGTTGAGATATGATATTGGTGAAAATAGAGGTTTGATAAAAATTATTTCAAACTCGACTTTCAGATTCTTAAATTATTTCAAACTTGTTTCAAATAAAAATTACACCATAACTCGGCTTTCAGATTCTTAAATTATTTCAAACTTGTTTCAAATAAAAATTGGGTTCGTGAAGTTTACGTCGTTCAAAGAATGGATGAAAAATGTTTTAAAACAAAAACGTTATGTGCATCGAAAGTTTGGAGGGCAAAGCTGAAATTCTGCAGACTTAGCCATTTTTGGTCAAACTGTAGTGTATGTGTATGCATGCATAGGGTATACGCATACAAACGATTCTGTCCAATGTACATGCATACGTGGACAGGTGTATGCGTACGCATCTTGGCCCAGAAGAGACCAATGCGTACGCATACCATAGCAATCTGTATGCATACCCCTGTTTTTCAGCAAATACATATTTTGTGTTTTAAACCCAATTTTGATCCTTCAAACCTCTATTTTTATTCTGTTAACCCTAGATCTTATTAGTAAGCCTAGTAACAAGATGGAGTTAGGAAATAGAGGTTACTTGGAAGAGAAGAAAGGTTTGGAAGGATAAATTGGGGTTGGAAAAGTGTAGAATTTGTGATGATGTATGATTAATGAATTGAGAATGATGAATAATGTATAACGATTTTGAAATTGAAAGTGTTTGAGCTTGATCTGGCAAGGTTCGTGGTGGTTTACCACTTGTCCAGTGTCGAGAAGTATGTGGGGTTCGTGGTGGTTTACTGCCCACATGATTTTAAAAGTGAGTGCTTTGTTGGGTTCGTGGTAGTTTACTGCCCACATGTGTGTGTTGTTTTCTCAATTGAAGATCTTGTGAGGTTTGTGGTGGTGTACCGCTCACAATGGTGGTGTTCGTGGTAGTGTACCGCCCGCCAGGTGGAGTTCGTGGTGGTGTACCGCCCACCGATTTTCGAGAGGGCGATATCCAGGTTAGTTGCCGGATGTGTCGGGTTCTGGCAAAGTAACCAACACATGAGCTCACGGCCAGTAGGAAAGGTATGCATCATATGCATTTTTCTGTTTGCTTTGGTTAGCTTTCTTGGGATTGCCTACTTGTTATTTCATGCTTAACTACTATATGTTCTGTTTGCTGTATCTGTATTCCACTTATATTTGCTTTGTTTGCCTTGTTTATCTGAGTGGATCTTCTGGTGTTTTGGAGGATGGTAAAGGAAGGGAAATATTTGAGGGTTTTAGTTAGAGTTGAGTTATAATTAATAACCTTAGAGGACCACCCTATTTATGGCTTTCGTCTTTAAATATTTTAAGTTTTATAATCAAGAGCGTCGGAGTTCCAAGATCGCCTCTGGCTTTTCCGAGACCTTATTTATTATATATGTGGGTACCTTAACCATACTGAGAATCCCCGGTTCTCATCCCATACAATATTATTGTTTTTCATATGCAAGTCGAGATGCACCTCGGTGAGCGTCTGGAGTTCCCTCTACAAACGAAGTTGGTTATCCTGGGATTACTGTATTTTGCTTTATGCTTTGTATATATATGTATATAGATTCTCCACCCTTGTATTTTGTATTTTGTCCCTCCTAGAAGTACACTTGGAGAAACAGGTGTTTTGAGGTTATGTATATTTTTGCTTTGGCTGGTTCTGGCTTCGCGAGCCAAGTCAGAAGCCTTGCTATATGTATCTTTGGAATTCTTCTTCTCTTATAGTTATCGTTTACGCGAGTGATGCAATTTTCTATTTAACACTTTGCTTAACTCTTCTTCGCAGGCTTCTAGTTAAAATTCCTTTCAAAAAATCTATGTTGATTGGATAGTTCAAAGCAAATCAAGACCATAATGATGTAAGAAATCTGACTTATTATGAGTTTTCAACGAAATTTGTTTGGAATGGAGAGCATCATATGTAGACTCATAGAAATCAAGGCTATGCTATAGGAAGGATATCTCAGATACCACCAATGAATAAAGAAGATTACTATCTAAGGCTACTTTTGAACATTCAAAAGAGATGCACAAGTTTCAGTGATCTAAGAACAGTTGATGGTGTGGTTTATAACTCCTTCAAAGAGGTATGCTATGCACAAGGATTGTTGCAGGATGACAGGAAATTCATTGATGCAATCTCTGAAGCAGGAACATGGCACTCTGCAACTTTTCTAAGGAGACATTTTGTTGTTCTCTTAACATCAAATAACATGAGTGGACCAGAGTTTGTTTGACAAAAGACTTGGAACTTTCTCTCTGATGACGTACTATATGAACAAAGAAGATTACTTCAAATGGAAGGTAACTATAGCCTATTATGAAATTTTTTTCCATAGTAGAATTCAATTTAGCCTATAATTATAACAAAAACATTGGATAAGAAATTTTAAGAGTGATTTTCTAGAACAAAATGCCTTTCTTGGGAGTAAAATTATCATACATATGACAAAATTGTTTATTGGTGTTCACTTTAACTTTTTCTCTTTCTCTTATAATATTTAGGAAATTTAGCAGAACAAAATATATTCAAAACTATTACTTGCATTTGCATACGTTGAATACTTGCATTTGCATCAGTTTTCTGTGTGTTTTTTAAATATTATAATGATTTTGATATCCATGTTAATCACAACAATAATTTTTAAAAGGACATCTTACTAATGAAGTATTTTTTTAAACAAAAAACAAGGAGTGTTATTTATTATTCAACAGAGTATTTTATATTTTTTTCCCAGAGACTTATTTAATAAATTTTCAAATAATTATGTTATTTTAAATTAAAAAATACAGATTTGATAATGTCAGAAGTCCAAATAAAAGATATTACACTTGCAAAAATTGAAGATTTGCTCCAGTCAAATGGCAAGTCATTGAAAGAATATTGTGAAATGTCATATCCTCCAAAAAATTTGATGTCTAGCTTAGAAGACAGAATTATAATAGAAGATTTAAACTTTGACGTTAATGCTCTTGTGAGTGAACTAGGTGGGTATTTAAAAAAGCTAACTGATGAGCAAAAATTTGCATATGATCAAATAATTGGTGCTGTTAGCGGTAATATGGGTAGACTTTACTTCTTATATGGCCAAGGTGGTTGTGAAAAAATATTTTTATGGTCAACTATATCATGCTCAATTAGGTTTAAAGGGGGGTATAGTTTTAAATGTTGCTTCGAGTGGGATTGCTGCACTTCTGTTGCCTAATGGAAGAACTACACATTCAAGGTTTAAATTTCTTTTGATCATAAATGAAGATTCTTTGTGTAACATTAAACAGGGAAGTCCTCTTTCAAGGTTAATAACTAAGGCCAAATTAATCATATGGGATGAAGCTCTAATGGTAAGTAAGTATTGTTACGAAACTTTAGACAAATGCCTCAAAGACATCTTGAGGTGCTCATATTCGTATAATGCTCATTTGCCATTTGGAGGTAAAGTTGTTGTTCTCGGAGAAGATTTTAGACAAATTTTACCTGTGATTAGCAGAGGCTCAACATTACAAAATATTATAAAATCGTTCTTTTGTCCATAAACAACATTTTTCAGACGATTTTGCCCTTAAACCCCCCCCACTAACCCAAACGCCCTTCATCATCATCACCGAGTCTCTTTCTCTCTTTCTTTCTTCCAGACTCCTACTCTCCCTCACCAAATTACCTTTAATTAAAGTTGAGAAAGAAAAAGAACCCCGGGGAGGCTTGGCGTCGGGATGGGTGAGAGGGAAAGTGGAATTGGAGTGGGAAGCATTGTGATCGGAGGAGGGGTGTTCGATAGAGAGGCCTTTGAATTCATCCTCATCTAGAAATCGAATGTGGTGGGCGGCAGTTTCGGGAGATCGGAGGGTGCAGGTTGGGGATCGATGGGGGTAGGAAGAGTGGGGTCAGTTGTGAGAAATTGGGAAGGTGGAGAGCGGAGAGTGGTGAGATCGATAGAAGCGTCTTCGAGCTTGTCATCTTCAGCTTCAAATTCCTCAACATGGCGGTGCTGTGACGTATTCTAGGAAGGGAGAGGCAGTGCTTGCTGGCTTTCGACGGACGGTGACAGTGTGTAGCAGTTGGAAGGAAGAGGAAGAAAAAAAGAAGGGGAGGAAGAAGGAGGATAGAACTGGTGCACTGAGGGCGGTGGCGGCCAGAGGTTGATGGCAGTAGGTGATGAGGGAGAAATGATTCCACACAAACTCACCGACAAGTGTACCGGGTCACATCAAGTAGTAATAACTCACAAGAGTGAGGTCGATCCCACAGGATTGATGGATTGAGCAACTTTAGTTAGGTGATGAATTTAGTTAAGCGAATATTTGATGATTTGAGTGAAACTTGATTAACATAAGTAAAATTGCAAGTAAACTAAAGTGCAGAATGAAAATTTGCTGAATCTTAAAGTTCAAGAAATGTAAATTGCTGAATCTAAATTGCTTGGAAACTTAAATTGCATGAAGAATAAAGGGATTTGGGTACTGGGATTCAAAGCAAATCTTGAAAATGTAAAGTGCAAGAAATTAAAGAAGTAAATTCAGATCAGGATCTCAGTAGCAAATCAGAGATGGAAAATTGTAGAAGAATCAAAACAGCAAAGAAACTTTAGATCCACTCTGAAATCCTAAAGAGAAATTGACAATTTCAGTAAGGTAACAAAATCAGAAAGAGAATCTATAGCTCAATTGTTCTCTTATCGAAACAGAAAAGAAGAAATTGCAGAAGAAATGAAGAACTAGAAAGCAGATTAAGATCCGATCTCCACTTCATAAACTAGAATTAGGAAAAGTAAAAGGAAACTCCAAGATGAAGGGAATTCAGAGAATTCTCCAATCAGAGTTCCAAAAACCTAAAACAGAAAATAGAAGTTACAGAAGAAAGAAAATGAACCAAGAAAACAAACTTAGATCTAATCCCAATTCCCAAATTCTCAAAAGGAATATTAAAAGAAAACTAAAAGTGAGCTAAAGATAAAAGTAAAAGGGTAAAAAAAAGAGAGAGTCTCTCTAATCAAAATTGCCCCTATTTATACACTTTCTATTTCCATCATTAAGCAATTGAAGCGGGCTTTTTAGTTTGGCCTTGAATGAAAATGGGTTGGAGGTGCATGCTCCAGTGGAGCGTTCAGTTGGGAAAGTGAATGCCCCGTTCACTAGCATTGCGTGCTTCCTCACGTGCACCCTCTAGCGTGCAATTGTTGAACGTTGCGCTCCAAATTTCAGCGCTGGCTTCCTTGGTGCGCGAATGGTGTGCCTTCCTCTCTTGGCCCTCGCTATTTGAGCACTACGCTCCTTAAGTAAGCATTCCCTTTCTTCCTTGGATGCGTGCGTTTTCTTCATGGGCCAGCGCTCCCTTAATTGAGCGCTACGTTGCCTTTGTTGCGCACTTTTCTCCTATAGCGCTCTCCTAGTGAACGCTACGTTCACTCTTCAAGCGCTGCACTAATACGGATGGCACAAGTCCTTGCTCCAAAGCTGAAAAACACGAAAAAGTTCACAAAGTGAACGCCACATTCACTTCCAAAGTGAACGCTAGCCCAAAAGCGTTGCTGAGTGTGGCGTTCTCTTTGTAAACATAACGCTTCCCTGATTGCTTCCCTTTCTTTCTCATTTCTTCACCTACGAGCAACCAAACAACCAATCAAAGTCTCACCAAAATCACAAGATCTTTGCATCATTCATAAAATCAATTAATTCTAGCATAAAACCTATGATTTTGTGTAAAATAATTGATATTTGATTGATTCAAAATAATTATGAAAATCCACTCTAATCACTTACTTATTGTACAAGAAAGTACATAAAACCTAATGAAACTAATGAAAAATGCTTGTAAAACTAGCATAAGATAACTTGTCATCAGTAAGTTCCCATACCGTCACTTCCTTCCTCCTCTTTTCGTTCTTTTTTTTTTATTTTTTCTTATTTTTGAAGAATATAAACATCATTTTTTCTTTTTATTTTTTTAATTTCTATTGTTATTGATTTTCTATCTAAAACTGTGGTTGATAATTGCTGAATTGTTATTAAATCTGAAATTTCTGTTGATTTATTTTGTGGATAATTCTGCAGGAGGGTCACTCCACATGAAAAAGACCATTGAAGAAGTTATGGAGTTGATTGAGATGGTTGCTAACAACCAATATCTGTACTCTTCTGAGAGGACCACAGTGAAGAAGAGAGTCACGAAGTGGGATACCTTGGATGTTATTATTACCCAGAACAAGGCTATGTCTCAGCAAATTAATGCTATTACACAACACTTAAGTGGAATGCAAGTCTCAGCCTTTAATGCTCAAGATACTTCCTATGATATGAGTGATGGCTTCCTTCAAGGTGAGACTTATGACTATGGACAGTTTATTTCTGAACAAGTTAAATTCATGGAAAACTCCTCCAGAAATCCCAAAAATGATCCCTATTCTAAGATATTTAATTAGGGATGGAGGAATCACCCCAACTTTGGGTGGAGAGACCAATCTCAAAGGAAACCAAACTTTAATAATTCTCAGGGCAGTTTTAATCAGAATAATTTTAACAATTATTAGTTTCAAGCTTCTCAGCACAACAAGCACCCCCTTAGCCTCAGAATACTCCTAACTTGGCTTCTATAGTTGTAGAACTCTCCAAAAATACTCGTAGTTTTATGCAGGAAACCAGAGCCTCACTCAGAAACTTAGAGATACAAGTGGGTCAGTTGAGCAAGCAAATACTTGAGAGGCCTTCTAACACTCTTCCTAGTGACATAGTACCTGATCCAAGAGAAGAGTACAAGACTATCATAGTGGTAAGTGAATCGACGACTGGAGAGGAAGCACAAGTTATTGAGGGACCAATTGAAAAAGAACCTCCAGAAAATAATGGGGATATGGTAGCACATGCCCCTCCAAGGCATCCGAATAACCCCTTTCCATATGATCATGAAAAATATCTGGCACTGCCCAAGGTTCCTGAGAACAAGCCTAAGATGTCATATCCCCAGAAGCTGCAAAAGAAGACCAAGGACAAGCAATTTTCAAAGTTCTTAGAAGTCTTCAGAAAGTTGCAAATCAATATTCCTTTTGCTGAAGGTTTGGAGCAAATGCCTCTCTATGTCAAGTTCATGAAGGATTTACTCTCCAAGAAGAAGACTTTAAGCGGAGATGAAACTGTAGTCCTGACCAAGGAATGTAGTGCAATAATTCAGAGCAAATTGCCAAAGAAGATGCCAGATCTAGGGAGCTTTCAGATTCCATGCACTATTGGGAGCACAATCTTTGACAAAGCCTTATGTGATCTTGGTGCAAGTATCTATTTAATGCCTTTGTCTGTGATAAAGAAACTGCAAATCCAAGAGGTACAACCAACAAGAATAGCATTACAAATGACAGACAAGTCTTTGAAACATGCACATGGAATGGTGGAGAATATCTTGGTCAAGGTAGGGGTATTCTTCTTCCCAGCAGATTTCGTGATCCTTGACATAGGAGAGGATGAAAATGCCTTTACCATCCTAGGAAGACCATTCTTAGCCACTGGAAGAGCTTTGATCGATGTGAAAAAGGGTGAATTTGTTCTGAGGGTGCATGAGGAGCTTTTAATCTTCAAGATTTTTGGAGCCATGCAACACTCAAGTGAAAGAAACAATTGCATGAAGAAGGACTCCACTAACCCAAATCTCCAAGGATCCTTGAATAAAGTGAAGCAAAGTTTACAGCTGAAGTCTCCTTTGGTGAAAATCAATACGATCCCTCCTGACATCAAATTTAAGTTGGGTATTGGGTGTGCATCATCTACCAAGGAGGAAGGTCCCAAGAAGAAAATACCTAAGGGATAGAGAAACAAGAAGATCCCCATTGAAGATTTCTCACTAGGAATGAAAGTGGTGTTGACTAAAAGACTAATCTTGCCTCATAATATGAACATGATCCTCTCTCTTGTTCATTTTGAGTTAAACCATGAGAACACCGGAAAAAGATTCATAGTGAGAGGTAAGGAGCTAAAGCACTATGATCAACCCTCACCTTAGCAGAGTTGACCGTCAAACTAGTGACAGTAAAGAAGCGCTTGTTGGGAGACAACCCAATCCAGAGTATCCTTTGATTTTATTTTCAGTTTAATTTTTATTTATTTATGACTTTTATTCATAGTTTTCCTTGGTTTACTTATGCTTGTAGTCATGCAAAGTGTTTAGAATAGGAACAGAAAGACTCTGGAAGAGAAACAGAATACACTGGGGAGTATTTTACTCGAGCTCTTTGGCGCTAAACGCCAGGATGAGCGTTCAGTGCCAGAGATTGCACAATTATCAAGAAGCTCTTTGATGGGTGGCACTAAACGCCAGGCTGGGCATTTAGCACCGAGGGGCACGTAAATCAAGGTAAAATTACGATGATTTGGGCGCTTAATGCCAAGCTGAGAGTTTAATGCCTAAATTGGCAGCTAGGGTGCTGGCCCTGGATGGCACAAAACTCAAGGAGCACATGCTTCACGGGGTGCTAAACACCAGGCCTCGTCCTCAGTTTGAAAAACAAAATTTGAGGTGGTGGCGCTAAACGCCCTGAATGGCATATTTTGCGAAGTGCTATGGCGCTAAATATTGGAGCAGGCATTTAGCGCCAGCAACGCATAATTGAATTTGAAGAAAGAGGTTAGAACATTAAAAATGGTAAAACCAGTGGATCCCACCCCACTTGACTGTTCATACCACGCCCCCCACTCCCTTTTCCCCCTACCTACCTTCACATCCCTATTCCATCCCCTTTTTACCAACCACACCTCCCATCACCCTATCGATCAATATCCCGACAATCCCACCAAATATCTCTTTCCCATACCCCAACCGTTATCCCCTCCCCATTCCATTCAATTCTATTTTTGTTTACCCCATCTCCTCCCTCATACACGAACCCCCCTTCCCACCTATATATATAGCCCACTTTCCCATCCTTTTACCATACAACAATTTACATAATTCACTTGCATCCAATTCCTTCTGTTTTGTTCCTTTCTTAACCGAAGAAACCCCCTCTCTCCTTCCACATATTTTTTATTTATTTCACTTCTCACCACACCCTCCCCTCATACGTGCATCCCCCTCCTTTCCCACACCTTTCTCTTTTTCACCACCTTTATCTTTCTTTTGCCCTTTATTTACTTCTTCTTCTTCTTTGCTCGGGGATGAGCAACAGCTTTAAGTTTGGTATTGGAGAGCTCCACTTTTTCATTTCTATCATTTTTCATATGACACCAAAAATTAGGGAATCCTCTTCAAGGAAGAGAAAGGAGAAGGCTCTTGCAACCGGTCTATTTGACATTAATTGGTTTAGTTCCAAGACCCACAAGGATCAATTTAATGAGGTTGTAAGCAAAAAGAAGGTGATCCCAGAGGTCCAATTTGACTTACAGCCGGATGAATATCCAAGGATCTGGGAACAAATTTTGAGGAGAAGTTGGAAAGTTCTATGCAACCCTGTGACTGATGTGGGTGTTCTGATGGTCAGGGAGTTCTATGCCAATGCTTGGGGGACTTACAAGCATGTCAAGGGTATGAACTCCGACTCAAAGAATTAGTGCACTATGGTCTGAGGAAAGATCTTAGAGTTCGGTCAAGAAAGAGTGAGGGATATACTTTAGTTGTCACCATCAAGAGATGACCCTCACTCTTACACTAGGAGGGTCAACACTGACCAGAGACTGGACCTGATCCTTACTGACATATGCCTTCCCGGAGCACAGTGGAGGCGTGATTCCAAGGAGCAACTGTAACACCCTAATATGCAAATCCTTATGCTCGAGTCATAAATCAATGATATTACGGTGATACGACTCTCAGGTGGATTTTTAATATATAAGTATAGGTAATTTTCGAAAGGAGTATTAATCGAGAAGCCTGAAAAGAGTAGAAATAAAATCGCGAAGACGTATCACTCACGTTTCGACAACGAAAAGTTAAACTGTGAAGCCGAAAGCGATAAACGGACAAGGCATAAAGGAGATTAAGAGATAGATAACAGATAGATATATATAACATAAGTAATAGCCACTAGTCGCGACCCGCGAAGTTTAGGCCGGCTAGGGTACAGTATGAAAGTAGTTGACAACAGTGCATACTAATCTCTCCCAAAGGAAACATAAGAGCCTCTATAGGCAAGTTCCAAAAGAGTTCAACACATAATATAATCCTTTCAAAACAAAGGTGGAGAGATTCTAAGCAAAACACAAAATAGAGAAAATAAATATCTTCGCCGTCTCTCAGACGAACCGCAGCTCACTTCTGAGCACCTGAACCTGTATCTGAAAAACAAGAGATATATACGGAATGAGAACCCCGGGCCCATGGGTTCCCAGTACGGTAAAAGTGCCAAATAAATACAATGCACTGCAATAAAAACTCACTAAGCATCCTAAACTCCTTTTCACCAAGTATCCAGCCTAGATTCTCACTAATCCATAAATAGGCATCTGACGTAAGGGGATACTAAATCTAGTTCATATTACACATGTTTCCCAATTCGCTGATTCTTCCACGAATCAGACTCAGAATCATAAGCAAAACCATTACCAGTCGTTCTGCCTCAGCAACTCTATTTCAATACATCATACCCTCGCCTGGAGCTAGTAAAATCACATCACTGCATCTACCCAGGGGGCTTAAATTATCTCATTCGAAAATCATCATCATCATGCAATCGCATTATCAATTCATCTCATCAAGAACAGCCACCAACATCTACCGACACCAACATGAGGGATCTCTCAGTTGTACAAACACAAGCAATACAGACAAGTAATACACAAATAAGGTACAAGTAGAACAAGTAGCACGTAATCAGGTAACATAGCATATATGATATAGAAATCCAAAACAAATAGGCAAACCCAAACAATTCAAACATATGCAAATGATGTATGCCTGCCCTATGGCCGATGATATCATCTGTCGGTTATCAACCCAACCCGACGTGTCCGGTAGCTAACCCGGGCACAGTCTCTCTGTTGCGTATTAATATCATTAGAGGGAATATGTGCCCTGTCACCATTAGAGGGTATCTGCGCCCTGTCGCCATTAGAGGGTATCTGCGCCCTATCGCCATTAGAGGGTATCGGTGCCCTGTCACCCTTACAACCAGAGAGAAAACACAAGCATGCTTACATTCAACATTTTTTAACATTATTCAATTATCATTATGCCTTTATACTCAGCCATAATCCATAATGGCTTTGCCGTAGCTCGGCAATAGCTCAACCATTCGGCTCACAGTTCAATCCAGAACTAGCCAGTTTATCAACATGGCTCCGCCGTATCCGGCAATAACTCAGCCATCCGGCTCATGGTTCAATCAAGAACCAACCATTTATCAATAATTATAGCCCTTCGACTCATGGCATACACGGTACTTCTACTGCCATCCTCCATATCTCATATAATCATCTTTGATCATCATTGATCACAACTTTTCCCTTGCTTCATTCGCAAGTTACCACATCCCCTAACTCTTTCCTCTTTGCTAGGCATATCATAATGATTCAATACATAAGGGGTGAGATCGGAAGCTTAGAAGTATGAGATTTGGCTCTTAGAACTCAAAAATCAACTTTGGCATGAAAGCAGGGCCACGCGTACGCGTACTCCACGCGCACGTGTGGATGGCCACAAAACTCATCGGCGCATAAGCGCCATTCACGCGGACGCGCGGATTGAAAAATATACAACGACGCGTACGCGTCAGCCACGCGTACGCGTGGGTACACTTGCGCCCCAAGCACAAGACTGGCACAACTCTGGCACAACTCTCGGGAAAATGGCTGGGCAATGGGTGCAGCACATCGACGCGCACGCGCACACCATGCGCACGCGTGGATGGTGCCTTCTTGAAGAACGACGCGTACGCGCCAAGTGCGCCGACGCGTGGAGGGTCATTCTGCTAAAAGTTTTCTAAGTTAAAAGCTGCAGAATTCACAGATTCAACCCCCAATCTTCCGACGGACATAACTTCCTCATTTTAAATCGTTTTTCACCCGTTCTTCGAACGGCATGGACATCCCGGATCCAATTACATTTCTAAACAAATTTGGCACAAAACAGAGATCCGTAGTCCAAGTTATGTCCCGTCAAAGTATGCCCAAAAACCATATTTTCATATAAAACCACAAAGTGCCATTTTCAAAACAAGCCATTTTCAACTCCTTTCAAAATCAACCAAAACATGCCAATTTCTACCCTTTTTGAAACCAATCAAAATATACCAAAATCAACATCAAGCCTCCTCAACTCATACATTAACACTTTACCACGAATCACAAAACCATCATATAACCATCTTTACCCATTTCAAGCAAATGGCTAAATTACAAACATATCAACGTGTCATACATCCTTCCTCATCTCAATTTCCAACAATACTATCTCCAATCAACCATCATTATACATAATCAATATCATAATCACTATCACGTGGTTTCACCCACAAATCAACCTTAATCATTCCTCAAGCATATATCACAATATATATACCTCTCATGCATCATCATACCATCAAGACATCAATAATCATAATCACATATATGACCACATAATATTTCTCAACCAAAATCAAACATACCTCATCTATACTATTTCACCCAAAATTACCGATTTCCACACTTCAACTCCTCAAACCTCATTATTCAATAACCAACCCAATCATTCATATATTCATTATATGAAATTCATCCAATCACTTGTGTCATCATACAATGCACACATCAACTTACCTCCCTTACCTCTTTCCGGCCTCCGGCCCAAAATTTACGGCCTCCGGCCCAATTTCACAATTTAAATGCATAAACCACAAATTAATACTCATTACCCAATACATCAAATTTTCAATACACCAAGCATACAAGGCCACACAATTCTCAACCCAATCATCAATTCACATTACATACCAACTATGCATATTAGCATCAACCATTTACACAATCCAAACTTAATCCTAGGGGCATCTAGCCTAGGAATTCTCATCACACCACACGGTACTTAAATGAAACTTAAACCGTACCTCTTGTAGCCAAATCAATTGAGTCTCTTCTTTGGAAGTCTCCACCAACCTTAGCCCCAAGCCTCACCAAAGCTTCTCAAGCAACACCAATCTCCCAATTGTGCACCAAGATCATCAAATACACTAACATAACCAATATCACATACATACATCAACCTAGGGCTCATAAAAATCACAAATCACAAGGGTTTGAGCACTTCTTACCTCAACCCATATAAAGTAGGGATAGAACCCACTTGGAATCCATGTTGGAGTATCCCTAAACACCCAAAATCATAAGATTTCAACACTAACTATCTAAAAACGTGTAACAGAGGGGAATTTCGAAAACTGGGCAGAGATGAATGGAATACTCACCACAAAACTTAGATAGAAATGTAGAGGATGAGAAGAGCGACGCGTGGCCGCAAACGGCTCGCCAATCGGAGCTCCGTAGCTCAAGTTATGGTGGTTTGAAGATCAAAGAGAGTTAGGTTTTCTCTCTTCTCTTCTCTCTTCTCAATTCAGCGCCCCACACACCTTCTTTAGGGCAAAATGAGCTGAAATGCTCATAACTAATGTTTATATATGTTGGGTCTTGGGCCCACTTAGGCCCAGTTCACTTATTTTTTATCCGTTGGCCCAATTTTGGACCAAAACCTTTAAGATTAGCGCTCTAAATCGCACTTCAAATATTTCTACCTCCCCTAATTATAATTCCTCATTTCTTAATCCTATTTACTCATAATCAATTTTCTCAGCTACAGTACCAGACAGGTCTCAGCCGGTACTGCCGGTCAAAATTCCACTGCGCGCTTTTATGCAGAAAACTATGCCTTCCGACTCGGAAAAACTCACTGAATCCAAATATCATATTTAAATCATCAAATTCCAATTGCCAAATCTTCCAACCATATTCGCTCCTACTTAACTTATTATTTAATTAATTTCGGTTAGACCGGATATTACATTCTACCCCCCTAACAGAAATTTTCGTCCTCGAAAATTCTATCCATCACTACGAGTACGCGAGCATAGTCTGCCTTTATATCAAACGCATAACAGTTCCAAGGTCCTTTTTACTCTGCACGCTTTCGTTGCTGCGCTCTGATTTCTCTATCCCTGAGGGTCTCGGTCGTTCGTTCAACGCCGACCAACAGCCTCGTTCCTTACTTTTACCGTCTCATCAACTCACACCTTATTAAATCTCAAATCATGTCATCAATAAGATTGCCATCATCGTTAATCATAGCCATTATCCCACATCACTATAATCAATCAACGATCATCACCACACCTTAATCATACTCCATCACTATCCTCTCTGCCAAACCAATTCCTCTAATCACAGTTCAACTCCAAGCATAATCTCCAAACTTACTTTCTTATTCTCTAACCCTCAAATTCCTTCATGACTTGCTGATATAAAGTCTCTGGCTTATCAATCAAAAACCCCTTTCATTTCTAGAAATCAAATGAGTTTGGAATAGTAAGTTAACAAAATCATAAGAGTTCGCATTTCCTTTAATAATCTATAAAAGCATTTGAAACACATTTCTTTTATTAAAATTACTCATATCAAAACCAAAACCAACACTCTTCAAATTCTTGGGGAAAGATTTTCAACAGTACCTCTCCAAAATTGGAGTTTACCACCTGTCACGGGTTACCTCAAACCAATCTCAATACCGCATCGACATTTCGATTTAATGGTCTTCACATTCGTTCTTCAAGAATCAATCATCATAAATCTCAAACTAAAACCAAGGTCACTATGACCAAACATCACAGTACTCATCTCTCAACACCACAACTTGCACTCTCTCATCATCTAAATCCAATTGTGCATTAATGATAATTTCCTCATCCGCTTTAGAACCATCAAAGCTCGCAGCCGCAATCATTTCAAACTACTTGGGGGTCATTACTTGCAGTAACCCGCTTAACCCTTCTAGTATTCAAACATAAGATACTATAGTAAACTTTTACAGCTCTCATTCGTAGCTATCCTGTGTTACTGCTTCCACAAGTTTCCGTTGCTTTATTCTGATCTCTCGTCTAGTACGAGCTCTATCACTTACTTCCTCAAGTGCTCAACCACAACTTAGCTTGACTGGCATTCACTAAATTTCTATCTATGATAGCCAAAACCACATATCAACTTAATCGTACTTTTAGCACGTTGTTACCAATCTTTCGCTTACCAATTGCCAAACTGTCGGATCTAACGGTATCCCCCGTTGTTGTAGTGAACACACGACCTTGTTGTTGGCTCTTGGTAGTATTCCGGTTGACCTTCTTAGGACATTTCTAGGACACATGTCCAACTCCTCTACAACCATGGCAAAGTCCCAATCTACCTCGACACGGAGTTCTCGAATGATGGCTTTAACATCACCCACCAGTCGTTCCATTCTGAGGTTGCTTTCCGTTAAAGGCCTACCTAATCATTTATGCTCACCAAACCTTCTATTAAGATAACTTAGGGTTATCTAGAACAGATCATAATTTTTCATTCGACCATGTATTATGAGTGAATACCAGCCTTCAGTATTATCTAAAGTGGTAAAGAATTAAGTTATCAGTTTTCTTATTACCTCAGGTATGAAAATCGGACCTGGCAGTCTCCCAATCCTTCCGGTGTGGGCAATCTCTGACCAAATGTCCTAGCTTTTCGCAATTGTAACATAAACCCGAACCATAACGACACGATCTATTTGGGTGATGACCTCCACATCTCTGACAGCTCAAAACATCTGAAGCAGCCACTATTTGTTTTTCCCTACCTTTTCCTTGGGAGTTTTTATTCGTCGCAAGGTCATTTCGCCTTTGGGGAAAACGTTGTGGGTATCCTCTTCTCTTAAACTCTTGACCCCTTGTTGGGCACTCTTGATTGTGCTCTCTGCGGTGGGACTCCCGATGGTCATTCTTTGCCCCAACAGCCTTCCTCACACATTCTTCAGCAATACGGCTCTTGTTTACAAGTTCGGAGAAGACCCTAATCTCCATCGGTCCAACGGAGCTCAGGATTTCACTTCGAAGTCCTCCCTCATACTTAATACACTTCCATTCCTCGAAGTCTCCCGGGGTTCCTTGACACATACGAGAAAACCTGAATAACTCCTCAAATTTATCCGTATACTCAGATATGGACATTGTACCCTGCTTCAGTTGCAGTAATTCAAGTTCCTTGGCCGTTCTAGCAGAATTCGGGAAGTACTTCTTATAAAATTCCACTAGGAAGGCACCCCAGGTGATAGGATCATTCCCCTGCTGCAGGAGACGTCGAGCCCCTTGCCACCAATGCGATGCTTCCCCCGTGAGCAGATAGGTAGCAAATTCAACACACTGTTCTTCAGGCACCAACTGCGCTTGCAGTGCTCGCTCCATGGCCTGAAACCAGGTGTCAGCTTCAGTCGGATTAGTGGTTCCCTTGAACTTAGGTGGATTAACCTTTAAGAAAGTTGCTAGTGTCATCGGGCCCTGAGCTTCACTTCCACCTTTGCCATTATTGTTTATCTGTTGCCCAAGAGCCTCCGCAGTGGCTTGCATAGCAGCAGTCATATTCTCCAACGCCGCCATAAGGTTTACCAGGTTATTCGGGTTGAATTCCGGTTCCTGAGTACTAGTACGATCTCTCTCACGTCCCCGACCGGGTCCACGAGGCGCCATCTGGTTCCTATACACACCAAACAATCGATATCAAGTTGATCAGTCTCAATATCGGAAGTATAGTGCTTCAAAGTACCAAAGGTACACTCATGGACTTCATGCTAGATGTATCAGTTAGATACCCTAACTAGCACAGGCACAGACTCAGAGTATGCATTGAAGCATAAGCAGTTCCATCCCTCAGGCTCACGAGGACGAACTACTCTGATACCATAATGTAACACCCTAATATGCAAATCCTTATGCTCGAGTCATAAGTCAATGATATTACGGTGATACGACTCTCAGGTGGATTTTTAATATATAAGTATAGGTAATTTTCGAAAGGAGTATTAATCGAGAAGCCTGAAAAGAGTAGAAATAAAATCGCGAAGACGTATCACTCACGTTTCGACAACGAAAAATTAAACTGTGAAGCCGAAAGCGATAAACAGACAAGGCATAAAGGAGATTAAGAGATAGATAACAGATAGATATATATAACATAAGTAATAGCCACTAGTCGCGACCCGCGAAGTTTAGGCCGGCTAGGGTACAGTATGAAAGTAGTTGACAACAGTGCATACTAATCTCTCCCAAAGGAAACATAAGAGCCTCTATAGGCAAGTTCCAAAAGAGTTCAACACATAATATAATCCTTTCAAAACAAAGGTGGAGAGATTCTAAGCAAAACACAAAATAGAGAAAATAAATATCTTCGCCGTCTCTCAGACGAACCGCAGCTCACTTCTGAGCACCTGAACCTGTATCTGAAAAACAAGAGATATATACGGAATGAGAACCCCGGGCCCATGGGTTCCCAGTACGGTAAAAGTGCCAAATAAATACAATGCACTGCAATAAAAACTCACTAAGCATCCTAAACTCCTTTTCACCAAGTATCCAACCTAGATTCTCACTAATCCATAAATAGGCATCTGACGTAAGGGGATACTAAATCTAGTTCATATTACACATGTTTCCCAATTCGCTGATTCTTCCACGAATCAGACTCAGAATCATAAGCAAAACCATTACCAGTCGTTCTGCCTCAGCAACTCTATTTCAATACATCATACCCTCGCCTGGAGCTAGTGAAATCACATCACTGCGTCTACCCAGGGGGCTTAAATTATCTCATTCGAAAATCATCATCATCATGCAATCGCATTATCAATTCATCTCATCAAGAACAGCCACCAACATCCACCGACACCAACATGAGGGATCTCTCAGTTGTACAAACACAAGCAATACAGACAAGTAATACACAAATAAGGTACAAGTAGAACAAGTAGCACAAAATCAGGTAACATAGCATATATGATATAGAAATCCAAAACAAATAGGCAAACCCAAACAATTCAAACATATGCAAATGATGTATGCCTGCCCTATGGCCGATGATATCATCTGTCGGTTATCAACCCAACCCGACGTGTCCGGTAGCTAACCCGGGCACAGTCTCTCTGTTGCGTATTAATATCATTAGAGGGGATATGTGCCCTGTCACCATTAGAGGGTATCTGCGCCCTGTCGCCATTAGAGGGTATCGGTGTCCTGTCACCCTTACAACCAGAGAGAAAACACAAGCATGCTTACATTCAACATTTTTCAACATTATTCAATTATCATTATGCCTTTATACTCAGCCATAATCCATAATGGCTTTGCCGTAGCTCGGCAATAGCTCAGCCATTCGGCTCACAGTTCAATCCAGAACTAGCCAGTTTATCAACATGGCTCCGCCGTATCCGGCAATAACTCAGCCATCCGGCTCATGGTTCAATCAAGAACCAACCATTTATCAATAATTATAGCCCTTCGACTCATGGCATACACGGTACTTCTACTGCCATCCTCCATATCTCATATAATCATCTTTGATCATCATTGATCACAACTTTTCCCTTGCTTCATTTGCAAGTTACCACATCCCCTAACTCTTTCCTCTTTGCTAGGCATATCATAATGATTCAATACATAAGGGGTGAGATCGGAGGCTTAGAAGTATGAGATTTGGCTCTTAGAACTCAAAAATCAACTTTGGCATGAAAGCAGGGCCACGCGTACGCGTACTCCACGCGCACGCGTGGATGGCCACAAAACTCATCGGCGCATAAGCGCCATTCACGCGGACGCGCGGATTGAAAAATATACAACGACACGTACGCGTCAGCCACGCATACGCGTGGGTACACTTGCGCCCCAAGCACAAGACTGGCACAACTCTGGCACAACTCTCGGGAAAATGGCTGGGCAATGGGTGCAGCACATCGACGCGCACGCGCACACCATGCGCACGCGTGGATGGTGCCTTCTTGAAGAACGACGCGTACGCGCCAAGTGCGCCGACGCGTGGAGGGTCATTCTGCTAAAAGTTTTCTAAGTTAATAGCTGCAGAATTCACAGATTCAACCCCCAATCTTCCGACGGACATAACTTCCTCATTTTAAATCGTTTTTCAGCCGTTCTTCGAACGGCATGGACATCCCGGATCCAATTACATTTCTAAACAAATTTGGCACAAAACAGAGATCCGTAGTCCAAGTTATGTCCCGTCAAAGTATGCCCAAAAACCATGTTTTCATATAAAACCACAAAGTGCCATTTTCAAAACAAGCCATTTTCAACTCCTTTCAAAATCAACCAAAACATGCCAATTTCTACCCTTTTTGAAACCAATCAAAATATACCAAAATCAACATCAAGCCTCCTCAACTCATACATTAACACTTTACCACGAATCACAAAACCATCATATAACCATCTTTACCCATTTCAAGCAAATGGCTAAATTACAAACATATCAACGTGTCATACATCCTTCCTCATCTCAATTTCCAACAATACTATCTCCAATCAACCATCATTATACATAATCAATATCATAATCACTATCACGTGGTTTCACCCACAAATCAACCTTAATCATTCCTCAAGCATATATCACAATATATATACCTCTCATGCATCATCATACCATCAAGACATCAATAATCATAATCACATATATGACCACATAATATTTCTCAACCAAAATCAAACATACCTCATCTATACTATTTCACCCAAAATTACCGATTTCCACACTTCAACTCCTCAAACCTCATTATTCAATAACCAACCCAATCATTCATATATTCATTATATGAAATTCATCCAATCACTTGTGTCATCATACAATGCACACATCAACTTACCTCCCTTACCTCTTTCCGGCCTCCGGCCCAAAATTTACGGCCTCCGGCCCAATTTCACAATTTAAATGCATAAACCACAAATTAATACTCATTACCCAATACATCAAATTTTCAATACACCAAGCATACAAGGCCACACAATTCTCAACCCAATCATCAATTCACATTACATACCAACTATGCATATTAGCATCAACCATTTACACAATCCAAACTTAATCCTAGGGGCATCTAGCCTAGGAATTCTCATCACACCACACGGTACTTAAATGAAACTTAAACCGTACCTCTTGTAGCCAAATCAATTGAGTCTCTTCTTTGGAAGTCTCCACCAACCTTAGCCCCAAGCCTCACCAAAGCTTCTCAAGCAACACCAATCTCCCAATTGTGCACCAAGATCATCAAATACACTAACATAACCAATATCACATACATACATCAACCTAGGGCTCATAAAAATCACAAATCACAAGGGTTTGAGCACTTCTTACCTCAACCCATATAAAGTAGGGATAGAACCTACTTGGAATCCATGTTGGAGTATCCCTAAACACCCAAAATCATAAGATTTCAACACTAACTATCTAAAAACGTGTAACAAAGGGGAATTTCGAAAACTGGGCAGAGATGAATGGAATACTCACCACAAAACTTAGATAGAAATGTAGAGGATGAGAAGAGCGACGCGTGGCCGCAAACGGCTCGCCAATCGGAGCTCCGTAGCTCAAGTTATGGTGGTTTGAAGATCAAAGAGAGTTAGGTTTTCTCTCTTCTCTTCTCTCTTCTCAATTCAGCGCCCCACACACCTTCTTTAGGGCAAAATGAGCTGAAATGCTCATAACTAATGTTTATATATGTTGGGTCTTGGGCCCACTTAGGCCCAGTTCACTTATTTTTTATCCGTTGGCCCAATTTTGGACCAAAACCTTTAAGATTAGCGCTCTAAATCGCACTTCAAATATTTCTACCTCCCCTAATTATAATTCCTCATTTCTTAATCCTATTTACTCATAATCAATTTTCTCAGCTGCAGTACCAGACAGGTCTCAGCCGGTACTGCCGGTCAAAATTCCACTGCGCGCTTTTATGCAGAAAACTATGCCTTCCGACTCGGAAAAACTCACTGAATCCAAATATCATATTTAAATCATCAAATTCCAATTGCCAAATCTTCCAACCATATTCGCTCCTACTTAACTTATTATTTAATTAATTTCGGTTAGACCGGGTATTACATTCTACCCCCCTAACAGAAATTTTTGTCCTCGAAAATTCTATCCATCACTACGAGTACGCGAGCATAGTCTGCCTTTATATCAAACGCATAACAGTTCCAAGGTCCTTTTTACTCTGCACGCTTTCGTTGCTGCGCTCTGATTTCTCTATCCCTGAGGGTCTCGGTCGTTCGTTCAACGCCGACCAACAGCCTCGTTCCTTACTTTTACCGTCTCATCAACTCACACCTTATTAAATCTCAAATCATGTCATCAATAAGATTGCCATCATCGTTAATCATAGCCATTATCCCACATCACTATAATCAATCAACGATCATCACCACACCTTAATCATACTCCATCACTATCCTCTCTGCCAAACCAATTCCTCTAATCACAGTTCAACTCCAAGCATAATCTCCAAACTTACTTTCTTATTCTCTAACCCTCAAATTCCTTCATGACTTGCTGATATAAAGTCTCTGGCTTATCAATCAAAAACCCCTTTCATTTCTAGAAATCAAATGAGTTTGGAATAGTAAGTTAACAAAATCATAAGAGTTCGCATTTCCTTTAATAATCTATAAAAGCATTTGAAACACATTTCTTTTATTAAAATTACTCATATCAAAACCAAAACCAACACTCTTCAAATTCTTGGGGAAAGATTTTCAACAGTACCTCTCCAAAAATTGGAGTTTACCACCTGTCACGGGTTACCTCAAACCAATCTCAATACCGCATCGACATTTCGATTTAATGGTCTTCACATTCGTTCTTCAAGAATCAATCATCATAAATCTCAAACTAAAACCAAGGTCACTATGACCAAACATCACAGTACTCATCTCTCAACACCACAACTTGCACTCTCTCATCATCTAAATCCAATTGTGCATTAATGATAATTTCCTCATCCGCTTTAGAACCATCAAAGCTCGCAGCCGCAATCATTTCAAACTACTTGGGGGTCATTACTTGCAGTAACCCGCTTAACCCTTCTAGTATTCAAACATAAGATACTATAGTAAACTTTTACAGCTCTCATTCGTAGCTATCCTGTGTTACTGCTTCCACAAGTTTCCGTTGCTTTATTCTGATCTCTCGTCTAGTACGAGCTCTATCACTTACTTCCTCAAGTGCTCAACCACAACTTAGCTTGACTGGCATTCACTAAATTTCTATCTATGATAGCCAAAACCACATATCAACTTAATCGTACTTTTAGCACGTTGTTACCAATCTTTCGCTTACCAATTGCCAAACTGTCGGATCTAACGGTATCCCCGTTGTTGTAGTGAACACACGACCTTGTTGTTGGCTCTTGGTAGTATTCCGGTTGACCTTCTTAGGACATTTCTAGGACACATGTCCAACTCCTCTACAACCATGGCAAAGTCCCAATCTACCTCGACACGGAGTTCTCGAATGATGGCTTTAACATCACCCACCAGTCGTTCCATTCTGAGGTTGCTTTCCGTTAAAGGCCTACCTAATCATTTATGCTCACCAAACCTTCTATTAAGATAACTTAGGGTTATCTAGAACAGATCATAATTTTTCATTCGACCATGTATTATGAGTGAATACCAGCCTTCAGTATTATCTAAAGTGGTAAAGAATTAAGTTATCAGTTTTCTTATTACCTCAGGTATGAAAATCGGACCTGGCAGTCTCCCGATCCTTCCGGTGTGGGCAATCTCTGACCAAATGTCCTAGCTTTCCGCAATTGTAACATAAACCCGAACCATAACGACACGGTCTATTTGGGTGATGACCTCCACATCTCTGACAGCTCAAAACATCTGAAGCAGCCACTATTTGTTTTTCCCTACCTTTTCCTTGGGAGTTTTTATTCGTCGCAAGGTCATTTCGCCTTTGGGGAAAACGTTGTGGGTATCCTCTTCTCTTAAACTCTTGACCCCTTGTTGGGCACTCTTGATTGTGCTCTCTGCGGTGGGACTCCCGATGGTCATTCTTTGCCTCAACAGCCTTCCTCACACATTCTTCAGCAATACGGCTCTTGTTTACAAGTTCGGAGAAGACCCTAATCTCCATCGGTCCAACGGAGCTCAGGATTTCACTTCGAAGTCCTCCCTCATACTTAATACACTTCCATTCCTCGAAGTCTCCCGGGGTTCCTTGACACATACGAGAAAACCTGAATAACTCCTCAAATTTATCCGTATACTCAGATATGGACATTGTACCCTGCTTCAGTTGCAGTAATTCAAGTTCCTTGGCCGTTCTAGCAGAATTCGGGAAGTACTTCTTATAAAATTCCACTAGGAAGGCACCCCAGGTGATAGGATCATTCCCCTGCTGCAGGAGACGTCGAGCCCCTTGCCACCAATGCGATGCTTCCCCCGTGAGCAGATAGGTAGCAAATTCAACACACTGTTCTTCAGGCACCAACTGCGCTTGCAGTGCTCGCTCCATGGCCTGAAACCAGGTGTCAGCTTCAGTCGGATTAGTGGTTCCCTTGAACTTAGGTGGATTAACCTTTAAGAAAGTTGCCAGTGTCATCGGGCCCTGAGCTTCACTTCCACCTTTGCCATTATTGTTTATCTGTTGCCCAAGAGCCTCCGCAGTGGCTTGCATAGCAGCAGTCATATTCTCCAATGCCGTCATAAGGTTTACCGGGTTATTCGGGTTGAATTCCGGTTCCTGAGTACTAGTACGATCTCTCTCACGTCCCCAACCGGGTCCACGAGGCGCCATCTGGTTCCTATACACACCAAACAATCGATATCAAGTTGATCAGTCTCAATATCGGAAGTATAGTGCTTCAAAGTACCAAAGGTACACTCATGGACTTCATGCTAGATGTATCAGTTAGATACCCTAACTAGCACAGGCACAGACTCAGAGTATGCATTGAAGCATAAGCAGTTCCATCCCTCAGGCTCACGAGGACGAACTGCTCTGATACCATAATGTAACACCCTAATATGCAAATCCTTATGCTCGAGTCATAAGTCAATGATATTACGGTGATACGACTCTCAGGTGGATTTTTAATATATAAGTATAGGTAATTTTCGAAAGGAGTATTAATCGAGAAGCCTGAAAAGAGTAGAAATAAAATCGCGAAGACGTATCACTCACGTTTCGACAACGAAAAGTTAAACTGTGAAGCCGAAAGCGATAAACGGACAAGGCATAAAGGAGATTAAGAGATAGATAACAGATAGATATATATAACATAAGTAATAGCCACTAGTCGCGACCCGCGAAGTTTAGGCCGGCTAGGGTACAGTATGAAAGTAGTTGACAACAGTGCATACTAATCTCTCCCAAAGGAAACATAAGAGCCTCTATAGGCAAGTTCCAAAAGAGTTCAACACATAATATAATCCTTTCAAAACAAAGGTGGAGAGATTCTAAGCAAAACACAAAATAGAGAAAATAAATATCTTCGCCGTCTCTCAGACGAACCGCAGCTCACTTCTGAGCACCTGAACCTGTATCTGAAAAACAAGAGATATATACGGAATGAGAACCCCGGGCCCATGGGTTCCCAGTACAGTAAAAGTGCCAAATAAATACAATGCACTGCAACAAAAACTCACTAAGCATCCTAAACTCCTTTTCACCAAGTATCCAGCCTAGATTCTCACTAATCCATAAATAGGCATCTGACGTAAGGGGATACTAAATCTAGTTCATATTACACATGTTTCCCAATTCGCTGATTCTTCCACGAATCAGACTCAGAATCATAAGCAAAACCATTACCAGTCGTTCTGCCTCAGCAACTCTATTTCAATACATCATACCCTCTCCTGGAGCTAGTGAAATCACATCACTGCGTCTACCCAGGGGGCTTAAATTATCTCATTCGAAAATCATCATCATCATGCAATCGCATTATCAATTCATCTCATCAAGAACAGCCACCAACATCCACCGACACCAACATGATAGATCTCTCAGTTGTACAAACACAAGCAATACAGACAAGTAATACACAAATAAGGTACAAGTAGAACAAGTAGCACAAAATCAGGTAACATAGCATATATGATATAGAAATCCAAAACAAATAGGCAAACCCAAACAATTCAAACATATGCAAATGATGTATGCCTGCCCTATGGCCGATGATATCATCTGTCGGTTATCAACCCAACCCGACGTGTCCGGTAGCTAACCCGGGCACAGTCTCTCTGTTGCGTATTAATATCATTAGAGGGGATATGTGCCCTGTCACCATTAGAGGGTATCTGCGCCCTGTCGCCATTAGAGGGTATCGGTGCCCTGTCACCCTTACAACCAGAGAGAAAACACAAGCATGCTTACATTCAACATTTTTCAACATTATTCAATTATCATTATGCCTTTATACTCAGCCATAATCCATAATGGCTTTGCCGTAGCTCGGCAATAGCTCAGCCATTCGGCTCACAGTTCAATCCAGAACTAGCCAGTTTATCAACATGGCTCCGCCGTATCCGGCAATAACTCAGCCATCCGGCTCATGGTTCAATCAAGAACCAACCATTTATCAATAATTATAGCCCTTCGACTCATGGCATACACGGTACTTCTACTGCCATCCTCCATATCTCATATAATCATCTTTGATCATCATTGATCACAACTTTTCCCTTGCTTCATTCGCAAGTTACCACATCCCCTAACTCTTTCCTCTTTGCTAGGCATATCATAATGATTCAATACATAAGGGGTGAGATCGGAGGCTTAGAAGTATGAGATTTGGCTCTTAGAACTCAAAAATCAACTTTGGCATGAAAGCAGGGCCACGCGTACGCGTACTCCACGCGCACGCGTGGATGGCCACAAAACTCATCGGCGCATAAGCGCCATTCACGCGGACGCGCGGATTGAAAAATATACAACGACGCGTACGCGTCAGCCACGCGTACGCGTGGGTACACTTGCGCCCCAAGCACAAGACTGGCACAACTCTGGCACAACTCTCGGGAAAATGGCTGGGCAATGGGTGCAGCACATCGACGCGCACGCGCACACCACGCGCACGCGTGGATGGTGCCTTCTTGAAGAACGACGCGTACGCGCCAAGTGCGCCGACGCGTGGAGGGTCATTCTGCTAAAAGTTTTCTAAGTTAAAAGCTGCAGAATTCACAAATTCAACCCCCAATCTTCCGACGGACATAACTTCCTCATTTTAAATCGTTTTTCACCCGTTCTTCGAACGGTATGGACATCCCGGATCCAATTACATTTCTAAATAAATTTGGCACAAAACAGAGATCCGTAGTCCAAGTTATGTCCCGTCAAAGTATGCCCAAAAACCATGTTTTCATATAAAACCACAAAGTGCCATTTTCAAAACAAGCCATTTTCAACTCCTTTCAAAATCAACCAAAACATGCCAATTTCAACCCTTTTTGAAACCAATCAAAATATACCAAAATCAACATCAAGCCTCCTCAACTCATACATTAACACTTTACCACGAATCACAAAACCATCATATAACCATCTTTACCCATTTCAAGCAAATGGCTAAATTACAAACATATCAACGTGTCATACATCCTTCCTCATCTCAATTTCCAACAATACTATCTCCAATCAACCATCATTATACATAATCAATATCATAATCACTATCACGTGGTTTCACCCACAAATCAACCTTAATCATTCCTCAAGCATATATCACAATATATATACCTCTCATGCATCATCATACCATCAAGACATCAATAATCATAATCACATATATGACCACATAATATTTCTCAACCAAAATCAAACATACCTCATCTATACTATTTCACCCAAAATTACCGATTTCCACACTTCAACTCCTCAAACCTCATTATTCAATAACCAACCCAATCATTCATATATTCATTATATGAAATTCATCCAATCACTTGTGTCATCATACAATGCACACATCAACTTACCTCCCTTACCTCTTTCCGGCCTCCGGCCCAAAATTTACGGCCTCCGGCCCAATTTCACAATTTAAATGCATAAACCACAAATTAATACTCATTACCCAATACATCAAATTTTCAATACACCAAGCATACAAGGCCACACAATTCTCAACCCAATCATCAATTCACATTACATACCAACTATGCATATTAGCATCAACCATTTACACAATCCAAACTTAATCCTAGGGGCATCTAGCCTAGGAATTCTCATCACACCACACGGTACTTAAATGAAACTTAAACCGTACCTCTTGTAGCCAAATCAATTGAGTCTCTTCTTTGGAAGTCTCCACCAACCTTAGCCCCAAGCCTCACCAAAGCTTCTCAAGCAACACCAATCTCCCAATTGTGCACCAAGATCATCAAATACACTAACATAACCAATATCACATACATACATCAATCTAGGGCTCATAAAAATCACAAATCACAAGGGTTTGAGCACTTCTTACCTCAACCCATATAAAGTAGGGATAGAACCCACTTGGAATCCATGTTGGAGTATCCCTAAACACCCAAAATCATAAGATTTCAACACTAACTATCCAAAAACGTGTAACAGAGGGGAATTTCGAAAACTGGGCAGAGATGAATGGAATACTCACCACAAAACTTAGATAGAAATGTAGAGGATGAGAAGAGCGACGCGTGGCCGCAAACGGCTCGCCAATTGGAGCTCCGTAGCTCAAGTTATGGTGGTTTGAAGATCAAAGAGAGTTAGGTTTTCTCTCTTCTCTTCTCTCTTCTCAATTCAGCGCCCCACACACCTTCTTTAGGGCAAAATGAGCTGAAATGCTCATAACTAATGTTTATATATGTTGGGTCTTGGGCCCACTTAGGCCCAGTTCACTTATTTTTTTATCCGTTGGCCCAATTTTGGACCAAAACCTTTAAGATTAGCGCTCTAAATCGCACTTCAAATATTTCTACCTCCCCTAATTATAATTCCTCATTTCTTAATCCTATTTACTCATAATCAATTTTCTCAGCTGCAGTACCAGACAGGTCTCAGCCGGTACTGCCGGTCAAAATTCCACTGCGCGCTTTTATGCAGAAAACTATGTCTTCCGACTCGGAAAAACTCACTGAATCCAAATATCATATTTAAATCATCAAATTCCAATTGCCAAATCTTCCAACCATATTCGCTCCTACTTAACTTATTATTTAATTAATTTCGGTTAGACCGGGTATTACAGCAACCATACCAGTTGGAAAGGCATGATATGAAGCTGGTTACTCGGGGGTGGTTGGAGTTCATTCAGCACTCCATCATTCCTACGAGTAACCGGTCTGAGGTTACTATTGACCGAGCTATGATTATTCACTGCATCATACTCGGTAATGAGGTGGAGGTGCATCGTGTGATCCCGCAGAAGTTATACAACATAGCGGCTAAGGCCTCTACCTCTGCTAGACTAGCCTTTCCTCGTATCATCTTCCGCCTGTGTGAGGCTGCTTGCGTCCGCATTGACCGAGACACCCCAATTGATGTTGACAGGTCGATCACTAGGAGGGGTATGGTGTATGCCAACGAGCTTGGACGAGCACCGCCTCAGGAGCCAGTTCCCATCCTCAGCAGGAGCAGCTTGAGATGCCTCAGTGATATTATTTTGCTCCTCGTGATTATTAGGATCAGTTGACTACATCTATTGGGCAACTGACATCATCCGTCGATCAGCTGAGGATAGAGTATCAGGACCACTCTGCCCTCCTTCATCAGCTAGTGGAGGAATAGCAGAGCCAGAGGCGAGAGTTGGAAGAGTTAAGGCACTGGAGAGGATTCCTAGGAGGCAGCAACCACCAGGACTAAGGTGGTTGAGTTTCATTATCTGCTGCTTTACTTGTTTCTTATTTTTCAATACTATATCTTGTTTTCTGTTATTTGTTTGAAGCCTTTGCATGATTATTAGTAGTATTTTATTGTTTGTCTAGCTTAGTTATTTAATTTGATCTTTTATTTTTATTTTGAAAAATGTTTCATGTATTGCTTACTGAGCTTAAAAAATCAAAAGAAAAAAAAAAGAAGTAGTAAAATGCATGAGACTTGAGTTATATATTTTGAGTTGTTCTAGTTACTTTGATATGGTGGTATTATCTATGATTCTGACTGTATAAATTGAATAGTACATAATTGATATTGATGTTTTGAATGCTGATTCTGACTGTATGAATTGAATATTTACTTAGAGAAATATTTTGGATTCTCTAAATTGAGTAAGAAATTGATCCTTGAAACAAAATAAACAGTAAAAAAAAGAAAATAAAAAGCAAGGTCCAAGGCTCTGAGCATTAATGGTTAGGAAGGTCAAATATGAGTAAAAGCTCAAAGAGTTGTTATCCTAATGATATGCTTGTGGTGTGAATGTGTCAAGTAACCCTTGAGATAGAGTACTAAGAGTCAAGACTAAGTGCAATTACAGAGTATGTCAAAGGCTCTGAACACCACTGACTGGGAGAAATTAAAAGAAAAAAAATTAGAACTCAAAGAGTTTCATAGTTAAGTGCTTGTGGTATTTTGTGCCAAGTTAAGCTTAAGATAAAACATTTAGAGTCACGGCTAGACTCAAGGTGCAAAGTACCAAAGAAAAGACAAGAAAAAACTGTGTTCAAGGATTAATTAGAGCTTGAAGAAAGAGAATCCACAATATGATCCTATTTCTATTTTTGAAGGATATCAACATTTCTGAGCTTCAAAGGATAGTAAGATGTCAAACCTATTCAGAATCACAGTATCGTTAGCCCCACTCAGTAATTGGACAGGAGCTTAAATAAACACTCAAGTCTTAGGCAATTTTTCTTCTTAGTTCTATATTATTTTTAGTTGCTTGAGGACAAGCAACAGTTCAAGTTTGGTGTTGTGATGCGTGAGCATCTTTTCTTTATTTTTTGTTTATTTTAAGTTAGAATTTAATGAGTTTTAATTTTATTTTAGTGTTTGAAATCTCTTTGAATGATACTTTGAGTTGCTTTGGTGTTTTAATCATTTCAGGTGAAGTTTAGATCAGTTTGACAAAGTTTGTGTGCAAGAAAAGAGAAGAAAAATGAATCTGCCATGCTGGAACTAAACGCGGACCTGGGTGTTTAGCGCCAGCAACTTAGAAACGCAAGGAAGCTCTCTGCCTACTAGGGAGCTAAATGCCAAGGCTGGCGTTTAGCACCAGCAAGCCAGAATTGAAAGGAGACTTTCTGCCTTGGCATTTAGCGCCAGCTACGCGGATCAAGCTTTACCAAAGGAGCATATTTAGTTGGATTTGCCTTTTAATTGTTATATTTTATTTTATTTTAGTTATTTTTATTTACAAACAAAATCTTTTAGGTTTAGAATTTATTATTTTATTATTTTATTTTAGTTTCAAATAAAATTAGGTTAGATAAGCAAAAAGATTTGGCCCTTCGGGGGATATTCTCTCTTACGCACTTTCACATTTTCTGAACCCTAGTTTTCTCTCTGAGTCATGAGCCATTAAACCTCCTTGGTTAAGGTTAGAAGCTCTGTTTATTTCTATGGATTAACACTATTATCATCCTATTTTAATCAATGTATTGATCCAATTTCAAGGATTATTTTTGTTCTTCATCTTATAAATCTAGGTATATTGAAAGAACAACCCTTGTTTTATATGAATTCTTGTTGATTCTTGGAAAAGTTATCTCACTTGAATACTAGATTGAAAGTAAATTTCTCCTAAACTGCTAATTACTTAGACTTAACGGGATACATGATATATAATCCTCTTATATTTGGATAATTAGGGTTTTTGTGGCCAATAAACTAGAATTGAACCTAATCCTCTAATCTATATTAAGTGACCAAGGAATTGGAGGTTGATTAAGTTAGAGGAGACTAAATCACTAAGGAATTAGGGTTTAGTCAATTACAGTTTGTCATGAAATGAATTTTGCATGATTAAAATAGTTGGTAAGAAAACTTAATCCAGAAGAATAAATAACTCCGAAACCTTAACTATCTTCTCAGATACATTTCACACTGATTCTACTATTTGCTTGTCTCACTCTCTGCATTAGTATTTTAATGCTTTTGAATCTCAAAATACCATTTTCTGCCTGCCTGACTAAGTGATTCATTCGACTATTGTTGCTCAATCCATCAATTCTCGTGGGATCGACCCTCACTTACCTGAAGTATTACTTGGTATGACTCGGTGTACTTGACGGTAAGTTGTGAATTGGAAAATCTGCACCAGAGCGCCATAAGGGAGATCCTCCTTCCCATAAGCTTCACTATCAAGGTATCCCACCAAGGACGTCTCAGACTCTTAATGGCTGCTTCATTAATCACTACATTGTATATTTTATCTACCATCTCTACTCTTATGTTCGATCCATTGTCTTTTTTTCTGCTTTGTTCCTTCATCCCTCTTTCCATTCTCTTCCATTTCTTCTTCAGAACTATCCGACTCTGAGAATCTGTCATCTTCTTCCATTACTACTAGCAATCTTCCTCCCTTTATGGCATCGCAAAAGAATCTTCTCAGTGCTTTTCCTTTTCTGCCTTCATTACCTTCACACCTCATCCATTTTTCTTCTCTATGAATTAATGATATCTCACCTAAAAAGTCATTGTCTTCCCCTTCTTTCCTTCCTTTCTTGGCTACGCGTAGAGGTTGCTCCTCAATTGCTTTCCTCGTCGGTTCATGAGCATAGGAGTGTCCTCCAAGGACAAAGCCGCACCTCATAGGTGACTTGGACGGTTTAGAGATCAAAGGATGAAAGAAATGTATAAAGAGAAAAAAATATTTTTTACTGTAATTTCTACCGTTGAATTTCTATATAATACTATTATTTACATTTTATGTTAGTCTTGCCAACATGGATAAAGTTCCGATAAAAAAAATAAAGTTTTAATAAAAGGTGAAGATTGCTGTTTTTAATAAATAAAAAATCAACCTAAAATAATTTATCATATATAATACATATATTTTTTATAAATTTAATAAAAATATTCACTCTTTATTCAATTTTACTCTCAACCATGTAAATCTTTCGGCATTAATTGGTACAATTGAAGCGTACTTGTTAATAAAAAACAAATTTAATTATGCTTAGGGTTGTGGTCAATTCATTAACTATAAATATTGTTAGTTTTATACTTTTTATTTAAGACGTTTACCAATTTTAAATGGGGCGAAATACATATGAAGAATCCTTGGAAGCTCTCTGTCTACTAGGGAGCTAAATGCCAAGGCTGGCGTTTAGCACCAGCAAGCCAGAATTGAAAAGAGACTTTCTGCCTTGGCATTTAGCGCCAGCTACGCGGATCAAACTTTACCAAAGGAGCATATTTAGTTGGATTTGCCTTTTAATTGTTATATTTTATTTTATTTTAGTTATTTTTATTTACAAACAAAATCTTTTAGGTTTAGAATTTATTATTTTATTATTTTATTTTAGTTTCAAATAAAATTAGGTTAGATAAGCAAAAAGATTTGGCCCTTCGGGGGATATTCTCTCTTACGCACTTTCACATTTTCTGAACCCTAGTTTTCTCTCTGAGTCATGAGCCATTAAACCTCCTTGGTTAAGGTTAGAAGCTCTGTTTATTTCTATGGATTAACACTATTATCATTCTATTTTAATCAATGTATTGATCCAATTTCAAGGATTACTTTTGTTCTTCATCTTATAAATCTAGGTATATTGAAAGAACAACCCTTGTTTTATATGAATTCTTGTTGATTCTTGGAAAAGTTATCTCACTTGAATACTAGATTGAAAGTAAATTTCTCCTAAACTGCTAATTACTTAGACTTAACGGGATACGTGATATATAATCCTCTTATATTTGAGTAATTAGGGTTTTTGTGGCCAATAAACTAGAATTGAACCTAATCCTCTAATCTATATTAAGTGACCAAGGAATTGGAGGTTGATTAGGTTAGAGGAGACTAAATCACTAAGGAATTAGGGTTTAGTCAATTACAGTTTGTCATGAAATGAATTTTGCATGATTAAAATAGTTGGTAAGAAAACTTAATCCAGAAGAATAAATAACTCTGAAACCTTAACTATCTTCTCAGATACATTTCACACTGATTCTACTATTTGCTTGTCTCACTCTCTGCATTAGTATTTTAGTGCTTTTGAATCTCAAAATACCATTTTCTGCCTGCCTGACTAAGTGATTCATTCGACTATTGTTGCTCAATCCATCAATTCTCGTGGGATCGACCCTCACTTACCTGAAGTATTACTTGGTATGACTCGGTGTACTTAACGGTAAGTTGTGAATTGGAAAATCCGCACCAGAGCGCCATAAGGGAGATCCTCCTTCCCATAAGCTTCAGTATCAAGGTATCCCACCAAGGACGTCTCAGACTCTTAATGGCTGCTTCATTAATCACTACATTGTATATTTTATCTACCATCTCTACTCTTATATCTGATTTATTGTCTTTTTTTCTGCTTTGTTCCTTCATCCCTCTTTCCATTCTCTTCCATTTCTTCTTCAGAACTATCCGACTCTGAGAAGCTATCATCTTCTTCCATTACTACTAGCAATCTTCCTCCCTTTATGGCATCGCAAAAGAATCTTCTCAGTGCTTTTCCTTTTCTGCCTTCATTACCTTTACACCTCATCCATTTTTCTTCTCTAGAAATTAATGATATCTCACCTAAAAAGTCATTGTCTTCCCCTTCTTTCCTTCCTTTCTTGGCTACGCGTAGAGGTTGCTCCTCAATTGCTTTCCTCGTCGGTTCATGAGCATAGGAGTGTCCTTCAAGGACAAAGCCGCACCTCATAGGTGACTTGGACGGTTCAGAGATCAAAGGATGAAAGAAATGTATGAAGAAAAAAAAATATTTTTTACTGTAATTTCTACCGTTGAATTTCTATATAATACTATTATTTACATTTTATGTTAGTCTTGCCAACATGGATAAAGTTCCGATAAAAAAATAAAGTTTTAATAAAAGGTGAAGATTGCTGTTTTTAATAAATAAAAAATCTACCTAAAATAATTTATCATATATAATACATATATTTTTTATAAATTTAATAAAAATATTCACTCTTTATTCAATTTTACTCTCAACCAGGTAAATCTTTCGGCATTAATTGGTACAATTGAAGCGTACTTGTTAATAAAAAACTAATTTAATTATGCTTAGGGTTGTGGTCAATTCTTTAACTATAGATATTGTTAGTTTTATACTTTTTATTCAAGACGTTTACCAATTTTAAATGGGGCGAAATACATATGAAGAATCCTTGACTTCAGGCACAAAAACAAAATAAATAAGAAAAAAAAAAGAAAATGAAGAGAATTAAGTAATATTAGTAGACTAACACATATTAATGTGTTATGAACTAAAGTGATAAGTACTTTGTTTGTTCTATTAATAGTTTCGAATTTGAGGTATTTTTTTTAATATTGAATAAATTTTAGTATAATATTTAATTATTAAAATTTATGATTTTTTTAAAATTATAAAAACAGTATAATTCACAGAGAACATATTGTACTTTAATATTTAAATATATAATACACATAAGGCGTATTGTGAGTCTTTTTTTTTGTTATGGAGACCATGGTTGTGTTTCGCATGGATATGGGTCACATGGGAGCTAGACCATATCGTGGGGCAGCTTTTTGCTCAGTAACAGGTTGTAGAAGTCGGACCGTGCGACTACTTCGTAAATAAATAGGGTGCCAAAATCGGATGGTCCGATTTCATTGGAGGGAAAATTTGAAAATGCAGCAACACCCTAATCAGACCATTCGTGTTGTGAGTGTTTAAAAATTGATAAAAAAATAGTTTGAGAAGTCGCATGGTCCGATTAGGGTTTCATAGTTTTTTTTGAATCAGACATAAGTAATCGTAGGGTTCGATTTAGGGCTGCATTTAAATTACGAGTTAACAAAAAAAGTAGTAGTCGCATGGTCCGATTTGAGTAGTATAACTTTTTGAATCAGATGCAAGTAATCGCTGGGTCCGATTTATGGGTGTATATATATATGAACGAAAGGGTGTGTGTTGTGAAGAAGATTTCAGATCTGGTTCTTCTTCTTCTTGCTCGAGCACTTCTTCTCCTCTCTTCTTCTACCTGTGTCCTTCTTAGTTTCTGTAAAATGAGGTAAAAAAATTTTGGTTTTAAAGTTTCTGTTCTTATTTAGGTAAGTGAGAGAGATGGATGATAGAGTTCTTTTAAAAGTGTATTATTTTGGTCAGATTTTGTTACAAACTTCTGAAGGAGTGAAATTTATTTGTGAAAATCCGTTAGATGTTGTTATTCCCTTCACAATCTCATTTGAAGAGCTCAAAGGTGTGATCTATGAACAGATTGATTCTGAGATGTCGAGAAAAATATCTTGTATTTTATACAGATATCCCATACCGGTGTTTGGTGGATTCGTCCAATTTGAAGCCAAATATGTAACCGACGAAGTGAGTTTGCAAGAGATGTTTTCAATGTATTTTGAAAGTCGTGCCCGAATCTCGTTCATTGAGTTGTATGTGGAATTCGAACAATCTGAGTCCGACCGGAATATTGTACGAGAAGATTACAGTAGTGATAGTGAAGAAAAGTTTGAAAGCAATTACGAAGTGCACAGATGCTCCAGACTTGTCTCCAAACAATATCATACCGATCAACAATATTATGTGGCACTTCACGTACCTCTGTATACTGATCTCATCAACCAACTGTAAGCGTTCTCTTAGATCTCGAAGCCATGTCAGTTTTATACAGCTCCCTCTACACTCTGACTTTCTTGGTGCAACCCCGAATTGATTGAGACACTCCGCCTCTAAGGCATCAAAGCTACTAATAGTCATCCTTGTGACTGGAAGACCGTCTGTCGGAAGACCGAGAATTAAGGCCACATCTTCTAGCGTCACAGCACATTCACCAACAGGAAGGTGAAAGGTATGTGTATCTGGATGACACCTTTCAACTAAAGCATTCACCAATGCCTTCTGATTTTGGACTATTCCAATCTGGGATGCATGATAAAAACCTGTTACCCTTAAATGATCCTCAACTCTTTCATCATACCGATCCGGGGGTACAGGATGATCACTCGTCAGCATCCGTGAACTCTACAAAATCAAAAAGTACCACTCAAGTTATTAACAATTATTAATTTATCACAGAAACATCATAACTATATGTTATTTAGCAAATTTAGTCATTACGACCCTAACTTACCAATTAATTAACCATAATTATTAATCATATATGACCAGTTACTCAACAAACAAATATTAAGTCAGTTTATTTATTTCTAAATAATAATAATTATAATAATAATAACTATAATATCAACCACTTATAACTTAAACTACTAACAACAATAATTTTAATTAAATTTCTAGTAATAATCAGTAAATTTTTAAATAATAATAATAATAATAATAATAATAACAATAATACTAATAATAATAACTATAATGTCACCCATTTATAATATAACTTAAACTACTAACAACAACAATTTTAACTAAATTTCTAGCAATAATCAGTAAATTTTTAAATAATAATAATAATAATATAAATAAATTTAACAATAATAATAATAGTAATAATAATAATAATAATAATGTACTATTTTAATTATAGTTTTACAAATTATCGGTTTATTTATTTCTAAATAATAATAATTATAATAATAATAACTATAATGTCACCCACTTATAATATAACTTAAACTACTACTAACAACAACAATTTTAACTAAATTTCTAGTAATAATCAGTAAATTTTTAAATAATAATAATAATAATAATAATAATAATAATAATAATGTACTTTCCTAAGCTAAAACGCTACTACTACATCAGGCAAACAAACAACTATAACTAAAACTCTAACAATTGTAATTATAATTTTAAATACTAAAAATAAAAATAATGATGACATTAAGAACAATATTAATACTCAGTTTGTTGTTGTTATATATCTCCTTCTAAACTATCTCAAATAATAACTATAATTAACTTTCTAACAACACTAATACTGATTTTGAAATATTAAAAAAAATTAATAAATACATTTACATAGTCATCATAGCTGAGATAATTTACAATATGATATTCAGGACGATCTACATTTCTATATTTTTTTTTCTTCGGCATCTTGTTCTATCTTGTATAAAGGGGTTATGTGTGTTCTTGAAAGATGAAGAAAAAGAAGGAATGTGGCTGCTGGTGGGTGGGGATAGATGAAAATGATGGTTTGAGGGAGTTTCGGAGGTAGGTTTGGTGGTAATTATTTCATTGTTGGGTGAGGAGGCACCGTCCTGGGGAGTAAGGGAGCTGCGACGTGTGGAAGCTCCTTCACAACTCAGACCGTCCGTATTGTGCTTCAAAATCGGACTGTCCGTGTTGTGCTTTAAAATCGGACCGTCCGATTAGCTCCCCAAAAAATGCACGGAATAACACTAACACTAGCTCCATATCAAAATTAATTTCCAGCGTATTGTTCCGCTCTTAAAATTAAAAAAAAAAATACCACAAAATCTAATAGAATGTTACAACCAAAATTTGGTCAATATCTACAAAAAGTTACGCTCAAATTAATCTAATTTCAAATAATATAATTTAGATATATGTGATTCAATCGAGAAAAAAGATGTAGATTATCAAGCTAAAAAGGACAAACTTGCATAGTACATAACTACATATTAACACCTTAAGACCAATCGTACCTTATTTTGTACCATGCAAAAAATTTGCTCTGGAGTATTCTCTTTTTGGCTTTTTAATTGCTCATCTTACTAGGAAAGTGAAACGATCATATGCTTCCCACGACAAAACTAAGTTTATAAATAAAATGTGTTTGAAAATCCTCCCGTAATGTCTTGGTTCTATGGTGTAGTGGTTAGCACTCTGGACTTTGAATCCAGCGACCTGGGTTCGACTCCCGGTAGGACCTTTTTCATCCAAAAATAAAAAATGCTACTGCTTTTTTATGATTAATTGTTTGCCTGTTTAGCAAAAAAAAAAAAAATATATTTTTCTAAAGGACAATACCATTTTTCTTTTTTAATTTTATAATAATTTATATTAATTTTTTATATATCATTTATTTAAATTCTAAACCCAAAATTATTAGTTAAGAATAAAGATATACTACTTTAATTGAACATATGTTAGTGTTTCATTCAAAAAAAAAAAAACATGTGTTTGTGTTAAAGGCATAGAAGTTAGATAATAGATGTTGACACAAGGTGAGATTCTGAGTTAATAGCCATACGAGTTAATAGACAAAATAAAAAACAAGTTAATAGTTGAATTCGAAAAGATTAGTAGCCAAAGAGGTAAAATACCTAGAACTTAAGCTAAGGTATAATGTGGATTGCATTGCTAGCTAGAAGAAGATTTGATCGCGGAAAGAGAAAAAATGACCATTCTTAACTCATAAGTAATTGTACACACACAAAAAATATGTATTTTTGAAGTATATTTATTGTAGCCTATGCATGGTCAAAAAGAGCAAAAAACTTCTTATATGAGTGTTAAACTAAAAGGATGAAATCTAAAGTAACCTAACAATGATTGAACTCATCTTTTTGAATGAAAACTAGCTTGGTAGAGCGATTTGGTTGCATTTTAACTGTAAAAATAATTATACAGTTAGAATTGAATCACGTTAATTTCTATTCTTTTTATGTTTATCATAAAAATTCTCTTACAAAAATATTTTTCGTGTAGAACACTTGAAGTATTGTAAATGGGTCTTTAAGACCAAGTTTAAGTCTAATGGTGAAGTTGAGCGACATAAAGTCAGATTGGTGGAAAAGGGATTACCCAAACTGCTGGTGCGGTATTTTACAACCACAAATTAACCGGCAAGTGCACTGGGTCGTACCAAGTAATACCTTACGTGAGTAAGGATCGATCCCACGAGGATTGATGGATTAAGCAACAGTTATTGAGTGATAAGCTTAGTTAGGCAAGCAGAAAAGGGTTTTGAGATATTCAAAATGTTTAAATTCGAACTCAGAATATAAAAAAGAATAGACAAGTAAATAAGTTGGGAATAAAATATGGAAAAAACTGTTAAGGCTTCAGAGTTATTTATTTTTCCGGATTAACTTTTCTTACTAACTATTTTAATCATGTAGTATTTAATTTATGGCAAACTATATGTGACTAGACCCTAATTCCTTAAACCTTTCTAGCCTCCTCTAAAATTCATTAACTACCAATTCCTTGGTCAATTAATTCCAATTAGAAGGTGAAGTTCAAATTCCAGTTTATATGCCACAAAAATTCTAATTACCCAAAAATAAGAGGATTATGTGCATGTTTGGGCGCTAACGTGTTTGGCAAATTTCTAGTAGTAAAAGCTTAAGTAAAAGCACTAGTAAAATCAAAAAAAGATCTTTTTTGAGAAGCTGTAATTTACATCTTTTTTTAAAAGATCTTTTTCCTTTAAAAAAAAAGATGTTTTTCATGTAATAAATAAACAAAAAAGTACTTTTATATTGTTATACCCAAACATAATTGATAGATAAAAAGACATTTTTACATGAGATATCCAAACATAAAATTACTTTTACTTCTTTATAAGATCTTTTAAAAAAAGATAACTCGAAAAAAGATATTTTCTTAAAAGCTCACCCAAACAAGCCCTATATGTCACGTATCCTGTTAAATCCAAATAATTAAAATTTAGGAGAAATTGTTTTCAAGCTGTTGTTCAAGTAAAGAGCTTTTCCAAGTTTTACAAGAACTCAAATAGAAAGAGGGTCATACTTCCGTTCCACCCAAATTCATAAGATAAAGAACGACAACAATTCTTAAATATAAATCCATACATAAATTAAAATAGAAAAAGTAATAAAATCAATCCATACAAATAGACAGAGCTCATAACCTTAACAGTTGAGGATTAGTTGCTCATGGAATGCGGAATGTAAATTTGTATAGAATTTTGATGAGCGGATAATTTATACGCTTTTTGGCATTGTTTTTAGTATGTTTTTAGTATGATTTAGTTAGTTTTTAGTATATTTTTATTAGTTTTTAGTTAAAATTCACTTTTCTGGACTTTACTATGAGTTTGTGTGTTTTTCTGTGATTTCAGGTATTTCTGGCTGAAATTGAAGGTCCTGAGCAAAAATCTGATTTAGAGGCTGAAAATGACTGCAGATGCTGTTGGATTCTGACCTCCCTACACTCGAAGTGGATTTTCTAGAGCTACAGAAGCCCAATTGGCACGCTCTCAACGGCGTTGGAAAGTAGACATTCTGGGCTTTCCAGCAATGTATAATAGTCCATACTTTGCCCGAGATTTGATGGCCCAAACCGGCGTTGCAAATCAGCTTCAGAATTCCCATCGTTTAACGCTGGAAATGGCATAGAAATTGGAGTTAAACGCCCAAACTGGCATAAAAGCTGGCGTTTAACTCCAGAAAGAGTCTCTACACGAAAATGCTTCAATGCTCAGCCCAAGCACACACCAAGTGGGCCCGAAAGTGGATTTTTCTGTCATTTACTCAATTCTGTAAACCCTAGGTTATTAGTTCACTATTAATAGGATCTTTTGACATTGTATCTGTACCTCATGACACTTTACACGTTTCTTTGTGTACATTCTACAGTATGAGTCTCTAAACCCCATGGTTGGGGGTGAGGAGCTCTGCTGTGTCTTGATGGATTAATGCAATTACTACCGTTTCTTATTCAATCATGCTTGCTTCCGTTCTAAGATATCACTTGTTCTTAACCCGGATGAATGTGATGACCCGTGACACTCATCATATCCTCAACTATGAACGCGTGCCTGACAACCACCTCCGTTCTACTTTAGATTGAGTAGATATCTCTTGGAATCCTTAATCAGAATCTTCGTGGTATAAGCTAGAACTGATGGCGGCATTCAAGAGAATCCGGAAGGTCTAAACCTTGTCTGTGGTATTCTGAGTAGGATTCAATGATTGAATGACTGTGACGAGCTTCAAACTCCTAAGGGCGGGGCGTTAGTGACAGACGCAAAAGAATCATTGGATTCTATTCCGGCCTGATTGAGAACCGACAGATGGATAGCCGTGCCGTGACAGGGTGCGTTGAACATTTCCACTGAGAGGATGGGAGGTAGCCACTGACAACGGTGAAACCCTTGCATACAGCTTGCCATGGAAGGAGTCTTGCGTGCTTGAAGAAGAAGACAGTAGGAAAGCAGAGATTTAGAAGATGGAGCATCTCCAAAACCTCAACCTGTTCCCCATTACTGCAAAACAAGTACTTATTTCATGTTCTTTTACTTTTCACAATCAACCCTGATAATTATTGATATCCTGACTAAGATTTACAAGGTAACCATAGCTTGCTTCAAGCCGACAATCTCCGTGGGATCGACCCTTACTCACGTAAGGTATTACTTGGACGACCCAGTGCACTTGCTGGTTAGTTGTGCGGGGTTGCAAAAGTGTGATTGCAACTTCGTGCACCAAGTTTTTAGCGCCGTTGCCGGGGATTGTTCGAGTTTGGACAACTGACGGCTTATCTTGTTGCTTAGATTAGGACTGTTTTATTTTTGTTGGTTTAGAGTCTTTTAGTTGAGTCTAGTTTCATATTTTAAGTTTGGTGTCAATTGCATGCTTTTGCTTTTCTTTTAATTTTCGAATTTGCATGTCCCTGGTCCTTTTTTGATCCTTAAAAATTCTAAGTTTGGTGTCCTCTTTGTGTTTTTCCCTTAAAAATTTTCGAAAATTAGTGTTTGATTTTCTAAAAATTTTAAGTTTGGTGTCATTTTGTTGTTTTTCTCTCTCCTCATTTCAAAAATCAAATCTTTTTCAAAATCTTTTTAATTGACTAATTGATTCAGTTTTCAATTTGCTTTGATCTTATTTTCTTTTAGTTTTCGAAATTTGATTTTATTTTCCATTTATTTTATTATTTTCGGTCAAAAAAAAATAATATTTATCTACTTGCAATCCATATCATATTCCCTTTATCCATCATGGACCTAAGTGGAATTGAGCAGTCCAGAAGGACTCTGGGGTCATATGCTAACCCCATTACAGCTGCATATGGGAGTAGCATCTGTACACCTCCCATCAAAGCAAGCAGCTTTGAGCTAAATCCTCAACTCATTATCATAATGCAGCAAAATTGCCAGTATTCCGGTCTTCCACAGGAAGAACCTACTGAGTTTCTGGCACAGTTCTTACAAATTGCTGACACAGTACGTGATAAAGAGGTGGATCAGGATGTCTACAGACTATTACTGTTTCCATTTGCTGTAAAAGATCAAGCTAAGAGGTGGTTGAATAACCAACCTACAGCAAGCATAAAGACATGAAAACAGTTATCAGACAAATTCCTGAATCACTTCTACCCTCCAAGGAGGATGACACAGCTAAGGCTGGACATCCAAGGCTTTAAACAAGAGGATAATGAATCCCTTTATAATGCCTGGGAGAGGTACAGAGGTATGCTAAGAAAATGCCCCTCTGAAATGTTTTCAGAGTGGGTGCAGTTAGACATCTTCTACTATGGGCTTACAGAAAAAGCTCAGATGTCTTTAGACCACTCAGCTGGTGGATCTATACACACGAGGAAGACAATTGAAGAGGCTCAAGAGCTTATAGACACTGTTGCTAGAAATCAATATTTATATTCTAGCAATGAGTTCTCTCCAAAAGAGGAAGTCCTGGCAGTAGCCACTGATCCTAATCCTCAAGAACAGATGATAGAGCTTAATCAACAATTACACCTGATGACAAAACAGTTAGCAGAATTTAAAGAGATGCTCCATGAAACTAAAATTGCTAACAAGAACATAGAACTGCAGTTGAATCAAGCAAAACAGCAGATATCTAAACAGATAACAGAAGAATGTCAAGCAGTTCAACTGAGGAGTGGGAAGACATTGAATAACACTGCTCAAAGTAGCAAAAAGCCAAATAAGGAACAATTGACAGAGGATAACCAAACCACTGTCCAAAATCCCTCTGAGGACAGCAAGAGCCCAGAGAGGAGTACTGTTGGCGTTCAAACCAGAAAGGGGAGGAAAACTGGCGTTAAACGCCCATTCCTTACCCAGTTCTGGCGTTCAAACGCCAGAAAAGGGAGAGAAGTTGGCGTTAAACGCCCAATCTTCACCCATTCCTGGCGTTCAGACGTCAAGGGAGGATCAGACACCTAAGAGTGCTGACAGTAATCCCTCTAAAAAGGCTTCTTCAACCTCTTCTGTAAGGAATAAACCTGCAGCAACTAAGGTTGAAGATAAAGCCAAGATGCCTTATCCAGAAACTCCGCCAAGCGGAACAGGATAAGCAATTTGCCCGCTTTGCAGACTATCTAAGGACTCTTGAAATAAAGATTTCGTTTGCAGAGGCACTTGAGCAAATACCTTCTTATGCTAAGTTCATGAAAGAGATCTTAAGTCATAAGAAAGATTGGAGAGAAACTGAAAAAGTATTTCTCACTGAAGAATGCAGTGCAGTCATTCTGAAAAGCTTATCGAAAAAGCTTCAGATCCAGGGAGCTTTATGATACCATGCACATTAGAGGTGCTTGCACCAAGACGGCCCTGTGTGACCTGAGCAAGCATCAATCTAATACCTGCATCCACTATCAGAAAGCTTGGGTGACTGAAGAAGTCAAACCAACCCGGATATGCCTCCAACTTGCTGATGGCTCCATTAAATATCCATCAGGCATTTCAACTGACTTTGTGGTGCTGGAAATGGAGGAGCACAGAGTGCAACTCTCATTCTAGGAAGACCTTTCCTAGCAACTGGACGAACTCTCATTGATGTACAAAAAGGGGAAGTAACCCTGAGAGTCAATGAGGATGAGTTCAAGTTGAATGCTGTAAAAGCTATGCAGCACCCAGACACACCAAATGACTGCATGGCGCTGACATTATTGACTCTTTGGTGGAAGAGATCAATGACTGAAAGCCTAGAATCAGAGCTTGAGACATCTTCAAGGATGCTCAACCTGATCAAGAAGAACACAGGAAACAAAGGAATTTTCGAAAATTCCTCAGGAGGAGGATAAGCCTCCCAAACCTGACTCAAACCACTACCACCATCCCTGAAGTATACATTTCTGGGAGAGGGTGACACTTTTCCATGATTATAAGCTCTGCTTAAATCCACAGGAAGAGGAAGCACTGATTCAGTGCTAAGGACACACAAGACAACTCTTGGGTGGTCCATAAGTGATCTTAAGGGCATTAGCCCAGCTAGATGCATGCACAAGATCCTGTTGGAGGAATGCCAAACCAGTGGTCCAACACAGAGGAGGCTAAATCCGCCATGAAGGAGGTGGTGCAAAAAGAGGTCACTAAATTACTAGAGGCTGGGATTTTTATCCTATTCTGATAGCCCCTGGTGAGCCTTTCCAAGTTGTCCCAAAAAGGGAGGCATGACAGTGGTTCATAAAAAAATGAACTGGTTCCTACAAGAACAGTCACAGGGTGGCGTATGTATTGACTACAGAAGGCTCAATACAGCCACCAAAATGATCATTTTCCTTTACCATTCATAGACCAAAGCTAGAAGACTAGCTGGTCATGATTATTACTGCTTTTTGGATGGCTATTCAGGTTACAACCAAATTGCAGTAGACCTCAGGACCAAGAGAAAACAGCATTTACTTGCCCTTCTGGCGTGTTTGCCTACAGGAGGATGCCTTTTGGTCTGTGTAATGCTCCTGCAACCTTTCGAGATGCATGTTATCCTCTTCTCTGATAGGGTGGAGAAATTCCTGAAGTCTTCATGGATGACTTCTCAGTATATGAAGACTCATTCAGCTCCTGTCTTGACCACCTAGCACTTGTCCTGAAAGGTGCCAAGAGACTAACCTGGTTTTAAACTGGGAGAAATGTCACTTCATGGTGACTGAGGGAATTGTCCTTGGCACAAAATTTCAAGCAGGGAATAGAGGTGGATAAGGCAAAGGTAGAGGTAATTGAAAAATTACCACCACTGCCAATGTTAAGGCAATCAGAAGCTTTCTGGGCATGCAGGATTCTATAGAAGAGCATAACAAGCTTCTGCACGTCATTTATTATGCCAGTCGTGTTCTAAATGATGCCACAGAAGAATTACACAACCACAGAGAAAGATTACTTGCAGTGGTCTATGCCATTAACAAGTTTAGATCCTATCTAGTGGGATCCAAAGTGATTGTGTACACTGACCATGCTGCTCTTAAATACTTACTCACAAAGCAGGATTCAAACCCAGGCTATAAGATGGTGTTGCTTCTGCAAGAGTTTGATATAGAAATAAGAGACAGAAAAGGGACAGAGAACCAAGTAGCTGATCATCTGTCCCGATAGAACCAGTAACTGGGGCGTCCCTCCCTTCTACTGAGATCTCTGAGACTTTCCCCAGATGAGCAACTCTTCGCCATTCAGGAAGCTCCATGGTTTGCAGATATTGCAATTATAAAGCTGTGAGGTTCATACCCCAGGAGTACAGCAGAGTGCAAGAAAGAAATTAATTTCAGATGCCAGTACTACCTATAGATGAGCCGTATCTCTTTAAGAGATGTGCACGGAATGATCCGCAGATGTGTACCCAGAGAAGAAGCACAAGGATCCTATGCGCTGCCATGGATCACAGTATGGAGGACATTTTGGAAGTGAGCGAACAGCCACTAAGTCCTCCAATGTGGCTTCTACTGGCTACTCTCTATAGAGATGCCCGAGATTTTTGTGCGTAACTGTGACAGCTGCCAAAGAGCTGGTAACTTGCCTCACAGATATGCCATGCCTCAACAGGGGATATTAGAGATTGAATTGTTTGACGTATGGGGGATGACTTCATGGGTCCATTCCCACCATCATACTCAAACACTTACATTCGGTGGCAGTGGACTATGGTCTAAGTGGGTAGAAGCAATTGCTACACCCACTAATGATACCAAGACCGTGCTGAAATTCCTCCAGAAATACATCTTCAGCAGGTTTGGTGTTCCCAGAGTACTAATCAGTGACGGGGGCACTCATTTCTGCAATAACAGCTATACTCTGCTATGGTCAGATATGGAATTAGCCACAAAGTGGCACTCCGTATCATCCACAGACAATGGGCAAGCTGAAGTCTCTAACAGAGAGCTAAAAAGAATCCTAGAACGGACTGTGATAGCCCGAAGAAAGGATTGGGCAAAGAGTTTGGATGATGCTCTGGGCATACAGAACAGCATTCAAGACTCCTATAGGAACCTCTCCATACCAACTGGTGTATGGGAAGGCCTGTCATCTGCCCGTAGAACTGGAACATAAAGCCTACTAGGCAACCAGGTTCCTAAACATGGATGCTCAATTAGCTGGTGAAAAAAGATTGCTCCAACTAAATGAGCTAGAGGAGTTCAGACTCAATGCCTTTGAAAATGCAAAGATTTATAAGGAAAAGGCAAAGAAGTGGCATGACAAGAAGTTGTCATCCAGAGTCTTTGAGCCAGGACAAAAAGTTCTGCTATTCAACTCTAGGCTCAGATTGTTCCCAGGAAAGCTTAAATCTCGTTGGAGGGGTCCGTATGTGATTACAGGAGTATCACCATATGGATATGTTGAGCTCCAGGATGCTGAGTCTGACAAAAAGTTCATTGTTAATGGACAGAGGATCAAGCATTATCTTGAAAACAATTTTGAGCAAGAATGCTCAAAACTGAGACTTGAGTGATTCTCAGTGAAGGTCCAGCTAAAGACAGTAAAGAAGCGCTTGCTGGGAGGCAACCCAGACATTAGCAGGTTATATGTTTTGTTTCTACAAGGGCAAAATATCAAAAATGAAGGAATTCACAGAGTTACAGAAGGATTCGGTGCAAAAAGCAGAGAAAAAGAGCTTACTGGCGAAAAAACGCAAGTAAGGGGTACTTTGGGCGTTAAACGCCAGAATGGGCACCATTCTGGGCGTTTAAAGGTGCCATTTTGGGCGTTAAACGCCAGAATGGGCACCATTCTGGGCGTTTAACGCCAGGTGTGCAGCATCCTGGGCGTTTAGCAAAAATGCCCAGTGACAAAGGAGATTCTGGCGTTTAACGCCAGCCAGGGCACCTGGCTGGGTGTTAAACGCCCACAATGGCTAGCAAATGGGCGTTAAACGCCAGAATGGATGCCATTCTGGGCGTTTAACGCCAGAAAGGTGGGGGACCAAGATTTTGCTTTCCGATCAAATTTTTTTCAAACTTTCCTTTTTTAACCCATACTTTTCTACAAAAACACACTTCAACCTTTCATCATTCACCTTCAAATCTTCAAAAAAAAATCAAAATCATTCTTCAAATCTCTCTCAAATCAATCCCAAATCTTGTTCAAAAACTCACCCTTCTCTCAAATTCTCTCCATATCCTCTCAAATCTCCTTCCAATTTTTTCGAAATCTCCTCCCCCCCTTATAAAAACACGTTCGGCCTCCTTATTCCCCCACACCATTCGAATTTGCTCTCTCTTCTCTCTCTTCTTTCAAGCAAACCTCTAAGTTTGGTGTGCTTTTCCGTGATCACTAAGCCAAGATTCATCAAGATCATGGCTCCTAAGGGAAAACAAACCAATGTAAGAGGAATAAAGAAGAATAATCCAAAGAATCTTTGGAATTAAGAGAAGTTCTTAACCAAAGAACATGAAGACCATTATCACAAAATAATGGGTCTGAGGTCAGTGATCCCGGAAGTTAAATTTGATCTGAAAGAAGATGAATATCCGGGGATCCAAGAGCAAATTCGAAACAGAGGATGGGAAGTTCTACCAATCCTGAGATAAAGGTTGGAAGAAATATGGTTCAGGAATTCTACTCAAATCTTGGCTGACAGATAAGCAGAGATGACTGGAACTGCTTTCCATACTTATAGAACCATGGTCAGAGGGAAAGTTATCTACTTCCATCTGGACAAAATAAAAAATCTTCAAATTACCTCAACTGCAAGATGATCCTGAATCCTTTAATAGGAGAATGGTGAGAGCATAAAGGGTTGGATCAAGTTCTAGAGGACATATGCCTCCCTGGAACTAAGTGGATAACCAATTCAAAGGGTGTCCTAAACTAACTCAAGAGGGGAGACCTCAAACCAATTGCAAGAGGTTGGCTAGACTTTATTAGGCGTTCCATATTGCCCACTAGCAACCGTTCTGAGGTCACTATCAAGAGAGCAGTGATGATTCATTGCATTATGCTTGGAAAAGAAGTGGAGGTTCATCATCTGATTGCTTGTGAGATCTACACAATTGCAAATAAGAATTCCACTGAAGTCAAACTGGCTTACCCAAGCTTGATCTCCTTGCTCTGTAAAGAGGCTGGGGTAAAGATGGGAGTAGATGAATTCATACCCATTGAACATCCAATCACCAAGAAGTCAATGGAAGGACAAATGCAAGACAACTCTATCAAAAGGAGGGCACAGGAGTTCCTCCCTGAATTTCCTGAAATTGGCTACTGGGCTAGCCTAGAAGCATCTATCACCAAGTTGCAAGAAACTATGGAGCAACTTAAGGAAGAACAGCAGAATCAGAACTGCATGCTCTGTAAATTGCTGAAGGAACAAGAGAAGCAGGGGCGTGAACTTCAAGAACTGAAACGCCAAAAATTCTCCCCTCAATTTGAGGGAGCATCCACTTCTCAAAATCAAGGTTGTTGAGTCCTAACTCTGTGAAAACCTCTATCATTAGGAGCCTATTTAAATTTTTGTTTTCTATTTTTTTCTAGTCTCATCTTATATCTATCTTTGAGTCTTGTTCTTAATTCATAATTAATAAAATTTAAAATTCATGACTTAAAGCTATGAATGTCCTATGAATCCATCACCTCTCTTAAATGAAAAATGCTTTAATCACAAAAGAACAAGAAATACAGGATTTCGAATTTATCCTTGAAACTAGTTGAATTAGTTTGATGTGGTGACAATACTTTTTGTTTTCCGAATGAATGCTTGAACAATGCATATGTCTTTTAAATTTGTTGTTTTGAGAATGTTAAAATTGTTGGCTCTTGAAAGAATGAGGAAAAAGAGAACTGTTATTGAGGATCTGAAAAATCATCAATTTGATTCTTGAAGCAAGAAAAAGCAGTGATTCAAAAAAAAATGAAAAAAAAAGAAAGAAATAAAGTTGTGATCCAAGGTAAAAAGAGTGTGCTTAAGAACCCTGGACACCTCTAATTGGGGACTCTAGCAAAAGCTGGGTCATAATCTAAAAAGGTTCACCCAAGTAAGTGTCTGTGGCATGTATGTATCCGGTGGTAATACTAGAAGACAGAGTGCTTTGGGCCATAGCCAAGACTCATACACTAGCTATGTTCAAGAATCATTATACTTAACTAGGAGAATCAATAACACTATCTGAGTTCTGAGTTCCTAAAGATGCCAATCATTCTGAACTTCAAAGGATAAAGTGAGATGCCAAAACTGTTCGGAAGCAAAAAGCTACCAGTCCCGCTCACCTAATTGGAGTTGAGTTTCCTTGATATTTTGGAGTCTATAGTATATTCTCTTCTTTTTATCCTACTTTGATTTTCAGTTGCTTGGGGACAAGCAACAATTTAAGTTTGGTGTTGTGATGAGCGGATAATTTATACGCTTTTTGGCATTGTTTTTAGTATGTTTTTAGTATGATTTAGTTAGTTTTTAGTATATTTTTATTAGTTTTTAGTTAAAATTCACTTTTCTGGACTTTACTATGAGTTTGTGTGTTTTTCTGTGATTTCAGATATTTTCTGGCTGAAATTGAGGGTCCTGAGCAAAAATCTGATTTAGAGGCTGAAAAGGACTGCAGATGCTGTTGGATTCTGACCTCCCTGCACTCGAAATGGATTTTCTGGAGCTACAGAAGCCCAATTGGCGATCTCTCAACGGCATTGGAAAGTAGACATCCTGGGCTTTCCAGCAATGTATAATAGTCCATACTTTACCCGAGATTTGATGGCCCAAACCGGCGTTGCAAATCAGCTTCAGAATTCCCAGCGTTTAACGCTGGAAATGGCATAGAAATTGGAGTTAAACGCCCAAACTGGCATAAAAGCTGATGTTTAACTCCAGAAAGAGTCTCTACACGAAAATGCTTCAATGCTCAGCCCAAGCACACACCAAGTGGGACCGGAAGTGGATTTTTCTGTCATTTACTCAATTCTGTAAACCCTAGGTTATTAGTTCACTATTAATAGGATCTTTTGACATTGTATCTGTACCTCATGACACTTTACACGTTTCTTTGTGTACATTCTACAGCATGAGTCTCTAAACCCCATGGTTGGGGGTGAGGAGCTCTGCTGTGTCTTGATGGATTAATGCAATTACTACTGTTTCTTATTCAATCATGCTTGCTTCCGTTCTAAGATATCACTTGTTCTTAACCCAGATGAATGTGATGACCCGTGACACTCATCATATCCTCAACTATGAACGCGTGCCTGACAACCACCTCCGTTCTACTTTAGATTGAGTAGATATCTCTTGGATTCCTTAATCAGAATCTTCGTGGTATAAGCTAGAATTGATGGCGGCATTCAAGAGAATCCGGAAGGTCTAAACCTTGTCTATGGTATTCTGAGTAGGTTTCAATGATTGAATGACTGTGATGAGCTTCAAACTCCTGAGGGCGGGGCGTTAGTGACAGACGCAAAAGAATCATTGGATTCTATTCTGGCCTGATTGAGAACCGACAGATGGATAGTCGTGCCGTGACAGGGTGCGTTGAACATTTCCACTGAGAGGATGGGAGGTAGCCACTGACAACGGTGAAACCCTTGCATACAGCTTGCCATGGAAGGAGTCTTGCGTGCTTGAAGAAGAAGACAGTAGGAAAGCAGAGATTTAGAAGATGGAGCATCTCCAAAACCTCAACCTGTTCCCCATTACTGCAAAACAAGTACTTATTTCATGTTCTTTTACTTTTCACAATCAACCCTGATAATTATTGATATCCTGACTAAGATTTACAAGGTAACCATAGCTTGCTTCAAGCCAACAATCTCCGTGGGATCGACCCTTACTCACGTAAGGTATTACTTGGACGACCCAGTGCACTTGCTGGTTAGTTGTGCGGGGTTGCAAAAGTGTGATTGCAATTTCGTGCACCAAATTTCCTAATGGAATCTCCTTATGAAACATACTCAATAGGAGAGAAGTCTCTCCTTTTTATAACTAATCCTAATTAATTTAAAATCTAATATCTAAAATTAAGATAATATCTTTTCCTATTTTCAAATTCAAATTTGAATTTAAATCAGGATTAATTAACTACTCCGCGTCTTGTAACGTGTGGACCACTTGGCTTTACTAGATCTGCGCCTAACTTGGGTGCTAAAATGGGGTCTAGAAATCACCCCCAGCATTTTCTGCTTTCTCTGCACGTAGCGCATGTCACGCGTACGCGTTGATGGTCTTTTTCGCAAGTCACGCGAACGCGTCGGTCATGCATACGCGTCACTGAGTAAATCTTCAAATCACGCGCATTTGTCAGTCACGTGTACGCGTCGCTCCTCGCTGCCATCTCCTTTGATTCTTGTGCTGCAGAAACTCCATCAAATTCAGCCGAATGCTACCTAAAATAAACAAAATTACAAAAGACTCAAAGTAGCATCCATATTGGTTAAAAGATGATTAATTCTTTATTAAACTCAACAATTTAGATGTAAATTCACTAGAAAAATATAGGAAAGATGCTCACGCATCACAACACCAAATTTAAACTGTTGCTTGTCCTCAAGCAACCAAAACTAATATAAGCTTAGGATGTGAATTTGCATGAGAATGAGAGTTCGATTAAGCCCATGTCTCTTCTTATAGTGGGGTTTATAACTGTAATCCTGGATAGGTTTGGCATCTCACTCTCCTTTGAATCAGGAGGATGTCATTGTCATTCGGAATTAGAATCCGGATAATATTATAAATTCTCTGATCTTTACATTTTAGTTTAATCCTTGAACACAGCAAAATTGACTTTAATTTATATTTTTTCTTTGGTGCTTTGCACCTTGAGCCTAGCCGTGACTTTAAATGTTTTGTCTCAAGGATTACTTGACACAGAAACACCACAAGCACTTAACTGGGGGAGTCTCTTTGAGTCCTGATTTTTCTTTCAGTTACTCCCAGACAGTGGTGCTCAAAGCCTTTGGCATACTCTGTTAAACGCACTTGGTCTCGACTCTAAGTGTTCTGTCTCAAGGATTACTTGACACAATCACACCACAAGCATATGACTAGGGAAACAACTCTTTGAGCTTTTAATCTTGTCTGACCTCCCTAGTCATTGATGCTCAGAGTCTTGGACCTTGCTTTTATTATTATTTATTTTTTTCTTTTGCTTCAAGGATTACATTTTTGTTTATTTCAGAAAAGTCATAATAATTCTCTAAATTCATGTTCCTTATACATCAAAATCCCTTGATTCAAATTCAAATATGCACTGTTCATATCATGCATTCAAAAATCACAGAAAATACCACCACCTTTAAGTAAATAAGACTATTCTTAAAATTAAACTCAATTTCTCATGCAATACATCACTTTTGTATTTTTTTTATTTGAATTCAAGCTTAGTGAGTAATACATGAGACATCTTTTCAGAATTAAAGCATTTAAGAAAAAACTAAACTAGACCTAGGATTCTCACTAATAAAGGATCATGCAACAGACAAAGCAAAATAGCAGAAAACTGGAACATAGCATAGAAAAAGAAGGGAGGAATATAGAATGAAAGGAACTCAACCACCTTAGTTATCCTAGCGGTCGCTTTATTCTTTAAGTTATGCTCCTCCGTGAAGATGATTCGCCTCCCTTTTGGTGCCATAGGAATAAACAGAAAAGCCTTAAGCGAAGCGTCTACACTAAACTTAAATGTTTGCTTGTCCTCAAGTAAAGAAAATTTGAAATCAAAAACAAATAATGAGATGAAAGAAGAAGAAAAGGATAAAGGAACAAGAGAGAATTAGGATTGGGAGAGAGAGAAAGAAAATTAAAACTGGGCGGTGAACTAGTATAATTGTGCGGCGCAGGCGACGCGTACGCGTGGGGCGCGAAATTTTCTTAATGACACGTAAGCGTCAGGCACGCGTATGCGTGCCCTGGGTTTTCTGCAATTCGCGCGAAACCAGCCGCGCGCACGCACAACTCTCTGTTCACGTGGCTAGGGAACCAATATTGGCATACGACGCGTTCGCGTCATGCACGCGCACGCGTGGATGGCTGTTTGGTCAAATGACGTGCACGCATCAGGGACGCATATGCGTGGTCAATTTTGTGCGTTTAGCATACTTCCAGTCCCAAACCAGCACAAGTCTCTTCCTAACACATATTATGCCGTTTTTCCAGGTCACGCGTTCGTATTAGTGACGCGCACGCGTGGAGTGCCAAAATCACCAATGACGCGCACGCGTGGGGTACGCGTACGCGTGGGCTTGTTTGTGCGAAAGGCATTATTCCTGCGTCAATCCCGCATAACTCTCTATTAAATTTTATTTTTCACGCACATGCATATGACGCGTACGCGTCAGCGACGCTTGCGTGTCATGTGCTCTTCTTCTCTTTTTATTTTTTTTCGGTTCCTGTTCTAAAATAGCTGCGTGATCAGAAAATTAGTAGGAACTCAATAAAAATCAAATAAGTAAGAAAACTACTACTACGAAAAATAACTAAGAATGAAAAGGAACGATCATACCATGGTGGGTTGTCTCCCACCAAGCACTTTTAGTTAAAGTCCTTAAGTTGGACATGTGGTGAGCTCCTTGACATGGTGGCTTGTGCTTGTACTGATCCCAAACTAGGCGCATAACGCCTTTGAGCAAGTTAAAGCAAGTGATAAGGCCCCAAGAGTGTTGATTGTGGGAATGAATCTCAGGGTCCCAAACATTGCTTTTACATTCGTCTTCTTGTGGATCACCATTGTTCCCACTGGATGGCAAGCAGTCTGAATTCTCATAAAGACATCCAAACAACCTTTTAGACCCATTCAATTTAGCTCTACACCAATCCTTGCACTTCAATTTGGAGCATGCAACCATATTGAACCTTGCTTGACAACTCTTGCCACTAACCATCTTCCTCTTACTCTTAATGCCACAAAGAGCTCTAAGTTGACCATCCGTCTCTAGTAACCCATATTCAAGTGGGAAAGTAAAGGTTATGGATAGGAATTTTACCCACTTGAATGTTGTATTGGATGGTGATAGCTTTGGAAGAGGTCTTGCAAGCTCCACTCCCTTGTGTTCTTCTTTGAATTTATTTACCTCTTTGCAAGCTTCCTCAATTTCAATCTCTTCCTCTTGGTAGCTTTCTTCTAATTCAATCTCTTCTTCATTGCTCACCAAGGGCATGGGAGGTTGTGCATCTTCCTCCTTTGTGGGTGCATCTTCCTCCTTTGTGGGTGCATCTTCCTTTTCTTCCATGTGTGAGGATGGAAAGTTCTCTAATTCACTGGAGTATAAACTCCTTTGATTGGTTTCCTCACTTTTTTCTATAGGATCTTGCATTGTATCTCTTGGGAAGGAATTTGCTTGTTCCCCTTCTTGGTTCTTGATCATCGCCTGCACATAATTCTCTATATTTTTTACACTCGTCTTTATATTATGTAGAAATTCTTTCATGAGGAGCTCAAGATCTGATGGTATTTGAGATGAATAAGGAGATTGTGGCTCTTGATATGCATAAGAATGAGGTGATGGTTCTTGATATGAATAGGGAGATGGTGGCTCTTGGTATGGGTAGAAAGATGATGGTTCTTGATATGAATAGAAAGATGATGGTTCTTGATAAGAATATTGAGATGGTGGTTCTTGATATGAATATAGAGGTGGTGGCTCTAGATAGTTGGAACATGGAGCATTGAAGTTTCTTTAGTTTTGACTTTGCCAACCAAAATTTGGATAGTTCCTCCATCCACCATAATATGAATCACTACTTGGGTGTGAGTAGTAACCCATGTGATCTCTCTCAATTATTTTTCCTTAGCACAAAATACCAAAAAGAATTAAACGCACCGTGTGATAAACAGGAAAGCAAAGAAGACAGAATAGAATTTTTTTTTGAAAAGGAAAAAAAAATAAAAGTTCGAAAATAAATGAAAAGAAGTGAACTATAAATTTAAAAATTAAACAAAGAAAGATACTAGGATTTTTAAAAAAATATTTTTTAAAGAAAAATTACTATGGGGACACCAAACTTAATTTCAAAAGTTAAGAGAAAAAAATTTTAAATAAAATAAATCAAAATAAATATATATATTTTTTTGAAATTTTTTTAAAAATAGATTTTAAGAAAATTAAAAATAAAATGCCTAATCTAAGCAATCAAACAACTAATAGTTGTTAATCACTATCAATCCTCGGCAACGGCGCCAAAAACTTGGTGCGGTGTTTTACAACCACAAATTAATCGGCAAGTGCATCGGGTCGTACCAAGTAATACCTTACGTGAGTAAGGGTCGATCCCACGAGGATTGATGGATTAAGCAACAGCTATTGAGTGATAAGCTTAGTTAGGCAAGCAGAAAAGGGTTTTGAGATATTCAAAAGGTTTAAATTTGAACTCAGAATATAAAAAGGATAGACAAGTAAATAAATTGGGAATAAAATATGGAGAAAACTGTTAAGGCTTCAGAGTTGTCAATTTTTCCGGATTAACTTTTCTTACTAACTATTTTAATCATGTAGGATTTAATTTATGGCAAACTATATGTGGCTAGACCCTAATTCCTTAGACCTTTCTAGCCTCCTCTAAAATTCATTAACTGCCAATTCATTGGTCAATTAATTCCAATTAGAAGGTGAAGTTCAAATTCCAGTTTATATACCACAAAAATTCTATTTACCCAAAAATAAGAGGATTATATGTCATGTATCCTGTTAAATCCAAATAATTAAAATTTAGGAGAAATTATTTTCAAGTTGTTGTTCAAGTAAAGAGCTTTTCCAAGTTTTACAAGAACTCAAATAGAAAGAGGGTCATACTTCCGTTCCACCCAAATTCATAAGATAAAGAATGAAAATAATTCTTAAATATAAATCCATACATAAATTAAAATAGAAAAAGCAATAAAATCAATCCATACAAATAGACAGAGCTCCTAACCTTAACAGTGGAGGATTAGTTGCTCATGGAATGCGGAATATAAATTTGTATAGAATTCCCTAATGGAATCCCCCTTATGGAACGTACTCAATAAAAGAGAAATCTCTCCTTTTTATAACTAATCCTAATTAATTTAAAATCTAATATCTAAAATTAAGATAATATCTTTTCCTATTTTCAAATTCAAATTTGAATTTAAATCAGAATTAATTAACTACTCCGCGTCTTGTAACGTGGGGACCACTTGGCTTTATTGGATCTGCGCCTAACTTGGGTGCTAAAATGGGGCCCAGAAATTACCCCAGCGTTTTCTGCTTTCTCTGCACGTGGCGCATGTCACGCGTACGCGTCGATGGTCTTTTTCGCAAGTCACGCGGACGCGTCGGTCACGCGTACGCGTCGCTGAGCAAATCTTCAAATCACGCGCACGCGTCAGTCATGTGTATGCGTCGCTTCTCGCTGCCATCTCCTTTGATTCTTGTGCTATAGAAACTCTATCAAATCCAGCCGAATGCTACCTAAAATAAACAAAATTACAAAAGACTCAAAGTAGCATCCATATTGGCTAAAAGATAATTAATTTTTTGTTAAACTCAACAATTTAGATGCAAATTCACTAGGAAAAGATAGGAAAGATGCTCACGCATCAACTGCTGGGTTCAATTTTTTCGATATGTTTAGTCCTGTGATTAAACTAACTACTTTGAGAGTCTTGCTCACCATTGCTTCGACTAGAAACTGGTTTGTGCATCACCTCGATGTCAATACCGCGTTCTTACACGGTGACTTGCCCAAAGAAGTGTACATGAAACCACCTTTAGGTCTTCAAGTCCCACCTAGTTTTGTCTGCAAACTACAACGCTCTTTGTACGGCCTCAAACAAGCCAGCCGCCAATGGCACCAGAAATTATGTTGCGTGCTCATTCAGTTTGGTTACTCTCAATCCAAGGCTGATAGTTGTTTGTTTACTAAGTCCACAGCTGCATCATTCACTTGCATTGTTTTGTACGTGGATGACTTGGTTTTAGGCGGGAATGAGCTTAGAGAGATTGAGAGAGTGAAACACTTACTTGATGATAAGTTTAAAATCAAGGATCTTGGGGAATTAAAATTCTTCTTGGGGTTCGAATTCGCTAGAAGCCACAGAGGCATAACAATGTATCAAAGAAAATACACATTGGACCTCCTTGAGGAATTTGGACTACAAGATGCAAAACCAGTCACCACACCTATGGATTACACCACAAAATTGTCAAAGTCGTTAGAGAATCAATTGCAGGATGTTTTTGCATACAGAAGACTGATTGGGCGGCTGATCTATCTGACAAATACTCGTCCTTTTGCAGTAAGCAAGCTAAGTCAATACCTGGACTGTGCAACTGATACCCACTTCAAGGCAGCACTCCACGTCTTGAGGTATCTCAAAGGTGCTCCAGCCAAAGGTGTTCTATTCTCAGCTTCAGACCACCTCAACTTGACAGCATTCTTGGGAGCTTGTCCCGATACTCACCGATCTGTGTCTGGATTTTATTTTTACCTTGGTAAGTCCCTAGTGTCATGGAGATGCAAGAAACAACAAACTGTTGCGCGCTCCTTTGCTGAAGCGGAGTATCGGGCAATGGCGCTCGCCACATGTGAAGGTATCTGGCTTTCTTTCCTTCTTCGAGATTTTCACGCAATACCTCCGAAGCCAATTACCTTATACTGTGACAACCAGTCTGCACTACATATCGCAGCCAATCCTGTGTTTCACGAACGAACAAAATATATCGAGATTGACTGCCACAATGTGAGAGAGAAGGTCCAAGAAGGCACTTTAAAACTGCTCCCTGTTTCATCAGCAAATCAGGTTGCTGATATTTTGACTAAGCCTATAGCACCTAATCCTTTCTTGTCTTGTGAAGTCAAGTTAGGTATGATTAATTTTTACACCCCCAACTTGCGGGGGGATGTAGTCAGATTATAGTAGAGTAGATCAATAGTTTGACAACATGTATAACAAGCTGTTCCACTTAGTAAATTAACATCAGAATTAGTTAGAGTAGAGTAAGGAATTTAGTCAGACAGTTATCAAATGTGTGGCTCACATTGAGTGTATATATATCAGTTTACAATAAGGAAATCACACTTTTTGCCTCTCTTTGCTATCTCACATTTTCTGAGTCTCCCTCTCTTGCGTGGAGTAACTCCTCTGCCTCACCACCACACTCTGCAACCGAACAGAGTTTCCTCAACTACTATCTCTTTTAAATAGTCTTATTTACATTTACTCATTTAGCTATTTGGATAAAAAGTTAGTATTTGAGAAAGTGGAGTAAAAAAATTTTTTTAAATATTTTTTTATTTAGTGGTCAAAACTTTGATTAAAAAGTAAAAGCGTGCAAAAAGATTATATTACATTTTTGTTTCTTATGAGAAATGATCTTTTTTCTTCTCAAATTTGGACACTAAATTAGAAATTTAAAAAATTATATAAAATTTGACGGTTGGTCTTTATTTAGATGATAAGAGAAAAAAGAGAAAAAAATTAATAAAATAAAAAAATAAAAAGAAGAAAAAATAAGAAAAAAAAATCTTTTCTCTTATGTTGTTTGGATGTAAAAAAACCTGAGAGAAAAAAAATTCATTTTCTTATTTGGATTGAACAAAATGAAGATAAATTTGAAAAACAAAATTTTTTAATATAATTTCTTCATATTTTCTTCTTAATAAAGGAAAAAAATTCGCCATGACTAAAAATTTTCTTTCAAACCATATTCACTAGTGAAGCAAACAAGAGAAAATATCTTTTTTTCGCCCATTTTACTTTCTTTCATTTTCTTTGTTTATTTTTTTTGAACTAAACAATGTATTAAAAATAGGACTCTTTTCCACTTTTTAGCAACAAAAACATATATATCATGTTTCTATACCAAATACAAGAATGTATTTTAAAATTATGTTTAGATTTTTCGCACGATCACCCTACACAAGAAATATTTTTACTATTATATTACCTTAAGAGTGAGAAAAGGGTAATATAAACATTTTATAAAGAAAAAATAATCATTTTTTACCATGAAAGATCCGAACATTGACAAAACTAACCATGAAACAACAAAATTAAAGTTTTACCCATGAAAGATCAATTATGTACGATAAAACTATCAAAACCCTAAAAAACTACCCAAAAACCCCAAATTACCCTTCCCTCTCCCGTCATCATGATCATCACTTCCAGAGCTGCGACTGTGTCCAGCTGCATACACCGCACATTTTGCAACAAAGAAAAGCCACAACTACTAGTGTTGGCCATAGTAGCAGATCTAATCCCTAGTCCCATATCGAGCATTCAAAACCTAATCTCTCATCATCCCACAATCGCAGCAATAGAAAACACTATCAGGAGAGCTTCATCCCCAACGTAATCAAGCAGCAGATGCATCCTTCTTGCCGCAAAGCTTCAACCAACGGAAGAATCGATCAGAGCTCCGACTAAAGTTCTCTTCGGTGACAGTTGTCATCAACCCTACCAGACCGATGTCAGCAAGCAGCGCAATAGAGAGTGAACTCATCTTCGTCGAAGAAGAGGCCCGGATTCTCAAAGATTAGAATTAGTGTGATAGAGTAAACTCGTCCTCGTCTTTGTTTTTGTTCGAGTTATGATTTTAAATTTGTTTTTTGTGTTGATTTTGAGGGTTTTTGTTTCTCTGCATCTCCCCGGCCGGAACTTGCATTGAAGCATTTGATTGACGTTGGTGTGTGGTGATTGATGCTAATTACAGAGGACCAATTGGGGTGATACTGTTCAACCTACTCGCATTCAGGGCCGCCATCGTCTCCAGTTCTAAAAAAGCCACCACCTTCACCTTTCTCAATAACGTATTCCCAGCCCCACTTGCAAAATCCGAATACTAACTGACTTGACCCGAGTTTCGCCGAAAAGCATACATTTTTTTGCTTTCCCCAAAGTTTTCACATTGAGCTTCAACGGCGAGTTCTTTGAGCTAAGATCGCAAAGCGAGGCTGGATCGCCGCTGGAGGTTGTGGAAAGAACTCAAATCGGGGAGAATAGAATCTGATGCTCACTGGTTCCGAAGATAGCGATAGTGATAAAGATAGACACATGCGGAGAAGGACTCAACGATAGCGGTGGTGAATGAAAGGGGATGAAGGGGGATTGGAGTGGTAAGCCTGTGCAGAAAGAGGAGGGAGAGAGATAGAGAAGAGAGAGAGAGAGAGAGAGAGAAAGAGTAATGTGATAATGATGATGATGAGGGAAGGGTAATTTAAAATTTTTGAGTAATTTTTTAAGATTTGGATAATTTTATTGTAGGAAGCCGATCTTCCATGGATATAATTTTAATTTTATTGTTTTATGGTCAATTTTATTAGTGCTCAAATTTTTTATAATAAAAAATAATTATTTACTCTTTTATAAAATTATTTTATATTTTTCTATATGGATCATTAAGATCTAAAATTTTAGTTAGTCCATTGAAGTCATTCCCTTAAAACATTTGTTAATATCAAAGTATAACTCTATGCATGTTAGAAAATATATTATTATATATTCTTCATGATATTATTATATATTTAGAATAAGATGCATATTTATAAATATTTAGATAAAAAAAATTATATTATATAATAATATAATTTTATGAATCGAATTATTTTTAAATAATATAAAATAATTTAATTATTTTTAAGTAATTATAAATAATACTACATAATAATTAATTTTAATAAATAAAAATATTTTTGTATCTATTTATATACTTTATATTTAGGGTTAAGTACAATTTTAATCTCTAAGCTATAGGCCAAAAGTTTTTCTTGTCCCTAACTTTTTTTTTGCATACAAAATCGTCCTTCAGGTTTAACCTAATTTAAAACCATCCTTCGGACCAAAATACTATTTTCCTTCTTCTCCAAAATACCCCGTTTCTATTCTTTTTCTTCTTCTCCATACAACATCATCTCTTCTTCCTTTTTTTCTTCTTCATCACAGCGCCAGCAACAACAATAATAAAATCAGAAGCACAACGAATGTAATAAATATAAAAAATAGAATTAAAAATACAAAGTTCATAAAATTAATTTTGTTTTCTCAAATATACAAAGCTCAGAGAAATGTGGTACTGTACATTGCAGCTTGTTTTTTCTACTGGTAAAGCACAAAAAAATCAAAGAAATCAGAACACAAAAAATCAAAAGAATAAACATAAAGAGATCACAGATCAAATTAGAAGCAGAAGAAATAGTGAACAATAAAATTACAATCAGAATCAGAAGCAGAAAAAATTAGAAGTAGAAGCAGAACAACTCAAAAACAGAATCAAAATCCTAGAGAGGACCAGCGGCGAGGACCAAAAGCATCGACGGCAGTGGCAGAGTGTGACGGCAACGAGGCACCATCTTCCTCTCCTTGTCCGTGTGTTTTCTCTCTCTATTCACGTGCTCTTCGATGGAGGCAAGGCTCGCGTGTCTTCTGTCCCTCGCGAGACAAGGAGCAGCGATGAGCGACGACGAGTAGCGATGACCGACGAGAGGAGGATGGGCAAAACGACAATGCGGCAGATTTCCTTCCCCCCTCACGTGATTCCTGGCTTTTTCCCTACCTTCCCTTCTCCTTCTTCTTCCCCCCTTCGCGTGATTTCCTTTCCTTTTCCCTTTTCATCCGTTTTCTTTCTTCTTTTTTTCTTTTTTATTTTATAATTTTTTAATTAGGGGTGATTTAGTAATAAAAATTAAAATTTTGGTAAAAATAACGATTTTAAAACTACGCTAAATTTTAGAAACGATTTATATGCAAAGAAAGGTCGGAAACGAAAAAAATTTTAAACTTATACCTTAAAGATCAAAATCGTACTTAACCCTTATATTTATTTTAAAACAAAAATTGCATTTATTTTTTTAAAATATTATATTAAAATATATTTATGTGTATATACACTAATATATTTTATATTTATAAAATTTATTAATACTCTTTTTTATAATATTATTTAATTTTTATTTAATAAAATTTAATTATTCACAAAAAAAAATAATACATAAAATGTACACAAAATTATTAAGCTGGTTTTAAACGTATCCAATTTAAAATACAACTCACACAAGAGTCATATCTAATTTTTGGATTGAGATTTAAATATAAATTTGATTCGATTTTCATCTGTTTTCGGTAATCAAAATCGTCCAAAATAAATGATGACATGAAGTATTAAATTAAAATTTAATTAAACAATACCCAATACAGCAAAAGGCAAAGAAAACAAACAAGCTTTTCTTTTTCTTGATCCGTTTGAATTCGATCTTGTACTTTTTCTTACATGTCACCGACTATATCCCACAATCTGTTCTCCCTTTTTCTCCTCTGAGTCCAATCCATAATAACGAAAGACAAGACACTAATTAATTGATTATAAGCAAAAGTCCAAAAATTCATTCATGAATCAGATATTTAACACTACTCCCTAGTCCCCACAAGTTTTGATTCTAGTACCTTTCCCACGCCACAACATGATTCTTTTCCTCCGCCCATATTTTCGCATTGGCTTCACTTTTCATCTTTCAACGTAGCTGCAAACATTTCATTTCTTTAACTAATTAATTCATTAATTAACTATAAACAAATTGGAGTTGTATAAGCAACAAAAGCAATCCCAAAACCTTCTTCTATCACAAACTTCAATTTGGTATTAACTTAGTGATAACGAAAGGGATTGCATAGATTCACACACTAACCCCTCAAAAGTGGACCCTTTTTTTGTTTTAGCTTAGCTTAGCTTCCTTTGGCTTTGGATTCTCTTTCTTTTAAATATTATTGGGAGCTTTTCCCTTTTTTTTCTTTTCTATGTTGGATTCTTCATTTTTTGCTTTCTGGGTGCTTTTGAAATCCACATTTCATTGATGGGACTTGTTTTTACTAAATGGGCATGCGCATTCTTACTCTCTTGTTGGCTCATAACCTACAAGGTACATTCAGGTAAGGTAAAGTTTTGCTTTTGTTAACTTTCAAAAGGTTCTTTCATTTCATGTGTGATGTGTTCATTCTTCAAAAGTGGCATGTTGTGAAGCTAACTTGGTTCTTTATTGAATTTGGTGTTTGTCTCAAGTGGAGGGGTTACATAGGGGTTCTAAAGTGAGAGGAGTGAACTTGGGAGGGTGGTTGGTCATTGAAGGTTGGATCAAACCTTCATTGTTTGATGGCATTGCCAATGGAGACATGCTTGTAAGCAAGCTACTATCTTCACATTTTTGTTTCCTCACTTTTCCATTTGTTTATTTTGATTTTTGAGTTTCATTTCTATGTAGTGGCATTGGCATCCAATTAGGTATGGAAGTTAAATCTTTCTTGTCTACATGGCAGCACCTGATTGGATGACAAATCATAGAAATTAAACATGTTTATTCTTTATCTCTTAAATTTTTGTATTTTGGTGACTTATTATTATGTGGTTGATTCATATTTGTGTTGATATTGGGAAATGTAGGATGGAACAGAGGTGCAATTTAAGTCAGTGACATTGCAGAAGTATGTATCTGCAGATAATGGGGGAGGAATGAATGTGACTGTTGATAGGGATGTCGCATCTTCATGGGAAACCTTCAGGGTAAGGCGGAGGTTGAGTTCTAGTTTCGATTTAATAACAATTTGTTAATCCTTAACCAGCTATGAAATGTTACCTGTTTCGGCCATTATCTTCGAGCAAGTTTCATATTTAGATAGTCATCATGTTTGTTATTATGATTTCCTTTGTCGAAGTTTAAGTTAAAATAACATTTGAAGCAGCATTGATTTAGTCCTAATATCAGTTCACTTTCTGAATTCACCGTCACTTTTTATTTATGATCTTGAATATCGTTCGAAATTGGAAGTGTTTCGCAGCATATACTGACTCTTGCCAGAAAAGGTATCCTTCTATCGGATCTGATGTATTGTTGCTTACTCAGAAGAATCACAAAATCACTAATAACATTGATCTGGTTGATTAAGTTATGGTTTCATTCACCATCAATTATTCGTATGATCAGTGTTCCCATTAAGAATGGTGTATTCGCTTTCTACTTTTTAGTTTCATTCCCAGTTACATTAAGTATGAAATGCTTGTAAGGCAATGTTCTTTGCTCCGTGTCGATAGTTTCTTGGAAGAAATTGTAATTGGAGAATTTATTGTAGTTGATGTAATGATATCTTTCTTGTTTTACTGTTTGTGCATTATTGAATCTTGGATGTTGTGTTTTACTGTCTTGTTTTGCGCATAACTGAATTTATATCACTCAACATAATGGTAAAAGTTAGATATGGCAATTGGTAAAAGCTTTATTAAATAGAAATATTCAACCTTTGTTCTGTTGCAGTTATGGAGAGTCTCTCCATCTGAATTTCAATTTCGTACCTCGAAAGGTCAGTTTCTTACATGTGATGGCGATGGCTGCACTGTCTCGGCAACAGCAAACTCTCCTTCAACATCAGAGACATACGAAATAGAGCGGAATGGGAACAGTAGAATTCATATGAAGACAAAGAATGGGGCCTATCTACAGGTATTCATCCTTATTTTCTGGAAAATCCGAAGTAGCCGTTCGATAGTGTGTAAAATTTGATGCTTGTTAACACAACACTCTTCGCTGTTCGTGTAAAGGACATTTCCATTGGCATTCAATTAAATGCTTCAAAATAGCCAAAAATGGTTAACTTGCACACTCACTATCTTAGAAAGAAACTACTTTTACCTACACGACAAGACCCGATTGGATGTTAGGATAAAACATTTTACATTGATAGTGCTGCATATCAATCAAGCTCTATTTTTCAATGTAAAATCATATTGACATTAAACTTTTAACAGATTCACATGATTGAATGTACCGCTATATTTATAGGCTACAACAGATGGTCAGCTTACAGCAGATTACCCGGGTTCACCAGGATGGGATGATAATGCTGCCACATTTGACATGACAATTTTGTCGAATAATTTACATGGTGATTACCAGCTAGCAAATGGATATGGACATGATCGTGCGAAAGATGTTCTTAAGGTAAAATCATATTGTTCAAATATTTTTTTTACATAAATGGCAAAAAGGATCCTTTTGTTGAACATATATATATAAGCCAATATATTTTGTTAGAAAAAGCTATAACATGCAAGTTAGAAGTTTCTTGGCTATTTTATTTACTTGTAAAATCAAGTAAAAGATTGTGTTTCCTATATTGATTGCTCAACTTTCTGTGACTGCAGAGACATAGAAATACCTTTATCACCATTGAGGATTTCAAGTTTCTATATAAACACGGAATAAACACTGTGAGGATACCAGTTGGGTGGTGGATTGCTTTCGATCCTGATCCTCCGAGTCCTTTTATTGAAGGAAGTCTTGATGCTCTAGATAATGCATTTTTATGGGCACAGTAAGTGCTATTTTAACTGTATTATCCTAAAAGTTTTAGCACAATTGGAACTGTATTTTTTCTTTCTGAGAATATAAATGATTATTTTGGTGCAGAGAATATGATATAAAATGCATAATTGATCTTCATGCTGCTCCTGGTTCCCAAAATGGGATGGAACATAGTGCAAGCAGAGATGGATTCACCGGCTGGCCCGATTCTCCAGATAACATTCAACAGTCATTGAATGTTATTGAATTTTTAGTTTCTAGGTAAGTTTAAAGTGTGTGAATATGTTTGATATTTTTCTTATTATAGAATAACCAACTTCTATGTTGAGCGTTAGGGGTTAATACTCAAATTCGTCCTTGACTAATATGACTAACAAAATCTTTCGAGGATCAATTTGAAAAATGAGTTATCTTTTAGGGACAAATATGAGTATTAACCCTTTTTTACATGAATAGAAAGAGATTTTTAGCATTGAAACACTGAACAAGATATACAGTTGGTGTTGTAGTAGCCAGTGAGATTCTCATCCAAAGTAAAAACTATCATTTAGATCCTAGCTTCTTTTGGAATAGCAATTCCTTCATTCTAGATTGTCCTTTTTGTTCCTGGTTAGAAAATAGACAAAGCTCATCTTAAAGTTCATCATTGCTGACTTTTGTTCTTTTTTTAACTTTTTTTTTTTATTTAATAAATACTTCTTTCTACTAGGAAAACGACATGGACTCATTTAAAATCCGCTATGCGAATATCTTATTCTTTTAGGAGAGATGGTTCATGATAGCATTATGGTAAAATCTGCTATGCGAATTCATGCAATATGCCGATATCCTTACTGAATAGAGATTTCGTTTTACAGATATGCAAGGAATCCTGCTTTGCTGGGAATTGAGCTTCTAAATGAACCGTCTGCCGGAACAGTTCCATTAGATACTTTAGTTTCTTATTACAAACAGGGCTACCAAATTGTTAGAAAACACTCTTCAACAGCTTATGTAATAATGTGCCAAAGAATTGGCATGGCAGATCCTATGGAACTCTACCAAGCCAACATAGGATCTCACAACACAGTTTTGGATTTGCATTACTACAACCTCTTCGACGCGTATTTTGTTAATATGAGCGTCGGCGATAACATACAGTACATATACAATAGCCGGGAAGGTCAACTCAAGGCCTTGAATAGTTCAAATAGCCCACTTGTTTTTATTGGTAAGACAACTCTCTCTAGTACTTGTTTGAGGCTATATTATTATGTTTCACTGTGAAATGTTTTTGTACTTATTTTGTTTCGTATACCAAGTTGACACACTTCCCTCCACCATTAGATTTGGCATAGGACCTACGTCGAATAGGTTCTACACCTCATCACTTGGTGGAGGGATGGTGTAATGTACGGAACAGAAGTGAGTACAAATAACCGAGCTCTAGCCATAAACCTTGACTTTAAAAATAGACATTGAAACCTCTTGATTCCCTGCTCATTACTATGAGTTTCCCCTCATTAACACTTGCGCACTCCATCGTCGATCGACACATAGTATTTACAAATATCATTATTCTTTTCTTTTCGTTTCGTCATAACTTGAAAGCCAACCATTTTTTTCAGGAGAGTGGGTGAATGAGTGGAATGTGACAAGCGGATCGCAAAAGGATTATCAAGATTTCGGAAGGGCACAGTTAGAAGTTTACAATGCAGCTTCCTTTGGATGGTGTTACTGGACAATAAAAAATGACAGACAGCACTGGGATTTTGAGTGGAACATTAGGAGCAACTATCTTCAGTTAGGTAATTAACATCATAAATTTGGCGGCACTCTATAAACTTTATGATATTAAAACAAGAATTTAGTTGACTCGCTCTCAGTGTAACTCGGTTTTTCATGTGTATTCAATTATATAATGCCACGTTACAAAAAATAATTATCTTTTACATTAACCGCATAAATGGTCATAAAAAGGAACAGGGTCAGTACATCAAACATTAATGTGCCTATTATTTATTTTTGCAGGCAAATCACCCAGCAAACAGAGATTTAACATTTTTGGATTGATAGGATTGGCATTCACGTGCTTTTGTCTCCCTTTTTTGTGAAACAACCTTCGCCTTAGCCTGCGATGAAAGCATATTTGATTCGATGCAATTATTTTTTTCTCATAAAGTTTTCCATCTTGTTCATTTAGATGGATTCATAGAGTGATGTATTTTCAGGCATAATTTTCAATACAGCATTTCATTCAAATAAAACTACAAGTAATATTTTACATTGAAAATAATTGGAATGGGAAAGTTGCAATTCTATTGATTTGGTTCCGTACAAGTATGATTGGAGGGAAAAGTAGTTAGAGTAACTAACTGAGTCTAATAACTACTCCTAACTGCGTTGTAACTTGTAACCGAATAGCAAACTATAATACATATATGTGAAATCCCTCTCCCCCTGTTTTCTAGGATCTGTGGACAAGAATATATAAAAAAAAAGAAACAAGTTTAACAATAACTGAGAAAATTAAAAAAAAAAGAATAAACACTATATAAGAAGATTAAAAGTTCGGTAATTAAAATAAATGTGAAAATAAAAATAATAAATAAAAATATAATTTTGTATAATTTTAATATAAAAAATTTTTGTATTATAAAATATTTTTAATAAAAAATATATCAAATTTAATATTAATTTATATATATTTTAATTAATTTTTAAACAATGTAATATTTATTAAAATATATTTTATATTATCATTTAATTTGTCATGGGCGGGTCTCTACCGAGTTGATAGTCAATTTCAATGTGTCTCGACTATTCATGAAAAGCAACGTTCAAGTTTGTATTAATAGTTTAATACACCAGTTCTACATAATGTATTAATATTCAATTTTAGTTGTATTATTTGGAAAACAAAAACAATTTCATATTCTCATCAGAGCAAAAATATGCAAGTCCAAATATCACATAACCCAAATAAACCCTGGCTCTCTATTTCAATAGATTCATTAAAACTTTTCCAAGGCCCACCGATTCGATTCCTATTAAAAACAATATTTCGACCCACTACAGTAGACTATTTTACAAGCTTGGTAGTGGCAGGTTGCCACTTGCCAGGTGACTGTCATCCCTCATGTAGTTAGCGGTCTAGGGGTGGCGACAACCTTATCGGCGGATACCCAACCTGTTTCAATTCAATCGGGTAGGATTGAGAGTAGAACAGATTGATCTGTGAGTTAATCGAGTAGGGTTGAGTTTCAACTCATACTATATATATATTAGGATAAATGTTAAATTAAATACTTTTCATTCATATAATAAATCTTTAATTAAAAATTTAATATTTTTGTTTACATAAAAATTAAATATATTTAGTGATATATAAATATTAATAAATTATAATTCTAAGATATTATGTTATTGAATACTGTATTTTTTTGATGACTTGAGGAGAAAATCGAATATTCACAAATTAAAAACGGATAAAATTAAGGTTGACATATTATAAATTTATAAATAAAAATAAGATTGCTATTTTATTCTATTCTATCTATTGTCACTTTTAATTTAAGATATGTTAACTAGGTGTAAGCGAAAGAAATGGAAAATTTTTAAAAGGGGAGGAAAAAGGGAGAGTTCAAGATTTTTGAATCCTTTCTTTTTTTTTTAAGAGTATAAAATAGGTAAATAAGAAAAACTTGGAAAGACTTAATATAGCTCAGACTAAGTTTGGTAAAAAAAAAATTATTAGATTTTTATATTTTTTTTGTTTTAAATTTAGTATATCAAAAATACAATGTGGTTGTTCTTGTAGTTTTTATAAGTTAGGAGTATTTATAAAAACACTTAAAAATTTTTTTTTCAAAGTTTTCTTATAGTTATCAAAATTAATATTAAATATATTAAGTAGAAGCTTTAGGTGGTTGACACGTTTTTTCTTATTTGATCTTACTTTTAAGGATGTTGTTCTGGTGTAGTAGAACAGGCAAAATATCTACACACGATAAAATAAGTAAATGACATACATTTACGACCGGAGATAATAGTTATTGCTCCATGAAGATAACATCATGACATGCAACAGAAATAAATTAAGAAGGTAATTTTTTGTAGCATGATGAGAGTGTTAGCTAGATGATTGAAGTTGTTAATGAGAAAATTTTTTCTAACCATTAATAATTATTTTGAATTAAGTAGATTGGGTTTTTTCCTTTTTTTGGCTTATGTTTCATTAGTTGATTTGGGCACTATTATGTGTTCTTTGACACATCTTTTTTTTTTTTTTTGACACTTTAAAAATTGTACAAGTTAGATTTATACCCAAATCTCATTTATTAGACAAACAAATCCCCATATTAACCTCGTACCAAAAATCTATAACCAAAATTAATTTTGACAATGTTCAACCAGAAACAAAATCTTGCATTTAAATTAAGTATTGTGTATTGTTCTCAAACGAACTCTCGAGTTAACTCGTACATTTGTACGAGTTTACGAGTTCAGATATGGAATCAAGTTGATTTGAGCATAGACTCTATCCTGAATAAACTCGACTTGACTCGGTCAAACTCGGACAAATTCGTAAGTTTAGAACCGAATTAGCGAATTTGTGTTTTTCTTCATTTTTGCTAAAAAAAGCACCATTTTGAAAAAAAAAAAACTTTTTTTATTAGGGTTATGATAACACTCCCAAAAAATGAAAGAAAACACACTTACAACTCACTTATCTGCATCGTTTCTCTCAAGTCTCACTTTCTCCATGTTCTGCCGCAGTTGCCGTTCCCCGTCGAGCTGCAATTGTTCGCCTGCGTCTGCTATCTCTGCTCTTATTTGCTCCATTGTCTTTGTGAATTTTACCTATATTGCCCTCTGCTTTGTATTTTTTCACATCTCCACTATATATCCGCAACTCCATCGTGCTATCACCGTTCACGAGTTTGACTACTTCTCCTATAGTCCTATCTCTCCTCTAGTTTGCACCGTCGTGAAATCCATGACTATTTGTCGCCGTCGTTTCGTGCTGCTGCTACACCCTCACCACCGTTGCCTGCTGGAACTTTGTCCCCTTTTTTTCGTCTGTATCCTCTATCTTTTGTATGCCTTTTGCCCTTTCTTTGAGTCTTTGCTTTTTTATTTAGTTTTTTTAATTTTATTGCTTCTAATTTTAGCCTATTGCTTATCGTTTATGTTAGATGGTCAAATGGTTCATTCATTCATGGCCGATTAGTAATTAATTATTTTGATTAGAGTTAATTTGATTAGTTGATATTGTTCAATATTCAACTAAAGATTTAGTATTACAGATTTAGAACTTTTAATTTTGTGTGTTCTATATTGTATTTGTATAAGAATAATTATAGAGGATTTGAATGTGTATTTTAAAGTATTTATTATAATGTATGCTATTATTTTAATTTATTATGTGTTTTAAGATTGATATTATTAATTTTGAATGATTAGAATTGAGTAAATATACATTATGTATAATATATATAAACTTCATAACAGATGAACTCGTACGAGTTTACGAGTTAACTCGCGAATCGAGTTTAGGTCAACTCCACAAATTTACTTAGACTCACGAGTTTGACAACCATGATATCGTGATTTCAGATAGTCTTATAATTAATATTTTTTTATATTTTTGGCATTTAGCTGTAAATGACAAAGCATAGTTAAGCGCATATAAAGTAGATACTCCAAATAGATAAACATTTCAATGGCCCAAATATTTTTTATAAAATATCTTTACCATCCTTAAATCTTGAATCTAATGATACGGGCTGCATGCAAGCTGCATCATTGTAATTAGTAGTTTGATTAATAATTTATATTTTTACCATACATATTAGTAAAAGAGCAGTGGCAGCTAATCAATTCATTTTTACATTTTGTTTGGATGCTTGATGAAAAATGAAAGGAAAAAAAATGAGAGAAAAGAAAAGAAAATAAAATAAAATAAAATAAAAAGTGAATTTTTTTCATATTGTTTGGATGTAGAGAAAATGAACGAAAAGAAAATAAGAAAAAAAAAATTTATTTGAATAAAAAAAAGTAAAAAGAGAAAAAATTATGATGGAATAAAATTACTTTATTATCCTTACATATAAATTATAATTTATTAATGTATTTAAATTATTTTTTCAATAAAAAAAATCTTTTAAATTTATTTTCAAAATTTTAAATGTAATAAATGAAAAATTATATATTTGTTTTTCAAACAAATACATATAATAAAACACCAATTAGAAGAAAAAGTTAGAGAATGAGTTAGGAATTTTACTTTTTGTTATTAAAAGGGTAAATATAAAATTTTAACATTGTTTATCCATTCCTTTTCAGTTTTCATCGCAGTAATGAGAAGAAAAAATTTATATGGACTCCATACCTATTTTTTTGTTTTCCATCCATTTTCACTCTAATCCAAACAATGAAAAATGAATTTTTCCATCCATTTTTCCCCTTTCATTGTCCTTCCTTTTAAAATCTGTTGTTCCAAATATTGTGTTAATAATTGGCGTGTAATAATGAACTATATAATTCATTATTTATTAAGATCTAATATTTTTTTTATTTGAGAATAAACATAATATGCTTTATAGTTATCATTTAAAATATTATATTTTTTAATTAATTTTATCATTTAATTAGACTTTGAAGTATGATAAATACATAAATAATATTTGAGGCATATTTACATACTGATTTACAATCATAAAATTATTACCTCTTATAAGATGAACTATATTAGAATAATAATACATATAAGATAATTATTATATTGGTAAAATAAAATTGTACATGTTGAACCTCCCGTAATTATTCATTCAATTTCTAACTAGCTCTAATCAGAGGTTAAAAAACGGTTATAAATTTTGCAAACTTTGTTCTATTATAAAATTACCTGAATTCAGGTTATCAAAATTAATGTTGGTTACAAAATTTCTGGTACCAGTCTATATATCAAAAGTTTTTTTTTTAATAAGAATATCATACAAAAATTCAGCTTGTGAAATTTTAAAAGTAAATAACAAAAAAAAATAGATATCTCAAACAACAAAAATCGGATTATTTTTTTTATATTAGAACAAATTGTGTGATGTACCCCAATATTTTAGTGTATGTAAATTTTATTTTTATATGAGATAATTTTTTACGTTTTAAAAGATACAAAACGTTTTGTATGTAAAAATAATTTTTAAATTTGTTAAATACAAAACGGCGATGCCGTTTTCATTTATAAAATAAAATATATATATATATATATATATATATATTTTTCACAAAACGGCAGAACCGTTATATATGGGGTAATTTTTTTTAAATTAGGAATAAAAAAACATCATTGACGTTTTGATGTTTTTTATTTTTTTAATTAAAAAAATTGACATTTTGTATATTTTTATAACGACGTTAAATACAATTTTTTAGATATTTTGATAGATTACACTAATACAGACCCAATATTAAAAATGAATTCCAAAAATCGAGTCTAAATAATAATTTCCAAATCAACTAATGAAACCTACGAGCAAAAAGGGGAAAATGCTCATACCCATTCACACAACCAATTAGCATTTTTCATTCATTCAGCACTAAAATTCAATCTCAAAAGTATCATATTAGAGCAAATACAGACAAAACACACAAGAAAAACACAGGCATAGATAACATGCGATTACTGCAAGTAGCTCAGATAGCAGTTAATAACAATTAAACAATTAGACAAACTAAAATAAATTCAAGCTCAAACAAAGCATTCAAATTAAATGCATATGATGCATGTCTTCTCTATGGCTAATAAGCTTATTTGTTGGTTATATAGCTAAACCCGACATGTCTGGTAGCTAATTCAGACACAATTTCTCTGTTGCGCATTAAAATCATTAGAGGGAGTACGTGCCCTGTCACTATTAGAGGGATTATGTGCCCTATCACTATTAGAGGGAATAGGTGCCCTGTCACCCTTACAACCAGAGAGAAAACACAGACATACTTGTCATCAATCATCCTCAACCATTTTCATTTATCATATTTATTCAATTTCATAATCAAACTCAATTTTCTTCATTCTTATTCCTCATCTCTTTCTCGGAGCGAGTGGACAACGTCCTTGCCTCTTTTTTTGGGTCCCAACTCTTAATCAAATTCAATTTCATTTTCAAATTCATTTCTGGATATTATTCAATCCATTCAAAAAATCATACTTTTAAAATCAAATCTCATCATCATTCAAATTCAATCGTCATCATTCTTCCCATTCCGTTCATTAATAATTCAAACTCAAAATATAATCTTTTTCTTAATAACTCAAAAACAAGTCGTATAATCCTTAAATCTCAATCTTTCTAAATAACTACTTTAAAAGAAGTCTCCAATTTTTAAAAAAATTTGGGCAGCATATCCATTAAAATTCGGACAATGTCACCTTTACGGATTCTATCAAAATCACATTTTTCAACCTGTTCTCAACTAGCTTCAATATCAAACAATTATCAAAGATCAAATCCTTTCTAATTTTTAAACCAATTTCAATATCAGATGAGGTTCAATGTCAAATCATTTCAAAATCAATTTATTTCTATTTCAATTTATTTTCAATAAATAAAACTCATTTCTAATGTCAACACATTTATAAAATCAAACTGCTTACGAAATCAAATCAATTTTCATATCCAATTCTCATAATCATTTTCGATAATTCAAACAAACTAATTCTAATATTCTCAAATCATCCTATCATAATTTAGAAACTAAATTCAAGAAACCAGTTTAACAATGACCAATTCAACAATCTAAAACAACAAATTAGAATAACCAACTCTCTCAATAATTCAATAAATTAATCAAATAAATAATCACATCTATCCAAACAGTTTAATTCAATTCATAAGACTCACATAATTATAAAAATATATTTTTCATACTATTATCGACTTATAATAACTCTTGAAAGTAAAATGAATTTAAGAAAATGTCCCTACCTCGATTGTCAAAACTCAGAAACTCAAATGTGTAACAAACTCATTGTTCTCCTGGCTCGCAACAACGACAGCTTCAATCACGACTCGCAACAACCGGAACACGACCCTACGTTGCCAAAATCTCATCATCTCTAGCCAAACATGATAGAATACTAATTTTCAACGGTTATGAAACGAAACGCTTACCATAACCAAGGAGAAATGACCACACCAAACGGCAACGGCTCAAGCAAAGGTTCTGGTGACCACAAAACCGTTCCCGGTAGCCAGAGGTGCGGTGGCCATGGCGACAACAGCAGCGGAGCTCCAACGGCGACAAAAACTCCTCCTCCTCTCTCTCTCTCTCTCTCTCTCTCTCTCTCTCTCTCTCTCTCTCTCTCTCTCTCTCTCCAGGCTTCTCCGACAGTAGCAGCGAAAAAGACGGCGACACGGGCTTCCTCCAACTGTAGCGACAATGCATGCAGTTTGGCGGTAATGATGTGACGTCCTTCACTACAGCAGCGGCTCCCTTCTTGCATGGCTTCAATGACGGCGACCAAGACCAGCGCGACGAAGCTGATAGCAGTGGCGGCATCTTCTCCCTTAGCTCCCTCGCGCGGTGGTTCGGGCTAGATAGAAGGCAAAACGGTAATGGCAAAGCACGAGTGCAGCGACGAGGATTCCCCAGCAGCGGCTTTGGCTCAGCGACACATCTCTCTCTCTCTCTCCGCGATGTCCGCTCTCTTCTCCCTCCGCAGTTCTCTTCCTCTCTCTTTCTTACTTCGTTTCTTCCGTGTGTATGTGTGTGTATATGGGGCTTGGAGGCGGTTAGTGATTAGTGGCGGTGAGGCAGTGGAGATTAGGATTTTGTGTATGTGTTTTTTAAATTAAGGTTATGATTTGATTGGGGAATTAGAATTTTGTGTATGAAATGGAAAATTTGGGGTAGTTTAGTCATTTTAATAAAATTAGGGTAATAGAGTAATTGAAAACCAAATTTTAATCCAATAATAATATCTATAAAAATACTATTTAATTATCAATTTACAAATTTATTTTCAATTAAATACTCTAATTTAATAACTATAGATAATTAAATTAATTTCCTTTAAATCATAAAATAAAATTCAAAATCTAATTATTCAAATTAAAGCGGATAAAACTCTCGTTATTTTTCAATCGTTAAAGTTTTAAATCAATAATAAGAAAGTACTTAATTAATATAAAAATCTCTGAAAATATATTCTCGAATAAATAAAATAAATCATAAATAAGTTATTAATTAATTTCCAAAAAAAATATGGGATCTTACAAATAAGACGTAGTAAGACAGAATATATAGAATGTAAGTTCGACCGTCGAAGGAAAACCCTAATACAGAGGTGAAGATTGGAGAAAACATCCTACAAAAAGTTAAAAGTTTTAAATATCTTGGGGCATCATCCAAGATAGTGGAGAGATTGAGTAGGATGTAAATCATAGGATCTAAGCAGGTTGGTCAAAATGGCGGAGTGCGTCTAGTTTAATATGTGACAAAAAAGTGCCTTTAAAATTTAAAGGTAAATTCTATCGCACTGCTATTAGACCGGTTATGCTTCATGGTACAAAGTGTTGGATGGCCAAAAGGCAGCACGAACATAAGTTAAGTGTGGCAGAGATGAAGATGTTGAGATGGATGAGTGGTCATATACAATTGGATAAAATAAGAAAAGAAGATATAAGAAAGAGAGTTGGAGTAACACCTATTGTAAAAAAAAAATGGTAAAATTGTGTCTCAGGTGGTTTGGACATTTGAGAAGAAGATCGACAGAGTATCCAGTCAGGAGGGTGGATAAGATGGAAGATGGATAAGAGATGAAAGGCAGAAGAAGACATAGGAAGACCATCCATGAGGTGGTCAAACGAGATCTATATATAAATAGTCTCTCTGTAAACATGATACATGATAAAGCTCAATAACATATGTAGCCAACTCTACTAGTATAATAAGGTTTTGTTGTTGTTCTGCAAAAGAGAATGCGAGAACTTTTAAGTAATCATTTTGGTACATTTTCACAATTAAAATGCGAAAAAGAATTTATTTTCGCAGTCTTGAAATGTGAAGATAGGAGAGAAAATGTAATTTGTTTTGGCAGTTTCTACAAGTGAAAATGGAAGAAAATGTCTAATACAATTTTTTGACCTCCAAATATGAAAATGGCTTAAATTTTAAAATTTTTTTCTTATTTTTGCAGCTATAAATAACAAAAATTCAATATATCATATTTGCATCTTATGAAAATACAACTAAATATACAAATTTTATTTAAATTGGTAAATATTTAATTTTTTATTTAAATAATAAAAAACCCAGCCAAGAGGTAGCAGGGTAAAAATAAAGATCAAAATTATAATAATAGACAAAAGATAAAGCCATGCCATGCACGCGATGCAAATTGCAGGCACAGCTCAAAAAAAAAAAAAAAACATGAAAGAAATTGAAGAAACTTTACATATAGAGATCGAAGATGATCATCTGGGTGAGCGAAAAAAGAAAATACTTAGCTCCTGTCCAATGCACCCTTCTGGATCAATCAAATGAAAAGATTCAGAATTTGAAGTTCCACGAACCCTTTGAAACGATGCTCTTAGATACATAAGCTCATTATCTTGTTCATTATTTATAACGCCAGTTCCAACTGAAACAGAACGCATCAACTTTAACGCTTCCAGATCAGAATTCAACGGTCTTCGATTAACGGCGTAACCAACTTTCCTTCCGTTGCAATACATGGTCCAAAGCGGCGTCGAAAACAGATTCTTGTTATAACTGCAACTACTCTCAAGAACTATTCTCAGTGTTCCTCCTCGCATTTCCTTGGCCAAGATCGTCGTTGGAACCGCCAATTCAAGAAGGAGAATCGGTTCCGATGAGTTCGAGTTCGATTGGATGCAGAAACTTACCTTCCCCTTCCGGTAACCGAAAATTGTGCCTGTGATGGTGCTGGTAGTTGAGGCGGCGCCTCTCATGATTTTCTTGTGCTCAAAGCTTTCTTGTTTTTGTTCAATGCAGTTACATGTTGGGATAAGGAGTGCCACCAGGTAACGTAGGAGCCTCCATGATCGAACTTGTTTGTGGCAATCCACTGTGGTCACGCCATTGTTGATGCTTCTGCTACTCGTAGTAGTAGCACCTATTGAGAAGGCCATGTATTTTTTTCGTTCCTTTTTCTTAATTACAGAAATTGTAGCGCCAATGATGTCACCAATAATATGTACTATAACGAGTTTTGTTAATTTCTTTGTGTGTTGGGGTGTGTGTATATATAATTATATATAGTGTTGAATGCAAATCATTTAATTCATAAAGTGGTTTTATACAATAAGTAATGCTAGGTAGATATAGCTTCTTATATAACTAAACTTTTGAGGGTTTTTTTTTTCATTTTTTTATTCTGTTCTTTTTTTTTCTTTTTTCTTCTCTCTCCATTCTCTCTGAATATATTTGGAGAAATGTTCGACCTATAAGAATTTATTATTTTTAGTCATTAATTTAATTAGTTTAATTTATTTAATTTAATAATTTAACAACATATTTTATCTCATATTTTTAAATATTAAAGACGGATTAATGACCAAAAATAATAAATTCTGATGATCTTTTAACATTTTATTTCTTCTTATTTTGTTTATTGTCTTTATATTTTATTATTTATACAAAATATCTGTATTTTTATTAAAGATATTTCTGTAATTTTTTGTTAAAAATTTTTTCTATTTCTTATAAGAAATTTATGTATTTCTTTCATAAAATTTGTGTTTCAGTTATTAAAAAGTAAAAAATCAATAATTTTTAAAAGAAAAAATCTAGAAGGCAAACATTTTTAGGAAAATAGAGAGAACGTTAGTTAATACCTGATTTATAAGATATAATCACTTAATATACTTTTTAATCTGGTTGAAATTTGATGAAAAAACATTTGTTCACCTTCCTGTCTCAATTATGAGGTAGATTGTGAGGTTCTAGTAGCTAACCAGCCATTAATGCATAGTTAGTGTCAAGATTCATCATAGGAATATCCTTTTGTGACATAATTCTGGATTAAGTGGATGAAGGCTACTCAACTTTTAAAGAGTGAAAAAACTAATAAGAAGTATAGATATAATCAGAAGATCCGAATATATATTATGGAGAAATGAATAATTCAGAGATTAAAATGGAGTTTGAATGTTGAAGTGAGAGTAAATTAAACATACTAAAATTTAAAAATTGTAATAAAATTAAATGTTAGTACAAATTGTATCAAAATAATTATTTATTTATTTTTTTACTTCTTGACGTAGTATGAATCCCCAAGCTGATAAAACAAATGATTTGGAAACTAGACGAATTAACATGCAATATAATTTAAAGGTTAAAAATAATAGAAATTGAATATTGACAATGTGAGAATAGACACACTAAAACCAAAAAATTTTAAAAATTAGATGTCAGCACACATTATATGTGTGTACTAATAATCTTTTCTATCACATTTGATATATCCTAAAACAAAAATACTATATATAATATATACTAAAATCAGTTATTATATATTTATATATAAATATATATTATTTAATTTATTTTTAATATATATTTTATATTTTAAAATATATTTTATATTAATAGTTAATTTGTGTAACTGATTTTAGTACACCTGGCATAATTAATCCTAAAAATATTAATAGACATCCAGCTTGATAATGATGAAACTCTAATATGGTACTTGAAACTTTAATTTTGTCATTTGACTAAAGAAGAGTTAGTTATCGAAAAAATATCTTTCCAATTTATACAAAAGAGCTTTTAATAAGTTTATACTTAACATGTCTAAAATGATTTTGTGGTTGGTTTTGTCATTGTTACTATATGTGATGGAAAATTTAGGCTATTTGATGATTGTGTGATTAGACTTTGGTTTTGCTTAATTTTCAGTGCAGTATAAAATCTTGAAAAAAAAAACCTGTTGCCTTCTAGAACAACATAGGTGCCCTTTTTTTTTGTTACAAGTGTTGAGAGAAAACATTACCTATTTAATATTACAACCAACATTTAACATAACAATATATATATAAGAATATTTAAAATTCAATTAAAAAATATTTAAAATTTAAACACAATAAAATATTATTTTGAGTGAATTTTATACTGAATTTATTTAATAATAAATTATAATATTACTCGTTTGGAGTTTACTATAGCAATGATATATTAAGCAAGGGAAAACTAAAGCACCCATAAAGAGTAATTAAAGAGTACATCTTAGGCATATTAATTATGGACAAACTAAAAGACATGATGGTCCTCGATTACATAGTTTGTCTGTTCCACAGAAATCTAATACTGATTAGCTTGAAGTGATGCTTACCAACTAAAATGTTTTACTCTAAATAAATGCAACCTCATCTCTCTGGATTCTGACACTAGCCACCAATGCAATAATGTTCCTTTTTATTTTCCCTTGCTTTTCTATATGTGGATTTTTCCTCTTTTTCTCTTTAATCATTATTATTATTATTTCGTTTGTGGGTACTACGCAAGTTCCTTAAGCACGCACGATCATAATTATATATTATTTATATCCTAATAATTAGGGTATGCTAATTATATCTCACTGATTAACCTTGTTTTTTGTAATTTGAGGGCAGAAATTTGAGATGTGGAGATTTCCGTACCACTATATAATAGTTAACATGCCAATCCACCATCATCTAATCATTAGGTATTAGATTTTGGAACCATAAAACTCCAAATATACAACTGTCTAACAACTACAAAAAATATACTCTCTTTTTTGCACACGCAAAATATATTATACTATTATAGTACATATTATTCCATAATCTTTTTACACTTTTCTTTCCCTCTCAATTATTATAAGACCCTACTTCTCGAAAATATAAAGAAATGAAATGATCGCGGGGCTTAAAAGTGTAGTAGATCGACAAACTATACCACTATATGTTTTATTCATGTTTCGAACATTTCTTTTAAATTTTTATAGGTACTGTTTATATTCTGACCTAAGATCCAGATTTAAATAATATAAAAAAGATTAAACCCATAAGATTGGTCTTTTCTCGCAACGGACCTTCTCGTAAGAGGTCAGATTCGACATAGGCTCTAACACGAGGAAGTCGGAAGAGAAGGTTAGCTGGCAAATAACACTCATTCAAATAAGTAACTGTCCTTAAAATCTTTCAACCCACTTCTAGGAGTCAAATCTCAACCTCCTTGAGATAAAAGAACGGTTATCCTCCTCAAAAGATGGAACCACTCCAACGGTGGTTATGGATTCACCACTATAAGTACAATGACACCTCTCAGATATCTCTAAGTTCCCATACTCTCTAAAACTTGCTTAGACCCTTGCTTACTTAGGCATCAGAGTGTCTTTGTAGATACCACCCACATTCCTTCATACACACAAGTCAGACGTAAGCTTCCGGAGAGTCAAGACAAACGGCTTCTTATACATTCATAAGAAAAATAAGGGTAAATTATTATTTCTACATTCAAAAAATAAGCTAATTTTGTGTATATGCGAAATATAAATAAATATATTATCTCTACTAAAAAAAATTCATAACGTTGATAAATTTATTCACCAATAGAATTAATATATAGATGCCAATGAGTTATAACTCAAATGATATAGTCTCTCTACACTCACCTAAGAAATCGCGGGTTCGAATTTTCCTATCTTTAATAAAAAAATGTATAGATACTTTTGTCATCACTCCAATACTATTTTTTGTAAGTATAAAAATAATTTTATCTATTCACGGATAAATTTATTAGTATTCTAAATTTTTATAAATAAAAATTAATTTATTCTAAAACTAAATTCTACTAGTTTTATTCCAAATATATTAATTGTTACATTTATTTGTTCTGTATGTATGTCCAAATATAATTATTTATTTTTAGACACAAAATGAGTTTAATATATCTAAAAAAGTAGGAATTATTTTTAGTCCTAATTAATAAGTAATATATAAAGTGAATATGACTAGAGATAATATATTGAAGTTGTGTGTCGACAAGAATTTAATTCACAATTGTTGATGTCTTTGTTTTTCATAATAGCATGTGAGAGGAACTTTGTTATTTTGGGTCCAAGCGTGGTATGTGGAAGCCAAAATGAGATTTGTTTGTTCTAGCTTTATAGCCTGGTTTCTCCACTATTGTCTTCCGCTTTCTCTTCTCAAATCTCATGCGTCCCTATTACTTAAAAAACGACATCAGCAATTAGTCATTCTTCTTTTTTTTCCTTTCTAAAATCACTTTTTCCCCTTATTTTAGATGCAAGGGACCCATCTTGTATTTTTGTGTTCCCCTATTTAAAACTTTTATGTTTATATCTTCAGTGTAAAATAAGTGATAAAATTATTGTAGTTTAAACGTATATTTCTTTCACAGACTTTTGTTTATAATATTTTTAAAAATAAATTCTTCTTATTTTGATTATATTTAACATAATTGCTATATAGGTAGAGTTTCTCTTAAAATCATATAACATGATTACTATGTAGTTGCTTAATATTATTCTTATGGGAATGCTAGGGGACAATGACTTTATTGAACAATATGAACAACCATCAATCAAATAAAAATGCATTACACTTCTAAATTAACCTTCTAAATTTTAATATTAAAATAACCATCTGTACACTAGTAAAATGAACATCCGATATATCTATTATTTACATTGTTTAATATTTTTATTGTTCACCTATACTTTTTCTATTCTTATATACTAAATGGCATTAACAGGACAAAAAGTATAAGAAAAATAAAACCAGGAAAAATTGTTATAAATAATTTTTACACTTCAAAATTTTAATCCGCTCTATATATCATTTTTTATCTATTATATTCCAGTTGTCAGGTTCACTTTTGTTATTTATTTTTTAAAAATTTTAAATATATTTTATTTTATTTTTTACAGTATTTTCTAATTTAAAAGGTTAAACACTAATCTATTTTAGATTTGAGTTCCATTAACTAATTATTGCATATATAAAACGAAATTCAAATTAATCACATTTGTTCAAACGGTCGAGTGAACTATCACTCATCAATTAATCTAAGTTGGTTCTTAAACCCTAAATTATAGAGACAAAATATATATAAAATATATTCATTTATAATCATAAGAAATTAAAATCTAATATATATATATATATATATCCGAAAAAAGAAAATATTGATTTGTTTGATGATAGCATGGGGCTCTCATGTTCCGCACTTTTTGGTAAGAGCCATAGACTTTTTGGCACTTTATATTGCAAATTACTCCATAGCTTGAGTAGCATAGCTTTTATGCAGTCAATTCATCAGCATGTGGACGAGACAAAACAATGTGTGCCGAATCACTCTGCCTCCATTTCATGCTGCACCTTTCTTCCTTTTAGTTGGACACTTGTTGCTCAGTGTAACATCTTAGCCTCTTTTTAATTTGTTCCAGAAAATATTTTTTATTTTTATTTTAACAGTCTTTGTTTAAAACATTGTGGAAAAAAATAAAATTAAATCCAATGAATCTAATTTTATTCTCATTATTGTTATTGTTTTTACTTTTTAAGATTGGGTAATGCTAGAAAATTAATACTATAATGGTCAATTTTGATCAATATTATAGTAGATTGTCAAATAAGCCCAGTACGAATCTTACTAAAATGAGCTTTTGAGTTTGTATTTTGAAAGTTCTTTTTAGGTTACTTCAGATGTTTGTTGTTTTTAAGAATTTTGGATTTTAAAAAAACGACTCCATATTGATTAGAAACACAATTCTCTGTAACCATGAACAACAAATCCAAAAAATGAGCCTATCTTGTAATACGGTTTGTTTAGCCTGTAAAAGAAAAAGAGGGAAAAAAACTTATCACAATTTTAAGATAAACTTGCTTTTCTAGCTGGTTGGTGTTTTGGGAGGACAAGTACAGTTATGCAGAATAGTCCCAACCACAAGCGACATGAAACATTACAGCTTACAAGATTGGGGTTATAAATGGGAAATATGAAATATCTCTCAAATCATAAGGTCTACTTACTCTCCCATATATAACCTTATTAATAATTTGGAATCTTTTTAGCAATTGCGAGCTGTAATTACAAGCTGATATGAGAAATGATTTGTTGTTATTAGTAGTATTGAGTTGGCAATTTGTATATATGTAATGCATTATGTGTCCATCCTAAAATCGATTCACAAGAAGCCCTACGTGTGTGTGACGTGCATTTTCACACTTTTTTTTTAACGATAATAATTGATTTCACTAAACAAAGACTTAAGAGTGCAGAATAGAAACATGCAAGTTGGAAACTTATGTGTAATTCAGTTGACATAGATTTTTTTTTTTTTTTGGTGTCTAGTTGACATAGATTAATACAATTCCTTTCATACTCAAATTATTATTATATTATTTGTAAAGAGAATAAATTAGACAACCTCTAATTTTTGATAGGGGTGTTCATAAAAAAACCAAAATGTAGTTATCGATAAAAAAATTATAACTACATTTTGGTTAACCAATTTAATAAAACAATTTTTAAAATTATATCTATATTTTTTAGAATTAGTTAATCAAAACTAAATTAAAAAAAAAATCGGTTTTTAACCGGTTAACCAAAACTAAAACCAAATTAAAATCAAAACATAATTTCAAAACCAAATTACATACACTCTCTCTTTCTCTTCTCTCTCTCCTCTTTCTCTCCCTTCTCTCTCTCCTCTTTCTCTCCCCTCTCTCTCTCCTCTCATTTTTCTCTTTCTCCTCCTCCTCTTTGTCTTCTCCTCTCTCCTTTTCTCTCTCCCTCTTCTTTCTCCCTATTTATCTTTTCTCTCTCTTCTCTCTTCCTTTTATTTCCTCTTTCTCCCTCTCCCTCTCTCTCTCTCTCTCTTTTTCCCTATCTCTCTTCTCTCTTCTCCTCTTCCCCTCTTTTTCTCTCTCTCTTCTCTCTCCTTTTCCCCTTCTTGTCTCTTTCTTCTCCCTTCTCTCTCTCTCTCTTCTCTCCCTCTCTCTTTCTCGCTCCTCTCTCTCTCTTCTCTTACCCTCTTCTCTCTCCCTTCTTTCTCTATCCTCTCCCTCCTTTCTCTCTCCCCTCTCCTTCTCTCTCTTTTTTCTTTTCTCTCTTTCTCTCTCTCTCTCGCTCCTATCTCTTTCTTTTTTTTTCTTTATTTCTCTCCCATTTTTTCTCTCTCCTCCTCTTCCTTTGTCATTTTCTCTCCTTCTTCTCTTTCTTTTTTACTTTCTCTTTTCTCTTTCTCTCTCAACCTTTTTTCAAAGTCTATCCCTCTTCTATCTATTTTCTACTCTTCTCTCTAAAGTGAGAGAGAAGAGAGAGAGAGGAGGAGAGAGAGAGGAGGAGAAGATAAAGGAAGAGAAAGAAAAAATGTGAGAGATAAGAAGAGAGAAGAAGGATAGGAGCAGTGTTGTAAAAACTGGACTAGACTGGCCGGTTTGACTAAAAAATTGGTGAACTAGATCCTGAACCGATCCGATTCCGCTAATTAGACCGCACAAGGATGAGAACCGATGTGAACCGATGAAAATCAGTCAAACTCGATAAATCGGTCCAACCGAACCGCTGGTAATTAAAATTTTGTAAAATGAGTAAAGTGGGGTTCGAACCCCTGTTCTTAATAAAAAAAGAGCATGTCACAACAACCAAGCTATCACAATTCTAATTATCATGTTTACAAATTATAATATATATATATATATATATATATATATATATATATATCAAATATATTTACTTCTATTTAATTTATTTTAATTTTAGTTATAAACTCATTTATTTTTAAATTATTTATATTTTTATTTAATAATAATTATAAATTCACTAATTTTTTTCATAATTATATAATATCTATTAATATTATTTTTTAATAAATACTTGTAGTATATAATAGTATAATAGATATAAATTTATTAATAAATTATTAAAATTTAAAAATAATTATTATTTTAATATAAAAACAAAATAAAATATTTATGATAGAGTAAAATTAATAAAATACTTATTATTTCTATTTCATATTATTTTAGAATAGTTGAATATTCTTAAAATGTTAGTAAAAATATGTATTTTTGATGAGTTTGAAAAACTCTAATTTAATTTGATGATGAACAAACATTATTAAAAATAATTAATTACAAAATTATTAATTTGATCTTAATTCATACTTGCTTAATTAATAATTTTGTGTGTGCAGATTTGCTATTGGGCCGAAAATAAAAGAAAATGTTGCAAGCCCATATATGCATCTCACCTTCAGCCTTGGGTATAAAAAATGATAAATTAAGTGGCTGAAGCAATTTGTGGTTATTTGGGCCAAAATAAAAAGAAGAGATCCTAAACCCAATAAAATCAAAATTCAGCCTTATGCAATTTTTGTCATATGAATGTTGGCTGAAATGTTTTATTAGATGGGCCAGTTTTACTTATTATTGATACAAGCCCAAATTATTTTGCTTGCCTGGCCCGAAACTAATTGAGAGACAAAGCAAAAATGCTTCCACCGGATCTCAATTTTACCATGTGATGGATTCCAATTTTATTCAATTATCATTAATTACATGTGAACAATGAGAGAGAAAAAGGCATTTGATTTGATTGCAGCACTTAATGCTACACGCTACTCAACAAGGGAAGAATCATTTCATTTAATCTCATTCTCTTTCCTAATTCAATGCTTTTCAAATTTCTCTCTTCTCTCTCTACTTGCTTCTCACTTTCGGTCATATCACTCAGCAACCATGGAAGCTATAGCAAGCTACCATAGAGAAGAAGAAGCACGCCTAAAGACCATCAAAATGATGGCAAGAAAAAGAAAACTAAAAGTATGTTGTGGCTAAGATTCTCATTCACTTTTGGTAAGATTTTGTGATGAGATATTGGCTTCTCCAAACCAAAAATGGTTGAAGAAGATTTCGGCCAGCAAGGAGAAAATCTTTGGAAGGATGGCTTGTCTCTGATCTTGCTCAACCACCACAGAAGGTAGCTACAGTGGCTACGTAATGGAAGAGGCAAAGATAGGAGCAGATGAAGCTAGCATCATCATGAAGCATCAAGGGCCAGGAGTTCATCTTGGAGAGCAAGAAAAGATGAAGGGCTTGGATTGATGAAGATTGGTGACCAAGGAAGGACTAGAGGTAATTGCATGTTGAGTTTTGCATGGGTTATCTCTTTTTTTCTCTCTGGCCGAACCGGTTCTGCTTTGAATAAGAAGAAGTTTAGCTTGGTTTGTTTGATTTCAACCTTGAAGGCTTCTCCCTATAAGTAAGGGTGAACAGTCAGGGTTTGATTCAAGGAGAAAGTGTGAGAGTGCAAGGCACAGAGTTCTTAGAGCTACCTGAGCTAACATATTTTCTTCTCCTTCAATGTATTCTATTTTGTAATTTTTCTGTTTAATTTTGTCATGTCTTGAGTCTCATGGAAAAAGGCAAATAGTGAGGTTTGTAAGAAAAAGTCATAGAGCAAAAAAAGGCAGAGAGTGCAAAATTAAAAGAAAAAGCCATAGATGTCCTTAGAGTTCCTTTGTACATCTGTATTGTGTTTCATGATTCTGTGAAAATTTCCTTATAAGTTGGGTTAGCACTTTACAGTTGAAAGCTTGGCAGTGACCAAGTCAAGTTCAGGATTGGGTTTAGATTCTGAACTTGTCCCGAATAGAAAGGGTAGTTCCTAGGGAGAATTGGTGTCTGTAATCAAGAAGATTATAGTGAAATTCTATCATTGTTGTGATGGAGACTGGATGTAGGCTGCACTGCACTTAGCAGCTGAACCAGGATATATCTGGGTGTAATTATCTTTCTCTTCTACTCCATTTTTTGTTTCTGCTGCACAGGAGATAAAACCGCAAAATATCTCGTGCCAAGTGACGAGACAAAAAGAAAAGTCTCGTGACTAGGGACGAGACAAAAATTAAATAAATCTCCAGAAATTATTTCAAAGACCAGCAAGTGTTCTGAAGTAAAAAGGGGGCTAAGATTCAACCCCTCTTCTCTTAGCCACTGAAACCATCACTTTTAAATTTTAACTTTAAATTTTTTACTATTTGTTATTTACATAGGACCGGGTTAACCGGTTCAACCAGTGACCCACCGGTTGAACCAATAACCCAGTAACCCAGTAGCTTGACCGGTTCTATCACCGGTTCAGTTCTTACAACTATAGATAGGAGAGAGAGAAAAAGAGAGAGAAAGAGGACAAAGAGAGAGAAAGGGAGAGGGGATGGGGAGAGAGAGAGAGAGAGAGACAAAAAAAGAGAAGAAGGAGAGAATGAGAGAAGGAGGGGAGAGAGAAAGAGGGAAGGGGAGAGAGAGTGAGAGGATGATAGAGAGAAAGAAAGGGGATGGGGAGAAAGAGGGTAAGGGGAGAGAGAGAAAAGAAAGAGAGGAGGAGAGAGAAAAATAGGAGAGAGAGAGAGAGAGAGAAATGGGAGAGAGGGGAGAGAGAGGAAGAGAAAGAGAGGGGAGGGGGAGAAAGAGAGAGAGAGAAGGAAGAGAGAAAAGGAGGGGGAGAGAAAAGGAGAGAGATGGAAAGAAGGAGATAAGAAAAAGTTACTCGTATCATTTAGAAAGAAAATTATTTATATTAGAAAAAATTATTTATAGAAAATGCTGAAAAGAGATAAGAAAGAAAAAGGAAGAAAAGCAATGGAAGGGATTTCATTATTTACAAAGGTTACTCGTATCATTTAAAAAGAAAAAAAAATTAGATTAAAAAAATTCAATTAAAAAAAATTAAAAATTTAGGTTTTTGTATGTAAAAATATTAATTTTTGTGTAAAAATCTATTTTTACATATAAAAACCAATTTTATGGTATAAAAACTAATTTTTAGCATAAAATCGATTTTTTGGTGTAAAACCGATTTTTAAGTAAAAACCGGTTTTTTAAAACCAGTTTTTCTATATAAAAAATTGAAAACCGGTTTTTATTTTAATAACCGGTTAAAAATCGGTTTTGAATTTCAATAACCGGTTAATAACCGGTTTCATCATGTAAAACCAATTTGGTTAATTAACCAATACTATATTTTTGGTTAACCATAAAACTGGTTTGGTTTTTGGATTAACCAAACCATAAACACCCCTAATTTTTAAGTATTATATGTTACAACACTCACACACACTGCAAACTAGACACTCAACACTAAGGTAGTGTTTGAAAGAAAAATAAAGATTAAGAGATTGAGATTGAAAAATAGAGACTAAGAAACAGAGATTAAAATAAGTCTCAGTATTGTGTTTGGTATAAAGTGGAAGACTGAGATTGAAATAAGAATGAAGTTCTAATTTAATTTAGGTTTAATTACTCTGTTGGTCCCTATAGTTTGGCCGAATTTTTAATTAGGCCCCTATAGTTTTTTTCCTTTTAATTGAGTCCCTATACCAATTTTTTTGTTTTAATTGGGTCCTTAGTCGCAGTCAACGTTAAATAAAACGTTGACCTGTGTTAAAGTTACGAAAATACCCTTGTGTCTAACCCTACATAATCCTTGGCCTATCCTGAAACACCAGAATCGTATTCTGTTCATCGTTCTCCTTTTCTCCCTTTCTTCTGATTTCTTGCTGAAATTTTCTCATCTTGCATGGATTCCACCCAACGTTCTTCGAGAATATCGAGTTCAAGAACTCTCAACAAGAAAAGACATTTGTGTTACTATGGGGAGGCAGTTGTTGTTCTGTCTTCTTCTGAAGTGGCCAGCCATGGAAGGAGGTATGTAGCTTGTGGACGAGTGCCAAGGTGCAGTTTTTTCGAGTGGATTGACAATGAAGATGATATGAAAGGTGAATGGTTGAAGCAGAAGGAGAGGAGAAGTCGTTGCTTCCGTGGAGACTCTCTGATTCTGAAAAGTTCTAATACACCCAAGAATCCAAACAGAAGGTTCATGTCTTGCCCAAGTAGAAGATGCAAATTTTTTGAGTGGGTTGATGAAGAAAAGAAGGTTCGTGATGCTTGCTTATTGTCTTCAGAGTATCACTCTGGTCAGGTAGAGGGTGAAATTAGGGGTGAAAATGCACAAGAAAGAAGGGTTGATAGACTTAGTGTTGACACGGAGAGGTTGAAGGTTGAGATTGGAGAAGTTGATGATTGTGTTGGAAGAATCTGTGTAGAGTTGAATTCGGTCCAGGAGGAACTTCGAAAGTTGGAAGAAAACATGAAGAAGCAGACCAAGATGCAGATGATGTTTTTTTTTGTTGTGTAATCCTAATAGTTGCAGTGTTATGTGGTAAAGTTTATTGATGAAGTGGTCAATGTTGGCTTTAAAAAGAGCAGTTATTGTGAAGTGTATGTTAAATTATTTAGATTGAATGGATGAATTTTTTTTTGTTTGCTACTATAAATATAATGTAATATTGAATGAAAATATACACAACTAAAAACAACTGCTATCAGCCAATCACAGATGCATCATTAGCATAATATAATTCACAAAAGTGATCCTTAGAGTATTCCACACATTACATAAGTTCAGTAGATCCAAGTTGCACTAGAGACAAGATAAATGCTCCACCTAAAATGAACTATCAAAAGTGGTCCACCACAAAGCAAAATAAACTAAAAAAGTTATGTTCCCAATACCAAAATACTTCCACAGTAGACTATAATACACAAAAAAGCCCTACATAAATCCATAGTAGGAAGAGCTACATAACCCTAAAAGCCTCAATCAACCGTGAGGTCTATGTGTTCAGCAGGTTTGGCTACTCCCTTTGTTCTTCCCATCTTCAATCTTTCACTTCTTCTCATCCCAAAAGTCCTAGTCTTAGGCAAAGGTTGTGTAACAGGTGCTACTTGTGGAGTTGGCTGAATGAGTGGTTCAATGAAGGGAGTTGGTTGAGTTGCTGGTGTATGTGGAGGATTTGCAGCAGCTCCAGTAGCAGGTGCACCAGATCCAGCAAGGGGTGAGTCATTTGCAGAACCAGATCCAGTAAGAGGTGACACATTTGTAGATCCAAATTCAGCAGCAAGAGTATTTGGTGCAGGGGCTGATGCAACAACAGCTAAATTTTTAAATCATTCCATCACTAAATCCTTTCAATTATGTAGTATGGAATAGCAAAATATAGTTATACCTGTGAAACTAGTTGTTTTTCCTCTGCTAAGTCCAACACCCCTTCCTCTGCCTCTCTCCCTTGCAGCAGATCCAGCAACTAATTCAGTAGCAGTAGTAGGTGAGCCATTTGCAGCACCAGAGTCAGCAGCAGCAGTGTCATTCGTAGCAGCAGATTCAGCAGCAGCAGTAGTTGGTGCAGAGGCTGATAGAACAAAAGTGTAATGGTTAATTCATTTCATAATAGAACATTATCAATCATCTAGTACCAGCAACAAATCCTAGAAGTACCTGTGACAGTAGTTCCTCTTCCTTTGCCCCTTCCTCTACCCAGTACCGCACCCCTTCCTTTGCCTCTCCCCCTTGAAGCAGCTCCAGCATCTTGTGCACCATTAGATGCAGCAGCAGCAGGTTCAGGAGCTAATGCAAGTTCCCAAGAATCAAGACAACATTACAGAAAAGAACTGGTACAATCAACAATTATGTAACAACAACAAAACAAGATTTACCTGAGAGAATAGGATTTGGGCAGTGCCTCCTGTTGTGTCCATACTGGCCACAGTTGCTGCAAGTCACAGAGGTACCCGTCCTTCTATACTTTGTTTGCGATCTATTTTCATCAGGTTCTCTAATCCGCACCATTCTTGGTCGACCAGGTTTAGCCCTGAAAACTGGGGGTATGATGGTATCACAGTTCACTTTTGGCCACATGTTCTCTCCATTAATTGGAGCAATTGATTTTCCATAGGTTGCAAGGTAAGCTCCTGGACTATAGTAGTTGCTGCAATACTCTTCGGGATTATCACCCTTTTCAAAAATGGCACTGCATGCATGAGGGCATGGCATGCCACTTAAACCCCAAAATCGACAGCTGCAAGTACCAGCTAACAAATCCACCACAAACCTTTCCATGATCATCCTATTTTTGTGATGTACCTCAAATTTCAGATCGCCTGCCCATCTAGCTTGCCATTCCATACTTCTTGTTGCAATGACATCCAACCTCTTTTTGGGTTTAGGAAGAATGGATCCTTCATACTTCTCAGCCTTCTTCTTCTTCTCTGCAAATCTTGACATCCAGTAGCATCTAATCCACTCAAACATCGTCAGAATGGGCTTGTCTCTTGCCTCAAGAATCCTGCCATTGAAAGCCTCCGATATGTTATTCATTAACATATCACTCTTTGCCATAAACGTGAAATGGCTCTTTGTCCACAACTTTGGGTCCACTCCCATCAGTTTATCATAACAATCTCTATTTTTTTCCTTGAGCAGATTCATTCTTCTCTCCCACTCTTCCTCATAGGTGGCTTTAGCAATGGATAGGATTAGATCCCTCAAAACTATCCCTCCACCATATGCCTTCTTACAGTTGGCATAGAGATGCCTTAAACATAATCTATGCTCAATAGAAGGTTCCATCTCAGCAAAAACTTGCATCAATTTCTATATATAAAAAAAAGCAGCAGTATCCAATATCATTATTCAATCAGCCAAGAACAATGCTTATTCAATGACATAGTTAGAATCATAATTCATATTATTCAATGACATATTTACTATCATAAGTCCTATTATCCTTACTTTTTGTTGATCTGACATGAAAACCCATCTTCTTGCAGAGCCGATATCATCCAACAACAAATCAAGAAACCATCCCCAGCTGTCCTTTGTTTTCGCTTCCACTGCTGCAACCGCAATTGGAAAGTAATTGTCATTAGGATCCCTCCCTACTGCAACTAGTAGTTGTTGACCATGGTCCCCTTTCAAGTGACACCCATCCACTCCTATGATCGGCCTACAACCAGCCAAGAAGCCCTGCTTCACCGAATTCAGGCACATGTACATCCTCATGAATCGGGGTTGGTGAGTTAAAGATGGCCTATCCACCATAATATTAAGCTTGGACCCCGGATTTGCCCTTAAAATCTCAGCACAATAATCCCTCAATTTGGCATATTGTAATATGGCCCTTCCATGTACTTCTTCCCTTGCTTTTCTCCTTGCCCAGTAAGCCTTTCCAACACTAACATTTGCCATATACTTATCCTGAATTGCTTGAATAATAGTGGCCAGCCGCATATCTTCTCCACGACTAATGTTGTTGACAATCTTTTTTGATATCCACTCACTAGAAGCAAGCCTACCAGTATAACTCCTCCCACAGGTATGCTTGCCTTTCAAGGTTTTTATCCTAAAACAATCAGATCCTCCTACCTTACTTGCAAAGCAAATCCACTTGCACTTTTCTTTTTGTCCATTACACACTACTCTACACCTCAACTTGTCGTTCTTCTTGTACCTAATATCTCTCCCATTCAATAAGGCATGCTCCTTAATTGCATCTTTAAACTGGGACAGTGTTTTGAACTCCAACCCAACCTTAAACTCATACTCTCTACACATTTCTGCCTCATCATACTTAGGAAACCTTTTTTTCTTAATCATGTCATCAGAATCTCCCTCGTAACTATCTATGTCTTCAGTTTCATAACCATCCGAAATGTCTCCAATTTCTTCATCCATCTCTCCAGCAGCTTCATTATCACCAGCACCCTTATCTGTTGTCCCTTCTTGATTTAGCGGGCCATTGATCCCACCAAACGCATTTGATTGCCCACCATCAACACCATCCTTTACATCGAACCCAAAATAATCCTCATGTTCACCATCATCAGCACTGTCATCAAACCTATCCTCCTCAGTAGAAGGTTCTGACTCAGAATCGACTTCTACTTCTATCAGTCTACTATCTTCGCCTTCATTTGGGCTGGATCCGTTGATGTGATTTCAACCCCATTACCTTCTCTGTAACCATCAACAGCATACACTATACCATGCTTCACAGGATCAGCAACTAAAGCCCTACCCATTCTAACTGCATCCCCATCTGACTTCAACTCTTTCAGACCTACCTTCAAGTCCATTCCAGGTTCGTTCCACCATAGCTTTGCATAACCCTTGTAGCCTAGACCCTTCAGCAAAAATACTATCTCTTGCAAAGACCATTCATCTAATTCATAATGCAAGTCCTCCACAACTAACCCACCTAAATATTCTAGTCCACCTCCCGTGTCAATAAATTTTCCTCCGTGATGGAGCTCTATTGTGAACTTTGATTCTCCCATTGCTACATAACAAAAAAAGAAAAATGCTGATTAGTCATCCCCTAATCAAACATCACCAACAATGATAATGACTTCAACGCCATAACGTTCGGCAACTTTTGAAAGAATGAATAATGAAAAAAGGTGTAACTCGTACCTTTGCAACAACGACGACAGTAGCTACTTCGATAAAGAAGGCGACGATAGACAATAACAAACCTCGATCATACAATGGTGGAATGCAAACTCGTTCTCGAACTATCAGAAACGGAGAGGGAGTGAAGAAGAAGGGTTTTTTTGCCTCAGTGAAAATGAAGGGCTATTCCTTTATTAAGGAAGGGGCAATTTTGACAATACATAATAAGTAAATACACTAAGAATTACAAAAAACGTTTATAATTGGGTATATTCTATTTTGAAACGGAATATTCAGTTACTCCTAACGTTTCTTGTCACTGTAAGGACCCAATTAAAACAAAAAAATTGGTATAGGGACTCAATTAAAAGGAAAAAAACTATAGGGACCTAATTAAAAATTCGGCCAAACTATAGGGACCAACAGAGTAATTAAACCTTTAATTTATATAAAGAATAAAGTTGGAATTAATTAATTGAAATATGGGTATTTTAGGTATAAAATATTATTAAAGTTTTAGTTTCCGTTCCCAAAAATTCCAGTCTCTTATGTCTCTACTTTTAGAAATACTGAAATATTAGTACTAAAATTTTAGGAACAGAGACTGAAATTTTAATACCAATTTTTAACTTCTGAACTAATAAATATAATATTAAATTTCAGTATGTCAGTCTCCGTCCCCAGTATTTTAAAATAAATGCTACCTTTGGGCTTATATTATAATCGGTTTATGTTTGTGGCTTGAAGTCCCACTTGGTGGCCAGCTAGAGTTTATGTTTCGATGGATTTGATTTACAGACAAAAATAAAAGTCCAAAGAAAATTATGGATTTAGATTCCCTTCAACCACAGAACCATTTGGGCCAGCTTTTGATTCATGCGTACGCATGCCTGCTTTTATTTGTGATCCAACGAAGCAAACAATTGGGAAAATGAATAAAAGGGGAAACAAGAAGAAAACCAAGGTTCACTCACTGCAGATCCTTGCTAAAAAAAAAATGAAAAAATTGGAAGAAATCATACTTGATGAGGTTATTCTTTCATTTAACCAATCTTGTTCGCTGCTTTTTGCTTTCCCCAAAAAAATTGCCATCTGAAGTCTAATTTTTAGTGCCACAGTTTTTTGACATATTGTAGAACTTCAGTTAATACATAGGCAAACTATTTAAACAAATTTGATTAGAACCAACTTGTCATATCATCATCCTTATTGTGCCTCTGTCCATGTAGAAAGTCACGTATACATTGACTAATACCAAGAATAGGAAAATTCTCTATATTTGGTTGGAAAGAATGAAATAGAAAATTAAAAGTAGAAATTTATGTATAATACTTGATCATTTGTAACGCAATTTCTCTATATTATATGATACTTGTTGCATTGCACATACAAGAAAGAACTCACTAGCTTAGCAAAACTTGTAGCTAATAACTTGTTCTTATGGTTTTTATTTATAGATAAAAATTAGATCAAACAATAATAAATATAAGTTTAATTTTAGTATATTAATAGCGTAAAATATTTTATATAGTCATATAATTATATTTATTTTTTTATTAAGATTTAGTTAAAAATTTAAGAGTAGAATAGATATTTAATAAAATTAGAGAATAAAATAATAATTTAAAATTAAATATAATTCATTAGAATTATTTTAAAAATATTATTTATAAATTCACTAATTAGTTTATAATAAGTATTTTAATTTAAAAATTAAAGATAATTCAATAAAATTATTTTTGGTTCATAAAATTAAAGTATTTAATTTTAAATTTTAATTATTCAAATTATATTATATAAAATCCTCATTACTTTTTAAGTTACAAAAACTTTTAAATTTTAAATATTTTAAATGTCTAATTATTATAAAAATTATATAAGAACTTTATCTAATTTAAATTTAATTTATCAAAATTTGATTTAGTTACTTTTAATAAAATAATTTTTAAAAATAAAGTCTTGAACAAATAAAATAAATTAAAACTAGTTTGTAATAAAATTTTTAAAAGTTTGAGATTTTACAATAGCCACACACCTTTTTTGACACTCAAAAGAGAAAACGAGTGAAAGAATGAGTGAGAAAGAAGGATGTAGAGTGAGATACAGAGAGGATAGAAAGGATACAACGATGGTAATGAACAACAACGATGAAGATGTGGAGATGAAGGTGATAATGGTGATGATGCATGAAAACGAAAGAAAATCTTACAAGGAAGGAGAAGGCGCACTGATTTGTGTATTAGCGTGAAAATGAAAAAAAAAAAATTCACTAAATTTGCGTTCATTTGATATTAGATGACGTTTGTAAAGCGCATCTAAAATATAAATATTAGATTACTTTTAAAAGTATATCTTTTATAAAACAAATATATCTATTAATATTAAAATAAAATTATTTTATAAGTGAATTTTGTATTATTTAAAAAATACTTGTTAAATGATGTTATAACTATATTTTTTATTTTACTATAAAAATGACAGAAAAGTATATGATACTAATATACTATTTGTCAATCTATTATCAATAATAATTAATTATTATATTTTAAATATATGTATAAAGAGATACTTTCAGAAAATATATCTATAAAGATATTTTTATTAGACACAATTATAAAAAAAATATTTTTATTAGACACATTTACAGAAACACTTCTATTAAATACAATTATAAATAAAAATTGGTAAAAATTGATAAATATACTATTGATAACGTAGCAAGATTAAAAAATAACACATTAAAAAAGTGTAATCTATTTTATGAATAAATTATTCTTTTTAAATATAATCTAAAAATTTATTATTAAATAGGTGATTTTCTTGTAATTCTCCTAGCATACTAGCTAGTCCTGGCATCGCCTATTAAAATATCTATGGTATGCCAACATAATTCACCAATAATAATATCACATGTTACATACCTTAGTTATACTAACTACTTGTGAAAGAAAATGATTTTGTATTAAACTGGTTGAAGTGTGTACAGAAAGCATGTGTACTTCTACAGTTCTACTTCTTCCTTATCTTCTTTCAAGTTTCAACCTTCAAGTTTCAACTCCCAAGGGTCCACTTGCAGCTGATTTTTCATTCTATAATATGCGCTCGTCAGTGATTACGTTTCTCCTAGGAAGTCGGCTATTTAAATTAACATGATGAATCAGATAGATGAGCATATAATAAAAAAAATACTTTATTTAACAACCTATTATTATTTATAAACTTAACTAACAAAAACAAATATCATTAAGTCTTCAATTATGTTACGCCAAAAATTAATTACTCTATAATAATAACAACAAAATTGATTATTCTTCCGTAAATATTTACTCATTTTAATGATAATGAAAAATACGTAGAATAACAAATATAAACATAAACAAATATGTAGCGATTTGTCACGATAAATTTTAGACGGTTAAATTTAATAGTATTTATATAGTATTTTGGAGTGTTTAAAAATATTTTAGATAGTTTCAAAACGTTCTAAAATGTCTTAAAAAGTCTCGAAATACATTAGAAGGTTTTAAAAGACTCTGAAAAGTCATAGAATATTCTAGAAGAGTGTAGATGTATATAGAAGAATAAAGAGTGGTATGGAATAATCTAGAAATATTTAAAAAGTTATAGTAGGATAAATATTTATAAAGAAGGTTCTAAATGATTAATCTAGACTGTTAATTAGATTTAATTCTAACTATTTATTAAGAAGTGGATGACTATAAATAAAAGGTGAAAGTTAGAATTTGTATATGTGTGAGAATGATTTGTATCAAATATATAAATAATAAAATATTTTTTTACCAAAATTTTTTTTCTTTTATATTTTCTTGTATTCTTAGTTTTTTTGTTAAGTATTAAGAAGAAGTTGAGTAAGTTCGAGTGCCGAATTAAAATGTATCTAAAACCGTAACAGACTGATTTAGTATTTAATTTATAGGCTAAAACATATTCTAAAATATTAGTAAAGAGAATTAAGAACCAAGAGTGAAGGCGCGCTTACCAGTTCAAGACCAATTCTAGAAGAAACACCCGGACCTGGTCAACCGTTTTGTTCCCTTTTGAATGCGTTAGCAGGTTATGGAGTGTAAAATAAATTAAAGAATGGATACAGTGTTAAGTTAAGAAAATATCCAACAATTTTAATGATGACAAATAATTTATTAAAATATAATTGATTGAGTATATTAATTATATATTTTAAGTATTGTAAAAAAAATAAATATAATCTAAATTTTAACAAAAAATATATTAAAAAAATAAGTATTTATTGTGATATATTTTTATTAAAACAAAAAGGAACAAAAAAAGAAAAAATTTCATGAGATCATATTCAATATAAAAAAAAGATTTATTTTTAAAAATTGACCTTCAGGCTTCATTATATAGTTGACAATTCTTTAAAATAAATTCAAAAAAAAATAATAAAAAATCTCAATTAACAATTCATGATTCAAGCAAAACAGTACAGTATATGTTTGATATATTTACCAACAACATCGATTATGTATTCATAGAAAGCTAGTACACATTGTAATCAAACCAAATAAGGAAGTTATCCACATTCAAAGTCAACGACTATCTTCTTAATGAGTGAAACTGGGTAATTCAATTTCAATCAAATAAGGAAATGATTCCTACATTAAAAGAAGAGATCATGCTATCTATATATGAAGGAATCATTCAAAAAAAAAAAAAAAGGCGACCAACTAAAACACGTTGAGAGATATAGCTTTTTGCTGATTTGGTGTTCTTTTTTATTTTGAGTGTGTTTTAATATTTTTTTTTGTTGTCTAATAAAATTAAGTTTATATTGAGAGATACAAAAAGTAAAAATAGTTAGTTCATATAAAAGTTATTTTATACTTTTGTTTGAGTAATTGTTTCGAAAGTATATTGGGATTAGAATGTACTTTGTTTTCTATTAAGTTAGATTAGCATTTAGAGATTACTAAGCTTAGGTTAGCTTAATTAGGTGAGTAACAAGAATGTGATTCTCTTGAAATTAGTGATTGTAATCATTATTGATTTTAGTAAAAATTTTACTATAATTCGTAAAAAAAAAAACTGAATATAAGTTTCATTGTACTTGGAGATTGAATCAGGATATATCACCATTTCTCAAGTCATTAAGAATCTTTACTAAGTCTATGATAGTGTCAGCCAATTTTGAGTTTGAATTTTAGTGAATATTAAATTAATCAAAATTATATTTAGATAAATTCAATTTACTTTATATGTAAATTGACTCAAATTATACTTAGATGTTTTTTTTAGGGTTAAGTACGATTTTGTTCCCTAAGGTAGGGGTTGAAAATTTTTTTCGTCTCCAACCTTTTTTTGTTTACAAAATCGTCCCTAAGGTTTAACTTAGTTTCAAAATCGTCCTTTTTACCAAATTTTTTATTTTTATTTTCCAGGGAAGAAGAGGGAGAAGGAAAGGTGGGGAAGGGAAGGGGAAGGAAATCCCTCGCTGTCACCACTGCTCCTTGTTGTTCGGTCTTCGTTGTTGGATCTCACCGCTAGATTTCGCCGTTTTCTTTCTTCCTCATCACACACTCACACTAACAGTAAGAGATGAGAGAGCAGAGAGAGAGAGAGAGAGAGAGAGAAGTGGAGAGGAAGAGAAGAGAGGAACAGAGGCACCAAGGGAGATCGCGTCCAGCTCGCCATGCCGTCATCCTCATTGCGAACCGCCGTCGTCGGTCATCGAGCCATATCCCGTCACCGCCGTTGGAGTGAGGTCTCGTTGACACCAACAGATCTACGAGGTTGGACGGTCGTTGATGCTCTTCGTCGGTCACCGGTGTTCCTTGTCTTCCTTTCTGGTTGTTGTTGTTATTGTTGTTCTAATTTCATTATCCATTATTGTTGCTCTTCTTTTGATTCTGGTTGTTGTTGTTGTTGTTTCATTATTGTTGCTTCTGTTTTTGCTTTCTGCTTTTGCTTCTGCTTCTGTTTTTATTTTTGCTCCTGGTTCTGCTTTTGTTGTTGCTTTGATGCTATTATCCATTGTTGTTGTTATTCTTCTGCTTTTGGTTGTTGTTGTTTTATTGTTGTTGATTCTGCTTCTGCTTTCTTCTTCTGCTTCTGTTTCTGCTTTTACTTCACCTCTGCTTCTGGTTGATTTTGGAGAAAAAGGGAAATGGTATTTTGGTCCAAAGGACAATTTGAAAACTAAGTTAAACTTTAAGAACGATTTTGTAAGCAAAAAAAGGCTGGGGACGAAAAAAATTTTCAGCCCCTATCTTAAAGACCAAAATCGTATTTAATCCCGTTTTTATATATATTATCATCTTATATAAAATTATAAATTATATTTATATTATTTGAGTATTTGAACTATCTTAAAAGTTTTTGGTGAGTTGAACTTGAACTTTATTAAACAAGTTTGATGGTTAATAAATCAAGTCATGAGTTGAGTTTAATTATTTTAGATAAATTTAAACTTGTTTTGCTTGAACTCAATTTGACTCACTTTTCACTCTAATTGTAACTTAATAATAATATTATTTTTTTATTATAATAAAAAATAAAATAATGAGAATAAAAATTATACAAAATAAAAGTGAAAATATTTAATTTAAAAATAACTTTACTTTCCGATAAAATTATATCATATTTTATATTTGGAGTTGAAAAACTTCACTTTTATAAAAGATAGGACTTCAACTCGACATATGTAAAATTTTGCCGACTGATACTTACATTATTTTTGTACATGACTTTATAATATAGTTAGATTAATATATTTCTAATTCAATAAGAGTGACATATTTGTTAAATCAATTATAATGACTCATTGGACACCAAAAAATAGTGACTATAATTTATGAGTTACTAATATCTGCCGTCTAAGAAAAATTGTTTTGTAATAAAATTTTTGTGATGTTTAGATCAATGGTTATTTTTGTCAAACTCCCTCAATACTAATTCTGATCTCAATACTATTCTCTTTACGTCTCATTTGCACTTTTCTAAATTTTGTTTTTATTGCAATTGATTAAAATTTGGTGGATTAAAACTGTTGTTTGAGTGTTTGATGGAGGCTCAAAAGGATAATGCTAGAGAAGAGAATAATGATAGTGTTGGGGAGATAAATAGCGTAGCTCTCTTGGAAGAAGAGGATATTAGGAAGGGTACAGAGGCTTGTGCTAACAGCTTTGTTAAAAGAATAATTTTTGAGAGAAAATTTTTGGTTGGCGCAATGGAGAGCGCTATGAAAGTGATTTGGGGGAATCGGTTTTCAGGTGGTGGAAAGAGTGGTTAATCAATTTTAGTTTTTCTTCAAATTTAAAACAGACTTACTGAGGGTTGAGAAAGGCTTTCCATGACTTTTCAAGGAGTATGTTCGTCAGTTTTTATGCCAGTTTGGGGGTTTAACTGTAGCTTCTATCCTGTTTCTGGCGTTTAACGCCAGAATAGGGTAGGAATTTGGCGTTTGAACGCCAGTTTGCGTCATCAAAACTCGAGCAAAGTATGAACTATTATATATTGCTGGAAAGCCCAGGATGTCTACTTTCCAACGCAATTGAGAGCGCGCCACTTGGGTTTCTGTAGCTCCAAAAAATCCATTTCGAGTGCAGAGAGGTCAGAATCCAATAGCATCAGCAGTCCTTTTTCAGCCTCTGAATCAGATTTTTGCTCAGGTCCCTCAATTGCAGCCAGAAAATACTTGAAATCACAAAAAAAACACACAAACTCATAGTGAAATCCAGAAATGTGAATTTTGCTTAAAAACTAATAATTATTTACTAAAAGCTAACTAAATTATGCTAAAATCTACCTAAAAACAATGCCAAAAAGCGTATAAATTATCCGCTCATCAAGCTGCCTGAGAGATGTTTAAACATAGCTGGCGGTTCGTGCTTTCCAGCCACATATTCACATGAACCCAAGTAGACGCGGATATTTGTCAGGTACGTTCGTCTTAGTATGATGAACAAAGTTGATTGTCACTGATCATCCTATTCACCATGTTGAAGAACGAATATACATCTTAGAAATAAATCAAACATGGATCGAAGAAGAAACAGTAATACTTTTATTAATTTATAGGACTAAGCAGGGATCTTCCCCTCAACTTAGGTGGTTTAGAAACTTATACTGATGTGAAATACAATGTAAAATAATATGTGTCCTCCCCATGGAGAATGTAAAATACACTTTAAATACTAAACAGATGACTAGTAAGGGTAAAACAGTGTATTTAGTGCTAAAATTCACTTCTGGAGCCCACTCGGTGAGTGTTTGGGCTGAGCTTTGATGAGATCCATGTTCTAGGAGACCTCTAGGGCATTGAATTCTGGCTAGGGGGTCCTCTTTAGGTGTTTGGATGCTGGTCTCTGCTCTTTGGGCGCTGGACGCCTGGAAGGGGGTAGGAAGCTAGCGTTGAACGTCACTTTTGAGCCTTTTAATCTGAAGCAAAGTATAGACTATTATATCTTGATGGAAAGCTCAGGAAATCATCTTTCCATAGCCATTGAGAACACTCCATTTGGACTTCTGTAGTTCCATAAAAGCTTTTCCGAATGCAAGGAGGTCAGATCCAGACAGCATCTGCAGTGCTTTCTCTGTCTCTGAATCAGACTTTTGCTCCAGCTTCTCAATTTCAGCCAGAAAATACCTGAAATTGCTCAAAAATATAAAAACTCATAATAGAATCCAAAAATATGAATTTAACACTAAAACCTATAAAAACATAATAAAAACTCAACAAAACATACTAAAAACTATATGAAAATGATGTCAAAAAGCGTATAAAATATCCGCTCATCAGGTGTCCCCAGCTATGAACAGAAAACTGACCAGGCCTATTTTTCTAGAAGTAAAGAAAGCTACTTTTAGTGTGCACCCTTAGAGTACACCTCGAGATGACGGCTTCACCACTAAGTTCTTTCATTTTTTGGAATAATATAGGAGAAGATGTCTATAGAGTAGTTAAGAGCTTCTTTTCAGGTGGCAAAATACTCAGGAGCTTCAATCATATCCAAATTTGCTTAATTCCTAAGATCTCAGATGCTAGAGACATGACTCAGGTGAGGCCAATTAGCCTGTCTTCTGTGGTTTATAAGATTATCTCCAAAGTGTTGCTCCATAGGCTTCAAGGTGTTATGAATAAACTTATTATCCATAATCAAAGTGTATTTCTGAAGAGAAGGCTCATTTCAGATAATATTCTAGTGGCTCATGAATATTTGTACTACATGAAAACTAAAATGACAGACATGGAGACTGAAATGGCCCTCAAACTTGATATGAGTAAAGCTTTGTCTGATAAAGTGGAGTGAAATTTTGTGGTTTATATTAGAGAAGATTGGGTTTGATTCATAGTTGGTGGGTTGGATACGTGAGCTAGTTATCACTGTTTCTTACTCTGTGGTTATGGAAGGTCAATCATATGATTTTTTCAAGCCGTCGAAAGGCATCTGTCAGAGTGATAATCTCTCTCCTTATCTTTTTCTCTTTTGTGTGGAAAGTCTCTCCTTCTTGCTACACAAAGCAAAGAAAAGAAGGTGGATCCAAGATATTCAAATTAATAGGAGATGTCCTATGATCACTCACCTACTCTTTGTAAACGACTCAATTATTTTTTGTAAAGCCTCCAAGGATAGCTGTGCCAACATTCTTAACCTATTGGACTTGTATGAAAGTTTTAGTAGTCAGCAGGTCAATCTCAATAAATCTGTTGTGTTTTTCAGCAACAACACCCCTCACGATGTTAAATTGGAGTTGGCAGAAAATTTGAACATCATTCATGTAGACGCCCAAGATAAATACCTGGGGTTGCTTTTATTGTTTAAAAATCAAAGAAAGCTATTTTTGGCGCCATCAAAGATAAAGTTTAGAAACGAGTGGAAGGCTGGAAAGGAAAACTCATTTCTTTAGATAGAAGCTAAGACATGTTCTAATTAAGGTGGTTGGAGATGCGATGCCAATTTATACTCTGGCCTACTTTAAGCTCTCTGCACTCTTATCCAGGAAATCTATGACATTCTTTTCACGTTTTGGTGGGGACAGCAAAGGGATGAAAGGAAAATAGCTTGGATGAGTTGGGATCGAATGTTGAGGCCTAAGAATGAAGAGGGGCTGGGGTTTAAGGATCTAAAAACTCAAAACCTGGCCCTCTTAGGTAAACAGTTTTAAAGAATTACAACGCAGCCAAATATACTTTTATCTAGAATGGTTAAGGAGAAGTATTTTCACTGTACAGATATTATGGATACAAAGATAGGTAATTCACCGTCTTGGTGTTGGAAAAGTATACTAGAAGGATGCAAAGTTATTGAAATGGAATTGATTTAGTAGATTGGGTCAGACTCTAACGTGCATATATACAAAGATCTTTAGATTCCTTTCCAACACTCATTCCATCCCCCTATTAGGCTATGTTCCCCAGTCAATAATAAATCGTTATGCAGAGTTAGAATCTTATTGGACCATATATTTATTTCAGTAGATTGAAATGAATAAAATTTTAACTTAAGTAAAAAAAAAGAATAGTCACTATACTATATGTACATTAAAATTAGGGATAAGTACGATTTTGGTCTCTAACGTAGAGGTCGAAAATTTATTTCGTCCTCGGTCTTTTATCGCTATAAAATGGTCCCCAAAGTTTCAGTTTATTTTAAAATCGTCTTTTTTACCAAATTTTTTATTTTTATTACCAAATTACCCCTAACTAAAAAAATTATAAAATAAAATAAAATAAAAAAAGAAAGGGACGCGGAGGAGGGGAGAAAGAGAAGTGGGAGGGGTGTTGTTTCGGGAGAAGGGGGAAGAGGGAAAAAGGGGAAGGTCGCCCGCCGCAGCCGCTCCACACCGCTATAGCCGCTCCACGCCGCTCCTTTCTTTCTCAGCAAATACACAGCGTCGCCGAGACGGGAGGAGGGGGAGAAAGAGAAGCGGGAGGGGGTGTTGTTTCGACCTCTACGTTAAGGACCAAAATCGTACTTATCCCTTAAAATTAACTATTAAAATTAGTCATTAATATAAAATACATATTAAAATATAAATACATATTTAAAATAAATTAAATTATATATATTTATTTATATATAAATATATTAGTAATTTTTTAATAGCTGATTTTAATATATAAATAATATTTTTGAAAAAAAATCATAATGACTCGTTATTATTGATGAGTTGATACCAAATATATAATAATAATAATAATAAATAAAAAGTGAAAAATGCATATACTAAAAAAAATGAGCCATCCTTCGTTGACTTTCCATGCTTATATTCTTACTAAAATCTTAACAAACCTTTTCTTTACGTAACCAATTTATTCAGAGTGAAAGTGCAATTACGCCACTTTTTCACACAATAACACTAATTTAATTAACTTTCTCTTTCAACCAGGGTTTGTAATCCTACTTGTTTACAAATTACAATAGGATTAAACAGGACTAACATTAATAATATGTACCTGCTATAAGATTTTTATTAAGTTGGAAATAAAGTATAGTTGACTTTACATGAAATTAATAATTAAAAGTTATAAAATGATTTAACCGATTTGATTAAATTTTCATTTAACGATTCTCAACTCTCAACTTTATTTAAAGTCGACTACATATGAATTTTTATCTCTTATTAGTTACCATAAAAATCAATTCAATTATAAAAAAAAGTACGTCACACTTATAAGTGCTTAGATATAAGATTTTTATTAATTACACATTCAAATTTTTATTAATCAAATTTAATTAAATTAATCTAACAAAATAAATATCGATTATAATTAATAACATTTTAAATTTTATTATTAAATTTAATTAAAATTAATTCATAAAAAATTTTAAATGTCTAGCATGGTTCATTTTTTTATATATTGGATAAAAATTGGTGTAATTTTTTAATATTGAAAGTTATAGTGTTTTTCAAAATTATAGAGGCTGTACAATTCGATGAGGGTGAATTGTCAAATTAATTTTTTTTTAATTTATAAAGACAAAACACAAACTACATATTGTAATATATTAATATTAAATTACAATACATATATTATGTATTGTATTATTTTAATATTAAATTATAATACACAGATTGCATATTATAAATACTAAATCAACTCTGCTAGGGAACCAACTCAATATCTGTCAATTACTAGCAAACTCAATTGGGTTCAATAACAAAAAGCTCAAATAACTAAAGAAACACCCCAATAACTCACCCACTAGTTACCCTAACCTCCCCAATTCACATTTAGTCAACTAAAAAATTCACCGCACAATCCTTCCTCTTCCTCCCTCACTCACCATCCCTACTGCGCTGCCGCCATCCGCCGGTGAAGTCACCGCCATCGTTGCCAGTCGCGAGCTCCGTTTCGTTCAACGTCGCTGTCGCCGCGTCGATCAACTTTTGCATCCTCGCCAACAAGCACCGACCAACCTGCCGCCTCCATGCACGTTTTGAGTGACGTCTGTGTCCATCGTCGTCGCCAACCTTTCTCCTTGCGGCACTATCTGCCGCAGCACCGCCATCCTCCCACCGTAAGTTTCCTGTCTCTATTTTTACCGCATTTGAATATGTATTTGCTTCTTTTTTCAAATCCTATATTGGAGGAAAGTAGTAGTTGGAGTTTTTTTTATTTGTATTTAATAATGTTGAATTAGATGCGATTATAGATTGGATGTTATTGTTATTATAGATTGTATAGTTTTTTTAAAAAGAAAATTTTGTTGTTTCCGATTCAAAGAGTTGATGATTTAATTTGTTTCCTGTACTTCTGTTTGTTTCTTGAATTGGTGGATTTTGCATGTATGTTTTGCACAGATTTTTTTGTTTTGTAAAGGTACTTTGGGTGTTCAATGCCAAAATTAGATTAAATTTTGATTAATTTTGGTTTAGTTTAAGTTTGGTCTTAAATATGGTGCAAGAGTCAATTTATTTTTTGTATTGTTAGTTTTTAATTATCAAGAACATGGGTGTGAAGTTAAACATATATGCGGGTGGTTTTAAATTCTAATGGGAATAGCTGTAATTTGTTGACTCTACCTGTACATGCTTAGGCTCAACTGGGTTGTATGTTATATATATGGTTTAAAATCTAACTACACAATCACAATTGATTCAGTTATCTAAAGATGGTCAGAAACCTTTTTTGTTCTTTTCGATTTTTAGATGTTTCTGTTCACATCAAAAGTATGTTCGTTTTGTTATGTATGCGGGTGATTCTTTACTGAGTTTGGAGATGTTACATTTTACGGCAAAATAGTTAAAATTTATTTGACTATTTTTATACATGTTCATTTAGGGTATGTTCCGTAGGTGATTTAATTTTTTTGAATTGCTGAATGTTATAATATTAATTAAATTTAGAGGTTTAAGTGTATGGTCTGAATATGCGCATTTAAAGTTGTAGCATGAACATGGATTGCATATAACTAGATATTGGATGTTGCTGTTATTAGATAATGGATGGTTTTGTCTAAAAAAATTAAAATTCTATCCCATTCAAAAAGTGTATGTCACTTATTTTTAATACCATTGTTCCTTACTTGAATTAGTGAATTTCAATTAATTTTTTATGACAACAATGTATGGTTATTATATATATTTCTGTAGAATTACATTAAAAGTTCTGTTTGTGTGGAGCCTTACCCAAAAAATTTTACAGATTACAAAATCACTTGATTTGTGTTGCTGAAAAGCCTCGCTGTCGACCGTCGCGCGCCATCATCAAGACACACCCACATGTAGATTCGGCTATGGAACTTATATTTCTCTTTCTTTTTCCCTTCTTTGTCATCCATTGCAGAAGACATGGAGAAAAAAATAAATAGAAAATTCATGATAATGTATACATGAAATGCCGTCATCATTTGAGACACTTTTAATACATTTTCTCTTTTTTTTTTAAATGTTATTCAGCATATTTCTCTGTTTAGATACTTGATTGTTTTTGCAAAGATTTAAGTGGATGTTACTTCTGTTTAACATCTGGATGTTTCTTTTGCATACTAAATAGATGTTATTTTATATATTTTTTTGAATTTTTCTATATTACAGTTGTTATATCTGTATTTCTTTAAAAATTGCATGACCTTTTTTTTAAATCCTACTCGACATGTTTTTCGTGTAGGTACTTGATTGTTTTTGTATAGATCTAGATAGATGTTACTTCTGTTAAATATCGGAATGCTCCTTTTTCATATTAAATGGATGTTACTTTATATATTTTTCGAATTGTCTTGTATTATAGTTGTGGATAACTGTATTTATTTAAGAATTTCATGGCTTTTTTTATTTAAATTCTACTTGTCATGTTTCTCCATGTAGATATCTGATTAATTTTGCAAAGATCTAAATAGATGTTATTTCTGTCAAGTACTAGGATGTTTCTTTTTAATACTAAATAAATGTTACTTTATATATTTTCTAAGTTTGCTTCTGTTGTGGATGTCTCTAAATTCTTTCACCACTTTTCCAAGCAACATGTCATATTGGTTTCACTTTTGAAGTTATCACACTAATAATGTAGTATAATCAATCTTGTTTTCTACTATAAATTTCTCTTTTATCAATCTTGTATTTTGAAGTTCTCATATATAAATGTCTAATAGTTTAAGATACATCATTTCAAATTGTTTCTATAATCTATTTGTATTTGCTTTTTAAATGTCCAATAGTTTTGAAGAAAAAAAAACTTATGTTTATATACTTGTGTTCATATAAGTATAGCTATCATTATTTGCATGATAGCTTGGTAACTTCTAAAGACAAGGAAAAAAATTTTTTTTTCTAAACTACTTTAACAACAACATAAAAAGAAAAGTTGACATAAATAACAACATGAAAAGATTAATTTAATACAAGGATACAAGTTTTATTTATTTTTCTTCTGAAGTTTAAAATACCAACTTTCGAATATAATTAACAAACACAATAAAATTGTCATTAGAATTGACATTGAGGCTAAGACAAATTTAATGGGATCAAGACTATTATTTAGTTAAAAGTTTATTCTCAATGATAGTGCCTCTAGCAAGATTTTCATTTTTCATATTCTTTAATGCACTAAACATTTTTTATGGGGATGGATCTATCTAACTTTTCACTGGCTTGATAGTCATTTAAAATTTTTTCTTATACATTGTCTCTCCCTTTTTAGAATCTTCACTGCAACATCTCCCCATTTTGTAGGCTTCCTTTGTAAACAAGGCCAAAGCTACCTTCTCCTAATAACCACCATTCTTTTGTCATTTTTTTCTTTTTTTTTCTTCTTATTAAAGACATCAACTCCTAAAGGCTTCAACAAACTCTCATCATTATTAATTACATCTGATTCAATTATACCAAAAACATCAAAAAGACTTGAAAGTGAAAAAAATGAAAAATATGCATCATTATGTGTTATCCAAAAATAGGAATGAAACTAAATATACAATATAGAGTACTTGATAGGCACTAAAAAAACTATTAATTATCTCAAAAAGAAATATTCAACACTATAAGAGTTTAATAATCAAAACAATTTGGATTAAAAACATCCAAAAGAAACATTCATAATAAAAAATACAAGTTAAACTAAAACTCTAAGATGTAAAAAAAAAGAACTCAGGTCGCTGGAGAGGAGACGTAGTTGATCGACCGAGATACACGTCAAGACGGAGATTGCTGCATCGTCGGTGGTTGCTGCAACGATGGAGGAAGCCTTGATAGTAGTAGTGTGTGGAGGTGGCTGCAGCGCGAGAGTACAATGCCCGCGCTGTTGGACGGTGGTTGTCGGTGGCGTTGCTTCTGGAGCTGTTTCTGGTTTTTTTCGCGGCGAAAGAGAGGCGTTTGTGGGGTATCGCCTAACGGCGCGGTTTTGGGTGTCGCGGTGGTTGTGCCCATTGAAGAGAAGCATGGATGGCGTGGCTGTGGGAGTGGAAGAGGGAAAGAAGGAAAAAGATTTCTATGCGCGGCTATGGAAATAAAAGAGAAAAGTAAGAGTTTCTACCGTTTTTAATTAGGATTTACTTAATTATCAGCTTTTAATTATTTAAATTTAAATTTAAAAAATTTAAAATTAATTATTAAATAGAATTGTTTAAAAGTTAGCTGGTTACTCTTGGTTTCATATATTTTTCTATACTAAAAACACAAACTACATATTATCAATACAATATATATTTTATGTATTGTGTATTTGTGCTTGCATAAAAAAGTATCTCAAAACACTAAAATTTCATTTTTTATAACATTAACGCAAAACTCCATTCATTTTTTAATATTAAAATAAAAAATCCGTCTGGCTTTACTTATGATAGCCATATATGAGAACCCACTTCATTTTTTTTTTTTTTTTTGTCTTCTTCTAGAGACCACATCAATGGAATAGTAGCCCTCAAGAGTGCGTTGATTAAAGTGGAATACCCAAGAGTGCCTTGAGTTATAAAATCAATAGATCAGAAATCCAACGAAAAATTCCAACCCAACGCTCTTTCCATCACTAATTTTCTTACGCGCCTAGAACTTGAAATTGACACTATGGTCTATGGATCATTATTAATTTATTGTAGCGCGCTGTCTCCAATATTTATATTTATATATCTCAACTATCTAATAATAAAGATTACCTAGAACTCCCTATTTGCACGTCTTGGTCAACTTGTCTTTTTCGAATGCGTTTTATAGGTATGAATTATTAAAATAAGAATATAAATACATAAAATTATATTTTGTAAAAAAATATATTAAGATATTAATAAAAAATATATTTTATATTTTATTAATTTTGATAATTATATATTTTTTTAAAATTTTGTATAAAAAATAAAAAAATTATAATTTACTTTTTTAAATTTAATTTATTATAAAATAAAATATAAAATATTAATTTTTATATATTTATTATTTTTTTTGTTTCCTAAGTGTGTTGTCTTACTCTTAGTCTAACGAAAGGCAGGTCATATACACTTTACATGTCCCTTCGCATTTGTATTCGTAGTAAAAGACAGACATTAGAGGTATCTGAGTGAGATTTCCGAAATTGAAATGACGAAACTGAGGGAGATCATTGGCATAATCAAAGACAAAGCCTCACAAAGCAAAGCAGCGATCCTCTCCAACCGCGCCAGCCTCTCTCTCCTCCGCGCCACCAGCCACGACCCCTCCACCCCGCCCGCCCACCACAAGCTCTCCACCCTCCTCTCCTCCGCCGACGGACCACGTTCCTCCGCCTCCGCCGCCATCTCCATCCTCCTCCGCCGCCTCCACTCCACCCACAGCTCCGCCGTCGCCCTCAAGTGCCTCCTAGCCGCCCACCACGTCATCCGCCACGGCACCTTCATCCTCCAGGACCAGCTCTCCACGGCGTACCCGTGCTCCCGCGGCGGCAGAAACTACCTTAACCTTTCCCACTTCCGCGACCGGAGCTCCACTACGTCGTGGGAGCTCTCCTCCTGGGTGCGATGGTACGCCCACCACATAGAGAACATATTATGCGCCTCCCGAACCCTCGGATTCTTCTTCCTCTCGGCGTTGCCGCCGTCTCCTTCTTCGCCGGCGCGTGAGAACAAAGAAGAGCGGGTTTCCTGTCTCACTAACGGTGATTTGTTAAGAGAATTGGATTCTTTGGTGGCTCTTATCGAAGGGATCACGAAGAAACCCCATCACAACAACAAGATTGAAGAAGATTACAGCAAGAACAAGCTTGTGGATGAGGTTGTTGGGTTGGTGGAAGAAGACGCGGTTATGGCGGTGAGTGAGGTTTCGGCGAGGGTGAACGAGTTCAAGGAGAGAATGGGTTTGTTGAGTTTTGGTGAAGGAGTTGAGCTTGTTTGCATTTTGAAGAGGTTGGAAGAGTGCAGAGAACAACTTGTTGCGTGTTGTTCATGTCTGATGGAAAAGGGAGAGAAGAAAAGGTTCTGGGAATGTGTGAGAGAGTTGAAGGAAGTGGCTGGGAAGAACGTGTTGTGTACGGAAGAAGAGGGTAAGAGAGTTGGAAGATCAGAGAGGAAAACGGAATCGGATCGGTTTCTTGACGGAAGACTTGTTCTGAATTCGGTTGATTTGGTGCGGTTTCCCTCCTCAAGGTTCTTCTGATCTGATGCTCAAGGGTAATTTTGTAAATATAACATTTTCTATTTTCTATTTTCTATTTTCTATTTTATTTTGGTTTAGCATCCAATAATCTGATGTTGATCGGGATAGGGATGGATCGTTGTGTGATTGCATTGAGTTGTGCATTACTTGTAACTATAAATTCTGCTTCTTACTTGTCTATCGTGGCAATGTTTTTGATTGATTGATAGTATTAGTAGGCTAGCAATATGTTAATAGAATTTGTTTAGGTAAACAATAATTTTTGTGAATAATATGAATAATAAATTTTAAAATTAGTTTAATAAAATAAAAATATATTAAATTTTTAAATTATTTATTTAGTTATAAAAAAATTATTTATCTAAATTTTAATATTAAAATAATTATTCGTATACTTAATAAATTAAATATTTGACATATTTATTATTTATATTGTTTAATATTTTTATTATTTATTTATATTTTTTTATGTTAATTATTGTCGACGAGTGGAAAACGAGTGAAATGAAGCCAAACAAAAATTGAGTTATTATCCCATTCTATTGTTTGGATAAATCCATAATTAGATCACAACTTCCAAATGTAAAAGGATGAAAAATGGAAGTTTTGATAGAATAGAATGAAGTATATTTTATGAGTAAACAGTTAAACTGATCTTTGAAAGATAATTTAATCTTTAAATTAATTTTTAAAAAATTAAATTAATTAAAATTATTTTTGAAAGATTTAAAATTAATTACATTAATCTATCTGTTCATTCTATCACTAACGACGTTAAATTTTGCTAACGTGGCATGTTAGTGTTTTTTTTATATTAAAATTCAGGTTCATAGACGGATCCAAACTATTAGAAAATCGAAGCCTAATCCAATAGTCCGACTCAGTGTCACATATTCTTTTTTTTCTCTATGTGTCTCAGCTTTCATGTCGATTCCAACAGCTGCTACCTCCATCAATTACAGCCTCTTCAATGATTCAAACAATACTGTATCTGACTGTTTTTTCATTTCATTAGTCAATGCCTCAACTTCACGCTATAATTGCTAAGGACTTTATTCACATCCATGTCATCATGATCATCAATATCATCTCTTGAGCTATTTATCTTGTTCTCCTTGCTTCAAACTCAACAATACCATCCTGATTGTGATGAAAACTACTATTCTTGTAGGCACCATCATCACCATCACTACCACCACCATTAGCACCAACACTAGGGACAAAGAGCTCAACTCTGTCATAATACACGCACCTTGTTTGCTTGCAAGAGGAGAGCATCTCAGCAATACAGACCCTTCTCAGCCTGAATTCCTTGGGACAATCAGAAGCCGCCACCATGATCGCATGGTCAATTATCTCGAATATATCAGAAGAAGATGAATAAGACTTGAAGTAACTCCTCCAGTGATGACTTCATGATGCTCATTCCCAATTAAACCCTCTGAGAGATTTCAATCCAGATCCCAGCAATAGAAACAACTAAAAAAATGGAATCACCCACCAATCAAAATTTGATTTTTTCCGGTGAGCAAGGATTTTATTCAACAATAATGAACGCTTAAGTTTGTAAATTTATTAACTTAGTGTGCCATTGGTTTGGCAAGATTCGATTGAATGGTCTTTGTTCTAACTTGGCGGCATCCATGGAAGAGTACAAAGGAAAACCGATATAAGCAAAGCAGATCGGTGTAAGTTGCAGCAAAGGAAGAGACCACATTCCACCAGAAGCCAGCAGCGGTGATTGAGGAAGAGGATAGAGAGGAGTTGGACGGTGCAGCAACGACGATCTCTCCAATATTGGGTAGAGGGTGTTCAGTAAAGCAACAGCTACCTATTCACGCCAGAGAGGAACTGCGGGCAAGGGCCAGTGACGCCGGGACGCCGTTTGGGCCACCAATCTTGACGAGGTTAACAACCCCACTATGATGAAAGTAGCCATAAACCCACCTTGGTTGGCCAAGCCAAGGATGCACCTCTTACTCTCAAAGAACCTAGAGAAAAATAAGCACACAACTTATTTCATATTCAAAAATAAACTTCTAACTCTATTTTATAAATAAAAAGTACATGAGTTATTTATACTAGTGGGAGAAGGAAAACCCTTCATAACTTGGACGATGTGGGACTAATACATAATGCAAAGTTCACTATCTTAAACAATATGGGACTTGTATTCCCTTATTATAATTAACTAATATAACTAACCTACTAACTATACTTGCTCCTGCGTCATTCTTCCTGGGTTGAAAGAACTCTTGCGTGAAAAGACTTGTGACAGCAGATGATCGATCTCATTGATGAATCCACATCAAAAGATCCTATTGGTGACTCCACACCAAAGACCCGCACTCACAAATCAGATAAAATTTTACAAGATTCGTAGTAGCAGACGATCTCATTGACGAATCCACACCAAAAGATCCCATTAGCGAATCCACGCCAAAAACCTACACCACAAATCAAATAAAATTCTACTAAAGTAAGGTGAAAGCCATGAGGACCGATCTTGCTCTGATACCAAACTGACATCGGGGACGTCGCTTGGGCCACCAATCTTGTCGAGATTAACAACCCCACTATGGTGAAAGTAGCCATAAACCCATCTTGGTTGGCCAAACCAAGGATGCAGCTCTTACTCTCAAAGAGTCTAGAGAAAAATAAGCACACAGCTTATTTATACTAGTAGGAGAATGAAAAGTTTTCATAACTTGGACGACATAGGACTAATATATAACGCAAAGTTCACTATCCTAAACAATATGAGACTTGTATTCCCTTATTATAATTAACTAATATAACTAACCTACTAACTATACTTGCTCCTGCGTCAGCCGGCGGCATCGCGGTAGAGGTACGGACTGACGGCGACGTAGAACACCTTGCAGGAAGCGGCATGGTGGACAGGTAGAAGACGAAGAAGCTGCCGAATGTGGGAAGAAAGAAATCCTATTCGTTGCTGGGTTTGGAATTGGTTTGATGCGAGTAGGATCTGGGTTTGGGTTGGGTTGTTAAACTAACGTGTCATGTCAGCAAAATTTAATGTCGTTAGTAACAAAATAGACAAAAAGACTAACGTGATTAGTTTTAAATTTTTTGAGAATGATTTTGATTAATTTAATCTTTTGGAAATCAATTTAGAGATCAGGTAATCTTTTAAAAATTAATTTGACTATTTATTCTATATTTTATTATAATAAATAATTTGATGAGCATGGAGTGGAGTTCTGCATAGCTACTCTTATTTAGTGTTTTTTTTTTTTTTTCTCTTAAGCTTTAGGTCCCGTTTTATATAAAAAAATGAATAAATAATTTGCCTCATCCATCATTTCTAAATTTAAACAATTGAATCTCATTAGATTTTATTAGGCAATATTTTACTCCATCCTGTAACATTAATCTATAGGATGTAAAATTCAAATAGTAAATTAAATTATATACTTGTTCATTTTATTATTTTTAATGAAATGAAATTACCGATCTTTTGATTAAAAAAAAAAACAAGTATAAAATAGATAGTATTTTGTGAAAGAGAAATATCAAATTATTAATAGTTAGTTGAAGTTTTGTGCTAGCTAGCTAGGAAGGTGGGGAAGGGGTCAACAAATGGATTATGAAACGATTAATGCATGCATAGTATATCTGGTTATCAATCGCATTTACATAAGTATATCAACAATGCAAATTAAATTATTGTTGGCATTACCTCCTACTCCTAGTTACTAATTTCCGGATCCACCAAATGTAAGCACAACGGTCCTATTCACAAAGCCCTTCACGTTTCAGCGACAACGATCATTGGTGGATTACATAATTATCTCTTCTTTAATTTGTTTTATTAATTGGCACCACCAAAACATGACCTAGCTACTACTGCATTTAATTTCTCTGGACAGTTTACAGATACAAACGACGCTTTTAATTAATTAATTAATCAAGGACCTAACATTCTAATACTATAATAAAATAAGTCTCAAAATAATTTTAAAGGTTACATTCGAATTCTATAGTAGTCTCTAAATTTAAAAGTTATTCAAGGACTCTAAGATTTAGATTCGTATTTTCGGTACATTCTATCTATCTACATCGTCAAAAAGCTGATTTGAACTCCTCCGTAACACGCTGACCAGATAAAAACTAGCTGCTAACGTAAATTAATAAACTTTTATGGTACAATTTGGTTCCTAAATTAAAATTAAAAAATTTTAAACTCTAAATTTAATCATTATTCTCTACAGTAATTCCTCTTTTCTCTACAGGCATAGATCTTCATATTCTAAATTCACAAGATTTGTTTGTTTATTTTTAGTTAAAGTATCTTATAACAATAACAACAACTATTATTTGAACAAGTTTAACCGCTTTTATCCTTTTTTTTCTGTAAAAAAGATGATGAGATTATAATATAAAAAAAGTTATGTGATATATATAATTACAGAAATAATGCAAAGTTTAGTTTTTAAAATTGTGAACGCTCATGAAAATTTGTTGACTTTTAAGAATGACTAAATTGATTCCTAAATTTATAAATTGTGAATCTCAATTCATCTCTAATGTTGATATAAAATGTTAAAATGTGAGCATGATATTTGCAAAAAAAAAGATGATATGATTAATATTGTAATATGATCAAATTAGTGTCTTAAATTAGTTAATTAATTTATATTGCTTAATTAATTTTTTATTAATTAGAGACTAAAATAATAAATATTAAATTAGGTAAATTTTTGCTATTTTTTGTTTTTCTAATATTATCCTTAATTAATTAAAAATATCTATTTAATTATAATAAAATTTTAAACACGTCATTTTAATGGAGCTGTCATATGATTTGAAATGACATAATATAACACATTAACACTTTATATTAATATTATGTGAATGACAGTTAGATTAAGAAAAAATAAAGATTCACTATTTATAAATTTAAGGATCAATTTGATTATTTTTAAAAGTCAATGACTATTTTGACAATTACTAAAAATTTCAATTACAAAATTAAGTATCACTTATATAATTAAAATTATATACATGATCCTAAGTTATTATGTTGTAGCATGATGCATGGTTATTTTGGACCGAGATTTGAAAGAAAATGTAATGTAGTATATAATAATAATGATGTAACTTTTTAATTCCGTAAATACAAGAGACAGATTTTTGTAAAATTATATAAAAATATAAAATTAAATTTTGTAAAACATTTTAATTAAACTAGAGTTAAATGAGTGCATAAAATGTTAAATATAAAGACATAGTATGTGACTTTTAATTAACAAAATATATGCGTACTTTTAATGAAGTTGTAATTTGTAGTCTCTTTCACATTCATATGGAGAAGAGAAAAGAAGAAAAGAGAAGGGTTACTATGGTAGAGAAGATAATGATAATTAAATTTGAGAATTAAAATTTTTAATTTTGATTTAGGGATCAAATTGCACCATAAAAATTTACTAATCCACGTCAACTAGCCGTTACTTGACCATCGTGTCACGGAGGAGTCCAGATCAACTTTCTGGTGCTGCCAGGTGGACGGAATGTGCTGGAAGGACGAATCTGAGTCTCAGAGTACAACTTCAGGGATGAATATGGGTAACTTTTAAATTCAGGGACTACTTTGAGATTCGAGTGCAACTTTAAGAACTACTTTAAGACTTATCACCTATAACAACGGTAATTCAGGATCCACCTGCCGGTTGCATAGACTAGAAATCATTATTATCGGGAGTGAACTACTAATCCGGTCTTTATCCATTTTTAAGAATGACAACACGACCCCTCAAAATAAAATCGATCCACTTCGGTCCCTGTCTTCTAATTCCGTCACACAACGCGGTTCCTGTAGGTATTTTTTCGTCAACTCTGAATGGAAAATACTAACGTGTCAGGTTCAGAAATAGATAGGGGTCTAATTGTCTCTAAATTTAAATTGGGTAGGGGTTTATTTGTCCTTATTATTTTTTAAACAATATTTTTTTAAATTATTTTTTTATTCGTTATATTAATATTCTTTTTTCAATAAATTATTAAATATATGGTATAATAAGTACAAATTAATTAATAAATTATTTAAATTTAAAAATATCATTTATTATGAAACTAAATAAATAATTTTTAAATATAATTTTTAAATATATAAATAATAAACATTAAAATTCGGTTAATACATTAATAATAATAACCCTATGATATACTATTAGTATTATGATTTAGACAATTTTTACAATAAAATGAAAACTAATGAACATATTATTTGATATATAGTAAAATATTTTTGAGTAATAAAAAAATTAAACTTTTTATCTCTTTAAACTAAATTAATAATTTTATTTGATATCTTTGTATTAAAATACATTATGAGTAGGCTACTAATACTAAATAAAATAAAACATATATATATATATATATATATATATATATATATATAATATATATTATGGAAACCATTTATAAACTCAACTAATTCAAAGCATTAATAATATTATTAATTTATTAATAATATTTATAAATTAATATATATTAAGTTATAATATATATATATATATATATATATATATATATATATATATGTTATGTTTTATTTTATTTAATATTAATAGCTTTTTTATAGTGTATTTTAGTGTAAAAATATCAAATAGAATTATTAATTTAGTTTAAAGAGATAAAAAATTAAATTTGTTATTATTTAAAAATATTTTACTATATATTAAATAATGTGTTCATTAGTTTTCACTTTACTGTAAAAATTATCTAGATCATAATACTAATAGTATATCATAAGGTTATTATTGTTAATGTATTAACTGTATTTTAAAATTTATTATTTATATATTTAAAAATTATATTTGAGAATTATTTATTTAGTTTTATAATAAATAATATTTTTAAATTTGAATAATTTATTAATTAGTTTTTACTTATTTTACTATATATTCAATAATTTATTAGAAAAATAATATTAATATAATACATAAAAAATAATTTTAAAAAATATTGTTTAAAGAATAATAAGGACAAATAAATCCGTAACCAATATAAATTTAGAGACAATTAAACTCCTATTCATTTCTGAACCTGATACGTCAGTATTTTCTGTTCAGAGTTGATGGAAAAAATTTTACAAAAATCGCGTTGTGTGACGAAATTAAAAAATAGACCAAAATATATCGATTTTATTTTGAGGAGCCACATTATTATTCTTAAAAATGGACAAAAACTAAATTGATTGTTCACTCTTATTATCGGTGCATTTGGTTCATAGATTAGTATTAGAGTAAAAGTACAATCAGATTCCTAAAAATTTTGATCTTCGACTATTTAAATTTTAAAGAACAAAATGTATTAATTTAGTTCTTTATAATAGCATATGCCAATTACGTGATATTTTTCTATCCGTTCATTGTATAAAATTTAAAGATATTATTTATATATACCGTTATTTATTATGATGTATTTATTTATAAAAGATTGTCATATAGATAATAATTTTTAAAGTGAAATTTTATTTATTTTAATAGAATTTATGATAAATAAAAAATAATTAATAAAGATTATATAAAAATTTAAAAAATAGTAATTATTTTATTATTCAAAATTATATTATTTTTATATTTATGTAACGGTAATGGGACATGTTCCATAGTAAATAATAAAACACATAAAAAATTTCGTTTTATTTCATACAATCCATTAATAGAAGAAGATACATGTCTATTATTTATTATAGTAAATGATTTAATTGGTATTTTTTTTAAAAAATTAATTAGTCCGAAGTCAAAATTCTCAAAAATTTAATTATCACTTTACTATTATTGTTACTAATACAAAAATAAATAGAATTAATAAGTTAAGTATATTAGTTAATTATAATAAAAAAATACAATACAAGTCTCATATACTCTTTTTTTTTTTTGTTATATATTAGTCTAAGTCATAATTAGTCACAAAGATTTTTCTTTCTCTATTAGTATAAATAATCATATACTCTTTTTTTTTATTAAATTGAGTTGAGCTAGTTATATTTAAATAAGTTCTTTGCTTATTGTTCTTTATATTTTTTTGAGAATAAAAAAATACATTTTTGGTTTGGCCAATTAAAATAGATGTTTAATTATTTTTATCATGATAGAATTGTTAATTTCAAATGACATTTTAGCAGCTAATAATAATAATAATAATAATAATTAATAATAATAATAATAATAATAATAATAATATTATTATTATTATTATTATTATTATTATTATTATTATTATTATTGTTGTTGTTGTTGTTGTTGGAGTAATAACTCTAAAAATACTTCTCAAATTGATTTTGTTTTAATTAACGAATTTAAATATAATTTAAAAATTTCATTAAAACATATCTGATTAGTTAAGGGTGTAATTGAAAATAAGAATTTTCTCTATGTTACAAGCAATCATATGAGATATGAGAAAGGGTGTTTCCAATCATTAAAGACATTAGATAGAATATATGATGAGCTATATATTGATCACCTCAGAAGCTAAGGATGGATACTTAATAAAAAATCTCTCAAAAGAAGAGATTGTCGTCTTTGGATCTTGCAAACATACAAAGTTGTAGGGTGTTGTAGCTGAGTTTTAGAGAAATCATGCAGAATGCAATGGTAAAATTTTGGCTCCAAAATATGAACTTGCTTCACACGCTGAAATGTTTGAAATGGAGTCTCTTTCATCTCTGAAAAGCAAATAAATGAGATTTATTACTTTGAAAATTTCTGAAAATTCTTGTCACATAATTTAGTTCTTCTATTACTTATTATCAACTGTTTAATACAACAACAACAACAACAACAAAGCCTTGTCCCACTAAGTGGGGTCGGCTACATGAATCAAACGACGTCATTGTGCTCTGTCATGTATCATGTCTACAGAGAGACCGTTTACATGTAGATCTCGTTTGACCACCTCATGGATAGTCTTCTTAGGTCTTCCTCTGCCTTTCGCCCTTTGTCCATCTTCCATCTCATCCACCCTCCTGACTGGATGTTCTATCGGTCTTCTTCTCACATGTCCAAACCACCTGAGACGCGATTCAACCATCTTTTCCACAATGGGTGCTACTCCAACTCTCTCCCTTATATCTTCGTTCCTTATTTTATCCAATCGCGTATGACCACTCATCCATCTCAACATCTTCATCTCTGCCACACTCAGCTTATGTTCGTGCTCCCCTTTAGCCGCCCAACACTCCGTACCATACAGCATAGCCGGTCTTATAGCGGTGCGATAGAATTTACCTTTAAGTTTTAAAGGCACTTTTTTGTTGCATATAAAACCAGATGCACTCCGCCATTTTGACCAACCTGCTTGGATCCTATGATTTACATCCTGTTCAATCTCTCCATTATCCTGTATGATGCACCCAAGATACTTAAAACTTTTAACTTTTTCTAGGATGTTTTCTCCAATCTTCACCTCTATATTGGGGTTTTCCCTTCTCAGACTGAACTTACATTCCATATATTCCGTCTTGCTACGGCTTATGCGCAGACCATACACTTCTAAAGCTTCTCTCCATAACTCCAACTTCTTATTTAGGTCTTCCCTTGACTCTCCCATAAGGACGATATCATCGGCAAAAAGCATGCACCATGGCACAGGCTCATGGATGTGCTCTGTGAGTACTTCCAGGACTAATGTGAAAAGGTATGGGCTTAAGGATGATCCCTGGTGTAATCCTATACCAATAGGGAATTCTTCCGTCACACCACCTTGAGTCTTCACACTAGTTGTGGCCCCATCATACATGTCTTTAATTACCCGAATATATGCGATCCTTACTCTCCTCTTTTCTAAAACCTTCCATAAGACCTCCCTTAGTACCCTATCATACGCTTTTTCCAAATCAATAAACACCATATGTAGGTCCCTTTTACTACTACGTGTTGAATAAATTTTATTATAAGACAATTAAATTTTTAATAATATATATTAAAAAAGATTCTACTTTTTTTTTCAAAATGATGTTAAAATAACACTTTTCTCTCCTCTATTTGTAAAATATACATTTTTTCTTATAATTTTTAAAAAATCTCTTCTTTAATTTATTTTTTTGTATTAACTAATGTTAATTTTATCTATTTTTTAAGAAAAAATAAATTATTTTTTATAAAAATATCCTTTAGCAAAAATTTTTATTTTTTTGTTATTAAATTTTGCTTACCAAAATATCCTTTAATAATTTATCAATAAAAATTTAATCAATTTAATCAATAAAAATTTATCCATTACATTTTACTCCCGATAAAAATATAATTTAATCAATAAAAAAATAATTTATTAACGGATATCTTGGTAAACAAAATTTAATAACAAAAAAATAAATTTTTTATTAAAAAATATTTTTGTAAAAATAATTTATTTTTTCTTAAAATATAGATAAAATTAACATTAATTAATACAAAAAATTTAAAATGAATTAAAGAGGAGATTTTTTTAAAAATTATAAGAAAGAAGAACGTATATTTTACAAATAGAGGGAAGGTGAATGTTATTTTAACATTTTTTAAGAGAAGAGTAAAATTTTTTCTATATATTATTATAAGATAAATTAATTTTCTTTATAAAAGAATTAATTTATCTTAAAAAAATTTTAAATAATAAAAATTTATTAAAAATAAAATATTTAATTTAAAATTACATAAGAATCTATTTAAATATTTATTTTTTTATTTTATTTATTTAAAAAAAATCCGCAACTTTAGAATCCGATAACGACGATTTAGTGGGTCATTTTGGGTGCAGAAGACTTTGGAGTCATTTGCTTAAACACTTTATTGGCCTCAGGTACATGAAGAGATATTATTGGCGAGAAGATTTAATTTGTTCCAAGTGCATAAGCTGAATTGGCTATCCATTTAAATCTTCCAACCGATTTTAATGTTAGATATTATTATCTATGTACAAATACTAATCATACTAATTAACCAATTAAGGTGGCAGCCAATTCCAGTCAATTATTAGTTGAACCGTAAAAAAGTCAATTAAAAAACAAAAAATTAATTAAACTCATCATCCAAAGTAAGTTTGACACACCCTTCACAATAAAAAATACGAAACTTTCTCTTCTTTTTTTTTTCTCTCATTATTAACAAACATTCAAAATATAAAAAAAATCTAAAACCAAACAAAATAAAAAATTTAAGATTATTAAGAAACAAACATCCAAACTTAACAAAAAAAAATTATATTTAAGAGAAATTAAGGGAGGAACTTTACGCCTAAAAATCAAAATTTCAAGCGAGGAGACTATGTTCCACAACCACATTAAGATCAGAATAATTTTTGGAGATTCAACAATAATAACAACAACCAAGGATGAAGCAAGAAAAAGTAGACTCAGAATCCTCCTAACAACTTGATGTGTAGGAGATGTGGAGCATATCATCCGAATACTCTGTGCAGAACTAATTTGGGTGTATGTTGTTACTATGGTGGAGCTGGGCATCTATCCTGCAATTGTCTGGAGAGGAAGAGTTAGAAAGCTGGGAGAACTCAACAGTAGGGATGCGTATTCATTATGACGGCGGATGGTGCTAAGAGATCGAACACTCTGATCAGAGGTAATTGTGAAATTGGTGACAAAACCTTAATTGCTTTGTTTGATACTGGGGCATCACATTCATTTATATCGTTTAAGAAAGCTAGTGAGCTAGAATTGAGAATATCCATGTTAGCATATGATTTTCAAGTAAATACTCCTGCCTCTAAGGCTGTCGTGACTAGGTTAGGTTGTCAGCAAGTTCTATTTAGAATTGAACACCGAACCTTTGTCCATGACTTGATTTGCTTGCTGATAACTGGACTCGATCTAATTCTGGGCTCGGATTGACTATCAAAGCATCACATACTTCTAGATTATTTTGACCGGACAGTGCAATTGTCTGAAGGTTCAGAAGGACCGGTGGTGGCAAAGGAATATTATCTGAATTCTGTTATGGTGGACTATAGTGGGAGTAAGTGTCAGGGATTTATGCTTTTAGTTGCAAGTGTGTCGGGCGATGAACATAGTTTGAATCAGATTCCGATTGTAAGTGAATTTTTGGAGAAATTCCCTGAAGACATACTTGAATTTCCTCCTTCTTGAGAAATTAAATTTGTGATTGAACTGGTGCTTGTAGCCAGACCAATTTTAGTTGCGCCCTATCAAATGTTGCCTTTGGATCTAGCTGAACTTAAAGCTCAGCTGGAAGAGTTAATGAGTAAGAATTTTATTCGTCCAAGCGTTTTTCTGTGGAGAGCACCGGTGTTGTTGGTGAAAAACAAGGATGAAAGCATGCGGTTGTGCGTAGATTATAAACAAATGAACAAAGTAACCATGAAGAACAAATACCCACTACCGAGAATTGATGATCTAATGGATCAATTGCAAGGAGATGGAGTCTTGTTTAAGATTGATTTGAGGTCTGGGTATCACCAGATAAGGGTAAGAGATGAAGATATTCCTAAGACCGCTTTCAAAATTCGTTATGGTCATTACGAGTATACTGTAATGTCTTTTGGGTTGACAAATGTCCCTGCAGTGTTCATGCACTATATGAACCGAATATTCTATTTTTTTTCTGGATAAATTCGTCGTCGTCTTCATTGATGACATTCTAATATATTCTAAGACTGAAGAGGAGCACGCGGAACACTTGTGGATCGTCTTACAGATTCTAAAGGAGAGAAAGCTCTAGGTAAAACTGTCTAAGTGTGAATTCTGGAAAGAGGAGGTGAAGTTCTTGGGTCATATGGTGAGTAAGCAAGGAATAGTTGTGGATCCTTCAAAGATTAAGGCAGTAACTGAATTAAACATATTCTCTCGCTTTCCAAACCTCTTTAACACCTATTTAGGGTTCGTTAGCGAGTTTTTAAGCTTTAGAACAAGGGTGAATATGTTAAATGAGTTAAGGGGATATTGAGAAGGATTTGCAAAGTGATAACTAAGTAATGAGGTGTTGGTAATGCTGAATAAGAAGTGATTGATAAAGATGATGATAATAATGATGAATTATGATTAATGAGATATGAATTAATGGTGATAATGACATTGATAAATGATGAACTAAAATCTATTTGGGATGATGGTGCACAAAATTGTGATCTCAATGGCGCCAACAACTTGGTACGCACAATTGTAATCTCAACTCTTTTTTACAACTTCGTACAACTAACCAGCAAGTGCACTGGGTCGTCCAAGTAATAAACCTTACGTGAGTAAGGGTCGATCCCACGGAGATTGTCGGCTTGAAGCAAGCTATGGTCATCTTGTAAATCTCAGTCAGGCGGATTCAAATGGTTTATGGAGTTTTAATAATTAAAAGATAAATAAACATAAAATAAGGATAGAGATACTTATGTAATTCATTGGTGGGAATTTCAGATAAGCGTATGGAGATGCGTCGTTCCTTCTGAATCTCTGCTTTCCTGTTGCCTTCATCCAATCCTTCATACTCCTTTCTATGGCAAGCTGTATGTTGGGTGTCACCGTTGTCAATGGCTACTTCCCGTTCTCTCAGTGAAAATGGTCCTCTACGGTTTCTGTACGGCTAATCAACTGTCGGATTTCTCGTCTCGGATGAAAAAGACCATGCACAGACATCATATGGCTAATCAGCTATTGGTTCTCGATCATGTAGGAATAGGATTTACTATGCTTTTGCGTCTGTCACTACACCCTACAGTCGCGAGTTTGAAGCTCGCCACAGTCATCCCATCCCAGATCCTACTCGGAATACCACAGACAAGGTTTAGGCTTTTCGGATCTCAAGAATGCTGCCAATTAATTCTAGCCTATACCACGAAGATTCTAATCTCGGATTCAGATGCCCCATTGTCAGAGGGGAGTCGATGTGAATCGTTGTAGAAACCCAAGAGATATACATTCAAGCTTGTTTTCATGTAGAACGGAAGTGGTTGTCAATCACACGTTCATGAGTGAGAATGGTGATGAGTGTCACATAATCATCACATTCATCATGTTCTTGTGTGCGAATGAATATCTTATAATAAGAAAAAGCATGAATTGAATAGAAGAACAATAGTACTTTGCATTAATACTCGAGGAACAGCAGAGCTCCACACCTTAATCTATGGTATGTAGAAACTCCACCGTTGAAAATACATAAGTGATAATGGTGTTCATTGGCTTCGTCCCCAGAGAGGGAACCAGAATAACCAAAACCTAGGTCTAAGGACTAAACGTCCAAAGATGATCTAAGGATAATCCAAAGATCTCTGATACAATAGTAAAAAGTTCTATTTATACTAAACTAGTTACTAGGGTTACAGAAATAAGTAAATGATGCAAAAATCCACTTCCGGGCCCACTTGGTGTGTGCTTGGGCTGAGCATTGAAGCTTTCACATGTAGAGGCCTTCTTTGGAGTTAAACGCTAGTTTGTAACTTGTTTCTGGTGTTTGACTCTAGCTTGCAACTTGTTTCTGGCGTTTAACGCCAGAATAGGGCAGAAAGTTGGCGTTGAACGCCAGTTTGCGTCGTCTAAACTCAGGCAAAGTATGGACTATTATATATTTCTGAAAATCCCTGGATGTCTAATTTCCAACGCAATTGAGAGCGCACCATTTGAGTTTCTGTAGCTCCAAAAAATCTATTTCGAGTACAGAGAGGTCAGAATCCAACAGCATCAGCAGTCCTCTTTCAGCCTCTGAATCAGATTTTTGCTCAGGTCCCTCAATTTTAGCCAGAAAATACCTGAAATCAAAGAAAAATACACAAACTCATAGTAAAGTCCAGAAATGTGAATTTTGCTTAAAAACTAATAAAAATATACTAAAAAGTGAATAAGGCATACTAAAAACTATATAAAAACAATGCCAAAAAGCGTATAAATTATCCGCTCATCACAACACCAAACTTAAATTGTTGCTTGTCCCCGAGCAACTAAAAACAAAATAGGATAAAAATAAGAGAATATACAATGAATCCCACAACATCAATGAAACTTAGTCCCAATTAGATGAGTGGGGCTAGTAGCTTTTTGCTTCTGAGCAGTTTTGGCATCTCACTTTATCCTTTGAAATTTAGAATGATTGGCATCTATAGGAATTCAGAATTTTAGATAGTGTTATTGATTCTCCTAGTTCAGTATGTTGATTCTTGAACACAGTTACTTTATGAGTCTTGGTCGTGGGTCTAAGCACTTTGCTTTCCAGTATTACCATCGGATACATAAATGCCACAGACACATAACTGGGTGAACCTTTTCTGATTGTGACTTAGCTTTGCTAAAGTCCCCAGTTAGAGGTGTCCAGAGTTCTTAAGCACACTCTTTTGCTTTGGATCACGACTTTAACCACTCAGTCTCAAGCTTTTCACTTGGACCTTCATGACACAAGTACATGGTTAGGGACAGCTTGATTTAGCTGCTTAGGCCTGTATTTTATTTCCTTGGGCCCTCTGGTGCACGAAATTGTGATCACTACAACTCAAAATAATCCCTAGTAATGGCTCCAAAGACTTGGTGCTCAATACCATGGCATAAACACAACTTCGCACAACTAACCAGCAAGTGCACTGGGTCGTCCAAGTAATAAACCTTACGCGAGTAAGGGTCGATCCCACGGAGATTGTTGGTATGAAGCAAGCTATGGTCACCTTGTAAATCTTAGTCAGGCAAACTCAAATGGATATAGATGATGAATAAAACATAAAGATAAAGATAGAGATACTTATGTATATCATTGGTGAGAGCTTCAGATAAGCGTATGAAGATGCCTTCCCTTCCGTCTCTCTGCTTTCCTACTGTCTTCATCCAATCCTTCTTACTCCTTTCCATGGCAAGCTTATGCAAGGGTTTCACCGTTGTCAGTGGCTACCTCCCATCCTCTCAGTGAAAATGTTCCTATGCTCTGTCACAGCATATGGCTAATCATCTGTCGGTTCTCGGTCAGGCCGGAATAGAATCCAGCGATTCTTTTGCGTCTGTCACTAACGCCCTGCCTGCTAGGAGTTTGAAGCACGTCACAGTCATTCAATCATTGAATCCTACTCAGAATACCACAGACAAGGTTAGACCTTCCGGATTCTCTTGAATGCCGCCATCAGTTCTCGCCTATACCACGAAGACTCTGATCTCACAGAATGGCTGGCTCGTTTGTCAGGCGAGCACTCGGTTGTCAGGCGATCAACCATGCATCGTGTATCAGGAATCCAAGAGATAAACACTAGAGCCTCGTATGCTTGTAGAACAGAGTGGTTGTCAGTCACTTTGTTCATAAGTGAGAATGATGATGAGTGTCACGGATCATCACATTCATCAAGTTGAAGAACAAGTGATATCTTGGACAAAGAACAAGCGGAATTGAATAGAAGAACAATAGTAATTGCATTAATACTCGAGGTACAGCAGAGCTCCACACCTTAATCTATGGTGTGTAGAAACTCCACCGTTGAAAATACATAAGAACAAGGTCTAGGCATGGCCGAATGGCCAGCCTCCCAAAGTGATCAAAAGATCTAAAGAAAAAGGTTCCAAAGATCAGAAGATATCTAAATACAATAGTAAAAGGTCCTATATATAGAAAACTAGTAGCCTAAGGTGTACAGAGATGAGTAAATGACATAAAAATCCACTTCCGGGCCCACTTGGTGTGTGCTTGGGCTGAGCAATGAAGCATTTTCGTGTAGAGACTCTTCTTGGAGTTAAACGCCAGCTTTTATGCCAGTTTGGGCGTTTAACTCCCATTTAGGTGCCAGTTCCGGCGTTTAACGCTGGGAATTCTGAGGGTGACTTTGAACGCCGGTTTGGGCCATCAAATCTTGGGCAAAGTATGGACTATCATATATTGCTGGAAAGCCCAGGATGTCTACTTTCCAACGCCGTTGAGAGCGCGCCAATTGGGCTTCTGTAGCTCCAGAAAATCCACTTCGAGTGCAGGGAGGTCAGAATCCAACAGCATCTGCAGTCCTTTTCAGTCTCTGGATCAGATTTTTGCTCAGATCCCTCAATTTCAGCCAGAAAATACCTGAAATCACAGAAAAACACACAAACTCATAGTAAAGTCCAGAAAAGTGAATTTTAACTAAAAACTAATAAAAATATACTAAGAACTCAACTAAAACTACCAAAAACATACTAAAAACAATGCCAAAAAGGGTACAAATTATCCGCTCATCACAACACCAAACTTAAATTGTTGCTTGTCCCCAAGCAACTGAAGATCAAATAAGATAAAAAGAAGAGAATATGCAATGAACTCCAAAAACATCTATGAAGATCAGTATTAATTAGATGAGCGGGGCTTTTAGCTTTTTGCCTCTGAATAGTTTTGGCATCTCACTCTATCCTTTGAAATTCAGAATGATTGGCTTCTTTAGGAACTCAGAATCCAGATAGTGTTATTGATTCTCCTAGTTAAGTATGATGATTCTTGAACACAGCTACTTATTGAGTCTTGGCCGTGGCCCAAAGCACTCTGTCTTCCAGTATTACCACCAGATACATACATGCCACAGACACATAATTGGGTGAACCTTTTCAGATTGTGACTCAGCTTTGCTAAAGTCCCTAATTAGAGGTGTCCAGGGTTCTTAAGCACACTCTTTTTGCCTTGGATCACAATTTTATTTCTTTCTTTTTCTTTCTTTTTCTCTTTCTCTTTTTCCCTTCTTTTTTTTTCGTTTTTTTTTTGTATTCACTGCTTTTTCTTGCTTCAAGAACCATTTTTATGATTTTTCAGATCCTCAGTAACATGTCTCCTTTTTCATCATTCTTTCAAGAGCCAACATTCATGAACCACAAATTCAAAAGACATATGCACTGTTTAAGCATACATTCAGAGAACAAAAGTGTTGCCACCACATCAAAATAATTAAACTGTTATAAAATTCAAAATTCATGCAATTCTTTTTCTTTTTCAATTAAGAACATTTGTTTATTTAAGAAAGGTGATGGATTCATAGGACATTCATAACTTTAAGGCATAGACACTAAGACACTAATGATCATAAGACACAAACATAGATAAACATAAGCACTAAAATTCGAAAAACAAGAAAATAAAGAACAAGGAGATTAAAGAACGGGTCCACCTTAGTGATGGCGGCTTGTTCTTCCTCTTGAAGGTCTTATGGAGTGCTTGAGCTCCTCAATGTCTCTTCCTTGTCTTTGTTGCTCCTCTCTCATGATTCTTTGATCTTCTCTAATTTCATGGAGGAGGATGGAATGATCTTGATGCTCCACCCTTAGTTGTCCCATGTTGGAACTCAATTCTCCTAGGGAGGTGTTTAGTTGCTCCCAATAGTTTTGTGGAGGAAAGCATCCCTTGAGGCATCTCAGGGATTTCATGATGAGAGGGGTCTCTTGTTTGCTCCATCCTCTTCTTAGTGATGGGCTTGTCCTCATCAATGGGGATGTCTCCCTCTATGTCAACTCCAACTGAATAACAGAGGTGAAAAATGAGATGAGGGAAGGCTAACCTTGCCAAGGTAGAAGACTTGTCCGCCACCTTATAAAGTTCTTGGGCTATAACCTCATGAACTTCCACTTCTTCTCCTATCATGATACTATGGATCATGATGGCTCGGTCTAGAGTAACTTCGGACCGGTTACTAGTGGGAATGATTGAGCGTTGAATAAACTCCAACCATCCTCTAGCCACGGGTTTGAGGTCATGCCTTCTCAATTGAACCGGCTTCCCTCTTGAATCTCTCTTCCATTGGGCGCCCTCTTCACAAATGTCAGTGAGGACTTGGTCCAACCTTTGATCAAAGTTGACCCTTCTAGTGTAAGGATGTTCATCTCCTTGCATCATAGGCAAGTTGAATGCCAACCTCACATTTTCCGGACTAAAATCCAAGTATTTCCCCCGAACCATAGTAAGCCAATTCTTTGGATCCGGGTTCACACTTTGATCATGGTTCTTGGTGATCCATGCATTGGCATAGAACTCTTGAACCATCAAGATTCCGACTTGTTGAATGGGGTTGGTGAGAACTTCCCAACCTCTTCTTCGGATCTTATGTCGGATCTCCGGATATTCACTCTTTTTGAGTGAAAAAGGGACCTCGGGGATCACCTTCTTCAAGGCCACAACTTCATAGAAGTGGTCTTGATGCACCCTTGAGATGAATCTCTCCATCTCCCATGACTCGGAGGTGGAAGCTTTTGCCTTCCATTTCCTCTTTCTTGAGGTTTCTCCGGCCTTGGATGCCATAAATGGTTATGGAAAAACAAAAAGCAATGCTTTAACCACACCAAACTTAAAAGGTTTGCTCGTCCTCGAGCAAAAGAAGAAAGAAGAGAGTAGAAGAAGAAGAAATGAGGAAGAAGGGAATGGCTTTGTGTTTCGGCCACAAGGGGGAGAAGTGGTGTTTAGGTTGTGTGAAAATGAAGGGGTGAAGAAGGGTTTATATAGGAGAGGGGGGTTCATGGTTCGGTTATGTATGGGTGGTTTGGGAGGGAAAGTGGTTTGAATTTGAATGGTAGGGTAGGTGGGGTTTTATGAAGGATGGATGTGAGTGGTGAAGAGAAAGATGGGATTTGATAGGTGAAGGGTTTTTGGGGAAGAGGTATTGAGGTGATTGGTGAATGGGTGAAGAAGAAGAGAGAGAGTGGTGGGTTGGTGGGGATTCTGTGGGGTCCACAGATCCTGAGGTGTCAAGGAAAAGTCATCCCTGCACCAAATGGCATGCAAAATCACGTTTTGGGCCAATTCTGGCGTTAAACGCCGGGCTGGTGCCCCTTTCTGGCGTTTAACGCCAGGTTCTTGCCCTTTCCTGGCGTTTAACGCCAGTCTGGTGCCCCTTTCTGGCGTTAAACGCCCAGAATGGTGCCAGACTGGGCGTTAAACGCCCAACTGCTAACCTTACTAGCGTTTAAACGGCAGTAGGTTCTTCCTCCAGGGTGTGCTGTTTTTCTTCCTGTTTTTCATTCTGTTTTTGCTTTTTCAATTGATTTTGTGACTTCTCATGATCATCAACCTACAAAATAAAATAAAATAGCAAAAGAAAATAGATAAAGTATAACATTGGGTTACCTCCCAACAAGCGCTTCTTTAATGTCAGTAGCTTGACAGATGGCTCTCATGGAGCCTCACAGATACTCAGAGCAATGTTGGAACCTCCCAACACCAAACTTAGAGTTTGAGTGTGGGGGTTCAACACCAAACTTAGAGTTTGGTTGTGGCCTCCCAACACCAAACTTAGAGTTTGACTGAGGGGGCTCTGTTTGACTCTGTTTTGAGAGAAGCTCTTCATGCTTCCTCTCCATGGTGACAGAGGGATATCCTTGAGCCTTAAACACAAAGGATTCTTCATTCACTTGAATGATTAGTTCACCTCCATCAACATCAATCACAGCTTTTGCTATGGCTAGGAAGGGTCTGCCAAGGATGATGGATTCATCCATGTATTTCCCAGTCTCTAGGACTATGAAATCAGTAGGGATGTAGTGGTCTTCAATCTTCACCAAAACATCCTCTACAAGTCCATAAGCTTGTTTTCTTGAGTTGTCTGCCATCTCTAGTGAGATTCTTGCAGCTTGTACCTCAAAGATCCCTAGCTTCTCCATTACAGAGAGAGGCATGAGGTTTACACTTGACCCTAAGTCACACAGAGCCTTCTTGAAGGTCATGGTGCCTATGGTACAAGGTATGGAAAACTTCCCAGGATCTTGTCTCTTTTGAGGTAATTTCTGCCTAGACAAGTTATCCAGTTCTTTGGTGAGCAAAGGAGGTTCATCCTCCCAAGTCTCATTTCCAAATAACTTGTCATTTAGCCTCATGATTGCTCCAAGGTATTTAGCAACTTGCTCTTCAGTGACATACTCATCCTCTTCAGAGGAAGAATACTCATCAGAGCTCATGAAAGGCAGAAGTAAGTCCAATGGAATCTCTATGGTCTCATTTTGAGCCTCAGATTCCCATGGTTCCTCATTGGGGAACTCATTGGCGGTCAGTGCACGCCCATTGAGGTCTTCCTCAATGGCGTTCAATTCCTCTCCTTCCTCTCCAAATTCGGCCATGTTGATGGCCTTGCACTCTCCTTTTGGATTTTCTTCTGTATTGCTTGGAAGAGTACTTGGAGGGAGTTCAGTAACTTTCTTGCTCAGCTGTCCCACTTGTGCCTCCAAATTCCTAATGGAGGACCTTGCTTCAGTCATGAAACTTTGAGTGGTTTTGATTAGATCAGAGACCATGTTTGCTAAGTCAGAGGGGTTCTGCTTAGAATTCTCTGTCTGTTGATGAGAAGATGATGGAAAAGGCTTGCCATTGCTAAACCTGTTTCTTCCACCATTATTGTTGTTGAAACCTTGTTGAGGTCTCTCTTGATTCTTCCATGAGAGATTTGGATGATTTCTCCATGAAGAATTATAGGTGTTTCCATAGGGTTCTCCTAGGTAATTCACCTCTTCCATTGAAGGGTTCTCAGGATCATAGGCTTCTTCTTCAGATGAAGCATCCTTAGTACTGCTTGGTGCATTTTGCATTCCAGACAGACTTTGAGAAATCAAGTTGACTTGTTGAGTCAATATCTTGTTCTGAGCCAAAATGGCATTCAGCGTATCAATCTCAAGAACTCCTTTCTTCTGATTTGTCCCATTGTTTACAGGATTCCTTTCAGAAGTGTACATGAATTGGTTATTTGCAACCATTTTAATTAGCTCTTGAGCTTCTGTAGGCGTCTTCTTCAGATGAAGAGATCCTCCAGCAGAGCTATCCAAAGACATCTTGGACAGTTCAGATAGACCATCATAGAAAATACCTATGATGCTCCATTCAGAAAGCATGTCAGATGGACATTTTCTGATCAATTGTTTGTATCTTTCCCAAGCTTCATAGAGGGATTCTCCATCCTTCTGTCTGAAGGTTTGGACTTCCACTCTAAGCTTACTTAATTTTTGAGGTGGAAAGAACTTTGCCAAGAAGGCATTGACTAGCTTTTCCCATGAGTCTAGACTTTCTTTAGGTTGTGAGTCCAACCATGTCGTAGCTCTGTCTCTTACAGCAAAAGGGAATAGCATAAGTCTGTAGACCTCAGGGTCAACCCCATTAGTCTTGACAGTGTCACAGATTTGCAAGAATTCAGCTAAGAACTGATGAGGATCTTCCAATGGAAGTCCATGAAACTTGCAATTCTGTTGCATTAGAGAAACTAATTGAGGCTTAAGCTCAAAGTTGTTTGCTCCAATGGCAGGGATAGAGATGCTTCTCCCATAGAAGTCGGGAGTAGGTGCAGTAAAGTCACCCAGCACCTTCCTTGCATTGTTGTTGTTTTCGGCTGCCATGTGTTCTTCTTCTTTAAAGAATTCGGTTAAGTCCTCTACAGAGAATTGTGCCTTAGCTTCTCTTAGCTTTCGCTTCAAGGTTCTTTCAGGTTCAGGGTCAGCTTCAACAAGAATGCCTTTGTCTTTGTTCCTGCTCATATGAAAGAGAAGAGAACAAGAAAATATGGAATCCTCTATGTCACAGTATAGAGATTCCTTGAGGTGTCAGAGGAAAAGAAAAACAGAAGAAAGAGGTAGAAGAATTCGAACTTGATCAGATAGAGTTCGAATTGTGCATTAAGAAGGAGTTATACTCCATAAATAGAACGATGTGAGAAGAGGGGAAGGAAATTTTCAAAAATTAAGTGAAGAAGTTTAAAAATATTTTGAAAAACTTTAATTGATTTTCGAAAACCAAGAGTGAAAGAAAAAAAAATCAAGTAATTCTTGAAAAAGATTTTGAAATTAAAAGTTAAGAAGATATAATTGAAAACTATTTGAAAAAGATGTGTTTGAAAAGATATGATTGAGAAGATATGATTTGAAAACAATTTTAAAAGATATGATTTGAAAACAATTTTAAAAGACATGATTTTAAAAATTAATGACTTGCCTAACAAGAAAAGATATGATTCAAACATTAAACCTTTCTCAACAGAAAAGGCAACATACTTGAGATGTTCAATCAAATCGTTAATTATTAGCAAGTATCTTTGAAAAAGGAAAGAAATTGATTTTGAAAACATTTGATTGAAAAGATATGATTTGAAAAAGATTTGGTTTTGAAAAACTTTGAAAACTTGAAAAAAATTTGATTTGAAAACAAAATCTTCCCCCTTGTGCCATCCTGGCGTTAAACGCCCAGAATGGTATCCATTCTGGCGTTTAATGCCCAAAATGCTACCTTTTTGGGCGTTAAACGCCCAACCAGGTACCCTGGCTGGCGTTTAAACGCCAGTCTATCCTTCTTCACTGGGCGTTTTGAACGCCCAGCTTTTTCTGTGTAATTCCTCTGCTGCATGTTCTAAATCTTCAGTTCCCTGTACTATTGACTTGAAAATAGAACCAAGATCAAATAAACAAGGCATGCAAGACACCAAACTTAAAATCAGACACTAGACTCAAACAAGAAACATAAAATCTTTTTGGTTTTTTATGATTTTTATAAATTTTTTTGTGCTTTTTTTTTCGAAAATTATATGAGAATAGAAAATAAAGGTTTCAGAATTCTCAATTTGGATTCCAGGAATCATTGCAATGCTAGTCTAAGACTCCGGTCCAGGAATTAGACATGGCTTCACAGCCAGCCAAGCTTTCAAAGAAAGCTTCGGTCCAAAACACTAGACATGGCAAATGCCAGCCAAGCCCTTAGCAGATCATTGCTCCAATAGCAAAATTGATAGAAATCAACAAGCTATTGTGATGATCAGTTGAAACCTCGGTCCAATAAGATTAGACATGGCTTCTCAGCCAGCCAGACTTCAACAGATCATCATGAAACACTAGAATTTTTTTCTTAAGAACTCTGAAGAAAAATACCTAATCTAAGCAACAAGATGAACCGTCAGTTGTCCATACACAAAACAATCCCCGGCAACGGCGCCAAAAACTTGGTGCACGAAATTGTGATCACTACAACTCAAAATAATCCCTAGTAATGGCTCCAAAGACTTGGTGCTCAATACCATGGCATAAACACAACTTCGCACAACTAACCAGCAAGTGCACTGGGTCGTCCAAGTAATAAACCTTACGCGAGTAAGGGTCGATCCCACGGAGATTTTTGGTATGAAGCAAGCTATGGTCACCTTGTAAATCTTAGTCAGGCAAACTCAAATGGATATAGATGATGAATAAAACATAAAGATAAAGATAGAGATACTTATGTATATCATTGGTGAGAGCTTCAGATAAGCGTATGAAGATGCCTTCCCTTCCGTCTCTCTGCTTTCCTACTGTCTTCATCCAATCCTTCTTACTCCTTTCCATGGCAAGCTTATGCAAGGGTTTCACCGTTGTCAGTGGCTACCTCCCATCCTCTCAGTGAAAATATTCCTATGCTCTGTCACAGCATATGGCTAATCATCTGTCGGTTCTCGGTCAGGTCGGAATAGAATCCAGCGATTCTTTTGCGTCTGTCACTAACGCCCCGCCTGCTAGGAGTTTAAAGCACGTCACAGTCATTCAATCATTGAATCCTACTCAGAATACCATAGACAAGGTTAGACCTTTCGGATTCTCTTGAATGCCGCCATCAGTTCTCGCCTATACCACGAAGACTCTGATCTCACGGAATGGCTGGCTCGTTTGTCAGGCGAGCACTCGATTGTCAGGCGATCAACCATGCATCGTGTATCAGGAATCCAAGAGATAAACACTAGAGCCTCGTATGCTTGTAGAACAGAGTGGTTGTCAGTCACTTTGTTCATAAGTGAGAATGATGATGAGTGTCACGGATCATCACATTCATCAAGTTGAAGAACAAGTGATATCTTGGACAAAGAACAAGCGGAATTGAATAGAAGAACAATAGTAATTGCATTAATACTCGAGGTACAGCAGAGCTCCACACCTTAATCTATGGTGTGTAGAAACTCCACCGTTGAAAATATATAAGAACAAGGTCTAGGCATGGCCGAATGGCCAGCCTCCCAAAGTGATCAAAAGATCTAAAGAAAAAGGTTCCAAAGATCAAAAGATATCTAAATACAATAGTAAAAGGTCCTATATATAGAAAACTAGTAGCCTAAGGTGTACAGAGATGAGTAAATGACATAAAAATCCACTTCCGGGCCCACTTGGTGTGTGCTTGGGCTGAGCAATGAAGCATTTTCGTGTAGAGACTCTTCTTGGAGTTAAACGCCAGCTTTTATGCCAGTTTGGGCGTTTAACTCCCATTTAGGTGCCAGTTCCGGCGTTTAACGCTAGGAATTCTGAGGGTGACTTTGAACGCCGGTTTGGGCCATCAAATCTTGGGCAAAGTATGGACTATCATATATTGCTGGAAAGCCCAGGATGTCTACTTTCCAACGCCGTTGAGAGCGCGCCAATTGGGCTTCTGTAGCTCGAGAAAATCCACTTCGAGTTCAGGGAGGTCAGAATCCAACAGCATCTGCAGTCCTTTTCAGTCTCTGGATCAGATTTTTGCTCAGATCCCTCAATTTCAGCCAGAAAATACCTGAAATCACAGAAAAACACACAAACTCATAGTAAAGTCCAGAAAAGTGAATTTTAACTAAAAACTAATAAAAATATACTAAGAACTCAACTAAAACTACCAAAAACATACTAAAAACAATGCCAAAAAGGGTACAAATTATCCTCTCATCACCCTCCGATCCATTAATGCTCAAAGTTTTGGATCCTTCTTACCCTTGCCTTTTGGTTTAAAGGGCTATTGGCTTTTTCTGCTTGCTTTTTCTTTTTCTTTCTTTCTCTTTTTTTTCGCTACTTTTTTTTACTGTTTTTTCTTACTTCAAGAATCAATTTCATGATTTTTCAGATTATCAATAGCATTTCTCTTTGTTCATCATTCTTTCAAGAGCCAACAATTTTAACATTCATAAACAACAAGATAAAAAATATGCACTGTTCAAGCATTCATTCAGAAAACAAAAAGTATTATCACCACATCAAAATAATTAAACTAATTTCAAGATAAAATTTGAAATCCAAGTACTTCTTGTTCTTTTGTAATTAAGCACATTTTTCATTTAAGAGAGGTGAATGATTCATGGAATTATTCATAGCTTTAAGACATAGACACTTAGACACTAATGATTATGTAATGGGTCACATAAACATAGACAAACATAAGGCATCAAATTCAAAAAACAGCAAAATAAGAACAAGAAAATTAAAGAACGGATCCACCTTAGTGATGGCGGCTAGTTCTTCCTCTTGAAAATCCAATGGAGCGCCTAAGCTCCTCTATGTCTTTTCCTTGCCTTTGTTGCTTCTCCCTCATAGCTCGTTGATCTTCTCTAATCTCATGGAGAATGATGGAGTGCTCTTGGTGCTCCACCCTTAGTTGGTCCATGTTGTAACTCAAGCCTTCCAAAGAGGTGTTGAGTTGCTCCCAATAGTTGTGTGGAGGAAAATGCATCCTTTGAGGCGTCTCAGGGATTTCATGAGGAATTTCCTCATGCTCTTGCTGAGGTCCATGAGTGGACTCTCTTATTTGCTCCATCCTTTTCTTAGTAATGGGCTTGTCCTCTTCAATGAGGATGTCTCCTTCTATGTCAATCCCAACCAAATTGTATAGGTGACAAATGAGATGAGGAAAGACTAACTTTGCCAAAGTGGAGGACTTGTCAGCCACATTGTAGAGTTCTAGAGGTATGATCTCATGAACTTCCACTTCCTCCTCAATCATGATACTATGGATCATGATGGCCCGATCCACAGTTACTTTGGATCGGTTGCTAGTAGGAATGACGGAGCGCTGGATGAACTCCAACCATCCTCTAGCCATAGGCTTAAGGTCCGGTCTTCTCAATTGAACCGGCTTGCCTCTTGAGTCTCTTTTCCATTGAGCTCCTTCCACACATATGTCCATGAGGACTTGGTCCAACCTTTGATCAAAGTTGACCCTTCTAGTGTAGGGGCATGCATTTTCTTGCATCATTGGCAAGTGGAACGCCAACCTTACATTTTCCGAACTGAAATCTAAGTATTTCCCCCGAACCATTGTAAGCCAATTCTTTAGGTTCGGGTTCATACTTTGATCATGGTTCCTAGTGATCCATGCATTGGCATAGAACTCTTGAACCATTAAGATTCTGACTTGTTGAATAGGGTTGGTGAGAACCTCCCAACCTCTTCTTTGGATCTCATGTCAGATCTCCGGATATTCATTTTTCTTGAGCATGAAAGGGACCTCAGGAATCACCTTCTTCTTGGCCACAACTTCATAGAAGTGATCTTGATGGACCTTTGAGATGAATCTCTCCATCTCCCATGACTCGGAGGTGGAAGCTTTTGCCTTCCCTTTCCTCTTTCTAGAGGTTTCTCCGGCCTTAGGTGCCATAAATGGTTATGGAAAAATAAAAAAACAATGCTTTTACCACACCAAACTTAAAAGGTTTGCTCGTCCTCGAGCAAAAGAAGAAAGAAAGAAAGGGAAGAGGAAGAAAATGGAGGAGATGGAGGGAGAGATAGGTTCGGCCAAGGGGGTAGGAGTGGGTTTGTGATGTGTGAAAATGAAGGAGTGAAGAGGGGTATTTATAGGGAAAGAGAGGGAGAGTGGCCGAATGGAATTGGGTGGGTTTGGGAGGGAAAAGTGTTTGAATTTGAAAGTGAGGTAGGTGGGGGGGTTTTTGGGAAGAGATATGGAGAGAGAATATAGGGAAGAGGATAGGATTTGGTTGGTGAGTGGTGTTTTGGGTAGAGTGTTACAGAGATGTGTGAGGGAGAGAGAGAGAGAGAGGTGGGATAGGTGGGGATACTGTGGAGTCCACAGATTCTGAGGGGTCAAGAATTTCTCATCCCTGCTCCTGTTAGGCGTGCAAAATGCCCCTATTGTGCAATCTTGGCGTTTAACGCCAGACTGCTGCTTGTTTCTGGCGTTAAATGCCAGTTTTTATTCCTTTCCTGGTGTTAAACGCCAAGCTGCAACCTGTTTCTGGCGTTTAACGCCAACTTGTTGCTTCTTTATGGCGTTTAACGCCCAGAATGGTGCCAGACTGGGCGTTAAATGCCTATTCTGCTACCCTTACTGGCGTTTAAATGCCAGTAAGTTCCTCCTCCAGGGTGTGCTATTTTTAATGATATTTTTGAATTTGCTTTGATTTTTGCAGTTATTTTTGTGACTTCACATGATCATCAACCTAAAGAAAACATAAAATAACATAGATAAATAAAAATTGGGTTGCCTCCTAATAAGCGCTTCTTTAATGTCAATAGCTTGACAGTGGGCTCTCATGGAGCTTCACAGATATTTAGAGCATGGTTGGGGCCTCTCAACACCAAATTTAGAGTTTAGTTGTGGGGGCTTAACACCAAACTTAGAGTTTGGTTGTGGCCTCCCAACACCAAACTTAGAGTTTGACTGTGGGGGCTTTGTTTGACTCTGTATTGAGAGAAGCTTTTCTTGCTTCCTCTCCATGGTTACAGAGGGAAATCCTTGACTTTTAAACACAAGATAGTCCTCATTCAAATGAAGGATCAACTCTCCTCTGTCCACATCAATCATAACTTTTGCTGTGGCTAGGAAGGGTCTTCCAAGGATGATGGATTCATCCTTGTCCTTCCCAGTATCTAGGATATTGTCCTTCCCAGTGTCTAGGATTATGAAATCAGCAGGGATGTAAAGGCCTTTGACCTTTACTAGCACGTCCTCTACCTATCCATAAGCCTTTTTCTGGATTTGTCTGCCATCTCTAATGAGAATTTGACAGCCTATACCTTAAAGATTCTCAGTTTCTCCATTATAGAGAGTGGCATTAAGTTTATGTCTGACCCCAGGTCACATAAAGCCTTCTCAAAGGTCATGGTGCCTATGGTACAGGGAATTAAGAATTTACCCAGATCCTATTTCTTTTGAGGTAATGTCTGGCTAACCAAGTCATTCAGTTCATTGGTGAGCAAAGGGGGTTCATCCACCCAAGTCTCATTACTAAATAACTTGGCATTCAGCTTCATGATTGCTCCAAGGTACTTAGCAACTTGTTCTTCAGTAATATCTTCATCCTCTTCAGAGGAGGAATAGTCGTCAGAGCTTATGAATGGCAGAAGTAGGTTCAATGGAATCTCTATGGTTTCTAAATGAGCCTCAGATTCCTTAGGTTCCTCAAATGGGAACTCCTTTTTGTCCAGAGGACGTCCCATGAGGTCTTCCTCACTGGGATTCACGTCCTCCTCATCCTCTCTAGGTTTGGCCACACCAAGTAAGGTTATGGCCTTGCACTCTCTTTTTGGATTCTCTTCTGTATTGCTTGGGAGAGTACTAGGAGGAGTTTCAGTGACTCTTTTACTCAGTTGGCCCACTTGTGCCTCCAAATTTCTAATGGAGGACCTTGTTTCATTCATGAAACTTAGTGTGGCCTTAGATAGATCAGAGACTATATTTGCTAAGCTAGATGGATTTTGCTCAGAATTCTCTGTTGTTGTTGAGAGGATGATGGAAAAGGCTTGCCATTGCTAAACCTGTTTCTTCTACCATTATTATTGTTAAAGCCTTGTTGAGGCTTTTGTTGATCATTCCATGAGAAATTCGGATGATTTCTCCATGAGGGATTATAGGTGTTTCCATAGGCTTCACCCATGTAATTCACAGCTGTCATTGCATGGTTCTGAGGATCATAAGCTTCTTTTTCAGAAGATGCTTCTTTAGTACTGTTGGATGCATTTTGCAATCCATTCAGACTTTGAGAAATCATATTGACTTGTTGGGTCAACATTTTGTTCTGAGCCAATATGGCATTCAGAGCATCAATTTCAAGAACTCCCTTCCTCTGAGGCGTCCCATTATTCATAGGATTCCTTTCAGAGGTGTACATGAACTGGTTATTCGCAACCATCTCAATGAGTTCCTGAGCTTCTGCAGGAGTTTTCTTCAGGTGAATAGATCCACCTGCAGAATGGTTCAATGACATCTTAGACAATTCAGATAGACCATCATATAATATATCCAGGATGGTCCATTCTGAGAGCATGTCAGAAGGACACTTTTTGATCAGTTGCTTGTATCTTTCCCAAGCTTCATAGAGGGATTCACCTTCTTTCTGCCTGAAGGTTTGAACATCCACTCTAAGCTTGCTCAGCTTTTGAGGAGGAAAGAACTTGGCTAAGAAAGCCATGACCAGCTTATCCCAAGAGTTCAGGCTATCTCTAGGCTGAGAGTCTAACCATGTTCTAGCTTTGTCTCTTACAACAAAAGGGAAAAGCATAAGCTTGTAGATCTCGGGATCAACTCCATTGGTCTTAACAGTATCACAAATATGCAAGAATTTAGTTAAGAACTGAAAAGGATCTTCTGATAGAAGTCCATAAAACTTGCAATTCTGTTGCATCAGAGAAACTAATTGAGGTTTTAGCTCAAAATTGTTTGCTCCAATGACAGGGATTGAGATGCTTCTTCCATGGAAATTGGAATTTGGTGCAATAAAGTCACCAAGCACCTTCCTTGCATTGTTGTTGTTGGGTTCGACTGCCATATCCTTTTTCTGTTCGAAAATTTCAGTTAGGTCCTCTTCAGAGTACTGTGCTTTAGCTGCTTTTAGTTTCCACTTTAAGGTCTTTTCAAGTTCAGGATCAGCTTCAACAAGAATGCCTTTTTCTTTGTTCCTGCTCATATGAGAGAGAAGAAAACAAAGAAAGTATGGAATCCTCTATGTCACAGTATAGAGATTCCTTTATGTGAGTAGATAAATAAAATAAATAGAAAGAGGTGAGAGAGAGGAAATTTGAATATTAACTAAAAGAGAAGAAAAATATTTTTGTTTTTGTTTTAAAAATTAGTTAGTATTCGAAAATTAGGAGAAGAAATAAAATTAAAATTAAAATTTAAAATAATTAGTTGATTAAAAAGAATTTTGAAAAAGAGGAAGGTGATTTTCGAAAATTAGAGAGAGAAAAGTAGTTAGATGGTTTTGAAAAAGATAAGAAATAGTAAAATAAACAAAAAGTCAATTAGTTAATTGAAAAACTTTTGAAAGTCAATTTTGAAAAGATAAGAAGTTAGAAAAGATTTTGAAATTAAAGTTTGGAAAAGATATGATTTGAAAAAGATTTGATTAGAAAAAGATATGATTTGAAAAAGATATGATTAAAAAGATATGATTGAAATTTATTTTGAAAAAGATTTGAAATTTTTTTTTTAAAATATTTGATTTTGAATATTGAGGTTGATGACTTAACTAACAAGAAACTAAAAGATATGATTCTAGAATTTAAAAATTGAACCTTTCTTAATAAGAAAGTAATAAACTTGAAATTTTTGAATCAAAATATTAATTGTTAGTGATAATTTCGAAAATAAAAGATAAAAGTAAGAAAAAGATTTTTGAAAATTAATTTTAAAGAATTTTCGAAAATAATAAAAGGAAAAAGAAAAGATTTAATTTTGAAAAAGATTTTGAAAAGATAAATTTTTGAAATTGAAATCTTGACTTGACTAACAAGAAACAACTTATTTTAAAATTTTTTGACTAAGTCAACCCAAAAATTTCGAAAATTATGAGTAAAATAAGAAAAAGATATTTTTTGATTTTTTGAATTTAATGAGGAAAGAGAAAAACCACAAAATCACTCAACATATAAAAATTTTGGATTAAAACAAATGATGCATGCAAGAACACTATGAATGTCAAGATGAACACCAAAAATACTTTGAAGATTATGATGAACATTAAGAACTTATTTTTGAAAAATTTTCAAGAAAAGAAAAATATGCAAGACACCAAACTTAGAAATTTTTAATGCTTAGACACTAAAGATTCAAGAGTGGATATGAAAAACAAGAAAAGACACAAAACAATAAAATGTAAAGATCAAAAAAGAAGACTTACCAAGAACAACTCGAAGATCACGAAGAACACATGCATGAATTTTTTCAAAAATTTTTAGAAAATTAAAAAGATGCAATTGACACCAAACTTAAAATTTGACACTAGACTCAAATAAAAAACACAAAATATTTTTATTTTTTTTATTTTATTAATTTTTTTGGATTTTTTCGAAAATTATTTTTAGAAAAACGAAAAAGAAGAAAAATTTTGAAAGATTTTTGAAAATAAAATAATGGTTGAAACAAGAAGAAAATTACCTAATCTAAGCAACAAGAAGAACCGTCAGTTGTCCAAACTCGAACAATTCCCGGCAACGGCGCCAAAAACCTGGTGCACGAAGTTGTGATCTCAATAGCGCCAACAACTTGGTACGCACAATTGTAATCTCAACTCTTTTTCACAATTTCGCACAACTAACCAGCAAGTGCACTGGGTCGTCCAAGTAATAAACCTTACGTGAGTAAGGGTCGATCCCATAGAGATTGTCGGCTTGAAGCAAGCTATGGTCATCTTGTAAATCTCAGTTAGGCGGATTCAAATGGTTTATGTAGTTTTATAATTAAAAGATAAATAAACATAAAATAAGGATAGAGATACTTATGTAATTCATTTCAAATGGTTTATGTAGTTTTAATAATTAAAAGATAAATAAACATAAAATAAGGATAGAGATACTTATGTAATTCATTGGTGGAAATTTCAGATAAACGTATGGAGATGCGTTGTTCCTTCTGAATATCTGCTTTCCTATTGCCTTCATCCAATCCTTCATACTCCTTTCTATGGCAAGCTGTATATTGGGTGTCACCGTTGTCAATGGCTACTTCCCGTCCTCTCAGTGAAAATGGTCCTCTACAGTTTCTGTACGGCTAATCAACTGTCGGATTTCTCATCTCGGATGAAAAATACCATGCACAGACATCGTATGGCTAATCAGCTGTTGGTTCTCGATCATGTAGGAATAGGATTTACTATCCTTTTGCGTCTGTCACTACGCCCTATAGTTGCGAGTTTGAAGCTCGTCCCACTCATCCCATTCCAGATCCTACTCGGAATACCACAGACAAGGTTTAGTCTTTTCGGATCTCAAGAATGCTGCCAATTGATTCTAGCCTATACCACGAAGATTCTAATCTCGGATTCAGATGCCCCATTGTCAGAGGGGAGTCGATGTGAATCATTGATTAGAAACCCAAGAGATATACATTCAAGCTTGTTTTCATGTAGAACGGAAGTGGTTGTCAATCACGCGTTCATGAGTGAGAATGGTGATGAGTGTCACATAATCATTACATTCATCATGTTCTTGTGTGTGAATGAATATCTTAGAATAAGAATAAGCATGAATTGAATAGAAGAACAATAGTACTTTGCATTAATACTCGAGGAACAGCAGAGCTCCACACCTTAATCTATGGTGTGTAGAAACTCCACCATTGAAAATACATAAGTGATAATGGTGTTCATTGGCTTCGGCCCTAGAGAGAGAACCAGAATAACCAAGACCTAGGTCTAAGGACTAAACGTCCAAAGATGATCTAAGGATAATCCAAAGATCTCTGATACAATAGTAAAAAGTTCTATTTATACTAAACTAGTTACTAGGGTTACAAAAATAAGTAAATGATGCAGAAATCCACTTCCAGGCCCACTTGGTGTGTACTTGGGTTGAGCATTGAAGCTTTGGATTTAAATGCCAGTTTGCAACTTGTTTCTGGCGTTTGACTCTAGCTTGCAACTTGTTTCTGGCGTTTAACGCCAGAATAGGGCAGAAAGCTAGTGTTGAACGCCTGTTTGCGTCATTTAAACTCAGGAAAAGTATAAACTATTATATATTGCTGGAAAGCTTTGGATGTCTACTTTCTAACACAATTAAGAGCGCGCCATTTGGGTTTTTGTAGCTCCAAAAAATCCATTTCGAGTGCAGGGAGGTCAAAATCCAACAACATCAGCAGTTCTCTTTTAGCCTCTGAATCATATTTTTGCTCAGGTCCCTCAATTTCAGCCAGAAAATACCTAAAATCACAGAAAAACACACAAACTCATAGTAAAGTCCAGAAATGTGAATTTTGCTTAAAAACTAATAAAAATATACTAAAAAGTGAATAAAACATACTAAAAACTATATAAAAACAATGTCAAAAAGCGTATAAATAATTCGCTCATCAGATGAGCATTTGAAATTATCTGAGACACGAGTTTTCCTGGTAGACGTAGTGGCTTGCTGCAACTTGCTCCAAGTTGAGATTCAATACTCTATTGAACTTTTGTCGCAAGATGTGACCGGGAACTTTAACTCGACGAATTCTCCCATGGGCATGCATATATATATATATATATATATAAATTTGAACTTGGAATTTTTCAATGGATATTTTTTAACTTGGGAATGCACGCACAGAGGGACTATCCAATGTTAGTTACCGGACATGTCGAGTTTGGCTATATAACCGACAGATGAGACTCATCATTCGTAGGACAGACATACATTATATGCATTTGTATGTTTTGCTTGATCGGCATTGTTTTGGTTTGCCTAACTGCTTAACTATGCTTATCTACTAATTGCTCTACCTGTAGTATGTGTAACATATATGTTCTTTATTTGTTTGATTTGTATGTGTATGTATCTAAGATACCCTCTAAGATACCCTCTATTGGCGGAGGTGTGAAGGTTGTTCCACCCTGTGGTTAGGAGGTTTGAAGGAAACAAAAGGTGCAGAGTTAGACTAGAACTAGAATCCCTTAGATAGAATACCGAATTTCTGGTTTAGTATAATCTGTAAGTTAAATCTAAGTGTTAGAGTTTCAGGAATGCCTCTGCCTTTTCTGGGACCTTATATATTATCTATGTGGACACCTTTACCATACTGAGAACCCCCGGTTCTCATTCCGTACATATATTGTTATTTTTTCAGATGCAGGTCAAGAAGCACCTTCTTAAACATTCTGGAGTTTCTTTGGAAGCGAAGAACTATTTTGGGACTTGATGTTTTGTATTTTTCTTATGTGTGTGTCTGTGTGTGTGTGTGTGTGTGTGTGTGTGTGTGTGTGTGTGTGTGTGTGTGTGTGTGTGTGTGTGTGTGTGTGTGTGTGTGTGTGTGTTTATACTCTGGCCGGCCTTAGCTTCGCAGGTCGAGTCTAGAGCTCGATATTTGTATCTTTCGGAACTCTGACAAACCCCAATTTGAGGGTTTGTCTTGTATTGAATTTAGAGTATTTTGATAACCTTTTGTCACATTTAGCCTATAAATTAGCATGGTTTTGTTATCTCTCCCGTATTTGTGCCTAAGTGTAAAAACATGCTTTTTAAGCCTTATTTTGATGAATTCTAGTTCCTCTTTGATTCCATAAGATGCCTTGATGTGTCTGCTAGTAATTCCAGGATTGAAATAGGCTAGGCATGGATCAAAGAAAGCAAGGAAGGAAGCAAGCAAGTGGAGAGAAGCACAAAAAGCCAAAGAATTGATTTCGGCCAAGCACGCGTACGCGCACAAGGCGCTCGCGCGCACATTGCGACACAGGACAAGGACGCGCACGCGTACCGTGCGCGTACGCGTTGTAGCCCGCACGTGATTCTTTTATTACAACACGTGCCTGGCGATTTTGGAAGGTTTCAACAACCAACTTTGGCGCCAAAATGCATAAAAGAGCCAAGGATTGAAGGGGATTGACACACATTCACATCCATAGAATAATTCTAGATCCTTAGATAGGTAGCTTTAGTTAGTTACATTTGTAGAGAGAGAAACTCCAACTTCTCTCTAGGATTCATCTTCATTTTCTCAATTCTCAACCATTCTTTGGTGAGATCTATTACAACACTCAATTTACTTTGTTCATATTGTAGATCATCTTCTCTAATCTCAATTAGTGTTTGTAATTGTTCAATCCTTGTAGATCTTAGGTTTAACTTTGTTGTTTTGGATTCTATTGATTCATTGAAGATCTCATTTTCATTGTTGTTCATTGTTGATTCTTGTTAATCTCTTGTGTTGAATTACTTTGATTCTAAGTCTCTTCTCAATTTTACTATGTCTTTCATTCTTGCCCTCCAAGTGTTTGAGAAAATGCCAACTTTAGATATGGAGTAGTATTCCCTCACTTGGCCTAGTGGTTGAGTCATTGGAGACACTTGAATAATGGATGTCAATTGTTGATTAAAAATTGAGGATTGCTAATTGACTTAGAGTGCACTAAAGCTAGACTTCCCTAGGGTAAGACTAGGACTTGTGACTTGAGTTAATTACTTTTACTTGACTTTCCTCTATAATTAGGGGTTAACTAAGTGAAGCAACACTCCTTTGTTATCACAATTGAAGGAAGCTATAGTGATGGGACTTCCAATGTTCAACCTTGGCCAAGGCTTTTAATATTGATTGATTGTTGTTTTCTTTTATTCACACTTTCATGCCACACTCTTCAAACCACAAAAAGACCACTTAACCAATACATGCATCCTTGTAGCATTCCTAGGGAAGAACGACTCGGGACTAATACTCTCGATTATAGATTGTAGATTTGTTTGATGATGGATTTTGCGTCGGTTTAGACTATACTACGATTGACTACTTGATAATTTCTATACCGGCAAAAAATCCATTCGTCAAACTCTGATCTTTATGTATATATTTTAGCCTTCTTTTCGATCTTGTTTATCTGATTTATGTTTATCCGGACGAGTGTGATGCGACTTTCTATTTTGACTTTGCTTAGCTTCTTATTCAAGGTTCCTAGTTATAATTTTTTTCAACTATTTTTATATACGTCTTTTCTTTTAGAGGTTGTAATACCTCGCCACCTCTACTTTATGATTTAAGCGTAGGGCTCTGTGTGGTTGGGTGTTACAGAGGGCATCTATAATTATCTAGTTTATAGTATTAACTTATGCCTAGTATATCGTTTAATAAGTTATGAAATTCAATTACCATTATATAATGAGTATTACGGATTTAATGAACTCTAGAGGAAAAAAAATCTAAAATAATTTTAAAAACATCCAAAATCTAACAAAACGAAATATTCAAAATTATTGAAAAAAGAACATTCAAAACATAACAAAATAAAACATGAAAAATTATTAAAAATAAAAAAAGCATCCGAAAACTAAGAAGAAAAAAAACATCTAAATTATCAAAAAATCATCTAAAACCTAAAAAGAAGAAAACATACAAAAAACATCTAGAACTTAATAAAAAACATAAAAAACAGAATATAGATAGAAGAAAAAGACGTACAAACTTTGTTGTTGGAGGAGAGAAGGGAGACGCCGAAGGATTTAAAGGTATCACGGTGAAAGAATTTAGAAGGCGTGGTGCGACGTCACGACGAGCAGAGTTGCCGCGGAGGACTATGCGAGAAGCGTTCAAGAGCAAGGGCCCGACGACGTAGCAAAAAGAGTTTAAAAAAAGGCACGATGTCGCGACATGATGAGAAGTTGAAAAGAGCGGTCTCACCATAAAAAATTGAAGTGAGAGAGCGCATCAAGGTTGCGAAAATCGAACCGGTCAATAAACCGGTAGAGTGACCGGTTCAACGGTTCAGTGGTCTGACCGTGGTCCAACTAGAATTCAACCGGTTTAGTTAAATATAAAATAAAATTATAAAAAATTAATATATAATTTTCAATATCTAAATTTAATAAATTTTAAACCAAATAAACACAGAAATCACACAGTATAAATTACATTTAACAAAATAAATCTTCAGTCATAAAAAATATGCTTTCAAATTTTTTAGACATTCTTATGAAGTACATTATTTCAAAAAAAAAAACTTCCTGTAGTTATTGGCATCAATGTTTAGTCCATGCCAACATTGTTCCAAACAGGTACTTTATGGCTGCAAAACCACCACAGCTCCAATTTCAGTTGACAACAAAATCACCACAGCTATATTTCAATACAAAAGCATCTCAAACACTGATCCCTTCTCTTCCTCAACTTCAACATGCAAACAATAACCTCATATCCTCAGCAAACAATAGCATCAGCAACAAAATCATGAATAAATAACAAATAAATCAGAAACAACAAATAACAAATAAATAAAAATAACCTCAGAAAATCAAAATAAATGAAAATCATGAATCCAGCAAACAAATAAATCAGAAAATCATGAACAGAAAATAAAAAATAAGACATAAATCCATTCCAGCGAACAATAAACCAGCAAGCAGAGGAGGAAGGCGAAACTGCAAACAGAGGAGGCGAGGCTTACCGGCGACGAGGAGGAAGGCGAGCAACGATGAAAACAGAGGAAGCGACATCGGCGAACACAGAGAAGGCGAGCTCGGCGATGACAAGAACGCGGTGGGGGCTGTCGTGGGGGTGACGTGGTGGGGGCTCCAGATGCGGTGGCGGCGGGCTACGGTGGCTGCTCGATTAGTGGATTGACTGGCTTCTATGGTTCTCACTTCTTAGAGAAGAGAGGAAAGATAAGTTTGTGTCTTTGTGAAGAACTGAAGACTGAAGAAGAAGGCGGCTGCTCAATTTAGGGTTCAGTACTTTGTGTCTTTGTTTAGCCTTTTTTAAGTTTTTTTAAGAGACTAAACGACGCCGTTGGGAGGTTTCACTTTTAAACAAAAACCCACTAAAAAACCGGACAGTTTTACCGATTCACTGGTTAACTGTCGGTTCGACCAGTTTTTTCACTAATTTTTTGTCAAACGATTTCTAACCTTATCCGGACCGACTAGATGACCAATTTCCGGTTAATCCGGTTGAACCGACCGGTCCGGTTTGATTTTCAAAACCATAGAACGCGTGTCTTTTGAGCGCAATTCTAATTTTTTAAAATTTTGATTTTTTAAAACATTAGCCGCTACATTATTAACCAATTTGCTGCATGCCGTATAAATATACTTAGTATACTTTTTCTTTTGACACCATTACTGGTCTTGTCATTGATAAATTGATTTTCATGCATGGATACTTGGATAGGCCATGGGTGGGGCATCTATAGTTATCTAGCTAGTTTATAGTATTAACTTATGACTAATATATTGTTTAATAAGTTGTTATAAAATTCAATTACCATTATTATATAATGACTTACAGATTCAGTGAACTCAAGAGGCAAACAAGTTTAATTATAAAAAAAAAACTATTTTTAAATAATACTTTGCTATATATAACGAGAATTTTTTATTTTTTTCTATTATGACTCTTAGCATATCGAGGGGTATCTTAATTTTTGAATTATAATGAATAGAAAAATAGGAAGGAACATTTTAAACTTGTATAAAACCCAGTTCATCATAAACATGTAATTGCAAGAACTAAAGAGAGAGAGAGAGAGAGAGAGATCCTTATGGCCGGGAACATTGTGCAATATACACTAGAAATATTGATTATCGGAATGGTTATTTATTTGGTTGTTGCTGAACTCCATGAGGCTAATTTTGAACAACATTGGACTCCATTTTATCATATTTCAAAAAATCTTCAAATTTGTCTCGGGAGATGTGAGCGACTCTTTACTCTTGATCTCTTTAGGAGGATGTCATGCATTAGTAATTGCGAATATAAGCATAACTAATAAGCATCTAAGTTATTGTGAATCTTTTTTGTTTTTTTTCCCCTTATGTTTCTATTACCATATTGTATGAATATTTGAGGTGATGATAAATTCTCACATCTTTTACGAAGCTAATCATGGTACTTTTAATTTGACATATCATGAAATAATAAAGACTTCAATTCTTCAAAAGTTTATTTTACCATTAAACATTTTTTTTATCCATCGTAATCATGCAATGCTATTGGTTCCTTTATTTAATCTAATTCAACCTAAAAGAATTGGACTAGTATTGTCACCATAGGGGGGAAAGGAAAAAGGGGGAGGGAGGGGGGGTCGTTTAAAAAAGTAATATCATAAAAATTCCGTTGCCGGAACTTGAACCCGGGTCTTTCGGGTGAGAGCCGAATATCCTGACCAACTAGACTACAACGGATTGATGTTACAATTTGTAAACATTATTAAATTATTATAAGATTTGGCTTTATCATTAGAAAATAGAAATTTGTGTCCTAAAGCATAATTAAGGAGGTTCGGTTGGATAAACATTCGAATATAAGTGTCGCGCAATGAGAACTTTAATTTCCTAGTACCAAGAATTTATAAATGGTAGTAAAGATAGAGTTGCCAAGTGCATACAAAGAAAATTATAAATTAAATATTCTATCACTATAAGAAAAGTGATGAGTACAATTAAATTTATTGGTAGATTTAGTGTTATATGTTATTATCAAATTTATCGTTAGATTTATAGATAGAAATAAAAACTATTTTATCATGTCAAGTTTTTGCCATCAAATTCACTATTTCGACAATAAAATCGCTGATAAAATATAATTGAAGAAAAAATAAGAAATTTGGCGCATATTAGTAACTGTCGGATTTACTAGCAGATAAATTCAACAATAACTTAATTTAGTGTGACGCAGCGTTTTAGTTATTCGCAAAATGTTACCGTCAAATTTATCTGCCAATAAATTCGTCGATAAATAACCTTAAAATTTAAAACACGAATCTTCTCCTCTTTTATTTCAAATTCCCTTCTCTCTCTATTCTCTCTTCTTCTTCCACACTCTCTGGAAACCAGTTCCTTCTTTTATTCTCTCCCTTTTACAATTTAGTGTCAGCCACAAAACTTTTTCTCCCTCTTTGTTCATCAGAGCTTCCTCTAGCATCATCAGAGCTTCCTCCAGCATCGCTACGATGCTCCACCAACAGTGGCTGATTTTGAAGCTCAAGTTCATGATCATTTTTTTTGTTTTAGTTAATTTAAAATTTAGTTATACGTTAATTTTTAGTTAGTAAGTAGAATTGGTTATTATTATTTTTTACTAGTTAGATAATTTAGATTAAAATTATGATTTTTTTTATTAGAATTACTATTAGTTTATATATAGTTCAACATATTGTTATATTTCTTGAATTTAAATTTGAATTTGTTTATTGCAATATTTATTTGTAAACGGAATTGACTTCCAACAAATATAATTTGAAAAATGGAAGTTATAAATTTTGGTATTACAATATCACTTTTTTTCATATATTTTTAAATTGTATCATTATATAATAGTATACATTTTTTCCTCGAAGGTTTTTGAGCTTGCCTTGAAGAAAGAGAAGAAGAAATCATCTTGAAGATTTGAAATTAGTTGATATATTGGATATAGTTTAATATTTGGCTTGTCTTGTTTTTTGGTCTTGTTGGCATTTGACTTCTCTTTCATATTTGGTATCCCGGTATCTTTTTTTGATGGACTCATGCTGGTTGTTTATCTTATATGGTTAAAGAATTGCGGGTTTTGAAACATTGGATATTAGGTTTTGAAATGGTTATTGCTAATAAACATATAATAATGACTTATAAGTTAAGATGTGAATGATAGATGGGTCATAGTAACTTTTACTAATTTGCAGATTTTTGAATTGCCATGGCAACGTAATTATATAATGACCTATATATAGATTTCTGAAGGTTATAATATTACTATATAGTAGTATAATGATTTAATTTATATAATATTTTATTCACAATGATTAACTCTACTAACCATCTCTTATTATTATTCTTTTAATAATAAGATTTTAGAGATTTTTATCATTCTCACTAACATTTTTCTTTATATAGGCTAAGTCAGGTCAGCTGTAAAGCCTTCAACAAATAATAAATTAGGTTTAGATTTAAAAATTAAAATGAGTTATTTAGTATAAAGTTAGGAATTAATTGAATGTATTTATAACACAAAACACAAATTGACACACAAACAAATAATATTATAATATGTGATATAACAGTCTAGGTCAGTATATTATATGTCAATTATTATTACGTTATTATATAATTATACGTGGTCAAATCATAATATGATATATAGTTCATATTATCAGGCGATGTTAGTACATAAAAAAAAGTCAAAAATTAATATAGTGTATTTTTATCAATTTTAAAAATATAATTGATATAATTTAAATTTCAAAAATAATTTTAGTATAGCACGAGTGCATGACTATTTTAGTTAGAGATTTAGTTAGGAAGTATACATTAAAAACTAATACACATAAGCATGATGAACAGTAATTTTACTCAGGTTCTCATATTACTCGATATATTAAATCATCTTATATTAATATGAATAATGTAAATAGATAATTAACATTCGACACAAAAGCCTATTACAAACTCCTATAGTTTCTAGATTCTTCTAAAATATATCAATAAAGATCACTATTCATGCCTCTCCCATTACACACTAGCTATTATTTCCATATTAGAGCCACTAAAGTTCGTTGCAACACCATAAAACTAATAACAATAGTAGCTACATAATGAACAAAAGGTATCCAGAAATCGGAAAGCAATAACGCTATTTCTATTTTTTATAAGGTGAATGCTATCCAATTCCCTCTAAAATAATATGTAAGTTATCCTTCATTACGTGTCACATTGTAATTGGTTCTTATCTTAACTATAGTTAGGTTATTTTATAATTTATTATTCTTAAAATATCAAAGCTCCACTCCCGTTAATTGAAGCACATTCCACTCCTCCATTCTTTGTTTATCACTTCATCACCTAGATTTGGTCCTTCCAAGCACCGTCGCGTTCGTGACAAGAAGCGCTAATTAATGGTTAATGCCCTCCCACACAACCTCTCTTCCCAGTATAGTATAGCCAGTGCCTCATTTTGACGTGAATCACTGCTTACCCACATAATTAATGGTTAATTTGGTTATTAAATTTTTTTATTAAAAAAATATATCTTTATTTAATTACGTGATGGAATATATATTTATATGTAAAATATAATATAATAAAATAAATCTATTCAAAGTATTTAAAAGTATAATTAAAATCATGAACATACAAATATAATAATAAAATTTGTACTCCAAAAAAATAAATATATTTTTTTATCATACATATATTATTTAAAAATAAATATATTATTAAAATTAATAGCAGAAATTTAAAATGATAAAATTCAACTTTTTTACCGTATTTTTTATAGTATTTTTATTTTTTAATTTTTAATTTATTAGTACTTTATTATTTAATTAATAATTAAACAAATTATTTTTATGAAAATTTATTTTTTATATTATATTAGAGAAGAGACCAATATAACAGTTTAAAAAATAAATTGTATAAATATTTAAGAGATAAATATGAAATATATACCTAAGTAATGTTTAGTTTGGTTATTAATTTTTTTATTAAAATAAATCTTTATTTAATTACACGATAGAACATATATTCATATGTAAAATATAATATAATAACTCTATTTAGAGTACTTAAAAGTATAATTAAAATTAGAAAAATATATTTTTATTGTACATAAATTATTTTAAAAAATAATAAATGGTTAAAATTAATAACACAAGTTTAAAATGATAAAATCTAACTTTCTTACAAGTATTTTTTATAATATTTTTATTCTTTTAATTTTTAATTTATTCGTACTTTATTATTTAATTAATGATTAAATAAATTATCTTCATTATAAATTATTTTTTGTATTATCTTAAAGAAGAGACCAATATAACAGTCTAAAAAATAATGTAAAAATAATTTTTAAATAAAAAATAGATAATATTAAAATTTTTAAATACAAAAGTAAATTATATAGATAGATATTTAAGAGAAAAATATGAAATACATGCCTAAAATAAATAAAACAGACAAAAATAATTCTCCATTTCTCAGTAGTACTCCCATTTTGTCTGTTTTATTTATTTTAGGTTTGTATTTCATATTTATCTCTTAAATATTTATATAATTTATTTTTTAAACTGCTACATTGGTCTCTTCTCTAATATAATACAAAAAATAATTTTTCATAAAAATATTTTGTTTAATTTTTAATTAAATAATAAAGTACTAATAAATTAAAAATTAAAAAAATAAAAATATTATAAAAAATACGGTAAGAAAGTTAAATTTTATTATTTTAAATTTCTGTTATTAATTTTAATAATATATTTATTTTTTAAATAATATATGTATGATAAAAAAATATGTTTATTTGTTTGGAGTACAAATTTTATTATTATATTTGTATGTTCATAATTTTAATTAAACTTTTAAATACTTTGAATAGATTTATTTTATTATATTATATTTTACATATAAATATATGTTCCGTCACATAATTAAATAAAGATATATTTTTTTAATAAAAAAATTTAATAACTAAAATTAACCATTAATTAGAGGTTGTGTGGGAAGACAGTAGATGGCGATGACGTTGGTGCTTCTTGTCACGAAAGCAATGGTGTTTGGAAGGACGGAATCTAGGTGATGAAGTGATGAACAAAAAATGGAGGAGTGGAATGTGCTTTAATTAACGGGAGTGGAGCTTTGATATTTTAAGAATAATAAATTATAAAATAACTCAACTATAGTTAAAATAAGGACCAATTACAATGTGACACATAATGAAGGGTAACTTACATGTTATTTTAGAGGGGGTTGGATAGCATTTACCTTTTTATAATGCTACTTTTACATTATTTATTCTTTTGCATGGTATATTTGTATAAATTTATAAAAAAAAAAGAGTATTATAAAAATAAGAATGACAATATTGAATAAAGTTAGTAAAACCCAAGACAAAAAATTTTATCCCAAATTGTGAAATTATTAGACCATCAATTTTCTAGAAAATACCTCCGGGTAAGTACATCTTTAACAATTTGGAATTATGTTATCCTTTTGGATACAACCTCTAGTTGTTGCAAATAAAGGAATGAACCAAACCATTTCTTCTTCACATATACATATAATTTTTCAAAATCATCTGTCATATATATTTCTCTTTATCTCTATCTCTCTTTAGATCAAAATCTTCTTCAATCTTCATATCCATATAAATCAAACTAAGTGTTTATGGGTGTGTGAAGGAAATAGTGCAGTGGGTTTGATTTTGATTAAAAGCCATTAGAGTATGAAATTACAATGCGTAACAAGAAAGTTGCTCTTAGCTTATTGAAATTGAATTACACGAGGAGGTAGTTGATCAATTTTGAATCAACAATAATGTGAGTGATTTGGTCACATGATTTGCTTGTTAATAAATAATGAACATAATTTACCTTGCTCATCTTTATCTCTAGGTTAGCAACAGATATTTGAAGAAGAGAATCAAATTTGAAAAAGAGAGCTACCCCTGATTAGGCTTAAAGTCTTGCTAATTTTTTTTCCTTTTGCCCAAGCCCGTGTACCTATCTCCCAATGCTAATTATCTGGGACGAAATTTCATGAGGCTCCAGCCCCCCAAAAAAATTCCCTTTATATATATATATAAAGGAGTGGCCCCCCAACTTAAAAAAGCATGGCCTCTTCCCCACTCAAATAGACTTGTCAGCTTGGGGTCTTGGGCCATGGCCCATGGGTATAGTTAATTAGTTATCACTTAACACAAATAAAAAAAGAAAGGAGCCGTTAGCACCCTCCTTGTTTTTTCTCTGCACAAGCTAACGTTTCAAACGGCCACCACCGCCCATGACCGGCAACGATAGGTCGGAAAGGGCCCCCAATGAGCACTCCCGACCACCACAGGAACATGAGAACCAAGCAAGAAACAAAAGAAGATTAGGAAAGGGAAAGATGGGTTTTCAGACACACAAGCGTTTATCCCTTGTCATGAAGATTGGATGGAAGATAAAGTAGAGAATTAGAGAACGAGGTTCTATGCGAACATAGTCACTGGAGCTGGAGCAACATCCGATGAAGACCTATCAGAGACCGAAAATGAAGAATTGATGAGTGACTAGGAAAAAATACCTGAAACAACAGAACCAAAAAAAGATGTAAGGAAAAAAGACAAAGAAGACATACTAGTTATGGATATGAAAAACAGTATGTTTAACATTGT